>NW_027314770.1:0-624395 GCF_023375885.2 Dermacentor andersoni
CACTTGCATCACTCAATGGGTAAGAGCAGGCTAGTGCCATATTTATTGTACGCCTTTGACGTAAATGTCGGTCACCGCATAGGCGTCTTTGCCATGTGCTTCTCTTCAACCAACCCAGCTCATTTCCACTTCCATAACTGGGTATACAAAACTAGGTGTGTGCCAAGCTGCAATGAACTTCCGTGAGGAGCATTTGCGCGACTGGAGATGAGCCACGAGCTATGTGCCCCTCTTATAAAGCTTGTTGACCCAAACATGTAGAGCTACGTATGAGCCGCACTTCAATGTAGCGAAATTGGAAAGATCAGTCAAGTAGTCTATTACACAAAAAGAAAGGCGTTCCTGCAACTATGATTTGCCCATTCCGTCTACTCTGACTGGTACGTAAGGTCTTTGTTAGCCACATGGGCCGCTCGCTGTGGCAAAAAATAGGCGTTTTTTTTAACAAGCTCGAGAAAAGAATAGTTTCGGAAAAAACGGGGTAGAGTAAGGATAGTTTTATCGCCAATAGGGGGGGGGGGTGGTTTTACGTCACACGGACGCCGTAGTGGAGGTCTACGGAGAATTTTGCCCAACTGGGGATCTTTAACGTGCGCTACGATGCACACGGGCGTCTTCGCAGTGTGCCTCCATTCAAACTGCAATCTCCGGAGCCGGGGATTAGCCCGCAATATCGAGCCGAGTATACTAGCGCCTTAGGTACTCGGCTACCCCGAAGGTTGACAGAGTAAGGTTATACAGGCATATGAATGTCATGAGTCCAGCTAGGTGTGCAGCGTTTCTCCAGCACTGCGGGTTTAAAGTGTATTTCGCCCAGGTTGTAGAGCTATTAGCTGAATATCTGGGGGTCGTCACGAAAGCGACGGTTTGACATCATTAGGGCAGTTCGTGGATTTTCTCTGCTTTCTCGCCTACATGTACCATCGGGCCATCCACTATCCCCTCACTATATCAATAATGAGGGGCTGTTTTCATGGCGAAACGGCATTACTAGCCTATAGGCGGAACAGGTTGTGCCCTAGGTATGTGATATGCGTATGCGCCTCTCTTAGCTGACCCATTTGACACGAACCTGCTTTATGGCTATATTTCGCTGATTACATGTAGATCTTTCATAAAGTCAATGTAACCTCATTTAAATGCGTTGCCGAGACGGTACGTGCCACAATTTATTGAACGTATGTAACGGCAATCAGTGTAACTGAAAAGGAGACAGTTATCATGTGCTTTTCTTCAAAAAACGGGCCCCGCCAGACTTGCATCAGTGAATACATGAAAGCAGGCTAGTTCCAGATTATTGTGCGTCTTTGACGTAAATCTCGGTCACCGCATAGGTGTCACTGCCATGTGCTTCTCTTCAACCAACCAAGCTCATTTCCACTTGCGTAACTGGGTATACAAAACTAGGTGTGTGCCAAGCTAAAATGAACCTCCGTGATGAGCATTTCCGTAACTGGAGATGGGCCACGAGGTATGTGCCACTTTTCAATAAAGCTTGTTGACCCCAACATGTAGCGCTACGTATGAGCCGCACTTCAATGTAGTGAAATAGGAAGATCTGTCAAGTAGTCTCTTATAGAAAAAGAAAGGTGTTCGTGCAACCATGATTTGACCATTCCGTCTACCCTCACTGGTACGTAAGGTCATTGTTAGCCACATGGGCCGCTCGCTGTGGCAAAAAAATAGGCGTTTTTTTTAACAAGCTCGAGAAAAGAATAGTTACGGAGAAAACGGGGTAGAGTAACGATAGTTTTATCGCCAATAGGGGGGGGGGGGGTGGTTTTACGTCACACGGACGCCGTAGTGGAGGTCTACGGAGAATTTTGCCCAAATGGGGATCTTTAACGTGCGCTACGATGCACACGGGCGTCTTCGCAGTGTGCCTCCATTCAAACTGCTATCTCCGGAGCCGGGGATTAGCCCGCAATTTCGCGCCGAGTATACTAGCGCCTTAGGTACTCGGCTACCCCGAAGGGTGACAGAGTAAGGTTATACAGGCATATGAATGTCATGAGTCCAGGTAGGTGTGCAGCATTTCTCCAGCACGGCGGGTTTAAAGTGTATTTGGCCCAGGTTGTAGAGCTATTAGCTGAATATCTGGGGGTCGTCACGAAAGCGATGGTTTGACATCATTAGGGCGGCAGTTCGTGGATTTTCTCTGCTTTCTCGCCTACATGTACCATCGGGCCGTTTACTATCTCCTCACTATATCAATAATGAAGGGCTGTTTTCATGGCGAAACGGCAATACTAGCCTATAGGTGGAACAGGTTGTTTCCTAGGTATGTGACATTGCATATGCGCCTCTCTTAAGCGGACCCATTTGACGCGAACGTGTTTTCCTGGCTATATTTCGCTGATTACATATAGATCTTTCATAAAGTCAATGTAACCTCATTTAAATGCGTTGCCGAGACTGGGTACGTGCCACAGTTCAGTGGACGTATATAACGGCAATCAGTGTAACTGAAAAGGATACAGTTTAAATGTGCTTTCCTTCAAAAAACGGGCTCCGCCACACTTGCATCACTCAATGGGTGAGAGCAGGCTAGTGCCAGATTTATTGTACGCCTTTGACGTAAATGTCGGTCACCGCATAGGCGTCTTTGCCATGTGCTTCTCTTCAACCAACCCAGCTCATTTCCACTTGCATAACTGGGTATACAAAACTAGGTGTGTGCCAAGCTGCAATGAACTTCCGTGAGGAGCATTTGCGCGACTGGAGATGAGCCACGAGCTATGTGCCCCTCTTATAAAGCTTGTTGACCCAAACATGTAGAGCTACGCATGAGCCGCACTTCAATGTAGCGAAATTGGAAAGATCAGTCAAGTAGTCTATTACACAAAAAGAAAGGTGTTCGTGCAACCATGATTTGACCATTCCGTCTACCCTCACTCGTACGTAAGGTCATTGTTAGCCACATGGGCCGCTCGCTGTGGCAAACAAATAGGCGTTTTTTTTAACAAGCTCGAGAAAAGAATAGTTTCGGAGAAAACGGGGTAGAGTAACGATAGTTTTATCGCCAATAGGGGGGGGGGTGGTTTTACGTCACACGGACGCCGTAGTGGAGGTCTACGGAGAATTTTGCCCAACTGGGGATCTTTAACGTGCGCTACGATGCACACGGGCGTCTTCGCAGTGTGCCTCCATTCAAACTGCTATCTCCGGAGCCGGGGATTAGCCCGCAATTTCGCGCCGAGTATACTAGCGCCTTAGGTACTCGGCTACCCCGAAGGGTGACAGAGTAAGGTTATACAGGCATATGAATGTCATGAGTCCAGGTAGGTGTGCAGCATTTCTCCAGCACGGCGGGTTTAAAGTGTATTTGGCCCAGGTTGTAGAGCTATTAGCTGAATATCTGGGGGTCGTCACGAAAGCGATGGTTTGACATCATTAGGGCAGTTCGTGGATTTTCTCTGCTTTCTCGCCTACATGTACCATCGGGCCGTTTACTATCTCCTCACTATATCAATAATGAAGGGCTGTTTTCATGGCGAAACGGCATTACTAGCCTATAGGTGGAACAGGTTGTTTCCTAGGTATGTGACATTGCATATGCGCCTCTCTTAAGCGGACCCATTTGACGCGAACGTGTTTTCCTGGCTATATTTCGCTGATTACATATAGATCTTTCATAAAGTCAATGTAACCTCATTTAAATGCGTTGCCGAGACTGGGTACGTGCCACAGTTCAGTGGACGTATATAACGGCAATCAGTGTAACTGAAAAGGATACAGTTTAAATGTGCTTTCCTTCAAAAAACGGGCTCCGCCACACTTGCATCACTCAATGGGTGAGAGCAGGCTAGTGCAAGATTTATTGTACGCCTTTGACGTAAATGTCGGTCACCGCATAGGCGTCTTTGCCATGTGCTTCTCTTCAACCAACCCAGCTCATTTCCACTTGCATAACTGGGTATACAAAACTAGGTGTGTGCCAAGCTGCAATGAACTTCCGTGAGGAGCATTTGCGCGACTGGAGATGAGCCACGAGCTATGTGCCCCTCTTATAAAGCTTGTTGACCCAAACATGTAGAGCTACGTATGAGCCGCACTTCAATGTAGCGAAATTGGAAAGATCAGTCAAGTAGTCTATTACACAAAAATAAAGGCGTTCCTGCAACCATGATTTGACCATTCCGTCTACTCTCACTGGTACGTAAGGTCTTTGTTAGCCACATGGGCCGCTCGCTGTGGCAAAAAATAGGCGTTTTTTTTAACAAGCTCGAGAAAAGAATAGTTTCAGAAAAAACGGGGTAGAGTAACGATAGTTTTATCGCCAATAGGGGGGGGGGGTGGTTTTACGTCACACGGACGCCGTAGTGGAGGTCTACGGAGAATTTTGCCCAACTGGGGATCTTTAACGTGCGCTACGATGCACACGGGCGTCTTCGCAGTGTGCCTCCATTCAAACTGCAATCTCCGGAGCCGGGGATTAGCCCGCAATTTCGAGCCGAGTATACTAGCGCCTTAGGTACTCGGCTACCCCGAAGGGTGACAGAGTAAGGTTATACAGGCATATGAATGTCATGAGTCCAGCTAGGTGTGCAGCGTTTCTCCAGCACTGCGGGTTTAATGTGTATTTCGCCCAGGTTGTAGAGCTATTAGCTGAATATCTGGGGGTCGTCACGAAAGCGACGGTTTGACATCATTAGGGCAGTTCGTGGATTTTCTCTGCTTTCTCGCCTACATGTACCATCGGGCCATCCACTATCCCCTCACTATATCAATAATGAGGGGCTGTTTTCATGGCGAAACGGCATTACTAGCCTATAGGCGGAACAGGTTGTGCCCTAGGTATGTGATATGCATATGCGCCTCTCTTAGCTGACCCATTTGACACGAACCTGCTTTATGGCTATATTTCGCTGATTACATGTAGATCTTTCATAAAGTCAATGTAACCTCATTTAAATGCGTTGCCGAGACGGTACGTGCCACAATTTATTGAACGTATGTAACGGCAATCAGTGTAACTGAAAAGGAGACAGTTATCATGTGCTTTTCTTCAAAAAACGGGCCCCGCCAGACTTGCATCAGTGAATACATGAAAGCAGGCTAGTTCCAGATTATTGTGCGTCTTTGACGTAAATCTCGGTCACCGCATAGGTGTCACTGCCATGTGCTTCTCTTCAACCAACCAAGCTCATTTCCACTTGCGTAACTGGGTATACAAAACTAGGTGTGTGCCAAGCTAAAATGAACCTCCGTGATGAGCATTTCCGTAACTGGAGATGGGCCACGAGGTATGTGCCACTTCTCAATAAAGCTTGTTGACCCCAACATGTAGCGCTACGTATGAGCCGCACTTCAATGTAGTGAAATAGGAAGATCTGTCAAGTAGTCTCTTATAGAAAAAGAAAGGTGTTCGTGCAACCATGATTTGACCATTCCGTCTACCCTCACTGGTACGTAAGGTCATTGTTAGCCACATGGGCCGCTCGCTGTGGCAAAAAAATAGGCGTTTTTTTTAACAAGCTCGAGAAAAGAATAGTTACGGAGAAAACGGGGTAGAGTAACGATAGTTTTATCGCCAATAGGGGGGGGGGGGGTGGTTTTACGTCACACGGACGCCGTAGTGGAGGTCTACGGAGAATTTTGCCCAACTGCGGATCTTTAACGTGCGCTACGATGCACACGGGCGTCTTCGCAGTGTGCCTCCATTCAAACTGCTATCTCCGGAGCCGGGGATTAGCCCGCAATTTCGCGCCGAGTATACTAGCGCCTTAGGTACTCGGCTACCCCGAAGGGTGACAGAGTAAGGTTATACAGGCATATGAATGTCATGAGTCCAGGTAGGTGTGCAGCATTTCTCCAGCACGGCGGGTTTAAAGTGTATTTGGCCCAGGTTGTAGAGCTATTAGCTGAATATCTGGGGGTCGTCACGAAAGCGATGGTTTGACATCATTAGGGCAGTTCGTGGATTTTCTCTGCTTTCTCGCCTACATGTACCATCGGGCCGTTTACTATCTCCTCACTATATCAATAATGAAGGGCTGTTTTCATGGCGAAACGGCATTACTAGCCTATAGGTGGAACAGGTTGTTTCCTAGGTATGTGACATTGCATATGCGCCTCTCTTAAGCGGACCCATTTGACGCGAACGTGTTTTCCTGGCTATATTTCGCTGATTACATATAGATCTTTCATAAAGTCAATGTAACGTCATTTAAATGCGTTGCCGAGACTGGGTACGTGCCACAGTTCAGTGGACGTATATAACGGCAATCAGTGTAACTGAAAAGGATACAGTTTTCATGTGCTTTCCTTCAAAAAACGGGCTCCGCCACACTTGCATCACTCAATGGGTAAGAGCAGGCTAGTGCCATATTTATTGTACGCCTTTGACGTAAATGTCGGTCACCGCATAGGCGTCTTTGCCATGTGCTTCTCTTCAACCAACCCAGCTCATTTCCACTTGCATAACTGGGTATACAAAACTAGGTGTGTGCCAAGCTAAAATGAACTTCCGTGAGGAGCATTTGCGCGACTGGAGATGAGCCACGAGCTATGTGCCCCTCTTATAAAGCTTGTTGACCCAAACATGTAGAGCTACGTATGAGCCGCACTTCAATGTAGCGAAATTGGAAAGATCAGTCAAGTAGTCTATTACACAAAAAGAAAGGTGTTCGTGCAACCATGATTTGACCATTCCGTCTACCCTCACTCGTACGTAAGGTCATTGTTAGCCACATGGGCCGCTCGCTGTGGCAAAAAAATAGGCGTTTTTTTTAACAAGCTCGAGAAAAGAATAGTTTCGGAGAAAACGGGGTAAAGTAACGATAGTTTTATCGCCAATAGGGGGGGGGGGGGGTGGTTTTACGTCACGCGGACGCCGTAGTGGAGGTCTACGGAGAATTTTGCCCAACTGGGGATCTTTAACGTGCGCTACGATGCACACGGGCGTCTTCGCAGTGTGCCTCCATTCAAACTGCTATCTCCGGAGCCGGGGATTAGCCCGCAATTTCGCACCGAGTATTCTAGCGCCTTAGGTACTCGGCTACCCCGAAGCGTGACAGAGTAAGGTTATACAGGCATATGAATGTCATGAGTCCAGGTAGGTGTGCAGCATTTCTCCAGCACGGCGGGTTTAAAGTGTATTTGGCCCAGGTTGTAGAGCTATTAGCTGAATATCTGGGGGTCGTCACGAAAGCGATGGTTTGACATCATTAGGGCGGCAGTTCGTGGATTTTCTCTGCTTTCTCGCCTACATGTACCATCGGGCCGTTTACTATCTCCTCACTATATCAATAATGAAGGGCTGTTTTCATGGCGAAACGGCAATACTAGCCTATAGGTGGAACAGGTTGTTTCCTAGGTATGTGACATTGCATATGCGCCTCTCTTAAGCGGACCCATTTGACGCGAACGTGTTTTCCTGGCTATATTTCGCTGATTACATATAGATCTTTCATAAAGTCAATGTAACCTCATTTAAATGCGTTGCCGAGACTGGGTACGTGCCACAGTTCAGTGGACGTATATAACGGCAATCAGTGTAACTGAAAAGGATACAGTTTAAATGTGCTTTCCTTCAAAAAACGGGCTCCGCCACACTTGCATCACTCAATGGGTGAGAGCAGGCTAGTGCCAGATTTATTGTACGCCTTTGACGTAAATGTCGGTCACCGCATAGGCGTCTTTGCCATGTGCTTCTCTTCAACCAACCCAGCTCATTTCCACTTGCATAACTGGGTATACAAAACTAGGTGTGTGCCAAGCTGCAATGAACTTCCGTGAGGAGCATTTGCGCGACTGGAGATGAGCCACGAGCTATGTGCCCCTCTTATAAAGCTTGTTGACCCAAACATGTAGAGCTACGTATGAGCCGCACTTCAATGTAGCGAAATTGGAAAGATCAGTCAAGTAGTCTATTACACAAAAAGAAAGGTGTTCGTGCAACCATGATTTGACCATTCCGTCTACCCTCACTCGTACGTAAGGTCATTGTTAGCCACATGGGCCGCTCGCTGTGGCAAACAAATAGGCGTTTTTTTTAACAAGCTCGAGAAAAGAATAGTTTCGGAGAAAACGGGGTAGAGTAACGATAGTTTTATCGCCAATAGGGGGGGGGGGGTGGTTTTACGTCACACGGACGCCGTAGTGGAGGTCTACGGAGAATTTTGCCCAACTGGGGATCTTTAACGTGCGCTACGATGCACACGGGCGTCTTCGCAGTGTGCCTCCATTCAAACTGCTATCTCCGGAGCCGGGGATTAGCCCGCAATTTCGCGCCGAGTATACTAGCGCCTTAGGTACTCGGCTACCCCGAAGGGTGACAGAGTAAGGTTATACAGGCATATGAATGTCATGAGTCCAGGTAGGTGTGCAGCATTTCTCCAGCACTGCGGGTTTAAAGTGTATTTGGCCCAGGTTGTAGAGCTATTAGCTGAACATCTGGGGGTCGTCACGAAAGCGATGGTTTGACATCATTAGGGCAGTTCGTGGATTTTCTCTGCTTTCTCGCCTACATGTACCATCGTGCCGTTTACTATCTCCTCACTATATCAATAATGAAGGGCTGTTTTCATGGCGAAACGGCATTACTAGCCTATAGGTGGAACAGGTTGTTTCCTAGGTATGTGACATTGCATATGCGCCTCTCTTAAGCGGACCCATTTGACGCGAACGTGTTTTCCTGGCTATATTTCGCTGATTACATATAGATCTTTCATAAAGTCAATGTAACCTCATTTAAATGCGTTGCCGAGACTGGGTACGTGCCACAGTTCAGTGGACGTATATAACGGCAATCAGTGTAACTGAAAAGGATACAGTTTAAATGTGCTTTCCTTCAAAAAACGGGCTCCGCCACACTTGCATCACTCAATGGGTGAGAGCAGGCTAGTGCCAGATTTATTGTACGCCTTTGACGTAAATGTCGGTCACCGCATAGGCGTCTTTGCCATGTGCTTCTCTTCAACCAACCCAGCTCATTTCCACTTGCATAACTGGGTATACAAAACTAGGTGTGTGCCAAGCTGCAATGAACTTCCGTGAGGAGCATTTGCGCGACTGGAGATGAGCCATGAGCTATGTGCCCCTCTTATAAAGCTTGTTGACCCAAACATGTAGAGCTACGTATGAGCCGCACTTCAATGTAGCGAAATTGGAAAGATCAGTCAAGTAGTCTATTACACAAAAATAAAGGCGTTCCTGCAACCATGATTTGACCATTCCGTCTACTCTCACTGGTACGTAAGGTCTTTGTTAGCCACATGGGCCGCTCGCTGTGGCAAAAAATAGGCGTTTTTTTTAACAAGCTCGAGAAAAGAATAGTTTCGGAAAAAACGGGGTAGAGTAACGATAGTTTTATCGCCAATAGGGGGGGGGGTGGTTTTACGTCACACGGACGCCGTAGTGGAGGTCTACGGAGAATTTTGCCCAACTGGGGATCTTTAACGTGCGCTACGATGCACACGGGCGTCTTCGCAGTGTGCCTCCATTCAAACTGCAATCTCCGGAGCCGGGGATTAGCCCGCAATTTCGAGCCGAATATACTAGCGCCTTAGGTACTCGGCTACCCCGAAGGGTGACAGAGTAAGGTTATACAGGCATATGAATGTCATGAGTCCAGGTAGGTGTGCAGCGTTTCTCCAGCACTGCGGGTTTAAAGTGTATTTGGCCCAGGTTGTAGAGCTATTAGCTGAATATCTGGGGGTCGTCACGAAAGCGACGGTTTGACATCATTAGGGCGGCAGTTCGTGGATTTTCTCTGCTTTCTCGCCTACATGTACCATCGGGCCATCCACTATCCCCTCAGTATATGAATAATGAGGGGCTGTTTTCATGGCGAAACGGCATTACTAGCCTATAGGCGGAACAGGTTGTGTCCTAGGTATGTGACATGCATATGCGCCTCTCTTAGCTGACCCATTTGACACGAACCTGCTTTATGGCTATCTTTCGCTGATTACATGTAGATCTTTCATAAAGTCAATGTAACCTCATTTAAATGCGTTGCCGAGACGGTACGTGCCACAATTTAGTGAACGTATGTAACGGCAAACAGTGTAACTGAAAAGGAGACAGTTTTCATGTGCTTTTCTTCAAAAAACGGGCCCCGCCAGAGTTGCATCAGTGAATACATGAAAGCAGGCTAGTTCCAGATTATTGTGCGTCTTTGACGTAAATCTCGGTCACCGCATAGGTGTCACTGCCGTGTGCTTCTCTTCAACCAACCAAGCTCATTTCCACTTGCGTAACTGGGTATACAAAACTAGCTGTGTGCCAAGCTAAAATGAACTTCCGTGATGAGCATTTGCGTAATTGGAGATGGGCCACGAGGTATGTGCCACTTTTCAATAAAGCTTGTTGACCCCAACATGTAGCGCTACGTATGAGCCGCACTTCAATGTAGTGAAATAGGAAGATCTGTCAAGTAGTCTCTTATAGAAAAAGAAAGGTGTTCGTGCAACCATGATTTGACCATTCCGTCTACCCTCACTGGTACGTAAGGTCATTGTTAGCCACATGGGCCGCTCGCTGTGGCAAAAAAATAGGCGTTTTTTTTAACAAGCTCGAGAAAAGAATAGTTTCGGAAAAAAACGGGGCAGAGTAACGATAGTTTTATCGCCAATAGGGGGGGTGGTTTTACGTCACACGGACGCCGTAGTGGAGGTCTACGGAGAATTTTGCCCAACTGGGGATCTTTAACGTGCGCTACGATGCACACGGGCGTCTTCGCAGTGTGCCTCCATTCAAACTGCAATCTCCGGAGCCGGGGATTAGCCCGCAATTTCGAGCCGAGTATACTAGCGCCTTAGGTACTCGGCTACCCCGAAGGGTGACAGAGTAAGGTTATACAGGGATATGAATGTCATGAGTCCAGGTAGGTGTGCAGCGTTTCTCCAGCACGGCGGGTTTAAAGTGTATTTGGCCCAGGTTGTAGAGCTATTAGCTGAATATCTGGGGGTCGTCACGAAAGCGATGGTTTGACATCATTAGGGCAGTTCGTGGATTTTCTCTGCTTTCTCGCCTACATGTACCATCGGGCCGTTTACTATCTCCTCACTATATCAATAATGAAGGGCTGTTTTCATGGCGAAACGGCATTACTAGCCTATAGGTGGAACAGGTTGTGTCCTAGGTATGTGACATTGCATATGCGCCTCTCTTAAGCGGACCCATTTGACGCGAACGTGTTTTCCTGGCTATATTTCGCTGATTACATATAGATCTTTCATTAGGTCAATGTAACCTCATTTAAATGCGTTGCCGAGACTGGGTACGTGCCACAGTTCAGTGGACGTATATAACGGCAATCAGTGTAACTGAAAAGGATACAGTTTTCATGTGCTTTCCTTCAAAAAACGGGCTCCGCCACACTTGCATCACTCAATGGTTGAGAGCAGGCTAGTGCCAGATTTATTGTACGCCTTTGACGTAAATGTCGGTCACCGCATAGGCGTCTTTGCCATGTGCTTCTCTTCAACCAACCCAGCTCATTTCCACTTGCATAACTGAGTATACAAAACTAGGTGTGTGCCAAGCTGCAATGAACTTCCGTGAGGAGAATTTGCGCGACGGGAGATGAGCCACGAGCTATGTGCCCCTCTTATAAAGCTTGTTGACCCAAACATGTAGAGCTACGTATGAGCCGCACTTCAATGTAGCGAAATTGGAAAGATCAGTCAAGTAGTCTATTACACAAAAAGAAAGGCGTTCCTGCAACCATGATTTGACCATTCCGTCTACTCTCACTGGTGCGTAAGGTCTTTGTTAGCCACATGGGCCGCTCGCTGTGGCAAAAAATAGGCGTTTTTTTTTAACAAGCTCGAGAAAAGAATAGTTTCGGAAAAAACGGGGTAGAGTAAGGATAGTTTTATCGCCAAAAGGGGGGGGGGGGGTGGTTTTACGTCACACCGACGCCGTAGTGGAGGTCTACGGAGAATTTTGCCCAACTGGGGATCTTTAACGTGCGCTACGATGCACACGGGCGTCTTCGCAGTGTGCCTCCATTCAAACTGCTATCTCCGGAGCCGGGGATTAGCCCGCTATTTCGCGCCGAGTATACTAGCGCCTTAGGTACTCGGCTACCCCGAAGGGTGACAGAGTAAGGTTATACAGGGATATGAATGTCATGAGTCCAGGTAGGTGTGCAGCGTTTCTCCAGCACGGCGGGTTTAAAGTGTATTGGGCCCAGGTTGTAGAGCTATTAGCTGAATATCTGGGGGTCGTCACGAAAGCGATGGTTTGACATCATTAGGGCAGTTCGTGGATTTTCTCTGCTTTCTCGCCTACATGTACCATCGGGCCGTTTACTATCTCCTCACTATATCAATAATGAAGGGCTGTTTTCATGGCGAAACGGCATTACTAGCCTATAGGTGGAACAGGTTGTGTCCTAGGTATGTGACATTGCATATGCGCCTCTCTTAAGCGGACCCATTTGACGCGAACGTGTTTTCCTGGCTATATTTCGCTGATTACATATAGATCTTTCATAAAGTCAATGTAACCTCATTTAAATGCGTTGCCGAGACTGGGTACGTGCCACAGTTCAGTGGACGTATATAACGGCAATCAGTGTAACTGAAAAGGATACAGTTTTCATGTGCTTTCCTTCAAAAAACGGGCTCCGCCACACTTGCATCACTCAATGGTTGAGAGCAGGCTAGTGCCAGATTTATTGTACGCCTTTGACGTAAATGTCGGTCACCGCATAGGCGTCTTTGCCATGTGCTTCTCTTCAACCAACCCAGCTCATTTCCACTTGCATAACTGAGTATACAAAACTAGGTGTGTGCCAAGCTGCAATGAACTTCCGTGAGGAGAATTTGCGCGACGGGAGATGAGCCACGAGCTATGTGCCCCTCTTATAAAGCTTGTTGACCCAAACATGTAGTACGTATGAGCCGCACTTCAATGTAGCGAAATTGGAAAGATCAGTCAAGTAGTCTATTACACAAAAAGAAAGGCGTTCCTGCAACCATGATTTGACCATTCCGTCTACTCTCACTGGTACGTAAGGTCTTTGTTAGCCACACGGGCCGCTCGCTGTGGCAAAAAATAGGCGTTTTTTTTTTTAACAAGCTCGAGAAAAGAATAGTTTCGGAAAAAACGGGGTAGAGTAACGATAGTTTTATCGCCAATAGGGGAGGGGGGTGGTTTACGTCACACGGACGCCGTAGTGGAGATCTACGGAGAATTTTGCCCAACTGGGGATCTTTAACGTGCGCTACGATGCACACGGGCGTCTTCGCAGTGTGCCTCCATTCAAACTGCAATCTCCGGAGCCGGGGATTAGCCCGCAATTTCGAGCCGAGTATAATAGCGCCTTAGGTACTCGGCTACCCCAAAGGGTGACAGAGTAAGGTTATACAGGCATATGGATGTCATGAGTCCAGGTAGGTGTGCAGCGTTTCTCCAGCACTGCGGTTTTAAAGTGTATTTGGCCCAGGTTGTAGAGCTATTAGCTGAATATCTGGGGGTCGTCACGAAAGCGACGGTTTGACATCATTAGGGCAGTTCGTGGATTTTCGCTGCTTTCTCGCCTACATGTACAATCGGGCCATCCACTATCCCCTCACTATATCAATAATGAGGGGCTGTTTTCATGGCGAAACGGCATTACTAGCCTATAGGCGGAACAGGTTGTGTCCTAGGTATGTGATATCCATATGCGCCTCTCTTAGCTGACCCATTTGACACGAACCTGCTTTATGGCTATATTTCGCTGATTACATGTAGATCTTTCATAAAGTCAATGCAACCTCATTTAAATGCGTTGCCGAGACGGTACATGGCACAATTTAGTGAACGTATGTAACGGCCATCAGTGTAACTGAAAAGGAGACAGTTTTCATGTGCTTTTCTTCAAAAAACGGGCTCCGCCAGACTTGCATCAGTGAATACATGAAAGCAGGCTAGTTCCAGATTATTGTGCGTCTTTGACGTAAATCTCGGTCACCGCATAGGTGTCACTGCCATGTGCTTCTCTTCAACCAACCAAGCTCATTTCCACTTGCGTAACGGGGTATACAAAACTAGCTGTGTGCCAAGCTAAAATGAACTTCCGTGATGAGCATTTGCGTAACTGGAGATGGGCCACGGGGTATGTGCCACTTTTCAATAAAGCTTGTTGACCCCAACATGTAGCGCTACGTATGAGCCGCACTTCAATGTAGTGAAATAGGAAGATATGTCAAGTAGTCTATTATAGAAAAAGAAAGGTGTTCGTGCAACCATGATTTGACCATTCCGTCTACCCTCACTGGTACGTAAGGTCATTGTTAGCCACATGGGCCGCTCGCTGTGGCAAAAAAATAGGCGTTTTTTTTAACAAGCTCGAGAAAAGAATAGTTTCGGAAAAAAACGGGGCAGAGTAACGATAGTTTTATCGCCAATAGGGGGGGTGGTTTTACGTCACACGGACGCCGTAGTGGAGGTCTACGGGGAATTTTGCCCGACTGGGGATCTTTAACGTGGGCTACGATGCACACGGGCGTCTTCGCAGTGTGCCTCCATTCAAACTGCAATCTCTGGAGCCGGGGATTAGCCCGCAATTTCGAGCCGAGTATACTTGCGCCTTAGGTACTCGGCTACCCCGAAGGGTGACAGAGTAAGGTTATACAGGCATGTGAATGTCATGAGTCCAGGTAGGTGTGCAGCGTTTCTCCAGCACGGCGGGTTTAAAGTGTACTTGGCCCAGGTTGTAGAGCTATGAGCTGAATATCTGGGGGTCGTCACGAAAGCGATGGTTTGACATCATTAGGGCAGTTCGTGGATTTTCTCTGCTTTCTCGCCTACATGTACCATCGGGCCGTTTACTATCTCCTCACTATATCAATAATGAAGGGCTGTTTTCATGGCGAAACGGCATTACTAGCCTATAGGTGGAACAGGTTGTGTCCTAGGTATGTGACATTGCATATGCGCCTCTCTTAAGCGGACCGATTTGACGCGAACGTGTTTTCCTGGCTATATCTCGCTGATTACATATAGATCTTTCATAAAGTCAATGTAACCTGATTTAAATGCGTTGTCGAGACTGATTACGTGCCACAGTTCAGTGGACGTATATAACGGCAATCAGTGTAACTGAAAAGGATACAGTTTTCATGTGCTTTCCTTCAAAAAACGGGCTCCGCCACACTTGCATCACTCAATGGGTGAGAGCAGGCTAGTGCCAGATTTATTGTACGCCTTTGACGTAAATGTCGGTCACCGCATAGGCGTCTTTGCCATGTGCTTCTCTTCAACCAACCCAGCTCATTTCCACTTGCATAACTGGGTATACAAAACTAGGTGTGTGCCAAGCTACAATGAACTTCCGTGAGGAGCATTTGCGCGACTGGAGATGAGCCACGAGCTATGTGCCCCTCTTATAAAGCTTGTTGACCCAAACATGTAGAGCTACGTATGAGCCGCACTTCAATGTAGCGAAATTCGAAAGATCAGTCAAGTAGTCTATTACACAAAAATTAAGGCGTTCCTGCAACCATGATTTGACCATTCCGTCTACTCTCACTGGTACGTGAGGTCTTTGTTAGCCACATGGGCCGCTCGCTGTGGCAAAAAATAGGCGTTTTTTTAACAAGCTCGAGAAAAGAATAGTTTCGGAAGTAACGATAGTTTTATCGCCAATAGGGGGGGGGGTGGTTTTACGTCACACGGACGCCGTAGTGGAGGTCTACGGAGAATTTTGCCCAACTGGGGATCTTTAACGTGCGCTACGATGCACACGGGCGTCTTCGCAGTGTGCCTCCATTCAAACTGCAATCTCCGGAGCCGGGGATTAGCCCGCAATTTCGAGCCGAGTATACTAGCGCCTTAGGTACTCGGCTACCCCGAAGGGTGACAGAGTAAGGTTATACAGGCATATGGATGTCATGAGTCCAGGTAGGTGTGCAGCGTTTCTCCAGCACTGCGGTTTTAAAGTGTATTTGGCCCAGGTTGTAGAGCTATTAGCTGAATATCTGGGGGTCGTCACGAAAGCGACGGTTTGACATCATTAGGGCAGTTCGTGGATTTTCGCTGCTTTCTCGCCTACATGTACAATCGGGCCATCCACTATCCCCTCACTATATCAATAATGAGGGGCTGTTTTCATGGCGAAACGGCATTACTAGCCTATAGGCGGAACAGGTTGTGTCCTAGGTATGTGATATGCATATGCGCCTCTCTTAGCTGACCCATTTGACACGAACCTGCTTTATGGCTATATTTCGCTGATTACATGTAGATCTTTCATAAAGTCAATGCAACCTCATTTAAATGCGTTGCCGAGACGGTACGTGCCACAATTTAGTGAACGTATGTAACGGCAATCAGTGTAACTGAAAAGGAGACAGTTATCATGTGCTTTTCTTCAAAAAACGGGCTCCGCCAGACTTGCATCAGTGAATACATGAAAGCAGGCTAGTTCCAGATTATTGTGCGTCTTTGACGTAAATCTCGGTCACCGCATAGGTGTCACTGCCATGTGCTTCTCTTCAACCAACCAAGCTCATTTCCACTTGCGTAACTGGGTATACAAAACTAGCTGTGTGCCAAGCTAAAATGAACTTCCGTGATGAGCATTTGCGTAACTGGAGATGGGCCACCAGGTATGTGCCACTTTTCAATAAAGCTTGTTGACCCCAACATGTAGCGCTACGTATGAGCCGCACTTCAATGTAGTGAAATAGGAAGATCTGTCAAGTAGTCCCTTATAGAAAAAGAAAGGTGTTCGTGCAACCATGATGTGACCATTCCGTCTACCCTCACTGGTACGTAAGGTCATTGTTAGCCACATGGGCCGCTCGCTGTGGCAAAAAAATAGGCGTTTTTTTTAACAAGCTCGAGAAAAGAATAGTTTCGGAAAAAACGGGGCAGAGTAACGATAGTTTTATCGCCAAGGGGGGGGGGGGGTCGTTTTACGTCACACGGACGCCGTAGTGGAGGTCTACGGAGAATTTTGCCCAACTGGGGATCTTTAACGTGCGCTACGATGCACACGGGCGTCTTCGCAGTGTGCCTCCATTCAAACTGCAATCTCCGGAGCCGGGGATTAGGCCGCAATTTCGAGCCGAGTATACTAGCGCCTTAGGTACTCGGCTACCCCGAAGGCTGAAGAGTAAGGTTATACAGGCATATGAATGTCATGAGTCCAGGTAGGTGTGCAGCGTTTCTCCAGCACGGCGGGTTTAAAGTGTATTTGGCCCAGGTTGTAGAGCTATTAGCTGAATATCTGGGGGTCGTCACGAAAGCGATGGTTTGACATCATTAGGGCAGTTCGTGGATTTTCTCTGCTTTCTCGCCTACATGTACCATCGGGCCGTTTACTATCTCCTCACTATATCAATAATGAAGGGATGTTTTCATGTCGAAACGGCATTACTAGCCTATACGTGGAACAGGTTGTGTCCTAGGTATGTGACATTGCATATGCGCCTCTCTTAAGCGGACCCATTTGACGCGAACGTGTTTTCCTGGCTATATTTCGCTGATTACATATAGATGTTTCATGAAGTCAATGTAACCTCATTTAAATGCGTTGCCGAGACTGGGTACGTGCCACAGTTCAGTGGACGTATATAACGGCAATCAGTGTAACTGAAAAGGATACAGTTTAAATGTGCTTTCCTTCAAAAAACGGGCTCCGCCACACTTGCATCACTCAATGTGTGAGAGCAGGCTAGTGCCAGATTTATTGTACGCCTTTGACGTAAATGTCGGTCACCGCATAGGCGTCTTTGCCATGTGCTTCTCTTCAACCAACCCAGCTCATTTCCACTTGCATAACTGGGTATACAAACCTAGGTGTGTGCCAAGCTGCAATGAACTTCCGTGAGGAGCATTTGCGCGACTGGAGATGAGCCACGAGCTATGTGCCCCTCTTATAAAGCTTGTTGACCCAAACATGTAGAGCTACGTATGAGCCGCACTTCAATGTAGCGAAATTGGAAAGATCAGTCAAGTAGTCTATTACACAAAAAGAAAGGCGTTCCTGCAACCATGATTTGACCATTCCGTCTGCTCTCATTGGTACGTAAGGTCTTTGTTAGCCACATGGGCCGCTCGCTGTGGCAAAAATAGGCGTTTTTTTTAACAAGCTCGAGAAAAGAATAGTTTCGGAAAAAACGGGGTAGAGTAACGATAGTTTTATCGCCAATAGGGGGGGGGGGTGGTTTTACGTCACACGGACGCCGTAGTGGAGGTCTACGGAGAATTTTGCCCAACTGGGGATCTTTAACGTGCGCTACGATGCACACGGGCGTCTTCGCAGTGTGCCTCCATTCAAACTGCAATCTCCGGAGCCGGGGATTAGCCCGCAATTTCAAGCCGAGTATACTAGCGCCTTAGGTACTCGGTTACCCCGAAGGGTGACAGAGTAAGGTTATACAGGCATATGAATGTCATGAGTCCAGGTAGGTGTGCAGCGTTTCTCCAGCACTGCGGGTTTAAAGTGTATTTGGCCCAGGTTGTAGAGCTATTAGCTGAATATCTGGGGGTCGCCACGAAAGCGACGGTTTGACATCATTAGGGCGGCAGTTCTTGGATTTTCTCTGCTTTCTCGCCTACATGTACCATCGGGCCATCCACTATCCCCTCAGTATATGAATAATGAGGGGCTGTTTTCATGGCGAAACAGCATTACTAGCCTATAGGCGGAACACGTTGTGTCCTAAGTATGTGACATGCATATGCGCCTCTCTTAGCTGACCCATTTGACACGAACCTGCTTTATGGCTATCTTTCGCTGATTACATGTAGATCTTTCATAAAGTCAATGTAACCTCATTTAAATGCGTTTCCGAGACGGTACGTGCCACAATTTAGTGAACGTATGTAACGGCAATCAGTGTAACTGAAAAGGAGACAGTTTTCATGTGCTTTTCTTCAAAAAACGGGCTCCGCCAGACTTGCATCAGTGAATACATGAAAGCAGGCTAGTTCCAGATTATTGTGCGTCTTCGACGTAAATCTCGGTCACCGCATAGGTGTCACTGCCATGTGCTTCTCTTCAACCAACCAAGCTCATTTCCACTTGCATAACTGGGTATACAAAACTAGGTGTGTGCCAAGCTAAAATGAACTTCCGTGATGAGCATTTGCGTCACTGGAGATGGGTCACGAGCTATGTGCCCCTCTTATAAAGCTTGTTGACCCAAACATGTAGAGCTACGTATGAGCCGCACTTCAATGTAGCGAAATTGGAAAGATCAGTCAAGTAGTCTATTACACAAAAATAAAGGCGTTCCTGCAACCATGATTTGACCATTCCGTCTACTCTCACTGGTACGTAAGGTCTTTGTTAGCCACATGGGCCGCTCGCTGTGGCAAAAAATAGGCGTTTTTTTTAACAAGCTCGAGAAAAGAATAGTTTCGGAAAAAACGGGGTAGAGTAACGATAGTTTTATCGCCAATAGGGGGGGGGGGGGGGGTGGTTTTACGTCACACGGACGCCGTAGTGGAGGTCTACGGAGAATTTTGCCCAACTGGGGATCTTTAACGTGCGCTGCGATGCACACGGGCGTCTTCGCAGTGTGCCTCCATTCAAACTGCAATCTCCGGAGCCGGGGATTAGCCCGCAATTTCGAGCCGAGTATACTAGCGCCTTAGGTACTCGGCTACCCCGAAGGGTGACAGAGTAAGGTTATACAGGCATATGAATGTCATGAGTCCAGGTAGGTGTGCAGCGTTTCTCCAGCACTGCGGTTTTAAAGTGTATTTGGCCCAGGTTGTAGAGCTATTAGCTGAATATCTGGGGGTCGTCAGGAAAGCGACGGTTTGACATTATTAGGGCAGTTCGTGGATTTTCTCTGCTTTCTCGCCTACATGTACCATCGGGCCATCCACTATACCCTCACTATATAAATAATGAGGGGCTGTTTTCATGGCGAAACGGCATTACTAGCCTATAGGCGGAACAGGTTGTGTCCTAGGTATGTGATATGCATATGCGCCTCTCTTAGCTGACCCATTTGACACGAACCTGCTTTATGGCTATATTTCGCTGATTACATGTAGATCTTTCATAAAGTCAATGCAACCTCATTTAAATGCGTGGCCGAGACGGTACGTGCCACAATTTAGTGAACGTATGTAACGGCAATCAGTGTAACTGAAAAGGAGACAGTTATCATGTGCTTTTCTTCAAAAAACGGGCTCCGCCAGACTTGCATCAGTGAATACATGAAAGCAGGCTAGTTCCAGATTATTGTGCGTCTTTGACGTAAATCTCGGTCACCGCATAGGTGTCACTGCCATGTGCTTCTCTTCAACCAACCAAGCTCATTTCCACTTGCGTAACTGGGTATACAAAACTAGCTGTGTGCCAAGCTAAAATGAACTTCCGTGATGAGCATTTGCGTAACTGGAGATGGGCCACGAGGTATGTGCCACTTTGCAATAAAGCTTGTTGACCCCAACATGTAGCACTACGTATGAGCCGCACTTCAATGTAGTGAAATAGGAAGATCTGTCAAGTAGTCTCTTATAGAAAAAGAAAGGTGTTCGTGCAACCATGATGTGACCATTCCGTCTACCCTCACTGGTACGTAAGGTCATTGTTAGCCACATGGGCCGCTCGCTGTGGCAAAAAAATAGGCGTTTTTTTTAACAAGCTCGAGAAAAGAATAGTTTCGGAAAAAACGGGGCAGAGTAACGATAGTTTTATCGCCAATAGGGGGGGGTTGGTCGTTTTACGTCACACGGACGCCGTAGTGGAGGTCTACGGGGAATTTTGCCCAACTGGGGATCTTTAACGTGCGCTACGATGCACACGGGCGTCTTCGCAGTGTGCCTCCATTCAAACTGCAATCTCCGGAGCCGGGGATTAGCCCGCAATATCGAGCCGAGTATACTTGCGCCTTAGGTACTCGGCTACCCCGAAGGTTGACAGAGTAAGGTTATACAGGCATATGAATGTCATGAGTCCAGGTAGGTGTGCAGCGTTTCTCCAGCACTGCGGGTTTAAAGTGTATTTGGCCCAGGTTGTAGAGCTATTAGCTGAATATCTGGGGGTTGTCACGAAAGCGACGGTTTGACATCATTAGGGCAGTTCGTGGATTTTCTCTGCTTTCTCGCCTACATGTACCATCGGGCCATCCACTATCCCCTCACTATATCAATAATGAGGGGCTGTTTTCATGGCGAAACGGCATTACTAGCCTATAGGTGGAACAGGTTGTGCCCTAGGTATGTGATATGCATATGCGCCTCTCTTAGCTGACCCATTTGACACGAACCTGCTTTATGGCTATATTTCGCTGATTACATGTAGATCTTTCATAAAGTCAATGTAACCTCATTTAAATGCGTTGCCGAGACGGTACGTGCCACAATTTATTGAACGTATGTAACGGCAATCAGTGTAACTGAAAAGGAGACAGTTATCATGTGCTTTTCTTCAAAAAACGGGCCCCGCCAGACTTGCATCAGTGAATACATGAAAGCAGGCTAGTTCCAGATTATTGTGCGCCTTTGACGTAAATCTCGGTCACCGCATAGGTGTCACTGCCATGTGCTTCTCTTCAACCAACCAAGCTCATTTCCACTTGCGTAACTGGGTATACAAAACTAGGTGTGTGCCAAGCTAAAATGAACTTCCGTGATGAGCATTTCCGTAACTGGAGATGGGCCACGAGGTATGTGCCACTTTTCAATAAAGCTTGTTGACCCCAACATGTAGCGCTACGTATGAGCCGCACTTCAATGTAGTGAAATAGGAAGATCTGTCAAGTAGTCTCTTATAGAAAAAGAAAGGTGTTCGTGCAACCATGATTTGACCATTCCGTCTACCCTCACTGGTACGTAAGGTCATTGTTAGCCACATGGGCCGCTCGCTGTGGCAAAAAAATAGGCGTTTTTTTTAACAAGCTCGAGAAAAGAATAGTTTCGGAGAAAACGGGGTAGAGTAACGATAGTTTTATCGCCAGTAGGGGGGGGGGGGGTTTACGTCACACGGACGCCGTAGTGGAGGTCTACGGAGAATTTTGCCCAACTGGGGATCTTTAACATGCGCTACGATGCACACGGGCGCCTTCGCAGTGTGCCTCCATTCAAACTGCAATCTCCGGAGCCGGGGATTAGCCCGCAATTTCGCGCCGAGTATACTAGCGCCTTAGGTACTCGGCTACCCCGAAGGGTGACAGAGTAAGGTTATACAGGCATATGAATGTGATGAGTCCAGGTAGGTGTGCAGCGTTTCTCCAGCACTGCGGGTTTAAAGTGTATTTGGCCCAGGTTGTAGAGCTATTAGCTGAATATCTGGGGGTCGTCACGAAAGCGACGGTTTGACATCATTAGGGCAGTTCATGGATTTTCTCTGCTTTCTCGCCTACATGTACCATCGGGCTATCCACTATCCCCTCACTATATGAATAATGAGGGGCTGTTTTCATGGCGAAACGGCATTACTAGCTTATAGGCGGAACAGGTTGTCTCCTAGGTATGTGACATGCATATGCGCCTCTCTTAGCTGACCCATTTGACACGAACCTGCTTTATGGCTATCTTTCGCTGATTACATGTAGATCTTTCATAAAGTCAATGTAACCTCATTTAAATGCGTTGCCGAGACGGTACGTGCCACAATTTAGTGAACGTATGTAACGGCAATCAGTGTAACTGAAAAGGAGACAGTTTTCATGTGCTTTTCTTCAAAAAACGGGCTCCGCCAGACTTGCATCAGTGAATACATGAAAGCAGGCTAGTTCCAGATTATTGTGCGTCTTCGACGTAAATCTCGGTCACCGCATAGGTGTCACTGCCATGTGCTTCTCTTCAACCAACCAAGCTCATTTCCACTTGCATAACTGGGTATACAAAACTAGGTGTGTGCCAAGCTAAAATGAACTTCCGTGATGAGCATTTGCGTCACTGGAGATGGGTCACGAGCTATGTGCCCCTCTTATAAAGCTTGTTGACCCAAACATGTAGAGCTACGTATGAGCCGCACTTCAATGTAGCGAAATTGGAAAGATCAGTCAAGTAGTCTATTACACAAAAATAAAGGCGTTCCTGCAACCATGATTTGACCATTCCGTCTACTCTCACTGGTACGTAAGGTCTTTGTTAGCCACATGGGCCGCTCGCTGTGGCAAAAAATAGGCGTTTTTTTTAACAAGCTCGAGAAAAGAATAGTTTCGGAAAAAACGGGGTAGAGTAACGATAGTTTTATCGCCAATAGGGGGGGGGGGGGGTGGTTTTACGTCACACGGACGCCGTAGTGGAGGTCTACGGAGAATTTTGCCCAACTGGGGATCTTTAACGTGCGCTGCGATGCACACGGGCGTCTTCGCAGTGTGCCTCCATTCAAACTGCAATCTCCGGAGCCGGGGATTAGCCCGCAATTTCGAGCCGAGTATACTAGCGCCTTAGGTACTCGGCTACCCCGAAGGGTGACAGAGTAAGGTTATACAGGCATATGAATGTCATGAGTCCAGGTAGGTGTGCAGCGTTTCTCCAGCACTGCGGTTTTAAAGTGTATTTGGCCCAGGTTGTAGAGCTATTAGCTGAATATCTGGGGGTCGTCAGGAAAGCGACGGTTTGACATCATTAGGGCAGTTCGTGGATTTTCTCTGCTTTCTCGCCTACATGTACCATCGGGCCATCCACTATACCCTCACTATATAAATAATGAGGGGCTGTTTTCATGGCGAAACGGCATTACTAGCCTATAGGCGGAACAGGTTGTGTCCTAGGTATGTGATATGCATATGCGCCTCTCTTAGCTGATCCATTTGACACGAACCTGCTTTATGGCTATATTTCGCTGAGTACATGTAGATCTTTCATAAAGTCAATGCAACCTCATTTAAATGCGTGGCCGAGACGGTACGTGCCACAATTTAGTGAACGTATGTAACGGCAATCAGTGTAACTGAAAAGGAGACAGTTATCATGTGCTTTTCTTCAAAAAACGGGCTCCGCCAGACTTGCATCAGTGAATACATGAAAGCAGGCTAGTTCCAGATTATTGTGCGTCTTTGACGTAAATCTCGGTCACCGCATAGGTGTCACTGCCATGTGCTTCTCTTCAACCAACCAAGCTCATTTCCACTTGCGTAACTGGGTATACAAAACTAGCTGTGTGCCAAGCTAAAATGAACTTCCGTGATGAGCATTTGCGTAACTGGAGATGGGCCACGAGGTATGTGCCACTTTGCAATAAAGCTTGTTGACCCCAACATGTAGCACTACGTATGAGCCGCACTTCAATGTAGTGAAATAGGAAGATCTGTCAAGTAGTCTCTTATAGAAAAAGAAAGGTGTTCGTGCAACCATGATGTGACCATTCCGTCTACCCTCACTGGTACGTAAGGTCATTGTTAGCCACATGGGCCGCTCGCTGTGGCAAAAAAATAGGCGTTTTTTTTAACAAGCTCGAGAAAAGAATAGTTTCGGAAAAAACGGGGCAGAGTAACGATAGTTTTATCGCCAATAGGGGGGGGTTGGTCGTTTTACGTCACACGGACGCCGTAGTGGAGGTCTACGGGGAATTTTGCCCAACTGGGGATCTTTAACGTGCGCTACGATGCACACGGGCGTCTTCGCAGTGTGCCTCCATTCAAACTGCAATCTCCGGAGCCGGGGATTAGCCCGCAATATCGAGCCGAGTATACTTGCGCCTTAGGTACTCGGCTACCCCGAAGGTTGACAGAGTAAGGTTATACAGGCATATGAATGTCATGAGTCCAGGTAGGTGTGCAGCGTTTCTCCAGCACTGCGGGTTTAAAGTGTATTTGGCCCAGGTTGTAGAGCTATTAGCTGAATATCTGGGGGTTGTCACGAAAGCGACGGTTTGACATCATTAGGGCAGTTCGTGGATTTTCTCTGCTTTCTCGCCTACATGTACCATCGGGCCATCCACTATCCCCTCACTATATCGATAATGAGGGGCTGTTTTCATGGCGAAACGGCATTACTAGCCTATAGGTGGAACAGGTTGTGCCCTAGGTATGTGATATGCATATGCGCCTCTCTTAGCTGACCCATTTGACACGAACCTGCTTTATGGCTATATTTCGCTGATTACATGTAGATCTTTCATAAAGTCAATGTAACCTCATTTAAATGCGTTGCCGAGACGGTACGTGCCACAATTTATTGAACGTATGTAACGGCAATCAGTGTAACTGAAAAGGAGACAGTTATCATGTGCTTTTCTTCAAAAAACGGGCCCCGCCAGACTTGCATCAGTGAATACATGAAAGCAGGCTAGTTCCAGATTATTGTGCGCCTTTGACGTAAATCTCGGTCACCGCATAGGTGTCACTGCCATGTGCTTCTCTTCAACCAACCAAGCTCATTTCCACTTGCGTAACTGGGTATACAAAACTAGGTGTGTGCCAAGCTAAAATGAACTTCCGTGATGAGCATTTCCGTAACTGGAGATGGGCCACGAGGTATGTGCCACTTTTCAATAAAGCTTGTTGACCCCAACATGTAGCGCTACGTATGAGCCGCACTTCAATGTAGTGAAATAGGAAGATCTGTCAAGTAGTCTCTTATAGAAAAAGAAAGGTGTTCGTGCAACCATGATTTGACCATTCCGTCTACCCTCACTGGTACGTAAGGTCATTGTTAGCCACATGGGCCGCTCGCTGTGGCAAAAAAATAGGCGTTTTTTTTAACAAGCTCGAGAAAAGAATAGTTTCGGAGAAAATGGGGTAGAGTAACGATAGTTTTATCGCCAGTAGGGGGGGGGGGGGGGTTTACGTCACACGGACGCCGTAGTGGAGGTCTACGGAGAATTTTGCCCAACTGGGGATCTTTAACATGCGCTACGATGCACACGGGCGCCTTCGCAGTGTGCCTCCATTCAAACTGCAATCTCCGGAGCCGGGGATTAGCCCGCAATTTCGCGCCGAGTATACTAGCGCCTTAGGTACTCGGCTACCCCGAAGGGTGACAGAGTAAGGTTATACAGGCATATGAATGTGATGAGTCCAGGTAGGTGTGCAGCGTTTCTCCAGCACTGCGGGTTTAAAGTGTATTTGGCCCAGGTTGTAGAGCTATTAGCTGAATATCTGGGGGTCGTCACGAAAGCGACGGTTTGACATCATTAGGGCAGTTCATGGATTTTCTCTGCTTTCTCGCCTACATGTACCATCGGGCTATCCACTATCCCCTCACTATATGAATAATGAGGGGCTGTTTTCATGGCGAAACGGCATTACTAGCTTATAGGCGGAACAGGTTGTCTCCTAGGTATGTGACATGCATATGCGCCTCTCTTAGCTGACCCATTTGACACGAACCTGCTTTATGGCTATCTTTCGCTGATTACATGTAGATCTTTCATAAAGTCAATGTAACCTCATTTAAATGCGTTGCCGAGACGGTACGTGCCACAATTTAGTGAACGTATGTAACGGCAATCAGTGTAACTGAAAAGGAGACAGTTTTCATGTGCTTTTCTTCAAAAAACGGGCTCCGCCAGACTTGCATCAGTGAATACATGAAAGCAGGCTAGTTCACGATTATTGTGCGTCTTTGACGTAAATCTCGGTCACCGCATAGGTGTCACTGCCATGTGCTTCTCTTCAACCAACCAAGCTCATTTCCACTTGCGTAACTGGGTATACAAAACTAGGTGTGTGCCAAGCTAAAATGAACTTCCGTGATGAGCATTTGCGTAACTGGAGATGGGCCACGAGGTATGTGCCACTTTTCAATAAAGCTTGTTGACCCCAACATGTAGAGCTACGTATGAGCCGCACTTCAATGTAGCGAAATTGGAAAGATCAGTCAAGTAGTCTATTACACAAAAAGAAAGGCGTTCCTGCAACACGGATTTGACCATTCCGTCTACTCTCACTGGTACGTAAGGTCTTTGTTAGCCACATGGGCCGCTCGCTGTGGCAAAAAATAGGCGTTTTTTTTAACAAGCTCGAGAAAAGAATAGTTTCGGAAAAAACGGGGTAGAGTAACGATAGTTTTATCGCCAATAGGGAGGGGGGGGGTGGTTTTACGTCACACGGACGCCGTAGTGGAGGTCTACGGAGAATTTTGCCCAACTGGGGATCTTTAACGTGCGCTACGATGCACACGGGCGTCTTCGCAGTGTGCCTCCATTCAAACTGCAATCTCCGGAGCCGGGGATTAGCCCGCAATATCGAGCCGATTATACTAGCGCCTTAGATACTCGGCTACCCCGAAGGGTGACAGAGTAAGGTTATACAGGCATATGAATGTCATGAGTCCAGGTAGGTGTGCAGCGTTTCTCCAGCACGGCGGGTTTAAAGTGTATTTGGCCGAGGTTGTAGAGCTATTAGCTGAATATCTGGGGGTCGTCACGAAAGCGATGGTTTGACATCATTAGGGCAGTTCGTGGATTTTCTCTGCTTTCTCGCCTACATGTACCATCGGGCCGTTTACTATCTCCTCACTATATCAATAATGAAGGGCTGTTTTCATGGCGAAACGGCATTACTAGCCTATAGATGGAACAGGTTGTGTCCTAGGTATGTGACATTGCATATGCGCCTCTCTTAAGCGGACCCATTTGACGCGAACGTGTTTTCCTGGCTATATTTCGCTGATTACATATAGATCTTTCATAAAGTCAATGTAACCTCATTTAAATGCGTTGCCGAGACTGGGTACGTGCCACAGCTCAGTGGACGTATATAACGGCAATCAGTGTTACTGAAAAGGATACAGTTTTCATGTGCTTTCCTTCAAAAAACCGGCTCCGCCACACTTGCATCACTCAATGGGTGAGAGCAGGCTAGTGCCAGATTTATTGTACGCCTTTGACGTAAATGTCGGTCACCGCATAGGCGTCTTTGCCATGTGCTTCTCTTCAACCAACCCAGCTCATTTCCACTTGCATAACTGGGTATACAAAACTAGGTGTGTGCCAAGCTGCAATGAACTTTCGTGAGGAGAATTTGCGCGACGGGAGATGAGCCACGAGCTATGTGCCCCTCTTATAAAGCTTGTTGACCCAAACATGTAGAGCTACGTATGAGCCGCACTTCAATGTAGCGAAATTGGAAAGATCAGTCAAGTAGTCTATTACACAAAAAGAAAGGTGTTCCTGCAACCATGATTTGACCATTCCGTCTACTCTCACTGGTGCGTAAGGTCTTTGTTAGCCACATGGGCCGCTCGCTGTGGCAAAAAATAGGCGTTTTTTTTTAACAAGCTCGAGAAAAGAATAGTTTCGGAAAAAACGGGGTAGAGTAACGATAGTTTTATCGCCAATAGGGGAGGGGGGTGGTTTTACGTCACACGGACGCCGTAGCGGAGATCTACGGAGAATTTTGCCCAACTGGGGATCTTTAACGTGCGCTACGATGCACACGGGCGTCTTCGCAGTGTGCCTCCATTCAAACTGCAATCACCGGAGCCGGGGATTAGCCCGCAATTTCGAGCCGAGTATACTAGCGCCTTAGGTACTCGGCTACCCCGAAGGGTGACAGAGTAAGGTTATACAGGCATATGAATGTCATGAGTCCAGGTAGGTGTGCAGCGTTTCTCCAGCACTGTGGGTTTAAAGTGTATTTGGCCCAGGTTGTAGAGCTATTAGCTGAATATCTGGGGGTCGTCACGAAAGCGACGGTTTGACATCATAAGGGCGGCAGTTCGTGGATTTTCTCTGCTTTCTCGCCTACATGTACCATCGGGCCATCCACTATCCCCTCAGTATATGAATAATGAGGGGCTGTTTTCATGGCGAAACGGCATTACTAGCCTATAGGCGGAACAGGTTGTGTCCTAGGTATGTGACATGCATATGCGCCTCTCTTAGCTGACCCATTTGACACGAACCTGCTTTATGGCTATCTTTCGCTGATTACATGTAGATCTTTCATAAAGTCAATGTAACCTCATTTAAATGCGTTGCCGAGACGGTACGTGCCACAATTTAGTGAACGTATGTAACGGCAATCAGTGTAACTGAAAAGGAGACAGTTTTCATGTGCTTTTCTTCAAAAAACGGGCTCCGCCAGACTTGCATCAGTCAATACATGAAAGCAGGCTAGTTCCAGACTATTGTGCGTCTTTGACGTAAATCTCGGTCACCGCATAGGTGTCACTGCCATGTGCTTCTCTTCAACCAACCAAGCTCATTTCCACTTGCATAACTGGGTATACAAAACTAGGTGTGTGCCAAGCTAAAATGAACTTCCGTGATGAGCATTTGCGTCACTGGAGACGGGTCACGAGGTATGTGCCCTTTTTCAATAAAGCTTGTTGACCCCAACATGTAGCGCTACGTATGAGCCGCACTTCAATGTAGTGAAATAGGAAGATCTGTCAAGTAGTCTATTATAGAAAAAGAAAGGTGTTCGTGCAACCATGATTTGACTATTCCGTCTACTCTCACTGGTACGTAAGGTCTTTGTTAGCCACATGGGCCGCTCGCTGTGGCAAAAAATAGGCGTTTTTTTTTTAACAAGCTCGAGAAAAGAATAGTTTCGGAAAAAACGGGGTAGAGTAACGATAGTTTTACCGCCAATAGGGGGGGGGGGGTGGTTTTACGTCACACCGACGCCGTAGTGGAGGTCTACGGAGAATTTTGCCCAACTGGGGATCTTTAACGTGCGCTACGATGCACACGGGCGTCTTCGCAGTGTGCCTCCATTCAAACTGCAATCTCCGGAGCCGGGGATTAGCCCGCAATATCGAGCCGATTATACTAGCGCCTTAGGTACTCGGCTACCCCGAAGGGTGACAGAGTAAGGTTATACAGGCATATGAATGTCATGAGTCCAGGTAGGTGTGCAGCGTTTCTCCAGCACTGCGGGTTTAAAGTGTATTTGGCCCAGGTTGTAGAGCTATTAGCTGAATATCTGGGGGTCGTCACGAAAGCGACGGTTTGACATCATTAGGGCGGCAGTTCGTGGATTTTCTCTGCTTTCTCGCCTACATGTACCATCGGGCCATCCACTATCCCCTCACTATATCAATAATGAGGGGCTGTTTTCATGGCGAAACGGCATTACTAGCCTATAGGCGGAACAGGTTGTGTCCTAGGTATGTGACATGCATATGCGCCTCTCTTAGCTGACCCATTTGACACGAACCTGCTTTATGGCTATCTTTCGCTGATTAAATGTAGATCTTTCATAAAGTCAATGTAACCTCATTTAAATGCGTTGCCGAGACGGTACGTGCCACAATTTAGTGAACGTATGTAACGGCAATCAGTGTAACTGAAAAGGAGACAGTTTTCATGTGCTTTTCTTCAAAAAACGGGCTCCGCCAGACTTGCATCAGTGAATACATGAAAGCAGGCTAGTTCCAGATTATTGTGCGTCTTTGACGTAAATCTCGGTCACCGCATAGGTGTCACTGCCATGTGCTTCTCTTCAACCAACCAAGCTCATTTCCACTTGCGTAACTGGGTATACAAAACTAGGTGTGTGCCAAGCTAAAATGAACTTCCGTGATGAGCATTTGCGTCACTGGAGATGGGTCACGAGGTATGTGCCCTTTTTCAATAAAGCTTGTTGACCCCAACATGTAACGCTACGTATGAGCCGCACTTCAATGTAGTGAAATAGGAAGATCTGTCAAGTAGTCTATTATAGAAAAAGAAAGGCGCTCCTGCAACCATGATTTGACAATTCCGTCTACTCTCACTGGTACGTAAGGTCTTTGTTAGCCACATGGGCCGCTCGCTGCGGCAAAAAATAGGCGCTTTTTTTAACAAGCTCGAGAAAAGAATAGTTTCGGAAACAACGGGGTATAGTAACGATAGTTTTATCGCCAATAGGGGGGGCGGGTGGTTTTACGTCACACGGACGCCGTAGTGGAGGTCTACGGAGAATTTTGCCCAACTGGGGATCTTTAACGCGCGCTACGATGCACACGGGCGTCTTCGCAGTGTGCCTCCATTCAAACTGCAATCTCCGGAGCCGGGGATTAGCCCGCAATTTCGCGCCGAGTATACTAGCGCCTTAGGTACTCGGCTACCCCGAAGGGTGACAGAGTAAGGTTACACAGGCATATGAATGTCATGAGTCCAGGTAGGTGTGCAGCGTTTCTCCAGCACGGCGGGTTTAAAGTGTATTTGGCCCAGGTTGTAGAGCTATTAGCTGAATATCTGGGGGTCGTCACGAAAGCGATGGTTTGACATCATTAGGGCAGTTCGTGGATTTTCTCTGCTTTCTCGCCTGCATGTACCATCGGGCCGTTTACTATCTCCTCACTATATCAATAATGAAGGGCTGTTTTCATGGCGAAACGGCGTTACTAGCCTATAGGTGGAACAGGTTGTGTCCTAGGTATGTGACATTGCATATGCGCCTCTCTTAAGCGGACCCATTTGACACGAACGTGTTTTCCTGGCTATATTTCGCTGATTACATATAGATATTTCATAAAGTCAATGTAACCTCATTTAAATGAGTTGCCGAGACTGGGTACGTGCCACAGTTCAGTGGTCGTATATAACGGCAATCAGTGTTACTGAAAAGGATACAGTTTTCATGTGCTTTCCTTCAAAAAACCGGCTCCGCCACACTTGCATCACTCAATGGGTGAGAGCAGCCTAGTTCCAGATTTATTCTACGCCTTTGACGTAAATGTCGGTCACCGCATAGGCGTCTTTGCCATGTGCTTCTCTTCAACCAACCCAGCTCATTTCCACTTGCATAACTGGGTATACAAAACTAGGTGTGTGCCAAGCTGCAATGAACTTTCGTGAGGAGAATTTGCGCGACGGGAGGTGAGCCACGAGCTATGTGCCCCTCTTATAAAGCTTGTTGACCCAAACATGTAGAGCTACGTATGAGCCGCACTTCAATGTAGCGAAATTGGAAAGATCAGTCAAGTAGTCTATTACACAAAAAGAAAGGCGTTCCTGCAACCATGATTTGACCATTCCGTCTACTCTCACTGGTGCGTAAGGTCTTTGTTAGCCACATGGGCCGCTCGCTGTGGCAAAAAATAGGCGTTTTTTTTTTAACAAGCTCGAGAAAAGAATAGTTTCGGAAAAAACGGGGTAGAGTTACGATAGTTTTAACGCCAATAGGGGAGGGGGGTGGTTTTACGTCACACGGACGCCGTAGTGGAGATCTACGGAGAATTTAGCCCAACTGGGGATCTTTAACGTGCGCTACGATGCACACGGGCGTCTTCGCAGTGTGCCTCCATTCAAACTGCAATCTCCGGAGCCGGGGATTAGCCCGCAATTTCGAGCCGAGTATACTAGCGCCTTAGGTACTCGGCTACCCCGAAGGGTGATAGAGTAAGGTTATACAGGCATATGAATGTCATGAGTCCAGGTAGGTGTGCAGCGTTTCTCCAGCACTGCGGGTTTAAAGTGTATTTGGCCCAGGTTGTAGAGCTATTAGCTGAATATCTGGGGGTCGTCACGAAAGCGATGGTTTGACATCATTAGGGCGGCAGTTCGTGGATTTTCTCTGCTTTCTCGCCTACATGTACCATCGGGCCATCCACTATCCCCTCAGTATATGAATAATGAGGGGCTGTTTTCATGGCGAAACGGCTATACTAGCCTATAGGCGGAACAGGTTGTGTCCTAGGTATGTGACATGCATATGCGCCTCTCTTAGCTGACCCATTTGACACGAACCTGCTTCATGGCTATCTTTCGCTGATTACATGTAGATCTTTCATAAAGTCAATGTAACCTCATTTAAATGCGTTGCCGAGACGGTACGTGCCACAATTTAGTGAACGTATGTAACGGCAATCAGTGTAACTGAAAAGGAGACAGTTTTCATGTGCTTTTCTTCAAAAAACGGGCTCCGCCAGACTTGCATCAGTGAATACATGAAAGCAGACTAGTTCCAGATTATTGTGCGTCTTTGACGTAAATCTCGGTCACCGCATAGGAGTCACTGCCTAGTGCTTCTCTTCAACCAACCCAGCTCATTTCCACTTGCATAACTGGGTATACAAAACTAGGTGTGTGCCAAGCTGCAATGAACTTCCGTGAGGAGCATTTGCGCGACTGGAGATGAGCCACGAGCTATGTGCCCCTCTTATAAAGCTTGCTGACCCAAACATGTAGAGCTACGTATGAGCCGCACTTCAATGTAGCGAAATTGGAAAGATCAGTCAAGTAGTCTATTACACAAAAAAGAAAGGCGTTCCTGCAACCATGATTTGACTATTCCGTCTACTCTCACTGGTACGTAAGGTCTTTGTTAGCCACATGGGCCGCTCGCTGTGGCAAAAAATAGGCGTTTTTTTTAAGAAGCTCGAGAAAAGAATAGTTTCGGAAAAAACGGGGTAGAGTAACGATAGTTTTATCGCCAATAGGGGGGGGGGGTCGTTTTACGTCACACGGACGCCGTAGTGGAGGTCTACGGGGAATTTTGCCCAACTGGGGATCTTTAACGTGCGCTACGATGCACACGGGCGTCTTCGCAGTGTGCCTCCATTCAAACTGCAATCTCCGGAGCCGGGGATTAGCCCGCAATTTCGAGCCGAGTATACAAGCGCCTTAGGTACTCGGCTACCCCGAAGGGTGACAGAGTAAGGTTATACAGGCATATGAATGTCATGAGTCCAGGTAGGTGTGCAGCGTTTCTCCAGCACGGCGGGTTTAAAGTGTATTTAGCCCAGGTTGTAGAGCTATTAGCTGAATATCTGGGGGTCGTCACGAAAGCGACGGTTTGACATCATTAGGGCAGTTCGTGGATTTTCTCTGCTTTCTCGCCTACATGTACCATCGGGCCGTTTACTATCTCCTCACTATATCAATAATGAAGGGCTGTTTTCATGGCGAAACGGCATTACTAGCCTATAGGTGGAACAGGTTGTGTCCTAGGTATGTGACATTGCATATGCGCCTCTCTTAAGCGGACCCATTTGACGCGAACGTGTTTTCCTGGCTATATTTCGCTGATTACATATAGATCTTTCATAAAGTCAATGTAACGTCATTTAAATGCGTTGCCGAGACTGGGTACGTGCCACAGTTCAGTGGACGTATATAACGGCAATCAGTGTAACTAAAAAGGATACAGTTTTCATGTGCTTTCCTTCAAAAAACGGGCTCCGCCACACTTGCATCACTCAACGGGTGAGAGCAGGCTAGTGCCATATTTATTGTACGCCTTTGACGTAAATGTCGGTCACCGCATAGGCGTCTTTGCCATGTGCTTCTCTTCAACCAACCAAGCTCATTTCCACTTGCATAACTGGGTATACAAAACTAGGTGTTTGCCAAGCTGCAATGAACTTCCGTGAGGAGCATTTGCGCGACTGGAGATGAGCCACGAGCTATGTGCCCCTCTTATAAAGCTTGTTGACCCAAACATGTAGAGCTACGTATGAGCCGCACTTCAATGTAGCGAAATTGGAAAGATCAGTCAAGTAATCTATTACACAAAAAGAAAGGCGTTCCTGCAACTATGATTTGACCATTCCGTCTACTCTCACTGGTACGTAAGGTCTTTGTTAGCCACATGGGCCGCTCGCTGTGGCAAAAAATAGGCGTTTTTTTTAACAAGCTCGAGAAAAGAATAGTTTCGGAAAAAACGGGGTAGAGTAACGATAGTTTTATCGCCAATAGGGGGGGGGGGGGGTTTACGTCACACGGACGCCGTAGTGGAGGTCTACGGAGAATTTTGCCCAACTGGGGATCTTTAACGTGCGCTACGATGCACACGGGCGTCTTCGCAGTGTGCCTCCATTCAAACTGCGATCTCCGGAGCCGGGGATTAGCCCGCAATATCGAGCCGAGTATACTAGCGCCTTAGGTACTCGGCTACCCCGAAGGTTGACAGAGTAAGGTTATACAGGCATATGAATGTCATGAGTCCAGGTAGGTGTGCAGCGTTTCTCCAGCACTGCGGGTTTAAAGTGTATTTGGCCCAGGTTGTAGAGCTATTAGCTGAATATCTGGGGGTTGTCACGAAAGCGACGGTTTGACATCATTAGGGCAGTTCGTGGATTTTCTCTGCTTTCTCGCCTACATGTACCATCGGGCCATCCACTATCCCCTCACTATATCAATAATGAGGGGCTGTTTTCATGGCGAAACGGCATTACTAGCTTATAGGCGGAACAGGTTGTCTCCTAGGTATGTGACATGCATATGCGCCTCTCTTAGCTGACCCATTTGACACGAACCTGCTTTATGGCTATCTTTCGCTGATTACATGTAGATCTTTCATAAAGTCAATGTAACCTCATTTAAATGCGTTGCCGAGACGGTACGTGCCACAATTTAGTGAACGTATGTAACGGCAATCAGTGTAACTAAAAAGGAGACAGTTTTCATGTGCTTTTCTTCAAAAAACGGGCTCCGCCAGACTTGCATCAGTGAATACATGAAAGCAGGCTAGTTCCAGATTATTGTGCGTCTTTGACGTAAATCTCGGTCACCGCATAGGTGTCACTGCCTAGTGCTTCTCTTCAACCAACCCAGCTCATTTCCACTTGCATAACTGGGTATACAAAACTAGGTGTGTGCCAAGCTGCAATGAACTTCCGTGAGGAGCATTTGCGCGACTGGAGATGAGCCACGAGCTATGTGCCCCTCTTATAAAGCTTGCTGACCCAAACATGTAGAGCTACGTATGAGCCGCACTTCAATGTAGCGAAATTGGAAAGATCAGTCAAGTAGTCTATTACACAAAAAAGAAAGGCGTTCCTGCAACCATGATTTGACCATTCCGTCTACTCTCACTGGTACGTAAGGTCTTTGTTAGCCACATGGGCCGCTCGCTGTGGCAAAAAATAGGCGTTTTTTTTAAGAAGCTCGAGAAAAGAATAGTTTCGGAAAAAACGGGGTAGAGTAACGATAGTTTTATCGCCAATAGGGGGGGGGGGTCGTTTTACGTCACACGGACGCCGTAGTGGAGGTCTACGGGGAATTTTGCCCAACTGGGGATCTTTAACGTGCGCTACGATGCACACGGGCGTCTTCGCAGTGTGCCTCCATTCAAACTGCAATCTCCGGAGCCGGGGATTAGCCCGCAATTTCGAGCCGAGTATACAAGCGCCTTAGGTACTCGGCTACCCCGAAGGGTGACAGAGTAAGGTTATACAGGCATATGAATGTCATGAGTCCAGGTAGGTGTGCAGCGTTTCTCCAGCACGGCGGGTTTAAAGTGTATTTAGCCCAGGTTGTAGAGCTATTAGCTGAATATCTGGGGGTCGTCACGAAAGCGACGGTTTGACATCATTAGGGCAGTTCGTGGATTTTCTCTGCTTTCTCGCCTACATGTACCATCGGGCCGTTTACTATCTCCTCACTATATCAATAATGAAGGGCTGTTTTCATGGCGAAACGGCATTACTAGCCTATAGGTGGAACAGGTTGTGTCCTAGGTATGTGACATTGCATATGCGCCTCTCTTAAGCGGACCCATTTGACGCGAACGTGTTTTCCTGGCTATATTTCGCTGATTACATATAGATCTTTCATAAAGTCAATGTAACGTCATTTAAATGCGTTGCCGAGACTGGGTACGTGCCACAGTTCAGTGGACGTATATAACGGCAATCAGTGTAACTAAAAAGGATACAGTTTTCATGTGCTTTCCTTCAAAAAACGGGCTCCGCCACACTTGCATCACTCAACGGGTGAGAGCAGGCTAGTGCCATATTTATTGTACGCCTTTGACGTAAATGTCGGTCACCGCATAGGCGTCTTTGCCATGTGCTTCTCTTCAACCAACCAAGCTCATTTCCACTTGCATAACTGGGTATACAAAACTAGGTGTTTGCCAAGCTGCAATGAACTTCCGTGAGGAGCATTTGCGCGACTGGAGATGAGCCACGAGCTATGTGCCCCTCTTATAAAGCTTGTTGACCCAAACATGTAGAGCTACGTATGAGCCGCACTTCAATGTAGCGAAATTGGAAAGATCAGTCAAGTAGTCTATTACACAAAAAGAAAGGCGTTCCTGCAACTATGATTTGACCATTCCGTCTACTCTCACTGGTACGTAAGGTCTTTGTTAGCCACATGGGCCGCTCGCTGTGGCAAAAAATAGGCGTTTTTTTTAACAAGCTCGAGAAAAGAATAGTTTCGGAAAAAACGGGGTAGAGTAACGATAGTTTTATCGCCAATAGGGGGGGGGGGGGGGTTTACGTCACACGGACGCCGTAGTGGAGGTCTACGGAGAATTTTGCCCAACTGGGGATCTTTAACGTGCGCTACGATGCACACGGGCGTCTTCGCAGTGTGCCTCCATTCAAACTGCGATCTCCGGAGCCGGGGATTAGCCCGCAATATCGAGCCGAGTATACTAGCGCCTTAGGTACTCGGCTACCCCGAAGGTTGACAGAGTAAGGTTATACAGGCATATGAATGTCATGAGTCCAGGTAGGTGTGCAGCGTTTCTCCAGCACTGCGGGTTTAAAGTGTATTTGGCCCAGGTTGTAGAGCTATTAGCTGAATATCTGGGGGTTGTCACGAAAGCGACGGTTTGACATCATTAGGGCAGTTCGTGGATTTTCTCTGCTTTCTCGCCTACATGTACCATCGGGCCATCCACTATCCCCTCACTATATCAATAATGAGGGGCTGTTTTCATGGCGAAACGGCATTACTAGCTTATAGGCGGAACAGGTTGTCTCCTAGGTATGTGACATGCATATGCGCCTCTCTTAGCTGACCCATTTGACACGAACCTGCTTTATGGCTATCTTTCGCTGATTACATGTAGATCTTTCATAAAGTCAATGTAACCTCATTTAAATGCGTTGCCGAGACGGTACGTGCCACAATTTAGTGAACGTATGTAACGGCAATCAGTGTAACTAAAAAGGAGACAGTTTTCATGTGCTTTTCTTCAAAAAACGGGCTCCGCCAGACTTGCATCAGTGAATACATGAAAGCAGGCTAGTTCCAGATTATTGTGCGTCTTTGACGTAAATCTCGGTCACCGCATAGGTGTCACTGCCATGTGCTTCTCTTCAACCAACCAAGCTCATTTCCACTTGCGTAACTGGGTATACAAAACTAGGTGTGTGCCAAGCTAAAATGAACTTCCGTGATGAGCATTTGCGTAACTGGAGATGGGCCACGAGGTATGTGCCACTTTTCAATAAAGCTTGTTGACCCCAACATGTAGAGCTACGTATGAGCCGCACTTCAATGTAGCGAAATTGGAAAGATCAGTCAAGTAGTCTATTACACAAAAAGAAAGGCGTTCCTGCAACCATGATTTGACCATTCCGTCTACTCTCACTGGTGCGTAAGGTCTTTGTTAGCCACATGGGCCGCTCGCTGTGGCAAAAAATAGGCGTTTTTTTTTAACAAGCTCGAGAAAAGAATAGTTTCGGAAAAAACGGGGTAGAGTTACGATAGTTTTAACGCCAATAGGGGAGGGGGGTGGTTTTACGTCACACGGACGCCGTAGTGGAGATCTACGGAGAATTTAGCCCAACTGGGGATCTTTAACGTGCGCTACGATGCACACGGGCGTCTTCGCAGTGTGCCTCCATTCAAACTGCAATCTCCGGAGCCGGGGATTAGCCCGCGATTTCGAGCCGAGTATACTAGCGCCTTAGGTACTCGGCTACCCCGAAGGGTGATAGAGTAAGGTTATACAGGCATATGAATGTCATGAGTCCAGGTAGGTGTGCAGCGTTTCTCCAGCACTGCGGGTTTAAAGTGTATTTGGCCCAGGTTGTAGAGCTATTAGCTGAATATCTGGGGGTCGTCACGAAAGCGACGGTTTGACATCATTAGGGCAGTTCGTGGATTTTCTCTGCTTTCTCGCCTACATGTACCATCGGGCCATCCACTATCCCCTCACTATATCAATAATGAGGGGCTGTTTTCATGGCGAAACGGCATTACTAGCTTATAGGCGGAACAGGTTGTCTCCTAGGTATGTGACATGCATATGCGCCTCTCTTAGCTGACCCATTTGACACGAACCTGCTTTATGGCTATCTTTCGCTGATTACATGTAGATCTTTCATAAAGTCAATGTAACCTCATTTAAATGCGTTGCCGAGACGGTACGTGCCACAATTTAGTGAACGTATGTAACGGCAATCAGTGTAACTAAAAAGGAGACAGTTTTCATGTGCTTTTCTTCAAAAAACGGGCTCCGCCAGACTTGCATCAGTGAATACATGAAAGCAGGCTAGTTCCAGATTATTGTGCGTCTTTGACGTAAATCTCGGTCACCGCATAGGTGTCACTGCCATGTGCTTCTCTTCAACCAACCAAGCTCATTTCCACTTGCGTAACTGGGTATACAAAACTAGGTGTGTGCCAAGCTAAAATGAACTTCCGTGATGAGCATTTGCGTAACTGGAGATGGGCCACGAGGTATGTGCCACTTTTCAATAAAGCTTGTTGACCCCAACATGTAGAGCTACGTATGAGCCGCACTTCAATGTAGCGAAATTGGAAAGATCAGTCAAGTAGTCTATTACACAAAAAGAAAGGCGTTCCTGCAACCATGATTTGACCATTCCGTCTACTCTCACTGGTACGTAAGGTCTTTGTTAGCCACATGGGCCGCTCGCTGTGGCAAAAAATAGGCGTTTTTTTTTAACAAGCTCGAGAAAAGAATAGTTTCGGAAAAAACGGGGTAGAGTAACGATAGTTTTATCGCCAATAGGGGGGGGGGGGTCGTTTTACGTCACACGGACGCCGTAGTGGAGGTCTACGGGGAATTTTGCCCAACTGGGGATCTTTAACGTGCGCTACGATGCACACGGGCGTCTTCGCAGTGTGCCTCCATTCAAACTGCAATCTCCGGAGCCGGGGATTAGCCCGCAATTTCGAGCCGAGTATACAAGCGCCTTAGGTACTCGGCTACCCCGAAGGGTGACAGAGTAAGGTTATACAGGCATATGAATGTCATGAGTCCAGGTAGGTGTGCAGCGTTTCTCCAGCACGGCGGGTTTAAAGTGTATTTAGCCCAGGTTGTAGAGCTATTAGCTGAATATCTGGGGGTCGTCACGAAAGCGACGGTTTGACATCATTAGGGCAGTTCGTGGATTTTCTCTGCTTTCTCGCCTACATGTACCATCGGGCCGTTTACTATCTCCTCACTATATCAATAATGAAGGGCTGTTTTCATGGCGAAACGGCATTACTAGCCTATAGGTGGAACAGGTTGTGTCCTAGGTATGTGACATTGCATATGCGCCTCTCTTAAGCGGACCCATTTGACGCGAACGTGTTTTCCTGGCTATATTTCGCTGATTACATATAGATCTTTCATAAAGTCAATGTAACGTCATTTAAATGCGTTGCCGAGACTGGGTACGTGCCACAGTTCAGTGGACGTATATAACGGCAATCAGTGTAACTGAAAAGGATACAGTTTTCATGTGCTTTCCTTCAAAAAACGGGCTCCGCCACACTTGCATCACTCAACGGGTGAGAGCAGGCTAGTGCCATATTTATTGTACGCCTTTGACGTAAATGTCGGTCACCGCATAGGCGTCTTTGCCATGTGCTTCTCTTCAACCAACCCAGCTCATTTCCACTTGCATAACTGGGTATACAAAACTAGGTGTTTGCCAAGCTGCAATGAACTTCCGTGAGGAGCATTTGCGCGACTGGAGATGAGCCACGAGCTATGTGCCCCTCTTATAAAGCTTGTTGACCCAAACATGTAGAGCTACGTATGAGCCGCACTTCAATGTAGCGAAATTGGAAAGATCAGTCAAGTAGTCTATTACACAAAAAGAAAGGCGTTCCTGCAACTATGATTTGACCATTCCGTCTACTCTCACTGGTACGTAAGGTCTTTGTTAGCCACATGGGCCGCTCGCTGTGGCAAAAAATAGGCGTTTTTTTTAACAAGCTCGAGAAAAGAATAGTTTCGGAAAAAACGGAGTAGAGTAACGATAGTTTTATCGCCAATAGGGGGGGGGGGGGTTTACGTCACACGGACGCCGTAGTGGAGGTCTACGGAGAATTTTGCCCAACTGGGGATCTTTAACGTGCGCTACGATGCACACGGGCGTCTTCGCAGTGTGCCTCCATTCAAACTGCGATCTTCGGAGCCGGGGATTAGCCCGCAATATCGAGCCGAGTATACTAGCGCCTTAGGTACTCGGCTACCCCGAAGGTTGACAGAGTAAGGTTATACAGGCATATGAATGTCATGAGTCCAGGTAGGTGTGCAGCGTTTCTCCAGCACTGCGGGTTTAAAGTGTATTTGGCCCAGGTTGTAGAGCTATTAGCTGAATATCTGGGGGTTGTCACGAAAGCGACGGTTTGACATCATTAGGGCAGTTCGTGGATTTTCTCTGCTTTCTCGCCTACATGTACCATCGGGCCATCCACTATCCCCTCACTATATCAATAATGAGGGGCTGTTTTCATGGCGAAACGGCATTACTAGCTTATAGGCGGAACAGGTTGTCTCCTAGGTATGTGACATGCATATGCGCCTCTCTTAGCTGACCCATTTGACACGAACCTGCTTTATGGCTATCTTTCGCTGATTACATGTAGATCTTTCATAAAGTCAATGTAACCTCATTTAAATGCGTTGCCGAGACGGTACGTGCCACAATTTAGTGAACGTATGTAACGGCAATCAGTGTAACTAAAAAGGAGACAGTTTTCATGTGCTTTTCTTCAAAAAACGGGCTCCGCCAGACTTGCATCAGTGAATACATGAAAGCAGGCTAGTTCCAGATTATTGTGCGTCTTTGACGTAAATCTCGGTCACCGCATAGGTGTCACTGCCATGTGCTTCTCTTCAACCAACCAAGCTCATTTCCACTTGCGTAACTGGGTATACAAAACTAGGTGTGTGCCAAGCTAAAATGAACTTCCGTGATGAGCATTTGCGTAACTGGAGATGGGCCACGAGGTATGTGCCACTTTTCAATAAAGCTTGTTGACCCCAACATGTAGAGCTACGTATGAGCCGCACTTCAATGTAGCGAAATTGGAAAGATCAGTCAAGTAGTCTATTACACAAAAAGAAAGGCGTTCCTGCAACCATGATTTGACCATTCCGTCTACTCTCACTGGTACGTAAGGTCTTTGTTAGCCACATGGGCCGCTCGCTGTGGCAAAAAATAGGCGTTTTTTTTTAACAAGCTCGAGAAAAGAATAGTTTCGGAAAAAACGGGGGAGAGTAACGATAGTTTTATCGCCAATAGGGAGGGGGGGGTGGTTTTACGTCACACGGACGCCGTAGTGGAGGTCTACGGAGAATTTTGCCCCACTGGGGATCTTTAACGTGCGCTACGATGCACACGGGCGTCTTCGCAGTGTGCCTCCATTCAAACTGCAATCTCCGGAGCCGGGGATTAGCCCGCAATATCGAGCCGATTATACTAGCGCCTTAGGTACTCGGCTACCCCGAAGGGTGACAGAGTAAGGTTATGCAGGCATATGAATGTCATGAGTCCAGGTAGGTGTGCAGCGTTTCTCCAGCACGGCGGGTTTAAAGTGTATTTGGCCCAGGTTGTAGAGCTATTAGCTGAATATCTGGGGGTCGTCACGAAAGCGATGGTTTGACATCATTAGGGCAGTTCGTGGATCTTCTCTGCTTTCTCGCCTACATGTACCATCGGGCCGTTTACTATCTCCTCACTATATCAATAATGAAGGGCTGTTTTCATGGCGAAACGGCATTACTAGCCTATAGGTGGAACAGGTTGTGTCCTAGGTATGTGACATTGCATATGCGCCTCTCCTAAGCGGACCCATTTGACGCGAACGTGTTTTCCTGGCTATATTTCGCTGATTACATATAGATCTTTCATAAAGTCAATGTAACCTCATTTAAATGCGTTGCCGAGACTGGGTACGTGCCACAGTTCATTGGACGTATATAACGGCAATCCGTGTAACTGAAAAGGATACAGTTTTCATGTGCTTTCCTTCAAAAAACGGGCTCCGCCACACTTGCATCACTCAACGGGTGAGAGCAGGCTAGTGCCATATTTATTGTACGCCTTTGACGTAAATGTCGGTCACCGCATAGGCGTCTTTGCCATGTGCTTCTCTTCAACCAACCCAGCTCATTTCCACTTGCATAACTGGGTATACAAAACTAGGTGTGTGCCAAGCTGCAATGAACTTCCGTGAGGAGCATTTGCGCGACTGGAGATGAGCCACGAGCTATGTGCCCCTCTTATAAAGCTTGTTGACCCAAACATGTAGAGCTACATATGAGCCGCACTTCAATGTAGCGAAATTGGAAAGATCAGTCAAGTAGTCTATTACACAAAAAGAAAGGCGTTCCTGCAACCATGATTTGACCATTCCGTCTACTCTCACTGGTACGTAAGGTCTTTGTTAGCCACATGGGCCGCTCGCTGTGGCAAAAAATAGGCGTTTTTTTTAACAAGCTCGAGAAAAGAATAGTTTCGGAAAAAACGGGGTAGAGTAACGATAGTTTTATCGCCAATAGCGAGGGGGGGGTGGTTTTACGTCACACGGACGCCGTAGTGGAGGTCTACGGAGAATTTTGCCCAACTAGGGATCTTTAACGTGCGCTACGATGCACACGGGCGTCTTCGCAGTGTACCTCCATTCAAACTGCAATCTCCGGAGCCGGGGATTAGCCCGCAATATCGAGCCGAGTATACTAGCGCATTAGGTACTCGGCTACCCCGAAGGGTGACAGAGTAAGGTTATACAGGCATATGAATGTCATGAGTCCAGGTAGGTGTGCAGCGTTTCTCCAGCACTGCGGGTTTAAAGTGTATTTGGCCCAGGTTGTAGAGCTATTAGCTGAATATCTGGGGGTCGTCACGAAAGCGACGGTTTGACATCATTAGGGCGGCAGTTCGTGGATTTTCTCTGCTTTCTCGCCTACATGTACCATCGGGCCATCCACTATCCCCTCACTATATCAATAATGAGGGGCTGTTTTCATGGCGAAACGGCATTACTAGCCTATAGGCGGAACAGGTTGTGTCCTAGGTATGTGACATGCATATGCGCCTCTCTTAGCTGACCCATTTGACACGAACCTGCTTTATGGCTATCTTTCGCTGATTAAATGTAGATCTTTCATAAAGTCAATGTAACCTCATTTAAATGCGTTGCCGAGACGGTACGTGCCACAATTTAGTGAACGTATGTAACGGCAATCAGTGTAACTGAAAAGGAGACAGTTTTCATGTGCTTTTCTTCAAAAAACGGGCTCCGCCAGACTTGCATCAGTGAATACATGAAAGCAGGCTAGTTCCAGATTATTGTGCGTCTTTGACGTAAATCTCGGTCACCGCATAGGTGTCACTGCCATGTGCTTCTCTTCAACCAACCAAGCTCATTTCCACTTGCGTAACTGGGTATACAAAACTAGGTGTGTGCCAAGCTAAAATGAACTTCCGTGATGAGCATTTGCGTCACTGGAGATGGGTCACGAGGTATGTGCCCTTTTTCAATAAAGTTTGTTGACCCCAACATGTAACGCTACGTATGAGCCGCACTTCAATGTAGTGAAATAGGAAGATCTGTCAAGTAGTCTATTATAGAAAAAGAAAGGTGTTCGTGCAACCATGATTTGACCATTCCGTCTACCCTCACTGGTACGTAAGGTCATTGTTAGCCACATGGGCCGCTCGCTGTGGCAAAAAAATAGGCGTTTTTTTTAACAAGCTCGAGAAAAGAATAGTTTCGGAAAAAACGGGGTAGAGTAACGATAGTTTTATCGCCAATAGGGAGGGGGGGTGGTTTTACGTCACACGGACGCCGTAGTGGAGGTCTACGGAGAATTTTGCCCAACTGGGGATCTTTAACGTGCGCTACGATGCACACGGGCGTCTTCGCAGTGTGCCTCCATTCAAACTGCAATCTCCGGAGCCGGGGATTAGCCCGCAATATCGAGCCGAGTATACTAGCGCCTTAGGTACTCGGCTACCCCGAAGGGTGACAGAGTAAGGTTATAGAGGCATATGAATGTCATGAGTCCAGGTAGGTGTGCAGCGTTTCTCCAGCACTGCGGGTTTAAAGTGTATTTGGCCCAGGTTGTAGAGCTATTAGCTGAATATCTGGGGGTCGTCACGAAAGCGACGGTTTGACATCATTAGGGCGGCAGTTCGTGGATTTTCTCTGCTTTCTCGCCTACATGTACCATCGGGCCATCCACTAACCCCTCACTATATCAATAATGAGGGGCTGTTTTCATGGCGAAACGGCATTACTAGCCTATAGGCGGAACAGGTTGTGTCCTAGGTATGTGACATGCATATGCGCCTCTCTTAGCTGACCCATTTGACACGAACCTGCTTTATGGCTATCTTTCGCTGATTAAATGTAGATCTTTCATAAAGTCAATGTAACCTCATTTAAATGCGTTGCCGAGACGGTACGTGCAACAATTTAGTGAACGTATGTAACGGCAATCAGTGTAACTGAAAAGGAGACAGTTTTCATGTGCTTTTCTTCAAAAACGGGCTCCGCCAGACTTGCATCAGTGAATACATGAAAGCAGGCTAGTTCCAGATTATTGTGCGTCTTTGACGTAAATCTCGGTCACCGCATAGGTGTCACTGCCATGTGCTTCTCTTCAACCAACCAAGCTCATTTCCACTTGCGTAACTGGGTATACAAAACTAGGTGTGTGCCAAGCTAAAATGAACTTCCGTGATGAGCATTTGCGTCACTGGAGATGGGTCACGAGGTATGTGCCCTTTTTCAATAAAGCTTGTTGACCCCAACATGTAACGCTACGTATGAGCCGCACTTCAATGTAGTGAAATAGGAAGATCTGTCAAGTAGTCTATTATAGAAAAAGAAAGGTGTTCGTGCAACCATGATTTGACCATTCCGTCTACCCTCACTGGTACGTAAGGTCATTGTTAGCCACATGGGCCGCTCGCTGTGGCAAAAAAATAGGCGTTTTTTTTAACAAGCTCGAGAAAAGAATAGTTTCGGAAAAAACGGGGTAGAGTAACGATAGTTTTATCGCCAATAGGGGGGGGGTGGTTTTACGTCACACGGACGCCGTAGTGGAGGTCTACGGAGAATTTTGCCCAACTGGGGATCTTTAACGTGCGCTACGATGCACACGGGCGTCTTCGCAGTGTGCCTCCATTCAAACTGCAATCTCCGGAGCCGGGGATTAGCCCGCAATTTCGAGCCGATTATACTAGCGCCTTAGGTACTCGGCTACCCCGAAGGGTGACAGAGTAAGGTTATACAGGCATATGAATGTCATGAGTCCAGGTAGGTGTGCAGCGTTTCTCCAGCACGGCGGGTTTAAAGTGTATTTGGCCCAGGTTGTAGAGCTATTAGCTGAATATCTGGGGGTCGTCACGAAAGCGATGGTTTGACATCATTAGGGCAGTTCGTGGATCTTCTCTGCTTTCTCGCCTACATGTACCATCGGGCCGTTTACTATCTCCTCACTATATCAATAATGAAGGGCTGTTTTCATGGCGAAACGGCATTACTAGCCTATAGGTGGAACAGGTTGTGTCCTAGGTATGTGACATTGCATATGCGCCTCTCCTAAGCGGACCCATTTGACGCGAACGTGTTTTCCTGGCTATATTTCGCTGATTACATATAGATCTTTCATAAAGTCAATGTAACCTCATTTAAATGCGTTGCCGAGACTGGGTACGTGCCACAGTTCATTGGACGTATATAACGGCAATCCGTGTAACTGAAAAGGATACAGTTTTCATGTGCTTTCCTTCAAAAAACGGGCTCCGCCACACTTGCATCACTCAACGGGTGAGAGCAGGCTAGTGCCATATTTATTGTACGCCTTTGACGTAAATGTCGGTCACCGCATAGGCGTCTTTGCCATGTGCTTCTCTTCAACCAACCCAGCTCATTTCCACTTGCATAACTGGGTATACAAAACTAGGTGTGTGCCAAGCTGCAATGAACTTCCGTGAGGAGCATTTGCGCGACTGGAGATGAGCCACGAGCTATGTGCCCCTCTTATAAAGCTTGTTGACCCAAACATGTAGAGCTACATATGAGCCGCACTTCAATGTAGCGAAATTGGAAAGATCAGTCAAGTAGTCTATTACACAAAAAGAAAGGCGTTCCTGCAACCATGATTTGACCATTCCGTCTACTCTCACTGGTACGTAAGGTCTTTGTTAGCCACATGGGCCGCTCGCTGTGGCAAAAAATAGGCGTTTTTTTTAACAAGCTCGAGAAAAGAATAGTTTCGGAAAAAACGGGGTAGAGTAACGATAGTTTTATCGCCAATAGCGAGGGGGGGGTGGTTTTACGTCACACGGACGCCGTAGTGGAGGTCTACGGAGAATTTTGCCCAACTAGGGATCTTTAACGTGCGCTACGATGCACACGGGCGTCTTCGCAGTGTACCTCCATTCAAACTGCAATCTCCGGAGCCGGGGATTAGCCCGCAATATCGAGCCGAGTATACTAGCGCATTAGGTACTCGGCTACCCCGAAGGGTGACAGAGTAAGGTTATACAGGCATATGAATGTCATGAGTCCAGGTAGGTGTGCAGCGTTTCTCCAGCACTGCGGGTTTAAAGTGTATTTGGCCCAGGTTGTAGAGCTATTAGCTGAATATCTGGGGGTCGTCACGAAAGCGACGGTTTGACATCATTAGGGCGGCAGTTCGTGGATTTTCTCTGCTTTCTCGCCTACATGTACCATCGGGCCATCCACTATCCCCTCACTATATCAATAATGAGGGGCTGTTTTCATGGCGAAACGGCATTACTAGCCTATAGGCGGAACAGGTTGTGTCCTAGGTATGTGACATGCATATGCGCCTCTCTTAGCTGACCCATTTGACACGAACCTGCTTTATGGCTATCTTTCGCTGATTAAATGTAGATCTTTCATAAAGTCAATGTAACCTCATTTAAATGCGTTGCCGAGACGGTACGTGCCACAATTTAGTGAACGTATGTAACGGCAATCAGTGTAACTGAAAAGGAGACAGTTTTCATGTGCTTTTCTTCAAAAAACGGGCTCCGCCAGACTTGCATCAGTGAATACATGAAAGCAGGCTAGTTCCAGATTATTGTGCGTCTTTGACGTAAATCTCGGTCACCGCATAGGTGTCACTGCCATGTGCTTCTCTTCAACCAACCAAGCTCATTTCCACTTGCGTAACTGGGTATACAAAACTAGGTGTGTGCCAAGCTAAAATGAACTTCCGTGATGAGCATTTGCGTCACTGGAGATGGGTCACGAGGTATGTGCCCTTTTTCAATAAAGTTTGTTGACCCCAACATGTAACGCTACGTATGAGCCGCACTTCAATGTAGTGAAATAGGAAGATCTGTCAAGTAGTCTATTATAGAAAAAGAAAGGTGTTCGTGCAACCATGATTTGACCATTCCGTCTACCCTCACTGGTACGTAAGGTCATTGTTAGCCACATGGGCCGCTCGCTGTGGCAAAAAAATAGGCGTTTTTTTTAACAAGCTCGAGAAAAGAATAGTTTCGGAAAAAACGGGGTAGAGTAACGATAGTTTTATCGCCAATAGGGAGGGGGGGGTGGTTTTACGTCACACGGACGCCGTAGTGGAGGTCTACGGAGAATTTTGCCCAACTGGGGATCTTTAACGTGCGCTACGATGCACACGGGCGTCTTCGCAGTGTGCCTCCATTCAAACTGCAATCTCCGGAGCCGGGGATTAGCCCGCAATATCGAGCCGAGTATACTAGCGCCTTAGGTACTCGGCTACCCCGAAGGGTGACAGAGTAAGGTTATAGAGGCATATGAATGTCATGAGTCCAGGTAGGTGTGCAGCGTTTCTCCAGCACTGCGGGTTTAAAGTGTATTTGGCCCAGGTTGTAGAGCTATTAGCTGAATATCTGGGGGTCGTCACGAAAGCGACGGTTTGACATCATTAGGGCGGCAGTTCGTGGATTTTCTCTGCTTTCTCGCCTACATGTACCATCGGGCCATCCACTAACCCCTCACTATATCAATAATGAGGGGCTGTTTTCATGGCGAAACGGCATTACTAGCCTATAGGCGGAACAGGTTGTGTCCTAGGTATGTGACATGCATATGCGCCTCTCTTAGCTGACCCATTTGACACGAACCTGCTTTATGGCTATCTTTCGCTGATTAAATGTAGATCTTTCATAAAGTCAATGTAACCTCATTTAAATGCGTTGCCGAGACGGTACGTGCAACAATTTAGTGAACGTATGTAACGGCAATCAGTGTAACTGAAAAGGAGACAGTTTTCATGTGCTTTTCTTCAAAAACGGGCTCCGCCAGACTTGCATCAGTGAATACATGAAAGCAGGCTAGTTCCAGATTATTGTGCGTCTTTGACGTAAATCTCGGTCACCGCATAGGTGTCACTGCCATGTGCTTCTCTTCAACCAACCAAGCTCATTTCCACTTGCGTAACTGGGTATACAAAACTAGGTGTGTGCCAAGCTAAAATGAACTTCCGTGATGAGCATTTGCGTCACTGGAGATGGGTCACGAGGTATGTGCCCTTTTTCAATAAAGCTTGTTGACCCCAACATGTAACGCTACGTATGAGCCGCACTTCAATGTAGTGAAATAGGAAGATCTGTCAAGTAGTCTATTATAGAAAAAGAAAGGTGTTCGTGCAACCATGATTTGACCATTCCGTCTACCCTCACTGGTACGTAAGGTCATTGTTAGCCACATGGGCCGCTCGCTGTGGCAAAAAAATAGGCGTTTTTTTTAACAAGCTCGAGAAAAGAATAGTTTCGGAAAAAACGGGGTAGAGTAACGATAGTTTTATCGCCAATAGGGGGGGGGTGGTTTTACGTCACACGGACGCCGTAGTGGAGGTCTACGGAGAATTTTGCCCAACTGGGGATCTTTAACGTGCGCTACGATGCACACGGGCGTCTTCGCAGTGTGCCTCCATTCAAACTGCAATCTCCGGAGCCGGGGATTAGCCCGCAATTTCGAGCCGATTATACTAGCGCCTTAGGTACTCGGCTACCCCGAAGGGTGACAGAGTAAGGTTATACAGGCATATGAATGTCATGAGTCCAGGTAGGTGTGCAGCGTTTCTCCAGCACGGCGGGTTTAAAGTGTATTTGGCCCAGGTTGTAGAGCTATTAGCTGAATATCTGGGGGTCGTCACGAAAGCGATGGTTTGACATCATTAGGGCAGTTCGTGGATTTTCTCTGCTTTCTCGCCTGCATGTACCATCGGGCCGTTTACTATCTCCTCACTATATCAATAATGAAGGGCTGTTTTCATGGCGAAACGGCATTACTAGCCTATAAGTGGAACAGGTTGTGTCCTAGGTATGTGACATTGCATATGCCCCTCTCTTAAGCGGACCCATTTGACACGAACGTTTTTTCCTGGCTATATTTCGCTGATTACATATAGATCTTTCATAAAGTCAATGTAACCTCATTTAAATGCGTTGCCGAGACTGGGTACGTGCCACAGTTCAGTGGACGTATATAACGGCAATCAGTGTTACTGAAAAGGATACAGTTTTCATGTGCTTTCCTTCAAAAAACCGGCTCCGCCACACTTGCATCACTCAATGGGTGAGAGCAGGCTAGTGCCAGATTTATTGTACGCCTTTAACGTAAATGTCGGTCACCGCATAGGCGTCTTTGCCATGTGCTTCTCTTCAACCAACCCAGCTCATTTCCACTTGCATAACTGGGTATACAAAACTAGGTGTGTGCCAAGCTGCAATGAACTTTCGTGAGGAGAATTTGCGCGACGGGAGATGAGCCACGAGCTATATGCCCCTCTTATAAAGCTTGTTGACCCAAACATGTAGAGCTACGTATGAGCCGCACTTCAATGTAGCGAAATTGGAAAGATCAGTCAAGTAGTCTATTACACAAAAAGAAAGGCGTTCCTGCAACCATGATTTGACCATTCCGTCTACTCTCACTGGTGCGTAAGGTCTTTGTTAGCCACATGGGCCGCTCGCTGTGGCAAAAAATAGGCGTTTTTTTTTAACAAGCTCGAGAAAAGAATAGTTTCGGAAAAAACGGGGTAGAGTAACGATAGTTTTATCGCCAATAGGGGAGGGGGGTGGTTTTACGTCACACGGACGCCGTAGTGGAGATCTACGGAGAATTTTGCCCAACTGGGGATCTTTAACGTGCGCTACGATGCACACGGGCGTCTTCGCAGTGTGCCTCCATTCAAACTGCAATCTCCGGAGCCGGGGATTAGCCCGCAATTTCGAGCCGAGTATACTAGCGCCTTAGGTACTCGGCTACCCCGAAGGGTGACAGAGTAAGGTTATACAGGCATATGAATGTCATGAGTCCAGGTAGGTGTGCAGCGTTTCTCCAGCACTGCGGGTTTAAAGTGTATTTGGCCCAGGTTGTAGAGCTATTAGCTGAATATCTGGGGGTCGTCACGAAAGCGACGGTTTGACATCATTAGGGCGGCAGTTCGTGGATTCGCTCTGCTTTCTCGCCTACATGTACCATCGGGCCATCCACTATCCCCTCAGTATATGAATAATGAGGGGCTGTTTTCATGGCGAAACGGCATTACTAGCCTATAGGCGGAACAGGTTGTGTCCTAGGTATGTGACATGCATATGCGCCTCTCTTAGCTGACCCATTTGACACGAACCTGCTTTATGGCTATCTTTCGCTGATTACATGTAGATCTTTCATAAAGTCAATGTAACCTCATTTAAATGCGTTGCCGAGACGGTACGTGCCACAATTTAGTGAACGTATGTAACGGCAATCAGTGTAACTGAAAAGGAGACAGTTTTCATGTGCTTTTCTTCAAAAAACGGGCTCCGCCAGACTTGCATCAGTGAATACATGAAAGCAGGCTAGTTCCAGATTATTGTGCGTCTTTGACGTAAATCTCGGTCACCGCATAGGTGTCACTGCCATGTGCTTCTCTTCAACCAACCAAGCTCATTTCCACTTGCGTAACTGGGTATACAAAACTAGGTGTGTGCCAAGCTAAAATGAACTTCCGTGATGAGCATTTGCGTCACTGGAGATGGGTCACGAGGTATGTGCCCTTTTTCAATAAAGCTTGTTGACCCCAACATGTAACGCTACGTATGAGCCGCACTTCAATGTAGTGAAATAGGAAGATCTGTCAAGTAGTCTATTATAGAAAAAGAAAGGTGTTCGTGCAACCATGATTTGACCATTCCGTCTACCCTCACTGGTACGTAAGGTCATTGTTAGCCACATGGGCCGCTCGCTGTGGCAAAAAAATAGGCGTTTTTTTTAACAAGCTCGAGAAAAGAATAGTTTCGGAAAAAACGGGGTAGAGTAACGATAGTTTTATCGCCAATAGGGGGGGGGGGGTGGTTTTACGTCACACGGACGCCGTAGTGGAGGTCTACGGAGAATTTCGCCCAACTGGGGATCTTTAACGTGCGCTACGATGCACACGGGCGTCTTCGCAGTGTGCCTCCATTCAAACTGCAATCTCCGGAGCCGGGGATTAGCCCGCAATTTCGAGCCGATTATACTAGCGCCTTAGGTACTCGGCTACCCCGAAGGGTGACAGAGTAAGGTTATACAGGCATATGAATGTCATGAGTCCAGGTAGGTGTGCAGCGTTTCTCCAGCACGGCGGGTTTAAAGTGTATTTGGCCCAGGTTGTAGAGCTATTAGCTGAATATCTGGGGGTCGTCACGAAAGCGATGGTTTGACATCATTAGGGCAGTTCGTGGATTTTCTCTGCTTTCTCGCCTGCATGTACCATCGGGCCGTTTACTATCTCCTCACTATATCAATAATGAAGGGCTGTTTTCATGGCGAAACGGCATTACTAGCCTATAAGTGGAACAGGTTGTGTCCTAGGTATGTGACATTGCATATGCCCCTCTCTTAAGCGGACCCATTTGACACGAACGTTTTTTCCTGGCTATATTTCGCTGATTACATATAGATCTTTCATAAAGTCAATGTAACCTCATTTAAATGCGTTGCCGAGACTGGGTACGTGCCACAGTTCAGTGGACGTATATAACGGCAATCAGTGTTACTGAAAAGGATACAGTTTTCATGTGCTTTCCTTCAAAAAACCGGCTCCGCCACACTTGCATCACTCAATGGGTGAGAGCAGGCTAGTGCCAGATTTATTGTACGCCTTTAACGTAAATGTCGGTCACCGCATAGGCGTCTTTGCCATGTGCTTCTCTTCAACCAACCCAGCTCATTTCCACTTGCATAACTGGGTATACAAAACTAGGTGTGTGCCAAGCTGCAATGAACTTTCGTGAGGAGAATTTGCGCGACGGGAGATGAGCCACGAGCTATATGCCCCTCTTATAAAGCTTGTTGACCCAAACATGTAGAGCTACGTATGAGCCGCACTTCAATGTAGCGAAATTGGAAAGATCAGTCAAGTAGTCTATTACACAAAAAGAAAGGCGTTCCTGCAACCATGATTTGACCATTCCGTCTACTCTCACTGGTGCGTAAGGTCTTTGTTAGCCACATGGGCCGCTCGCTGTGGCAAAAAATAGGCGTTTTTTTTTAACAAGCTCGAGAAAAGAATAGTTTCGGAAAAAACGGGGTAGAGTAACGATAGTTTTATCGCCAATAGGGGAGGGGGGTGGTTTTACGTCACACGGACGCCGTAGTGGAGATCTACGGAGAATTTTGCCCAACTGGGGATCTTTAACATGCGCTACGATGCACACGGGCGTCTTCGCAGTGTGCCTCCATTCAAACTGCAATCTCCGGAGCCGGGGATTAGCCCGCAATTTCGAGCCGAGTATACTAGCGCCTTAGGTACTCGGCTACCCCGAAGGGTGACAGAGTAAGGTTATACAGGCATATGAATGTCATGAGTCCAGGTAGGTGTGCAGCGTTTCTCCAGCACTGCGGGTTTAAAGTGTATTTGGCCCAGGTTGTAGAGCTATTAGCTGAATATCTGGGGGTCGTCACGAAAGCGACGGTTTGACATCATTAGGGCGGCAGTTCGTGGATTCGCTCTGCTTTCTCGCCTACATGTACCATCGGGCCATCCACTATCCCCTCAGTATATGAATAATGAGGGGCTGTTTTCATGGCGAAACGGCATTACTAGCCTATAGGCGGAACAGGTTGTGTCCTAGGTATGTGACATGCATATGCGCCTCTCTTAGCTGACCCATTTGACACGAACCTGCTTTATGGCTATCTTTCGCTGATTACATGTAGATCTTTCATAAAGTCAATGTAACCTCATTTAAATGCGTTGCCGAGACGGTACGTGCCACAATTTAGTGAACGTATGTAACGGCAATCAGTGTAACTGAAAAGGAGACAGTTTTCATGTGCTTTTCTTCAAAAAACGGGCTCCGCCAGACTTGCATCAGTGAATACATGAAAGCAGGCTAGTTCCAGATTATTGTGCGTCTTTGACGTAAATCTCGGTCACCGCATAGGTGTCACTGCCTAGTGCTTCTCTTCAACCAACCAAGCTCATTTCCACTTGCATTACTGGGTATACAAAACTAGGTGTGTGCCAAGCTAAAATGAACTTCCGTGATGAGCATTTGCGTCACTGGAGATGGGTGACGAGGTATGTGCCCTTTTTCAATAAAGCTTGTTGACCCCAACATGTAACACTATGTATGAGCCGCACTTCAATGTAGTGAAATAGGAAGATCTGTCAAGTAGTCTCTTATAGAAAAAGAAAGGTGTTCGTGCAACCATGATTTGACCATTCCGTCTACCCTCACTTGTACGTAAGGTCATTGTTAGCCACATGGGCCGCTCGCTGTGGCAAAAAATAGGCGTTTTTTTTTAACAAGCTCGAGAAAAGAATAGTTTCGGAAAAAACGGGGTAGAGTAACGATAGTTTTATCGCCAATAGGGGGGGGGGGGGGGGGTGGTTTTACGTCACACCGACGCCGTAGTGGAGGTCTACGGAGAATTTTGCCCAACTGGGGATCTTTAACGTGCGCTACGATGCACACGGGCGTCTCCGCAGTGTGCCTCCATTCAAACTGCAATCTCCGAAGCCGGGGATTAGCCCGCAATTTCGAGCCGAGTATACTAGCGCCTTAGGTACTCGGCTACCCCGAAGGGTGACAGAGTAAGGTTATACAGGGATATGAATGTCATGAGTCCAGGTATGTGTGCAGCGTTTCTCCAGCACGGCGGGTTTAAAGTGTATTTGGCCCAGGTTGTAGAGCTATTAGCTGAATATCTGGGGGTCGTCACGAAAGCGATGGTTTGACATCATTAGGGCAGTTCGTGGATTTTCTCTGCTTTCTCGCCTGCATGTACCATCGGGCCGTTTACTATCTCCTCACTATATCAATAATGAAGGGCTGTTTTCATGGCGAAACGGCATTACTAGCCTATAGGTGGAACAGGTTGTGTCCTAGGTATGTGACATTGCATATGCGCCTCTCTTAAGCGGACCCATTTGACGCGAACGTGTTTTCCTGGCTATATTTCCCTGATTACATATAGATCTTTCATAAAGTCAATGTAACCTCATTTAAATGCGTTGCCGAGACTGGGTACGTGCCACAGTTCAGTGGACGTATATAACGGCAATCAGTGTTACTGAAAAGGATACAGTTTTCATGTGCTTTCCTTCAAAAAACCGGCTCCGCCACACTTGCATCACTCAATGGGTGAGAGCAGGCTAGTGCCAGATTTATTGTACGCCTTTGACGTAAATGTCGGTCACCGCATAGGCGTCTTTGCCATGTGCTTCTCTTCAACCAACCCAGCTCATTTCCACTTGCATAACTGGGTATACAAAACTAGGTGTGTGCCAAGCTGCAATGAAAATTCCGTGAGGAGCATTTGCGCGACTGGAGATGAGCCACGAGCTATGTGCCCCTCTTATAAAGCTTGTTGACCCAAACATGTAGAGCTACGTATGAGCCGCACTTCAATGTAGCGAAATTGGAAAGATCAGTCAAGTAGTCTATTACACAAAAAGAAAGGCGTTCCTGCAACCATGATTTGACCATTCCGTCTACTCTCACTGGTACGTAAGGTCTTTATTAGCCACATGGGCCGCTCGCTGTGGCAAAAAATAGGCGTTTTTTTTAACAAGCTCGAGAAAAGAATAGTTTCGGAAAAAACGGGGTAGAGTAACGATAGTTTTATCGCCAATAGGGGAGGGGGGTGGTTTTACGTCACACGGACGCCGTAGTGGAGATCTACGGAGAATTTTGCCCAACTGGGGATCTTTAACGTGCGCTACGATGCACACGGGCGTCTTCGCACTGTGCCTCCATTCAAACTGCAATCTTCGGAGCCGGGGATTAGCCCGCAATATCGAGCCGAGTATACTAGCGCCTTAGGTACTCGGCTACCCCGAAGGGTGACAGAGTAAGGTTATACAGGCATATGAATGTCATGAGTCCAGGTAGGGGTGCAGCGTTTCTCCAGCACTGCGGGTTTAAAGTGTATTTGGCCCAGGTTGTAGAGCTATTAGCTGAATATCTGGGGGTCGTCACGAAAGCGACGGTTTGACATCATTAGGGCAGTTCGTGGATTTTCTCTGCTTTCTCGCCTACATGTACCATCGGGCCATCCACTATCCCCTCACTATATCAATAATGAAGGGTTGTTTTCATGGCGAAACGGCATTACTAGCCTATAGGTGGAACAGGTTGTGTCCTAGGTATGTGACATTGCATATGCGCCTCTCTTAAGCGGACCCATTTGACGCGAACGTGTTTTCCTGGCTATATTTCGCTGATTACATATAGATCCTTCATAAAGTCAATGTTACCTCATTTAAATGCGTTGCCGAGACTGGGTACGTGCCACAGTTCAGTGGACATATATAACGGCAATCAGTGTAACTGAAAAGGATACAGTTTTCATGTGCTTTCCTTCAAAAAACGGGCTCCTCCACACTTGCATCACTCAATGGGTGAGAACAGGCTAGTGCCAGATTTATTGTACGCCTTTGACGTAAATGTCGGTCACCGCATAGGCGTCTTTGCCATGTGCTTCTCTTCAACCAACCCAGCTCATTTCCACTTGCATAACTGGGTATACAAAACTAGGTGTGTGCCAAGCTGCAATGAACTTCCGTGAGGAGCATTTGCGCGACTGGAGATGAGCCACGAGGTATGTGCCCCTCTTATGAAGCTTGTTCACCCAAACATGTAGAGCTACGTATTAGCCGCACTTCAATGTAGCGAAATTGGAAAGATCAGTCAAGTAGTCTATTACACAAAAAGAAAGGCGTTCCTGCAACCATGATTTGACCATTCCGTCTACTCTCAATGGTACGTAAGGTCTTTGTTAGCCACATGGGCCGCTCGCTGTGGCAAAAAATAGGCGTTTTTTTAACAAGCTCGAGAAAAGATTAGTTTCGGAAAAAACGGGGTAGAGTAACGATAGTTTTATCGCCAATAGGGGGGGGGGGGTGGTTTTACGTGACACGGACGCCGTAGTGGAGGTCTACGGAGAATTTTGCCCAACTGGGGATCTTTAACGTGCGCTACGATGCACACGGGCGTCTTCGCAGTGTGCCTCCATTCAAACTGCAATCTCCGGAGCCGGGGATTAGCCCGCAATTTCGAGCCGAGTATACTAGCGCCTTAGGTACTCGGCTACCCCGAAGGGTGACAGAGTAAGGTTATACAGGCATATGGATGTCATGAGTCCAGGTAGGTGTGCAGCGTTTCTCCAGCACGGCGGGTTTAAAGTGTATTTGGCCCAGGTTGTAGAGCTATTAGCTGAATATCTGGGGGTCGTCACGAAAGCGATGGTTTGACATCATTAGGGCAGTTCGTGGATTTTCTCTGCTTTCTCGCCTACATGTACCATCGGGCCGTTTACTATCTCCTCACTATATCAATAATGAAGAGTTGTTTTCATGGCGAAACGGCATTACTAGCCTATAGGTGGAACAGGTTGTGTCCTAGGTATGTGACATTGCATATGCGCCTCTCTTAAGCGGACCCATTTGACGCGAACGTGTTTTCCTGGCTATATTTCGCTGATTACATATAGATCTTTCATAAAGTCAATGTAACCTCATTTAAATGCGTTGCCGAGACTGGGTACGTGCCACAGTTAAGTGGACGTATATAACGGCAATCAGTGTAACTGAAAAGGATTCAGTTTTCATGTGCTTTCCTTCAAAAAACGGGCTCCGCCACACTTGCATCACTCAATGGGTGAGAGCAGGCTAGTGCCAGATTTATTGTACGCCTTTGACGTAAATGTCGGTCACCGCATAGGCGTCTTTGCCATGTGCTTCTCTTCAACCAACCCAGCTCATTTCCACTTGCATAACTGGGTATACAAAACTAGGTGTGTGCCAAGCTGCAATGAACTTCCGTGAGGAGCATTTGCGCGACTGGAGATGAGCCACGAGGTATGTGCCCCTCTTATAAAGCTTGTTGACCCAAACATGTAGAGCTACGTATGAGCCGCACTTCAATGTAGCGAAATTGGAAAGATCAGTCAAGTAGTCTATTACACAAAAAGAAAGGCGTTCCTGCAACCATGATTTGACCATTCCGTCTACTCTCAATGGTACGTAAGGTCTTTGTTAGCCCCATGGGCCGCTCGCTGTGGCAAAAAATAGGCGTTTTTTTTAACAAGCTCGAGAAAAGAATAGTTTCGGAAAAAACGGGGCAGAGTAACGATAGTTTTATCGCCAATAGGGGGGGGGGGGTCGTTTTACGTCACACGGACGCCGTAGTGGAGGTCTACGGAGAATTTTGCCCAACTGGGGATCTTTAACGTGCGCTACGATGCACACGGGCGTCTTCGCAGTGTGCCACCATTCAAACTGCAATCTCCGGAGCCGGGGATTAGCCCGCAATTTCGAGCCGAGTATACTAGCGCCTTAGGTACTCGGCTACCCCGAAGGATGACAGAGTAAGGTTATACAGGCATATGAATGTCATGAGTCCAGGTAGGTGTGCAGCGTTTCTCCAGCACGGCGGGTTTAAAGTGTATTTGGCCCAGGATGTAGAGCTATTAGCTGAATATCTGGGGGTCGTCACGAAAGCGACGGTTTGACATCATTAGGGCGGCAGTTCGTGGATTTTCTCTGCTTTCTCGCCTACATGTACCATCGGGCCATCCACTATCCCCTCAGTATATGACTAATGAGGGGCTGTTTTCATGGCGAAACGGCATTACTAGCCTATAGGCGGAACAGGTTGTGTCCTAGGTATGTGACATGCATATGCGCCTCTCTTAGCTGACCCATTTGACACGAACCTGCTTTATGGCTATCTTTCGCTGATTACATGTAGATCTTTCATAAAGTCAATGCAACCTCATTTAAATGCGTTGCCGAGACGGTACGTGCCACAATTTAGTGAACGTATGTAACGGCAATCAGTGTAACTGAAAAGGAGACAGTTTTCATGTGCTTTTCTTCAAAAAACGGGCTCCGCCAGACTTGCATCACTGAATACATGAAAGCAGGCTAGTTCCAGATTATTGTGCGTCTTTGACGTAAATCTCGTTCACCGCATAGGTGTCACTGCCATGTGCTTCTCTTCAACCAACCCGGCTCATTTCCACTTGCATAACTGGGTATACGAAACTAGGTGTGTGCCAAGCTGCAATGAACTTCCGTGAGGAGAATTTGCGCGACGGGAGATGGGCCACCAGGTATGTGCCACTTTTCAATAAAGCTTGTTGACCCCAACATGTAGCGCTACGTATGAGCCGCACTTCAATGTAGTGAAATAGGAAGATCTGTCAAGTAGTCTCTTATAGAAAAAGAAAGGTGTTCGTGCAACCATGATGTGACCCTTCCGTCTACCCTCACTGGTACGTAAGGTCATTGTTAGCCACATGGGCCGCTCGCTGTGGCAAAAAAATGGGCGTTTTTTTTAACAAGCTCGAGAAAAGAATAGTTTCGGAAAAAACGGGGCAGAGTAACGATAGTTTCATCGCCAATAGGGGGGGGGGTCGTTTTACGTCACACGGACGCCGTAGTGGAGGTCTACGGAGAATTTTGCCCAACTGGGGATCTTTAACGTGCGCTACGATGCACACGGGCGTCTTCGCAGTGTGCCTCCATTCAAACTGCAATCTCCGGAGCCGGGGATTAGCCCGCAATTTCGAGCCGAGTATACTAGCGGCTTAGGTACTCGGCTACCCCGAAGGGTGACAGAGTAAGGTTATACAGGCATATGAATGTCATGAGTCCAGGTAGGTGTGCAGCGTTTCTCCAGCACGGCGGGTTTAAAGTGTATTTGGCCCAGGTTGTAGAGCTATTAGCTGAATATCTGGGGGTCGTCACGAAAGCGATGGTTTGACATCATTAGGGCAGTTCGTGGATTTTCTCTGCTTTCTCGCCTACATGTACCATCGGGCCGTTTACTATCTCCTCACTATATCAATAATGAAGGGCTGTTTTCATGGCGAAACGGCATTACTATCCTATAGGTGGAACAGGTTGTGTCCTAGGTATGTGACATTGCATATGCGCCTCTCTTAAGCGGACCCATTTGACGCGAACGTGTTTTCCTAGCTATATTTCGCTGATTACATATAGATCTTTCATAAAGTCAATGTAACCTCATTTAAATGCGTTGCCGAGACTGCTGGGTACGTGCCACAGTTCAGTGGACGTATATAACGGCAATCAGTGTAACTGAAAAGGATACAGTTTTCATGTGCTTTCCTTCAAAAAACGGGCTCCGCCACACTTGCATCTCTCAATGGGTGAGAGCAGGCTAGTGCCAGATTTATTGTGCGCCTTTGACGTAAATGTCGGTCACCGCATAGGCGTCTTTGCCATGTGCTTCTCTTCAACCAACCCAGCTCATTTCCACTTGCATAACTGGGTATACAAAACTAGGTGTGTGCCAAGCTGCAATGAACTTCCGTGAGGAGCATTTGCGCGACTGGAGCTGAGCCACGAGCTATGTGCCCCTCTTATAAAGCTTGTTGACCCAAACATGTAGAGCTACGTATGAGCCGCACTTCAATGTAGCGAAATTGGAAAGATCAGTCAAGTAGTCTACTACACAAAAAGAAAGGCGTTCCTGCAACCATGATTTGACCATTCCGTCTACTCTCACTGGTACGTAAGGTCTTTGTTAGCCACATGGGCCGCTCGCTTTGGCAAAAAAATAGGCGTTTTTTTTAACAAGCTCGAGAAAAGAATAGTTTCGGAAAAAACGGGGTAGAGTAACGATAGTTTTATCGCCAATAGGGGGGGGGGGGGTGGTTTTACGTCACACGGACGCCGTAGTGGAGGTCTACGGAGAATTTTGCCCAACTGGGGATCTTTAACGTGCGCTACGATGCACACGGGCGTCTTCGCAGTGTGCCTCCATTCAAACTGCAATCTCCGGAGCCGGGGATTAGCCCGCAATATCGAGCCGAGTATACTAGCGCCTTAGGTACTCGGCTACCCCGAAGGGTGACAGAGTAAGGTTATACAGGCATATGAATGTCATGAGTCCAGGTAGGGGTGCAGCGTTTCTCCAGCACTGCGGGTTTAAAGTGTATTTGGCCCAGGTTGTAGAGCTATTAGCTGAATATCTGGGGGTCGTCACGAAAGCGACGGTTTGACATCATTAGGGCAGTTCGTGGATTTTCTCTGCTTTCTCGCTACATGTACCATCGGGCCATCCACTATCCCCTCACTATATCAATAATGAGGGGCTGTTTTCATGGCGAAACGGCATTACTAGCCTATAGGCGGAACAGGTTGTGTCCTAGGTATGTGATATGGATATGCGCCTCTCTTAGCTGACCCATTTGACACGAACCTGCTTTATGGCTACATTTCGCTGATTACATGTAAATCTTTGATAAAGTCAATGTAACCTCATTTAAATGCGTTGCCGAGACGGTACGTGCCACAATTTATTGAACGTATGTACCGGCAATCAGTGTAACTGAAAAGGAGACAGTTATCATGTGCTTTTCTTCAAAAAACGGGCTCCGCCAGACTTGCATCAGTGAATACATGAAAGCAGGCTAGTTCCAGATTATTGTGCGTCTTTGACGTAAATCTCGGTCACCGCATAGGTGTCACTGCCATGTGCTTCTCTTCAACCAACCAAGCTCATTTCCACTTGCGTAACTGGGTATACAAAACTAGGTGTGTGCCAAGCTAAAAATGAACTTCCGTGATGAGCAATTGCGTAACTGGAGATGGGCCACGAGGTATGTGCCACTTTTCAATAAAGCTTGTTGACCCCAACATGTAGCGCTACGTATGAGCCGCACTTCAATGCAGTGAAATAGGAAGATCTGTCAAGTAGTCTCTTATAGAAAAAGAAAGGTGTTCGTGCAACCATGATTTGACCATTCCGTCTACCCTCACTGGTACGTAAGGTCATTGTTAGCCACATGGGCCGCTCGCTGTGGCAAAAAATAGGCGTTTTTTTTAACAAGCTCGAGAAAAGAATAGTTTCGGAAAAAACGGGGTAGAGTAACGATAGTTTTATCGCCAATAGGGGGGGGGGGGTGGTTTTACGTCACACGGACGCCGTAGTGGAGGTCTACGGAGAATTTTGCCCAACTGCGGATCTTTAACGTGCGCTACGATGCACACGGGCGTCTTCGCAGTGTGCCTCCATTCAAACTGCAATCTCCGGAGCCGGGGATTAGCCCGCAATTTCGCGCCGAGTGTACTAGCGCCTTAGGTACTCGGCTACCCCGAAGGGTGACAGAGTAAGGTTATACAGGCATATGAATGTCATGAGTCCAGGTAGGTGTGCAGCGTTTCTCCAGCACTGCGGGTTTAAAGTGTATTTGGCCCAGGTTGTAGAGCTATTAGCTGAATATCTGGGGGTCGTCACGAAAGCGACGGTTTGACATCATTAGGGCAGTTCGTGGATTTTCTCTGCTTTCTCGCCTACATGTACCATCGGGCTATCCACTATCCCCTCACTATATGAATAATGAGGGGCTGTTTTCATGGCGAAACGGCATTACTTGCTTATAGGCGGAACAGGTTGTCTCCTAGGTATGTGACATGCATATGCGCCTCTCTTAGCTGACCCATTTGACACGAACCTGCTTTATGGCTATCTTTCGCTGATTACATGTAGATCTTTCATAAAGTCAATGTAACCTCATTTAAATGCGTTGCCGAGACGGTACGTGCCACAATTTAGTGAACGTATGTAACGGCAATCAGTGTAACTGAAAAGGAGACAGTTTTCATGTGCTTTTCTTCAAAAAACGGGCTCCGCCAGACTTGCATCAGTGAATACATGAAAGCAGGCTAGTTCCAGATTATTGTGCGTCTTTGACGTAAATCTCGGTCACCGCATAGGTGTCACTGCCATGTGCTTCTCTTCAACCAACCAAGCTCATTTCCACTTGCGTAACTGGGTATACAAAACTAGGTGTGTGCCAAGCTAAAATGAACTTCCGTGATGAGCATTTGCGTAACTGGAGATGGGCCACGAGGTATGTGCCACTTTTCAATAAAGCTTGTTGACCCCAACATGTAGAGCTACGTATGAGCCGCACTTCAATGTAGCGAAATCGGAAAGATCAGTCAAGTAGTCTATTACACAAAAAGAAAGGCGTTCCTGCAACCATGATTTGACCATTCCGTCTACTCTCACTGGTACGTAAGGTCTTTGTTAGCCACATGGGCCGCTCGCTGTGGCAAAAAATAGGCGTTTTTTTTAACAAGCTCGAGAAAAGAATAGTTTCGGAAAAAACGGGGTAGAGTAACGATAGTTTTATCGCCAATAGGGAGGGGGGGGTGGTTTTACGTCACACGGACGCCGTAGTGGAGGTCTACGGAGAATTTTGCCCAACTGGGGATCTTTAACGTGCGCTACGATGCACACGGGCGTCTTCGCAGTGTGCCTCCATTCAAACTGCAATCTCCGGAGCCGGGGATTAGCCCGCAATATCGAGCCGATTATACTAGCGCCTTAGGTACTCGGCTACCCCGAAGGGTGACAGAGTAAGGTTATACAGGCATATGAATGTCATGAGTCCAGGTAGGTGTGCAGCGTTTCTCCAGCACGGCGGGTTTAAAGTGTATTTAGCCCAGGTTGTAGAGCTATTAGCTGAATATCTGGGGGTCGTCACGAAAGCGATGGTTTGACATCATTAGGGCAGTTCGTGGATTTTCTCTGCTTTCTCGCCTACATGTACCATCGGGCCGTTTACTATCTCCTCACTATATCAATAATGAAGGGCTGTTTTCATGGCGAAACGGCATTACTAGCCTATAGGTGGAACAGGTTGTGTCCTAGGTATGTGACATTGCATATGCGCCTCTCTTAAGCGGACCCATTTGACGCGAACGTGTTTTCCTGGCTATATTTCGCTGATTACATATAGATATTTCATAAAGTCAATGTAACCTCATTTAAATGCGTTGCCGAGACTGGGTACGTGCCACAGTTCAGTGGACGTATATAACGGCAATCCGTGTAACTGAAAAGGATACAGTTTTCATGTGCTTTCCTTCAAAAAACGGGCTCCGCCACACTTGCATCACTCAACGGGTGAGAGCAGGCTAGTGCCATATTTATTGTACGCCTTTGACGTAAATGTCGGTCACCGCATAGGCGTCTTTGCCATGTGCTTCTCTTCAACCAACCCAGCTCATTTCCACTTGCATAACTGGGTATACAAAACTAGGTGTGTGCCAAGCTGCAATGAACTTCCGTGAGGAGCATTTGCGCGACTGGAGATGAGCCACGAGCTATGTGCCCCTCTTATAAAGCTTGTTGACCCAAACATGTAGAGCTACGTATGAGCCGCACTTCAATGTAGCGAAATTGGAAAGATCAGTCAAGTAGTCTATTACACAAAAAGAAAGGCGTTCCTGCAACCATGATTTGACCATTCCGTCTACTCTCACTGGTACGTAAGGTCTTTGCTAGCCACATGGGCCGCTCGCTGTGGCAAAAAATAGGCGTTTTTTTTAACAAGCTCGAGAAAAGAATAGTTTCGGAAAAAACGGGGTAGAGTAACGATAGTTTTATCGCCAATAGGGGAGGGGGGTGGTTTTACGTCACACGGACGCCGTAGTGGAGATCTACGGAGAATTTTGCCCAACTGGGGATCTTTAACGTGCGCTACGATGCACACGGGCGTCTTCGCAGTGTGCCTCCATTCAAACTGCAATCTCCGGAGCCGGGGATTAGCCCGCAATTTCGAGCCGAGTATACTAGCGCCTTAGGTACTCGGCTACCCCGAAGGGTGACACAGTAAGGTTATACAGGCATATGAATGTCATGAGTCCAGGTAGGTGTGCAGCGTTTCTCCAGCACTGCGGGTTTAAAGTGTATTTGGCCCAGGTTGTAGAGCTATTAGCTGAATATCTGGGGGTCGTCACGAAAGCGACGGTTTGACATCATTAGGGCGGCAGTTCGTGGATTTTCTCTGCTTTCTCGCCTACATGTACCATCGGACCATCCACTATCCCCTCAGTATATGAATAATGAGGGGCTGTTTTCATGGCGAAACGGCATTACTAGCCTATAGGCGGAACAGGTTGAGTCCTAGGTATGTGACATGCATATGCGCCTCTCTTAGCTGACCCATTTGACACGAACCTGCTTTATGGCTATCTTTCGCTGATTACATGTAGATCTTTCATAAAGTCAATGTAACCTCATTTAAATGCGTTGCCGAGACGGTACGTGCCACAATTTAGTGAACGTATGTAACGGCAATCAGTGTAACTGAAAAGGAGACAGTTTTCATGTGCTTTTCTTCAAAAAACGGGCTCCGCCAGACTTGCATCAGTGAATACATGAAAGCAGGCTAGTTCCAGATTATTGTGCGTCTTTGACGTAAATCTCGGTCACCGCATAGGTGTCACTGCCTAGTGCTTCTCTTCAGCCAACCAAGCTCATTTCCACTTGCATAACTGGGTATACAAGACTAGGTGTGTGCCAAGCTAAAATGAACTTCCGTGATGAGCATTTGCGTCACTGGAGATGGGTCACGAGGTATGTGCCCTTTTTCAATAAAGCTTGTTGACCCCAACATGTAACGCTACGTATGAGCCGCACTTCAATGTAGTGAAATAGGAAGATCTGTCAAGTAGTCTATTATAGAAAAAGAAAGGTGTTCGTGCAACCATGATTTGACCATTCCGTCTACTCTCACTGGTACGTAAGGTCTTTGTTAGCCACATGGGCTGCTCGCTGTGGCAAAAAATAGGCGTTTTTTTTAACAAGCTCGAGAAAAGAATAGTTTCGGAAAAAACGGGGTAGAGTAACGATAGTTTTATCGCCAATAGGGGGGGGGGGGGTGGTTTTACGTCACACCGACGCCGTAGTGGAGGTCTACGGAGAATTTTGCCGAACTGGAGATCTTTAACGTGCGCTACGATGCACACGGGCGTCTTCGCAGTGTGCCTCCATTCAAACTGCAATCTCCGGAGCCGGGGATTAGCCCGCAATTTCGAGCCGATTATACTAGCGCCTTAGGTACTCGGCTACCCCGAAGGGTGACAGAGTAAGGTTATACAGGCATATGAATGTCATGAGTCCAGGTAGGTGTGCAGCGTTTCTCCAGCACGGCGGGTTTAAAGTGTATTTGGCCCAGGTTGTAGAGCTATTAGCTGAATATCTGGGGGTCGTCACGAAAGCGATGGTTTGACATCATTAGGGCAGTTCGTGGATTTTCTCTGCTTTCTCGCCTGCATGTACCATCGGGCCGTTTACTATCTCCTCACTATATCAATAATGAAGGGCTGTTTTCATGGCGAAACGGCATTACTAGCCTATAGGTGGAACAGGTTGTGTCCTAGGTATGTGACATTGCATATGCGCCTCTCTTAAGCGGACCCATTTGACACGAACGTGTTTTCCTGGCTATATTTCGCTGATTACATATAGATCTTTCATAAAGTCAATGTAACCTCATTTAAATGCGTTGCCGAGACTGGGTACGTGCCACAGTTCAGTGGACGTATATAACGGCAATCAGTGTTACTGAAAAGGATACAGTTTTCATGTGCTTTCCTTAAAAAAACCGGCTCCGCCACACTTGCATCACTCAATGGGTGAGAGCAGGCTAGTGCCAGATTTATTGTACGCCTTTGACGTAAATGTCGGTCACCGCATAGGCGTCTTTGCCATGTGCTTCTCTTCAACCAACCCAGCTCATTTCCACTTGCATAACTGGGTATACAAAACTAGGTGTGTGCCAAGCTGCAATGAACTTTCGTGAGGAGAATTTGCGCGACGGGAGATGAGCCACGAGCTATGTGCCCCTCTTATAAAGCTTGTTGACCCAAACATGTAGAGCTACGTATGAGCCGCACTTCAATGTAGCGAAATTGGAAAGATCAGTCAAGTAGTCTATTACACAAAAAGAAAGGCGTTCCTGCAACCATGATTTGACCATTCCGTCTACTCTCACTGGTGCGTAAGGTCTTTGTTAGCCACATGGGCCGCTCGCTGTGGCAAAAAATAGGCGTTTTTTTTAACAAGCTCGAGAAAAGAATAGTTTCGGAAAAAACGGGGTAGAGTAACGATAGTTTTATCGCCAATAGGGGGGGGGGGTGGTTTTACGTCACACGGACGCCGTAGTGGAGGTCTACGGAGAATTTTGCCCAACTGAGGATCTTTAACGTGCGCTACGATGCACACGGGCGTCTTCGCAGTGTGCCTCCATTCAAACTGCAATCTCCGGAGCCGGGCATTAGCCCGCAATTTCAAGCCGATTATACTAGCGCCTTAGGTACTCGGCTACCCCGAAGGGTGACAGAGTAAGGTTATACAGGCATATGAATGTCATGAGTCCAGGTAGGTGTGCAGCGTTTCTCCAGCACGGCGGGTTTAAAGTGTATTTGGCCCAGGTTGTAGAGCTATTAGCTGAATATCTGGGGGTCGTCACGAAAGCGATGGTTTGACATCATTAGGGCAGTTCGTGGATTTTCTCTGCTTTCTCGCCTGCATGTACCTTCGGGCCGTTTACTATCTCCTCACTATATCAATAATGAAGGGCTGTTTTCATGGCGAAACGGCATTACTAGCCTATAGGTGGAACAGGTTGTGTCCTAGGTATGTGACATTGCATATGCGCCTCTCTTAAGCGGACCCATTTGACGCGAACGTGTTTTCCTGGCTATATTTCGCTGATTACATATAGATCTTTCATAAAGTCAATGTAACCTCATTTAAATGCGTTGCCGAGACTGGGTACGTGCCACAGTTCAGTGGACGTATATAACGGCAATCAGTGTTACTGAAAAGGATACAGTTTTCATGTGCTTTCCTTCAAAAAACCGGCTCCGCCACACTTGCATCACTCAATGGGTGAGAGCAGGCTAGTGCCAGATTTATTGTACGCCTTTGACGTAAATGTCGGTCACCGCATAGGCGTCTTTGCCATGTGCTTCTCTTCAACCAACCCAGCTCATTTCCACTTGCATAACTGGGTATACAAAACTAGGTGTGTGCCAAGCTGCAATGAACTTCCGTGAGGAGCATTTGCGCGACTGGAGATGAGCCACGAGCTATGTGCCCCTCTTATAAAGCTTGTTGACCCAAACATGTAGAGCTACGTATGAGCCGCACTTCAATGTAGCGAAATTGGAAAGATCAGTCAAGTAGTCTATTACACAAAAATAAAGGCGTTCCTGCAACCATGATTTGACCATTCCGTCTACTCTCACTGGTACGTAAGGTCTTTGTTAGCCACATGGGCCGCTCGCTGTGGCAAAAAATAGGCGTTTTTTTTAACAAGCTCGAGAAAAGAATAGTTTCGGAAAAAACGGGGTAGAGTAACGATAGTTTTATCGCCAATAGGGGGGGCGGGGTGGTTTTACGTCACACGGACGCCGTAGTGGAGGTCTACGGAGAATTTTGCCCAACTGGGGATCTTTAACGTGCGCTACGATGCACACGGGCGTCTTCGCAGTGTGCCTCCATTCAAACTGCATTCTCCGGAGCCGGGGATTAGCCCGCAATTTCAAGCCGAGTATACTAGCGCCTTAGGTACTCGGCTACCCCGAAGGGTGACAGAGTAAGGTTATACAGGCATATGAATGTCATGAGTCCAGGTAGGTGTGCAGCGTCTCTCCAGCACTGCGGGTTTAAAGTGTATTTGGCCCAGGTTGTAGAGCTATTAGCTGAATATCTGGGGGTCGTCACGAAAGCGACGGTTTGACATCATTAGGGCGGCAGTTCGTGGATTTTCTCTGCTTTCTCGCCTACATGTACCATCGGGCCATCCACTATCCCCTCACTATATCAATAATGAGGGGCTGTTTTCATGGCGAAACGGCATTACTAGCCTATAGGCGGAACAGGCTGTGTCCTAGGTATGTGACATGCATATGCGCCTCTCTTAGCTGACCCATTTGACACGAACCTGCTTTATGGCTATATTTCGCTGATTACATGTAGATCTTTCATAAAGTCAATGCAACCTCATTTAAATGCGTTGCCGAGACGGTACGTGCCACAATTTAGTGAACGTATGTAACCGCAATCAGTGTAACTGAAAAGGAGACAGTTATCATGTGCTTTTCTTCAAAAAACGGGCTCCGCCAGACTTGCATCAGTGAATACATGAAAGCAGGCTAGTTCCAGATTAATGTGCGTCTTTGACGTAAATCTCGGTCACCGCATAGGTGTCACTGCCATGTGCTTCTCTTCAACCAACCAAGCTCATTTCCACTTGCGTAACTGGGTATACAAAACTAGCTGTGTGCCAAGCTAAAATGAACTTCCGTGATGAGCATTTGCGTAACTGGAGACGGGCCACGAGGTATGTGCCCTTTTCAATAAAGCTTGTTGACCCCAACATGTAGCGCTACGTATGAGCCGCACTTCAATGTAGTGAAATAGGAAGATCTGTCAAGTAGTCTCTTATAGAAAAAGAAAGGTGTTCGTGCAACCATGATTTGACCATTCCGTCTACCCTCACTGGTACGTAAGGTCATTGTTAGCCACATGGGCCGCTCGCTGTGGCAAAAAATAGGCGTTTTTTTTAACAAGCTCGGGAAAAAAATAGTTTCGGAAAAAACGGGGCAGAGTAACGATAGTTTTATCGCCAATAGGGGATGGGGTCGTTTTACGTCTCACGGACGCCGTAGTGGAGGTCTACGGAGAATTTTGCCCAACTGGGGATCTTTAACGTGCGCTACAATGCACACGGGCGTCTTCGCAGTGTGCCTCCATTCAAACTGCAATCTCCGGAGCCGGGGATTAGCCCGCAATTTCGAGCCGAGTATACTAGCGCCTTAGGTACTCGGCTACCCCGAAGGGTGACAGAGTAAGGTTATACAGGCATATGAATGTCATGAGTCCAGGTAGGTGTGCAGCGTTTCTCCAGCACGGCGGGTTTAAAGTGTGTTTGGCCCAGGTTGTAGAGCTATTAGCTGAATATCTGGGGGTCGTCACGAAAGCGACGGTTTGACATCATTAGGGCAGTTCGTGGATTTTCTCTGCTTTCTCGCCAACATGTACCATCGGGTCATCCTCTATCCCCTCACTATATCAATAATGAGGGGCTGTTTTCATGGCGAAACGGCATTACTAGCCTATAGGCGGAACAGGTTGTGTCCTAGGTATGTGACATGCATATGCGCCTCTCTTAGCTGACCCATTTGACACGAACCTGCTTTATGGCTATATTTCGCTGATTACATATAGATCTTTCATAAAGTCAATGTAACCTCATTTAAATGCGTTGCCGAGACTGGGTACGTGCCACAGTTCAGTGGACGTAGATAACGGCAATCAGTGTAACTGAAAAGGATACAGTTTTCATGTGCTTTCCTTCAAAAAACGGGCTCCGCCACACTTGCATCACTCAATGGGTGAGAGCAGGCTAGTGCCAGATTTATTGTACGCCTTTGACGTAAATGTCGGTCACCGCATAGGCGTCTTTGCCATGTGCTTCTCTTCAACCAACCCAGCTCATTTCCACTTGCATAACTGGGTATACAAAACTAGGTGTGTGCCAAGCTGCAATGAACTTCCGTGAGGAGCATTTGCGCGACAGGAGATGAGCCACGAGCTATGTGCCCCTCTTATAAAGCTTGTTGACCCAGACATGTAGAGCTACGTATGAGCCGCACTTCAATGTAGCGAAATTGGAAAGATCAGTCAAGTAGTCTATTACACAAAAAGAAAGGCGTTCCTGCAACCATGATTTGACCATTCCGTCTACTCTCACTGGTACGTAAGGTCTTTGTTAGCCACATGGGCCGCTCGCTGTGGCAAAAAATAGGCGTTTTTTTTAACAAGCTCGAGAAAAGAATAGTTTCGGAAAAAACGGGGTAGAGTAACGATAGTTTTATCGCCAATAGGGGGGGGGGGGGTGGTTTTACGTCACACGGACGCCGTAGTGGAGGTCTACGGAGAATTTTGCCCAACTGGGGATCTTTAACGTGCGCTACGATGCACACGGGCGTCTTCGCAGTGTGCCTCCATTCAAACTGCAATCTCCGGAGCCGGGGATTAGCCCGCAATTTCGAGCCGAGTATACTAGCGCCTTAGGTACTCGGCTACCCCGAAGGGTGACAGAGTAAGGTTATACAGGCATATGAATGTCATGAGTCCAGGTAGGTGTGCAGCGTTTCTCCAGCACGGCAGATTTAAAGTGTATTTGGCCCAGGTTGTAGAGCTATTAGCTGAATATCTGGGGGTCGTCACGAAAGCGATGGTTTGACATCATTAGGGCAGTTCGTGGATTTTCTCTGCTTTCTCGCCTACATGTACCATCGGGCCGTTTACTATCTCCTCACTATATCAATAATGAAGGGCTGTTTTCATGGCGAAACGGCATTACTAGCCTATAGGTGGAACAGGTTGTGTCCTAGGTATGTGACATTGCATATGCGCCTCTCTTAAGCGGACCCATTTGACGCGAACGTGTTTTCCTGGCTATATTTCGCTGATTACATATAGATCTTTCATAAAGTCAATGTAACCTCATTTAAATGCGTTGCCGAGACTGGGTACGTGCCACAGTTCAGTGGACGTATATAACGGCAATCAGTGTAACTGAAAAGGATACAGTTTTCATGTGCTTTCCTTCAAAAAACGGGCTCCGCCACACTTGCATCACTCAATGGGTGAGAGCAGGCTAGTGCCAGATTTATTGTACGCCTTTGACGTAAATGTCGGTCACCGCATAGGCGTCTTTGCCATGTGCTTCTCTTCAACCAACCCAGCTCATTTCCACTTGCATAACTGGGTATACAAAACTAGGTGTGTGCCAAGCTGCAATGAACTTCCGTGAGGAGCATTTGCGCGACTGGAGATGAGCCACGAGCTATGTGCCCCTCTTATAAAGCTTGTTGACCCAAACATGTAGAGCTACGTATGAGCCGCACTTCAATGTAGCGAAATTGGAAAGATCAGTCAAGTAGTCTATTACACAAAAAGAAAGGCGTTCCTGCAACCATGATTTGGCCATTCCGTCTACTCTCACTGGTACGTAAGGTCTTTGTTAGCCACATGGGCCGCTCGCTGTGGCAAAAAATAGGCGTTTTTTTTAACAAGCTCGAGAAAAGAATAGTTTCGGAAAAAACGGGGTAGAGTAACGATAGTTTTATCGCCTATAGGGGGGGGGGTTGTTTTACGTCACACGGACGCCGTAGTGGAGGTCTACGGAGAATTTTGCCCAACTGGGGATCTTTAACGTGCGCTACGATGCACACGGGCGTCTTCGCAGTGTGCCTCCATTCAAACTGCAATCTCCGGAGCCGGGGATTAGCCCGCAATTTCGAGCCGAGTATACTAGCGCCTTAGGTACTCGGCTACCCCGAAGGGTGACAGAGTAAGGTTATACAGGCATATGAATGTCATGAGTCCAGGTAGGTGTGCAGCGTTTCTGCAGCACTGCGGGTTTAAAGTGTATTTGGCCCAGGTTGTAGAGCTATTAGCTGAATATCTGGGGGTCGTCACGAAAGCGACGGTTTGACATCATTAGGGCAGTTCGTGGATTTTCTCTGCTTTCTCGCCAACATGTACCATCGGGTCATCCACTATCCCCTCACTATATCAATAATGAGGGGCTGTTTTCATGGCGAAACGGCATTACTAGCCTATAGGCGGAACAGGTTGTGTCCTAGGTTTGTGATATGCATATGCGCCTCTCTTAGCTGAGCAATTTGACACGAACCTGCTTTATGGCTATATTTCGCTGATTACATGTAGATCTTTCATAAAGTCAATGTAACCTCATTTAAATGCGTTGCCGAGACGGTACGTGCCACAATTTAGTGAACGTATGTAACGGCAATCAGTGTAACTGAAAAGGAGACAGTTATCATGTGCTTTTTTTCAAAAAACGGGCTCCGCCAGACTTGCATCAGTGAATACATGAAAGCATGCTAGTTCCAGATTATTGTGCGTCTTTGACGTAAATCTCGGTCACCGCATAGGTGTCACTGCCATGTGCTTCTCTTCAACCAACCAAGCTCATTTTCACTTGCGTAACTGGGTATACAAAACTAGCTGTGTGCCAAGCTAAAATGAACTTCCGTGATGAGCATTTGCGTAACTGGAGATGGGCCACGAGGTATGTGCCACTTTTCAATAAAGCTTGTTGACCCCAACATGTAGCGCTACGTATGAGCCGCACTTCAATGTAGCGAAATTGGAAAGATCAGTCAAGTAGTCTATTACACAAAAAGAAAGGCGTTCCTGCAACCATGATTTGACCATTCCGTCTACTCTCACTGGTGCGTAAGGTCTTTGTTAGCCACATGGGCCGCTCGCTGTGGCAAAAAATAGGCGTTTTTTTTAACAAGCTCGAGAAAAGAATAGTTTCGGAAAAAACGGGGTAGAGTAACGATAGTTTTATCGCCAATAGGGGGGGGGGGGGGGTGGTTTTACGTCACACGGACGCCGTAGTGGAGGTCTACGGAGAATTTTGCCCAACTGAGGATCTTTAACGTGCGCTACGATGCACACGGGCGTCTTCGCAGTGTGCCTCCATTCAAACTGCAATCTCCGGAGCCGGGCATTAGCCCGCAATTTCGAGCCGATTATACTAGCGCCTTAGGTACTCGGCTACCCCGAAGGGTGACAGAGTAAGGTTATACAGGCATATGAATGTCATGAGTCCAGGTAGGTGTGCAGCGTTTCTCCAGCACGGCGGGTTTAAAGTGTATTTGGCCCAGGTTGTAGAGCTATTAGCTGAATATCTGGGGGTCGTCACGAAAGCGATGGTTTGACATCATTAGGGCAGTTCGTGGATTTTCTCTGCTTTCTCGCCTGCATGTACCATCGGGCCGTTTACTATCTCCTCACTATATCAATAATGAAGGGCTGTTTTCATGGCGAAACGGCATTACTAGCCTATAGGTGGAACAGGTTGTGTCCTAGGTATGTGACATTGCATATGCGCCTCTCTTAAGCGGACCCATTTGACGCGAACGTGTTTTCCTGGCTATATTTCGCTGATTACATATAGATCTTTCATAAAGTCAATGTAACCTCATTTAAATGCGTTGCCGAGACTGGGTACGTGCCACAGTTCAGTGGACGTATATAACGGCAATCAGTGTTACTGAAAAGGATACAGTTTTCATGTGCTTTCCTTCAAAAAACCGGCTCCGCCACACTTGCATCACTCAATGGGTGAGAGCAGGCTAGTGCCAGATTTATTGTACGCCTTTGACGTAAATGTCGGTCACCGCATAGGCGTCTTTGCCATGTGCTTCTCTTCAACCAACCCAGCTCATTTCCACTTGCATAACTGGGTATACAAAACTAGGTGTGTGCCAAGCTGCAATGAACTTCCGTGAGGAGCATTTGCGCGACTGGAGATGAGCCACGAGCTATGTGCCCCTCTTATAAAGCTTGTTGACCCAAACATGTAGAGCTACGTATGAGCCGCACTTCAATGTAGCGAAATTGGAAAGATCAGTCAAGTAGTCTATTACACAAAAATAAAGGCGTTCCTGCAACCATGATTTGACCATTCCGTCTACTCTCACTGGTACGTAAGGTCTTTGTTAGCCACATGGGCCGCTCGCTGTGGCAAAAAATAGGCGTTTTTTTTAACAAGCTCGGGAAAAAAATAGTTTCGGAAAAAACGGGGCAGAGTAACGATAGTTTTATCGCCAATAGGGGGGGGTCGTTTTACGTCTCACGGACGCCGTAGTGGAGGTCTACCGAGAATTTTGCCCAACTGGGGATCTTTAACGTGCGCTACAATGCACACGGGCGTCTTCGCAGTGTGCCTCCATTCAAACTGCAATCTCCGGAGCCGGGGATTAGCCCGCAATTTCGAGCCGAGTATACTAGCGCCTTAGGTACTCGGCTACCCCGAAGGGTGACAGAGTAAGGTTATACAGGCATATGAATGTCATGAGTCCAGGTAGGTGTGCAGCGTTTCTCCAGCACGGCGGGTTTAAAGTGTATTTGGCCCAGGTTGTAGAGCTATTAGCTGAATATCTGGGGGTCGTCACGAAAGCGACGGTTTGACATCATTAGGGCAGTTCGTGGATTTTCTCTGCTTTCTCGCCAACATGTACCATCGGGTCATCCTCTATCCCCTCACTATATCAATAATGAGGGGCTGTTTTCATGGCGAAACGGCATTACTAGCCTATAGGCGGAACAGGTTGTGTCCTAGGTATGTGACATGCATATGCGCCTCTCTTTGCTGACCCATTTGACACGAACCTGCTTTATGGCTATATTTCGCTGATTACATATAGATCTTTCATAAAGTCAATGTAACCTCATTTAAATGCGTTGCCGAGACTGGGTACGTGCCACAGTTCAGTGGACGTAGATAACGGCAATCAGTGTAACTGAAAAGGATACAGTTTTCATGTGCTTTCCTTCAAAAAACGGGCTCCGCCACACTTGCATCACTCAATGGGTGAGAGCAGGCTAGTGCCAGATTTATTGTACGCCTTTGACGTAAATGTCGGTCACCGCATAGGCGTCTTTGCCATGTGCTTCTCTTCAACCAACCCAGCTCATTTCCACTTGCATAACTGGGTATACAAAACTAGGTGTGTGCCAAGCTGCAATGAACTTCCGTGAGAAGCATTTGCGCGACAGGAGATGAGCCACGAGCTATGTGCCCCTCTTATAAAGCTTGTTGACCCAGACATGTAGAGCTACGTATGAGCCGCACTTCAATGTAGCGAAATTGGAAAGATCAGTCAAGTAGTCTATTACACAAAAAGAAAGGCGTTCCTGCAACCATGATTTGACCATTCCGTCTACTCTCACTGGTACGTAAGGTCTTTGTTAGCCACATGGGCCGCTCGCTGTGGCAAAAAATAGGCGTTTTTTTTAACAAGCTCGAGAAAAGAATAGTTTCGGAAAAAACGGGGTAGAGTAACGATAGTTTTATCGCCAATAGGGGGGGGGTGGTTTTACGTCACACGGACGCCGTAGTGGAGGTCTACGGAGAATTTTGCCCAACTGGGGATCTTTAACGTGCGCTACGATGCACACGGGCGTCTTCGCAGTGTGCCTCCATTCAAACTGCAATCTCCGGAGCCGGGGATTAGCCCGCAATTTCGAGCCGAGTATACTAGCGCCTTAGGTACTCGGCTACCCCGAAGGGTGACAGAGTAAGGTTATACAGGCATATGAATGTCATGAGTCCAGGTAGGTGTGCAGCGTTTCTCCAGCACTGCGGGTTTAAAGTGTATTTGGCCCAGGTTGTAGAGCTATTAGCTGAATATCTGGGGGTCGTCACGAAAGCGACGGTTTGACATCATTAGGGCAGTTCGTGGATTTTCTCTGCTTTCTCGCCAACATGTACCATCGGGTCGTCCTCTATCCCCTCACTATATCAATAATGAGGGGCTGTTTTCATGGCGAAACGGCATTACTAGCCTATAGGCGGAACAGGTTGTGTCTTAGGTTTGTGATATGCATATGCGCCTCTCTTAGCTGACCCATTTGACACGAACCTGCTTTATGGCTATATTTCGCTGATTACATGTAGATCTTTCATAAAGTCAATGTAACCTCATTTAAATGCGTTGCCGAGACGGTACGTGCCACAATTAATGAACGTATGTAACGGCAATCAGTGTAACTGAAAAGGAGACAGTTATCATGTGCTTTTCTTCATAAAACGGGCTCCGCCAGACTTGCATCAGTGAATACATGAAAGCAGGCTAGTTCCAGATTATTGTGCGTCTTTGACGTAAATCTCGGTCACCGCATAGGTGTCACTGCCATGTGCTTCTCTTCAACCAACCAAGCTCATTTCCACTTGCGTAACTGGGTATACAAAACTAGCTGTGTGCCAAGTTAAAATGAACTTCCGTGATGAGCATTTGCGTAACTGGAGATGGGCCACGAGGTATGTGCCACTTTTCAATAAAGCTTGTTGACCCCAACATGTAGCGCTACGTATGAGCCGCACTTCAATGTAGTGAAATAGGAAGATCTGTCAAGTAGTCTCTTATAGAAAAAGAAAGGTGTTCGTGCAACCATGATTTGACCATTCCGTCTACCCTCACTGGTACGTAAGGTCATTGTTAGCCACATGGGCCGCTCGCTGTGGCAAAAAATAGGCGTTTTTTTTAACAAGCTCGAGAAAAGAATAGTTTCGGAAAAAACGGGGCAGAGTAACGATAGTTTTATCGCCAATAGGGGGGGGTCGTTTTACGTCTCACGGACGCCGTAGTGGAGGTCTACGGAGAATTTTGCCCAACTGGGGATCTTTAACGTGTGCTACGATGCACACGGGCGTCTTCGCAGTGTGCCTCCATTCAAACTGCAATCTCCGGAGCCGGGGATTAGCCCGCAATTTCGAGCCGAGTATACTAGCGCCTTAGGTACTCGGCTACCCCGAAGGGTGACAGAGTAAGGTTATACAGGCATATGAATGTCATGAGTCCAGGTAGGTGTGCAGTGTTTCTCCAGCACTGCGGGTTTAAAGTGTATTTGGCCCAGGTTGTAGAGCTATTAGCTGAATATCTGGGGGTCGTCACGAAAGCGACGGTTTGACATCATTAGGGCAGTTCGTGGATTTTCTCTGCTTTCTCGCCAACATGTACCATCGGGTCATCCTCTATCCCGTCACTACATCAATAATGAGGGGCTGTTTTCATGGCGAAACGGCATTACTAGCCTATAGGCGGAACAGGTTGTGTCCTAGGTTTGTGATATGCATATGCGCCTCTCTTAGCTGACCCATTTGACACGAACCTGCTTTATGGCTATATTTCGCTGATTACATGTAGATCTTTCATAAAGTCAATGTAACCTCATTTAAATGCGTTGCCGAGACGGTACGTGCCACAATTTAGTGAACGTATGTAACGGCAATCAGTGTAACTGAAAAGGAGACAGTTATCATGTGCTTTTCTTCAAAAAACGGGTTCCGCCAGACTTGCATCAGTGAATACATGAAAGCAGGCTAGTTCCAGATTATTGTGCGTCTTTGACGTAAATCTCGGTCACCGCATAGGTGTCACTGCCATGTGCTTCTCTTCAACCAACCAAGCTCATTTCCACTTGCGTAACTGGGTATACAAAACTAGCTGTGTGCCAAGCTAAAATGAACTTCCGTGATGAGCATTTGCGTAACTGGAGATGGGCCACGAGGTATGTGCCACTTTTCAATAGAGCTTGTTGACCCCAACATGTAGCGCTACGTATGAGCCGCACTTCAATGTAGTGAAATAGGAAGATCTGTCAAGTAGTCTCTTATAGAAAAAGAAAGGTGTTCGTGCAACCATGATGTGACCATTCCGTCTACCCTCACTGGTACGTAAGGTCATTGTTAGCCACATGGGACGCTCGCTGTGGCAAAAAATAGGCGTTTTTTTTAACAAGCTCGAGAAAAGAATAGTTTCGGAAAAAACGGGGCAGAGTAACGATAGTTTTATCGCCAATAGGGGGGGGGGGGTCGTTTTACGTCTCACGGACGCCGTAGTGGAGGTCTACGGAGAATTTTGCCCAACTGGGGATCTTTAACGTGCGCTACGATGCACACGGGCGTCTTCGCAGTGTGCCTCCATTCAAACTGCAATCTCCGGAGCCGGGGATTAGCCCGCAATTTCGAGCCGAGTATACTAGCGCCTTAGGTACTCGGCTACCCCGAAGGGTGACAGAGTAAGGTTATACAGGCATATGAATGTCATGAGTCCAGGTAGGTGTGCAGCGTTTCTCCAGCACGGCAGATTTAAAGTGTATTTGGCCCAGGTTGTAGAGCTATTAGCTGAATATCTGGGGGTCGTCACGAAAGCGATGGTTTGACATCATTAGGGCAGTTCGTGGATTTTCTCTGCTTTCTCGCCTACATGTACCATCGGGCCGTTTACTATCTCCTCACTATATCAATAATGAAGGGCTGTTTTCATGGCGAAACGGCATTACTAGCCTATAGGTGGAACAGGTTGTGTCCTAGGTATGTGACATTGCATATGCGCCTCTCTTAAGCGGACCCATTTGACGCGAACGTGTTTTCCTGGCTATATTTCGCTGATTACATATAGATCTTTCATAAAGTCAATGTAACCTCATTTAAATGCGTTGCCGAGACTGGGTACGTGCCACAGTTCAGTGGACGTATATAACGGCAATCAGTGTAACTGAAAAGGATACAGTTTTCATGTGCTTTCCTTCAAAAAACGGGCTCCGCCACACTTGCATCACTCAATGGGTGAGAGCAGGCTAGTGCCAGATTTATTGTACGCCTTTGACGTAAATGTCGGTCACCGCATAGGCGTCTTTGCCATGTGCTTCTCTTCAACCAACCCAGCTCATTTCCACTTGCATAACTGGGTATACAAAACTAGGTGTGTGCCAAGCTGCAATGAACTTCCGTGAGGAGCATTTGCGCGACTGGAGATGAGCCACGAGCTATGTGCCCCTCTTATAAAGCTTGTTGACCCAAACATGTAGAGCTACGTATGAGCCGCACTTCAATGTAGCGAAATTGGAAAGATCAGTCAAGTAGTCTATTACACAAAAAGAAAGGCGTTCCTGCAACCATGATTTGGCCATTCCGTCTACTCTCACTGGTACGTAAGGTCTTTGTTAGCCACATGGGCCGCTCGCTGTGGCAAAAAATAGGCGTTTTTTTTAACAAGCTCGAGAAAAGAATAGTTTCGGAAAAAACGGGGTAGAGTAACGATAGTTATATCGCCTATAGGGGGGGGGTTGTTTTACGTCACACGGACGCCGTAGTGGAGGTCTACGGAGAATTTTGCCCAACTGGGGATCTTTAACGTGCGCTACGATGCACACGGGCGTCTTCGCAGTGTGCCTCCATTCAAACTGCAATCTCCGGAGCCGGGGATTAGCCCGCAATTTCGAGCCGAGTATACTAGCGCCTTAGGTACTCGGCTACCCCGAAGGGTGACAGAGTAAGGTTATACAGGCATATGAATGTCATGAGTCCAGGTAGGTGTGCAGCGTTTCTGCAGCACTGCGGGTTTAAAGTGTATTTGGCCCAGGTTGTAGAGCTATTAGCTGAATATCTGGGGGTCGTCACGAAAGCGACGGTTTGACATCATTAGGGCAGTTCGTGGATTTTCTCTGCTTTCTCGCCAACATGTACCATCGGGTCATCCACTATCCCCTCACTATATCAATAATGAGGGGCTGTTTTCATGGCGAAACGGCATTACTAGCCTATAGGCGGAACAGGTTGTGTCCTAGGTTTGTGATATGCATATGCGCCTCTCTTAGCTGAGCAATTTGACACGAACCTGCTTTATGGCTATATTTCGCTGATTACATGTAGATCTTTCATAAAGTCAATGTAACCTCATTTAAATGCGTTGCCGAGACGGTACGTGCCACAATTTAGTGAACGTATGTAACGGCAATCAGTGTAACTGAAAAGGAGACAGTTATCATGTGCTTTTTTTCAAAAAACGGGCTCCGCCAGACTTGCATCAGTGAATACATGAAAGCATGCTAGTTCCAGATTATTGTGCGTCTTTGACGTAAATCTCGGTCACCGCATAGGTGTCACTGCCATGTGCTTCTCTTCAACCAACCAAGCTCATTTTCACTTGCGTAACTGGGTATACAAAACTAGCTGTGTGCCAAGCTAAAATGAACTTCCGTGATGAGCATTTGCGTAACTGGAGATGGGCCACGAGGTATGTGCCACTTTTCAATAAAGCTTGTTGACCCCAACATGTAGCGCTACGTATGAGCCGCACTTCAATGTAGCGAAATTGGAAGATCTGTCAAGTAGTCTCTTATAGAAAAAGAAAGGTGTTCGTGCAACCATGATTTGACCATTCCGTCTACCCTCACTGGTACGTAAGGTCATTGTTAGCCACATGGGCCGCTCGCTGTGGCAAAAAATAGGCGTTTTTTTTAACAAGCTCGAGAAAAGAATAGTTTCGGAAAAAACGGGGCAGAGTAACGATAGTTTTATCGCCAATAGGGGGGGGGGGGGTCGTTTTACGTCTCACGGACGCCGTAGTGGAGGTCTACGGAGAATTTTGCCCAACTGGGGATCTTTAACGTGCGCTACGATGCACACGGGCGTCTTCGCAGTGTGCCTCCATTCAAACTGCAATCTCCGGAGCCGGGGATTAGCCCGCAATTTCGAGCCGAGTATACTAGCGCCTTAGGTACTCGGCTACCCCGAAGGGTGACAGAGTAAGGTTATACAGGCATATGAATGTCATGAGTCCAGGTAGGTGTGCAGCGTTTCTCCCCACAGCGGGTTTAAAGTGTATTTGGCCCAGGTTGTAGAGCTATTAGCTGAATATCTGGGGGTCGTCACGAAAGCGATGGTTTGACATCATTAGGGCAGTTCGTGGATTTTCTCTGCTTTCTCGCCTACATGTACCATCGGGCCGTTTACTATCTCCTCACTATATCAATAATGAAGGGCTGTTTTCATGGCGAAACGGCATTACTAGCCTATAGGTGGAACAGGTTGTGTCCTAGGTATGTGACATTGCATATGCGCCTCTCTTAAGCGGACCCATTTGACGCGAACGTGTTTTCCTGGCTATATTTCGCTGATTACAAATAGATCTTTCATAAAGTCAATGTAACCTCATTTAAATGCGTTGCCGAGACTGGGTACGTGCCACAGTTCAGTGGACGTATATAACGGCAATCAGTGTAACTGAAAAGGATACAGTTTTCATGTGCTTTCCTTCAAAAAACGGGCTCCGCCACACTTGCATCACTCAATGGGTGAGAGCAGGCTAGTGCCAGATTTATTGTACGCCTTTGACGTAAATGTCGGTCACCGCATAGGCGTGTTTGCCATGTGCTTCTCTTCAACCAACCCAGCTCATTTCCACTTGCATAACTGGGTATACAAAACTAGGTGTGTGCCAAGCTGCAATGAACTTCCGTGAGGAGCATTTGCGCGACAGGAGATGAGCCACGAGCTATGTGCCCCTCTTATAAAGCTTGTTGACCCAGACATGTAGAGCTACGTATGAGCCGCACTTCAATGTAGTGAAATAGGAAGATCTGTCAAGTAGTCTCTTATAGAAAAAGAAAGGTGTTCGTGCAACCATGATTTGACCATTCCGTCTACCCTCACTGGTACGTAAGGTCATTGTTAGCCACATGGGCCGCTCGCTGTGGCAAAAAATAGGCGTTTTTTTTAACAAGCTCGAGAAAAGAATAGTTTCGGAAAAAACGGGGCAGAGTAACGATAGTTTTATCGCCAATAGGGGGGGGTGGTTTTACGTCACACGGACGCCGTAGTGGAGGTCTACGGAGAATTTTGCCCAACTGGGGATCTTTAACGTGCGCTACGATGCACACGGGCGTCTTCGCAGTGTGCCTCCATTCAAACTGCAATCTCCGGAGCCGGGGATTAGCCCGCAATTTCGAGCCGAGTATACTAGCGCCTTAGGTACTCGGCTACCCCGAAGGGTGACAGAGTAAAGTTATAGAGGCATATGAATGTCATGAGTCCAGGTAGGTGTGCAGCGTTTCTCCAGCACTGCGGGTTTAAAGTGTATTTGGCCCAGGTTGTAGAGCTATTAGCTGAATAACTGGGGGTCGCCACGAAAGCGACGGTTTGACATCATTAGGGCGGCAGTTCGTGGATTTTCTCTGCTTTCTCGCCTACATGTACCATCGGGCCATCCACTATCCCCTCAGTATATGAATAATGAGGGGCTGTTTTCAGGGCGAAACGGCATTACTAGCCTATAGGCGGAACAGGTTGTGTCCTAGGTATGTGACATGCATATGCGCCTCTCTTAGCTGACCCATTTGACACGAACCTGCTTGATGGCTATCTTTCGCAGATTACATGTAGATCTTTCATAAAGTCAATGTAACCTCATTTAAATGCGTTGCCGAGACGGTACGTGCCACAATTTAGTGAACGTATGTAACGGCAATCAGTGTAACTGAAAAGGAGACAGTTTTCATGTGCTTTTCTTCAAAAAACGGGCTCCGCCAGACTTGCATCAGTGAATACATGAAAGCAGGCTAGTTCCAGATTATTGTGCGTCTTTGACGTAAATCTCGGTCACCGCATAGGTGTCACTGCCATCTGCTTCTCTTCAACCAACCAAGCTCATTTCCACTTGCATAAATGGGTATACAAAACTAGGTGTGTGCCAAGCTAAAATGAACTTCCGTGATGAGCATTTGCGTCACTGGAGATGGGTCACGAGGTATGTGCCCTTTTTCAATAAAGCTTGTTGACCCCAACATGTAACGCTAGGAATGAGCCGCACTTCAATGTAGTGAAATAGAAAGATCTGTCAAGTAGTCTACTATAGAAAAAGAAAGGTGTTCGTGCAACCATGATTTGACCATTCCGTCTACTCTCACTGGTACGTAAGGTCTTTGTTAGCCACATGGGCCGCTCGCTGTGGCAAAAAATAGGCGTTTTTTTTTAACAAGCTCGAGAAAAGAATAGTTTCGGAAAAAACGGGGTAGAGTAACGATAGTTTTATCGCCAATAGGGGGGGGTGGTTTTACGTCACACGGACGCCGTAGTGGAGGTCTACGGAGAATTTTGCCCAAATGGGGATCTTTAACGTGCGCTACGATGCACACGGGCGTCTTCGCAGTGTGCCTCCATTCAAACTGCAATCTCCGGAGCCGGGGATTAGCCCGCAATTTCGAGCCGAGTATACTAGTGCCTTAGGTACTCGGCTACCCCGAAGGGTGACAGAGTAAGGTTATACAGGCATATGAATGTCATGAGTCCAGGTAGGTGTGCAGCGTTTCTCCAGCACGGCGGGTTTAAAGTGTATTTGGCCCAGGTTGTAGAGCTATTAGCTGAATATCTGGGGGTCGTCACGAAAGCGATGGTTTGACATCATTAGGGCAGTTCGTGGATTTTCTCTGCTTTCTCGCCTACATGTACCATCTGGCCGTTTACTATCTCCTCACTATATCAATATTGAAGGGCTGTTTTCATGGCGAAACGGCATTACTAGCCTATAGGTGGAACAGGTTGTGTCCTAGGTATGTGACATTGCATATGCGCCTCTCTTAAGCGGACCCATTTGACGCGAACGTGTTTTCCTGGCTATATTTCGCTGATTACATATAGATCTTTCATAAAGTCAATGTAACCTCATTTAAATGCGTTGCCGAGACTGGGTACGTGCCACAGTTCAGTGGACGTATATAACGGCAATCAGTGTAACTGAAAAGGATACAGTTTTCATGTGCTTTGCTTCAAAAAACGGGCTCCGCCACACTTGCATCACTCAATGGGTGAGAGCAGGCTAGTGCCAGATTTATTGTACGCCTTTGACGTAAATGTCGGTCACCGCATAGGCGTCTTTGCCATGTGCTTCTCTTCAACCAACCCAGCTCATTTCCACTTGCATAACTGGGTATACAAAACTAGGTGTGTGTCAAGCTGCAATGAACTTCCGTGAGGAGCATTTGCGCGACTGGAGATGAGCCACGAGCTATGTGCCCCTCTTATAAAGCTTGTTGACCCAAACATGTAGAGCTACGTATGAGCCGCACTTCAATGTAGCGAAATTGGAAAGATCAGTCAAGTAGTCTATTACACAAAAAGAAAGGCGTTCCTGCAATCATGATTTGACCATTCCGTCTACTCTCACTGGTACGTAAGGTCTTTGTTAGCCACATGGGCCGCTCGCAGTGGCAAAAAATAGGCGTTTTTTTTAACAAGCTCGAGAAAAGAATAGTTTCGGAAAAAACGGGGTAGAGTAACGATAGTTTTATCGCCAATAGGGGGGGGGGTGGTTTTACGTCACACGGACGCCGTAGTGGAGGTCTACGGAGAATTTTGCCCAACTGGGGATCTTTAACGTGCGCTACGATGCACACGGGCGTGTTCGCAGTGTGCCTCCATTCAAACTGCAATCTCCGGAGCCGGGGATTAGCCCGCAATTTCGAGCAGATTATACTAGCGCCTTAGGTAGTCGGCTACCCCGAAGGGTGACAGAGTAAGGTTATACAGGCATATGAATGCCATGAGTCCAGGTAGGTGTGCAGCGTTTCTCCAGCACGGCGGGTTTAAAGTGTATTTGGCCCAGGTTGTAGAGCTGTTAGCTGAATATCTGGGGGTCGTCACGAAAGCGACGGTTTGACATCATTAGGGCAGTTCGTGGATTTTCTCTGCTTTCTCGCCTACATGTACCATCGGGCCATCCACTATCCCCTCACTATATCAATAATGAGGGGCTGTTTTCATGGCGAAACGGCATTACTAGCCTATAGGCGGAACAGGTTGTGTCCTAGGTATGTGACATTGCATATGCGCCTCTCTTAAGCGGACCCATTTGACGCGAACGTGTTTTCCTGGCTATATTTCGCTGATTACATATAGATCTTTCATAAAGTCAATGTAACCTCATTTAAATGCGTTGCCGAGACTGGGTACGTGCCACAGTTTAGTGGACGTATATAACGGCAATCAGTGTAACTGAAAAGGATACAGTTTTCATGTGCTTTCCTTCAAAAAACGGGCTCCGCCACACTTGCATCACTCAATGGGTGAGAGCAGGCTAGTGCCAGATTTATTGTACGCCTTTGACGTAAATGTCGGTCACCGCATAGGCGTCTTTGCCATGTGCTTCTCTTCAACCAACCCAGCTCATTTCCACTTGCATAACTGGGTATACAAAACTAGGTGTGTGCCAAGCTGCAATGAACTTCCGTGAGGAGCATTTGCGCGACTGGAGATGAGCCACGAGCCATGTGCCCCTCTTATAAAGCTTGTTGACCCAAACATGTAGAGCTACGTATGAGCCGCACTTCAATGTAGCGAAATTGGAAAGATCAGTCAAGTAGTCTATTACACAAAAAGAAAGGCGTTCCTGCAACCATGATTTGACCATTCCGTCTACTCTCACTGGTACGTAAGGTCTTTGTTAGCCACATGGGCCGCTCGCTGTGGCAAAAAATAGGCGTTTTTTTTTAACAAGCTCGAGAAAAGAATAGTTTCGGAAAAAACGGGGTAGAGTAACGATAGTTTTATTGCCAATAGGGGGGGGGGTGGTTTGACGTCACACGGACGCCGTAGTGGAGGTCTACGGAGATATTTGCCCAACTGGGGATCTTTAACGTGCGCTACGATGCACACGGGCGTCTTCGCAGTGTGCCTCCATTCAAACTGCAATCTCCGGAGCCGGGGATTAGCCCGCAATTTCGAGCCGAGTATACTAGCGCCTTAGGTACTCGGCTACCCCGAAGGGTGACAGAGTAAGGTTATACAGGCATATGAATGTCATGAGTCCAGGTAGGTGTGCAGCGTTTCTCCAGCACTGCGGGTTTAAAGTGTATTTGGCCCAGGTTGTAGAGCTATTAGCTGAATATCTGGGGGTCGTCACGAAAGCGACGGTTTGACATCATTAGGGCAGTTCGTGGATTTTCTCTGCTTTCTCGCCTACATGTACCATCGGGCCATCCACTATCCCCTCACTATATGAATAATGAGGGGCTGTTTTCATGGCGAAACGGCATTACTAGCCTATAGGCGGAACAGGTTGTCTCCTTGGTATGTGACATGCATATGCGCCTCTCTTAGCTGACCCATTTGACACGAACCTGCTTTATGGCTATCTTTCGCTGATTACATGTAGATCTTTCATAAAGTCAATGTAACCTCATTTAAATGCGTTGCCGAGACGGTACGTGCCACAATTCAGTGAACGTATGTAACGGCAATCAGTGTAACTGAAAAGGAGACAGTTTTCATGTGCTTTTCTTCAAAAAACGGGCTCCGCCAGACTTGCATCAGTGAATACATGAAAGCAGGATAGTTCCAGATTATTGTGCGTCTTTGACGTAAATCTCGGTCACCGCATAGGTGTCACTGCCATGTGCTTCTCTTCAACCAACCAATCTCATTTCCACTTGCGTAACTGGGTATACAAAACTAGGTGTGTGCCAAGCTAAAATGAACTTCCGTGATGAGCATTTGCGTAACTGGAGATGGGCCACGAGGTATGTGCCACTTTTCAATAAAGCTTGTTGACCCAAACATGTAGAGCTACGTATGAGCCGCACTTCAATGTAGCGAAATTGGAAAGATCAGTCAAGTAGTCTATTACACAAAAAGAAAGGCGTTCCTGCAACCATGATTTGACCATTCCGTCTACTCTCACTGGTACGTAAGGTCTTTGTTAGCCACATGGGCCGCTCGCTGTGGCAAAAAATAGGCGTTTTTTTTAACAAGCTCGAGAAAAGAATAGTTTCGGAAAAAACGGGGTAGGGTAACGATAGTTTTATCGCCAATAGGGTGGGGGGGGTGGTTTTACGTCACACGGACGCCGTAGTGGAGGTCTACGGAGAATTTTGCCACACTGGGGATCTTTAACCTGCGCTACGATGCACACGGGCGTCTTCGCAGTGTGCCTCCATTCGAACTGCAATCTCCGGAGCCGGGGATTAGCCCGCAATTTCGAGCCGAGTATACTAGCGCCTTAGGTACTCGGCTACCCCGAAGGGTGACAGAGTAAGGTTATACAGGCATATGAATGTCATGACTCCAGGTAGGTGAGCAGCGTTTCTCCAGCACTGCGGGTTTAAAGTGTATTTGGCCCAGGTTGTAGAGCTATTAGCTGAATATCTGGGGGTCGTCACGAAAGCGATGGTTTGACATCATTAGGGCAGTTCGTGGATTTTCTCTGCTTTCTCGCCTACATGTACCATCGGGCCGTTTACTATCTCCTCACTATATCAATAATGAAGGGCTGTTTTCATGGCGAAACGGCATTACTAGCCTATAGGTGGAACAGGTTGTGTCCTAGGTATGTGACATTGCATATGCGCCTCTCTTAAGCGGACCCATTTGACGCGAACGTGTTTTCCTGGCTATATTTCGCTGATTACATATAGATCTTTCATAAAGTCAATGTAACCTCATTTAAATGCGTTGCCGAGACTGGCTACGTGCCACAGTTCAGTGGACGTATATAACGGCAATCAGTGTAACTGAAAAGGATACAGTTTTCATGTGCTTTCCTTCAAAAAACGGGCTCCGCCACACTTGCATCACTCAATGGGTGAGAGCAGGCTAGTGCCAGATTTATTGTACGCCTTTGACGTAAATGTCGGTCACCGCATAGGCGTCTTTGCCATGTGCTTCTCCTCAACCAACCCAGCTCATTTCCACTTGCATAACTGGGTATACAAAACTAGGTGTGTGTCAAGCTGCAATGAACTTCCGTGAGGAGCATTTGCGCGAATGGAGATGAGCCACGAGCTATGTGCCCCTCTTATAAAGCTTGTTGACCCAAACATGTAGAGCTACGTATGAGCCGCACTTCAATGTAGCGAAATTGGAAAGATCAGTCAAGTAGTCTATTACACAAAAAGAAAGGCGTTCCTGCAACCATGATTTGACCATTCCGTCTACTCTCACTGGTACGTAAGGTCTTTGTTAGCCACATGGGCCGCTCGCAGTGGCAAAAAATAGGCGTTTTTTTTAACAAGCTCGAGAAAAGAATAGTTTCGGAAAAAATGGGGTAGAGTAACGATAGTTTTATCGCCAATAGGGGGGGGGGGTGGTTTTACGTCACACGGACGCCGTAGTGGAGGTCTACGGAGAATTTTGCCCAACTGGGGATCTTTAACGTGCGCTACGATGCACACGGGCGTCTTCGCAGTGTGCCTCCATTCAAACTGCAATCTCCGGAGCCGGGGATTAGCCCGCAATTTCGAGCCGAGTATACTAGCGCCTTAGGTACTCTCCTACCCCGAAGGGTGACAGAGTAAGGTTATACAGGCATATGAATGTCATGACTCCAGGTAGGTGTGCAGCGTTTCTCCAGCACTGCGGGTTTAAAGTGTATTTGGCCCAGGTTGTAGAGCTATTAGCTGAATATCTGGGGGTCGTCACGAAAGCGATGGTTTGACATCATTAGGGCAGTTCGTGGATTTTCTCTGCTTTCTCGCCTACATGTACCATCGGGCCGTTTACTATCTCCTCACTATATCAATAATGAAGGGCTGTTTTCATGGCGAAACGGCATTACTCGCCTATAGGTGGAACAGGTTGTGTCCTAGGTATGTGACATTGCATATGCGCCTCTCTTAAGCGGACCCATTTGACGCGAACGTGTTTTCCTGGCTATATTTCGCTGATTACATATAGATCTTTCATAAAGTCAATGTAACCTCATTTAAATGCGTTGCCGAGACTGGCTACGTGCCACAGTTCAGTGGACGTATATAACGGCAATCAGTGTAACTGAAAAGGATACAGTTTTCATGTGCTTTCCTTCAAAAAACGGGCTCCGCCACACTTGCATCACTCAATGGGTGAGAGCAGGCTAGTGCCAGATTTATTGTACGCCTTTGACGTAAATGTCGGTCACCGCATAGGCGTCTTTGCCATGTGCTTCTCTTCAACCAACCCAGCTCATTTCCACTTGCATAACTGGGTATACAAAACTAGGTGTGTGTCAAGCTGCAATGAACTTCCGTGAGGAGCATTTGCGCGACTGGAGATGAGCCACGAGCTATGTGCCCCTCTTATAAAGCTTGTTGACCCAAACATGTAGAGCTACGTATGAGCCGCACTTCAATGTAGCGAAATCGGAAAGATCAGTCAAGTAGTCTATTACACAAAAAGAAAGGCGTTCCTGCAACCATGATTTGACCATTCCGTCTACTCTCACTGGTACGTAAGGTCTTTGTTAGCCACATGGGCCGCTCGCAGTGGCAAAAAATAGGCGTTTTTTTTAACAAGCTCGAGAAAAGAATAGTTTCGGAGAAAACGGGGTAGAGTAACGATAGTTTTATCGCCAATAGGTGGGGGGTGGTTTTACGTCACACGGACGCCGTAGTGGAGGTCTACGGAGAATTTTGCCCAACTGGGGATCTTTAACGTGCGCTACGATGCACACGGGCGTCTTCGCAGTGTGCCTCCATTCAAACTGCAATCTCCGGAGCCGGGGTTTAGCCCGCAATTTCGAGCCGAGTACACTAGCGCCTTAGGTACTCGGCTACCCCGAAGGGTGACAGAGTAAGGTTATACAGGCATATGAATGTCATGAGTCCAGGTAGGTGTGCAGCGTTTCTCCAGCACTGCGGGTTTAAAGTGTATTTGGCCCAGGTTGTAGAGCTATTAGCTGAATATCTGGGGGTCGTCACGAAAGCGACGGTTTGACATCATTAGGGCAGTTCGTGGATTTTCTCTGCTTTCTCGCCTACATGTACCATCGGGCCATCCACTATCCCCTCACTATATCAATAATGAGGGGCTGTTTTCATGGCGAAACGGCATTACTAGCCTATAGGCGGAACAGGTTGTGTCCTAGGTATGTGATATGCATATGCGCCTCTCTTAGCTGACCCATTTGACACGAACCTGCTTTATGGCTATATTTCGCTGATTACATGTAGATCTTTCACAAAGTCAATGTAACCTCATTTAAATGCGTTGCCGAGACGGTACGTGCCACAATTTAGTGAACGTATTTAACGGCAATCAGTATAACTGAAAAGGAGACAGTTATCATGTGCTTTTCTTCAAAAAACGGGCTCCGCCAGACTTGCATCAGTGAATACATGAAAGCAGGCTAGTTCCAGAATATTGTGCGTCTTTGACGTAAATCTCGGTCACCGCATAGGTGTCACTGCCATGTGCTTCTCTTCAACCAACCAAGCTCATTTCCACCTGCGTAACTGGGTATACAAAACTAGGTGTGTGCCAAGCTAAAATGAACTTCCGTGATGAGCATTTCCGTAACTGGAGATGGGCGATGAGGTGTGTGCCACTTTTCAATAAAGCTTGTTGACCCCAACATGTAGCGCTACGTATGAGCCGCACTTCAATGTAGTGAAATAGGAAGATCTGTCAAGTAGTCTCTTATAGAAAAAGAAAGGTGTTCGTGCAACCATGATTTGACCATTCCGTCTACCCTCACTGGTACGTAAGGTCATTGTTAGCCACATGGGCCGCTCGCTGTGGCAAAAAAATAGGCGTTTTTTTAACAAGCTCGAGAAAAGAATAGTTTCGGAAAAAACGGGGTAGAGTAACGATAGTTTTATCGCCAATAGGGGGGGGGGGTTTACGTCACACGGACGCCGTAGTGGAGGTCTACGGAGAATTTTGCCCAACTGGGGATCTTTAACGTGCGCTACGTTGCACACGGGCGTCTTCGCAGTGTGCCTCCATTCAAACTGCAATCTCCGGAGCCGGGGATTAGCCCGCAATTTCGCGCCGAGTATACTAGCGCCTTAGGTACTCGGCTACCCCGAAGGGTGACAGAGTAAAGTTATACAGGCATATGAATGTCATGAGTCCAGGTAGGTGTGCAGCGTTTCTCCAGCACGGCGGGTTTAAAGTGTATTTGGCCCAGGTTGTAGAGCTATTAGCTGAATATCTGGCGGTCGTCACGAAAGCGATGGTTTGACATTATTAGGGCAGTTCGTGGATTTTCTCTGCTTTCTCGCCTACATGTACCATCTGGCCGTTTACTATCTCCTCACTATATCAACATTGAAGGGCTGTTTTCATGGCGAAACGGCATTACTAGCCTATAGGTGGAACAGGTTGTGTCCTAGGTATGTGACATTGCATATGCGCCTCTCTTAAGCGGACCCATTTGACGCGAACGTGTTTTCCTGGCTATATTTCGCTGATTACATATAGATCTTTCATAAAGTCAATGTAACCTCATTTAAATGCGTTGCCGAGACTGGGTACGTGCCACAGTTCAGTGGACGTATATAACGGCAATCAGTGTAACTGAAAAGGATACAGTTTTCATGTGCTTTCCTTCAAAAAACGGGCTCCGCCACACTTGCATCACTCAATGGGTGAGAGCAGGCTAGTGCCAGATTTATTGTACGCCTTTGACGTAAATGTCGGTCACCGCATAGGCGTCTTTGCCGTGTGCTTCTCTTCAACCAACCCAGCTCATTTCCACTTGCATAACTGGGTATACAAAACTAGGTGTGTGCCAAGCTGCAATGAACTTCCGTGAGGAGCATTTGCGCGACTAGAGATGAGCCACGAGCTATGTGCCCCTCTTATAAAGCTTGTTGACCCAAACATGTAGAGCTACGTATGAGCCGCACTTCAATGTAGCGAAATTGGAAAGATCAGTCAAGTAGTCTATTACACAAAAAGATAGGGCGTTCCTGCAACCATGATTTGACCATTCCGTCTACTCTCACTGGTACGTAAGGTCTTTGTTAGCCACATGGGCCGCTCGCTGTGGCAAAAAGAGGCGTTTTTTTTAACAAGCTCGAGAAAAGAATAGTTTCGGAAAAAACGCGGTAGGGTAACGATAGTTTTATCGCCAATAGGGTGGGGGGGGGGTGGTTTTACGTCACACGGACGCCGTAGTGGAGGTCTACGGAGAATTTTGCCCAACTGGGGATCTTTAACGTGCGCTAGGATGCACACGGGCGTCTTCGCAGTGTGCCTCCATTCAAACTGCAATCTCCGGAGCCGGGGTTTAGCCCGCAATTTCGAGCCGAGTATACTAGCGCCTTAGGTACTCGGCTACCCCGAAGGGTGACAGAGTAAGGTTATACAGGCATATGAATGTCATGACTCCAGGTAGGTGTGCAGCGTTTCTCCAGCACTGCGGGTTTAAAGTGTATTTGGCCCAGGTTGTAGAGCTATTAGCTGAATATCTGGGGGTCGTCACGAAAGCGACGGTTTGACATCATTAGGGCAGTTCGTGGATTTTCTCTACTTTCTCGCCTACATGTACCATCGGGCCGTTTACTCTCTCCTCACTATATCAATAATGAAGGGCTGTTTTCATGGCGAAACGGCATTACTAGCCTATAGGTGGAACAGGTTGTGTCCTAGGTATGTGACATTGCATATGCGCCTCCCTTAAGCGGACCCATTTGACGCGAACGTGTTTTCCTGGCTATATTTCGCTGATTACATATAGATCTTTCATAAAGTCAATGTAACCTCATTTAAATGCGTTGCCGAGACTGGGTACGTGCCACAGTTCAGTGGACGTATATAACGGCAATCAGTGTAACTGAAAAGGATACAGTTTTCATGTGCTTTCCTTCAAAAAACGGGCTCCGCCACACTTGCATCACTCAATGGGTGAGAGCAGGCTAGTGCCAGATTTATTGTACGCCTTTGACGTAAATGTCGGTCACCGCATAGGCGTCTTTGCCATGTGCTTCTCTTCAACCAACCCAGCTCATTTCCACTTGCACAACTGGGTATACAAAACTAGGTGTGTGCCAAGCTGCAATGAACTTCCGTGAGGAGCATTTGCGCGACTGGAGATGAGCCACGAGCTATGTGCCCCTCTTATAAAGCTTGTTGACCCAAACATGTAGAGCTACGTATGAGCCGCACTTCAATGTAGCGAAATTGGAAAGATCAGTCAAGTAGTCTATTACACAAAAAGAAAGGCGTTCCTGCAACCATGATTTGACCATTCCGTCTACTCTCACTGGTACGTAAGGTCTTTGTTAGCCACATGGGCCGCTCGCTGTGGCAAAAAATAGGCGTTTTTTTTAACAAGCTCGAGAAAAGAATAGTTTCGGAAAAAACGGGGTAGAGTAACGATAGTTTTATCGCCAATAGGGGGGGGGGGGGGGTTACGTCACACGGACGCCGTAGTGGAGGTCTGCGGAGAATTTTGCCCAACTGGGGATCTTTAACGTGCGCTACGATGCACACGGGCGTCTTCGCAGTGTGCCTCCATTCAAACTGCAATCTCCGGAGCCGGGGATTAGCCCGCAATTTCGAGCCGAGTATACTAGCGCCTTAGGTACTCGGCTACCCCGAAGGATGACAGAGTAAGGTTATACAGGCATATGAATGTCATGAGTCCAGGTAGGTGTGCAGCGTTTCTCCAGCACTGCGAGTTTAAAGTGTATTTGGCCCAGGTTGTAGAGCTATTAGCTGAATACCTGGGGGTCGTCACGAAAGCGACGGTTTGACATCATTAGGGCAGTTCGTGGATTTTCTCTGCCTTCTCGCCTACATGTACCATCAGGGCCATCCACTATCCCCTCACTATATGAATAATGAGGGGCTGTTTTCATGGCGAAACGGCATTACTAGCCTATAGGTGGAACAGGTTGTGTCCTAGGTATGTGACATGCATATGCGCCTCTCTTAGCTGACCCATTTGACACGAACCTGCTTTATGGCTATCTTTCGCTGATTACATGTAGATCTTTCATAAAGTCAGTGTAACCTCATGCAAATGCGTTGCCGAGACGGTACGTGCGACAATTTAGTGAACGTATGTAACGGCAATCAGTGTAACTGAAAAGCAGACAGTTTTCATGTGCTTTTCTTCAAAAAATGGGCTCCGCCAGACTTGCATCAGTGAATACATGAAAGCAGGCTAGTTCCAGATTATTGTGCGTCTTTGACGTAAATCTCGGTCACCGCATAGGTGTCACTGCCATGTGCTTCTCTTCAACCAACCAAGCTCATTTCCACTTGCATAACTGGGTATACAAAACTAGGTGTGTGCCAAGCTAAAATGAACTTCCGTGATGAGCATTTGCGTCACTGGAGATGGGTCACGAGGTATGTGTCCTTTTTCAATAAAGCTTGTTGACCCCAACATGTAGCGCTACGTATGAGCCGCACTTCAATGTAGTGAAATAGGAAGATCTGTCAAGTAGTCTATTATAGAAAAAGAAAGGCGCTCCTGCAACCATGATTTGACAATTCCGTCTACTCTCACTGGTACGTAAGGTCTTTGTTAGCCACATGGGCCGCTCGCTGTGGCAAAAGATAGGCGTTTTTTTTAACAAGCTCGAGAAAAGAATAGTTTCGGAAAAAACGGGGTAGAGTAACGATAGTTTTATCGCCAATAGGGGGGGGGGGGGTGGTTTTACGTCACACGGACGCCGTAGTGGAGGTCTACGGAGAATTTTGCCCAACTGGGGATCTTTAACGTGCGCTACGATGCACACGGGCGTCTTCGCAGTGTGCCTCCATTCAAACTATAATCTCCGGAGCCGGGGATTAGCCCGCAATTTCGAGCCGAGTATACTAGCGCCTTAGGTACTCGGCTACCCCGAAGGGTGACAGAGTAAGGTTATACAGGCATATGAATGTCATGAGTCCAGTTAGGTGTGCAGCGTTTCTCCAGCACTGCGGGTTTAAAGTGTATTTGGCCCAGGTTGTAGAGCTATTAGCTGAATATCTGGGGGTCGTCACGAAAGCGACGGTTTGACATCATTAGGGCAGTTCGTGGATTTTCTCTGCTTTCTCGCCTACATGTACCATCAGGGCCATCCACTATCCCCTCACTATATGAATAATGAGGGGCTGTTTTCATGGCGAAACGGCATTACTAGCCTATAGGTGGAACAGGTTGTGTCCTAGGTATGTGACATGCATATGCGCCTCTCTTAGCTGACCCATTTGACACGAACCTGCTTTATGGCTATCTTTCGCTGATTACATGTAGATCTTTCATAAAGTCAATGTAACCTCATGTAAATGCGTTGCCGAGACGGTACGTGCGACAATTTAGTGAACGTATGTAACGGCAATCAGTGTAACTGAAAAGGAGACAGTTTTCATGTGCTTTTCTTCAAAAAACGGGCTCCGCCAGACTTGCATCAGTGAATACATGAAAGCAGGCTAGTTCCAGATTATTGTGCGTCTTTGACGTAAATCTCGGTCACCGCATAGGTGTCACTGCCATGTGCTTCTCTTCAACCAACCAAGCTCATTTCCACTTGCATAACTGGGTATACAAAACTAGGTATGTGCCAAGCTAAACTGAACTTCCGTGTTGAGCATTTGCGTCACTGGAGATGAGCCACGAGCTATGTGCCCCTCTTATAAAGCTTGTTGACCCAAACATGTAGAGCTACGTATGAGCCGCACTTCAATGTAGCGAAATTGGAAAGATCAGTCAAGGGGTCTATTACACAAAAATAAAGGCGTTCCTGCAACCATGATTTGACCATTCCGTCTACTCTCACTGGTACGTAAGGTCTTTGTTAGCCACATGGGCCGCTCGCTGTGGCAAAAAATAGGCGTTTTTTTTAACAAGCTCGAGAAAAGAATAGTTTCGGAAAAAACGGGGTAGAGTAACGATAGTTTTATCGCCAATAGGGGGGGGGGTGGTTTTACGTCACACGGACGCCGTAGTGGAGGTCTACGGAGAATTATGCCCAACTGGGGATCTTTAACGTGCGCTACGATGCACACGGGCGTCTTCGCAGTGTGCCTCCATTCAAACTGCATTTTCCGGAGCCGGGGATTAGCCCGCGATTTCGAGCCGAGTATACTAGCGCCTTAGGTACTCGGCTACCCCGAAGGGTGACAGAGTAAGGTTATACAGGCATATGAATGTCATGAGTCCAGGTAGGTGTGCAGCGTTTCTCCAGCACTGCGGGTTTAAAGTGTATTTGGCCCAGGTTGTAGAGCTATTAGCTGAATATCTGGGGGTCGTCGCGAAAGCGACGGTTTGACATCATTAGGGCAGTTCGCGGATTTTCTCTGCTTTCTCGCCTACATGTACCATCGGGCCATCCACTATCCCCTCACTATATCAATAATGAGGGGCTGTTTTCATGGCGAAACGGCATTACTAGCCTATAGGCGGAACAGGTTGTCCTAGGTATGTGATATGCATATGCGCCTCTCTTAGCTGACCCATTTGACACGAACCTGCTTTATGGCTATATTTCGCTGATTACATGTAGATCTTTCATAAAGTCAATGCAACCTCATTTAAATGCGTTGCCGAGACGGTACGTGCCACAATTTAGTGAACGTATGTAACGGCATTCAGTGTAACTGAAAAGGAGACAGTTATCATGTGCTTTTCTTCAAAAAACGGGCTCCAACAGACTTGCATCAGTGAATACATGAAAGCAGGCTAGTTCCAGATTATTGTGCGTCTTCGACGTAAATCTCGGTCACCGCATAGGTGTCACTGCCATGTGCTTCTCTTCAACCAACCAAGCTCATTTCCACTTGCGTAACTGGGTATACAAAACTAGCTGTGTGCCAAGCTAAAATGAACTTCCGTGATGAGCATTTGCGTAACTGGAGATGGGCCACGAGGTATGTGCCACTTTTCAATAAAGCTTGTTGACCCCAACATGTAGTGCTACGTATGAGCCGCACTTCAATGTAGTGAAATAGGAAGATCTGTCAAGTAGTCTATTATAGAAAAAGAAAGGTGTTCGTGCAACCATGATTTGACCATTCCGTCTACTCTCACTGGTACGTAAGGTCTTTGTTAGCCACATGGGCCGCTCGCTGTGGCAAAAAATAGGCGTTTTTTTTTAACAAGCTCGAGAAAAGAATAGTTTCGCAAAAAAAGGGGTAGAGTAACGATAGTTTTATCGCCAATAGGGGGGGGGGGGGGGGTGGTTTTACGTCACACGGACGCCGTACTGGAGGTCTACGGAGAATTTTGCCCAACTGGAGATCTTTAACGTGCGCTACGATGCACACGGGCGTCTTCGCAGTGTGCCTCCATTCAAACTGCAATCTCCGGAGCCGGGGATTAGCCCGCAATTTCGAGCCGAGTATACTAGCGCCTTAGGTACTCGGCTACCCCGAAGGGTGACAGAGTAAGGTTATACAGGCATATGAATGTCATAAGTCCAGGTATGTGTGCAGCGTTTCTCCAGCACGGCGGGTTTAAAGTGTATTTGGCCCAGGTTGTAGAGCTATTAGCTGAATATCTGGGGGTCGTCACGAAAGCGATGGTTTGACATCATTAGGGCAGTTCGTGGATTTTCTCTGCTCTTTCGCCTACATGTACCATCGGGCCGTTTACTATCTCCTCACTATATCAATAATGAAGGGCTGTTTTCATGGCGAAAGGGCATTACTAGCCTATATGTGGAACAGGTTGTGTCCTAGGTATGTGACATTGCATATGCGCCTCTCTTAAGCGGACCCATTTGACGCGAACGTGTTTTCCTGGCTATATTTCGCTGATTACATATAGATCTTTCATAAAGTCAATGTAACTTCATTTAAATGCGTTGCCGAGACTGGGTACGTGCCACAGTTCAGTGGACGTATATAACGGCAATCAGTGTAACTGAAAAGGATACAGTTTTCATGTGCTTTCCTTCAAAAAACGGGCTCCGCCACACTTGCATCACTCAATGGGTGAGAGCAGGCTAGTGCCAGATTTATTGTACGCCTTTGACGTAAATGTCGGTCACCGCATAGGCGTCTTTGCCATGTGCTTCTCTTCAACCAACCCAGCTCATTTCCACTTGCATAACTGGGTATACAAAACTAGGTGTGTGCCAAGCTGCAATGAACTTCCGTGAGGAGCATTTGCGAAACTGGAGATGAGCCACGAGCTATGTGCCCCTCTTATAAAGCTTGTTGACCCAAACATGTAGAGCTACGTATGAGCCGCACTTCAATGTAGCGAAATTGGAAAGATCAGTCAAGGGGTCTATTACACAAAAATAAAGGCGTTCCTGCAACCATGATTTGACCATTCCGTCTACTCTCACTGGTACGTAAGGTCTTTGTTAGCCACATGGGCCGCTCGCTGTGGCAAAAAAATAGGCGTTTTTTTTTAACAAGCTCGAGAAAAGAATAGTTTCGGAAAAAACGGGGTAGAGTAACGATAGTTTTATCGCCAAAGGGGGGGGGGGGGTGGTTTTACGTCACACGGACGCCGTAGTGGAGGTCTACGGAGAATTTTGCCCAACTGGGGATCTTTAACGTGCGCTACGATGCACACGGGCGTCTTCGCAGTGTGCCTCCATTCAAACTGCAATCTCCGGAGCCGGGAATTAGCCCGCAATTTCGAGCCGAATATACTAGCGCCTTAGGTACTCGGCTACCCCGAAGGGTGACAGAGTAAGGTTATACAGGCATATGAATGTCATGAGTCCAGGTAGGTGTGAAGCGTTTCTCCAGCACGGCGGGTTTAAAGTGTATTTGGCCCAGGTTGTAGAGCTATTAGCTGAATATCTGGGGGTCGTCACGAAAGCGATGGTTTGACATCATTAGGGAAGTTCGTGGATTTTCTCTGCTTTCTCGCCTACATGTACCATCGGGCCGTTTACTATCTCCTCACTATATCAATAATGAAGGGCTGTTTTCATGGCGAAACGGCATTACTAGCCTATAGGTGGAACAGGTTGTGTCCTAGGTATGTGACATTGCATATGCGCCTCTCTTAAGAGGACCCATTTGACGCGAACGTGTTTTCCTGGCTATATTTCGCTGATTACATATAGATCTTTCATAAAGTCAATGTAACCTCATTTAAATGCGTTGCCGAGACTGGGTGCGTGCCACAGTTCAGTGGACGTATATAACGGCAATCAGTGTAACTGAAAAGGATACAGTTTTCATGTGCTTTCCTTCAGAAAACGGGCTCCGCCACACTTGCATCACTCAATGGGTGAGAGCAGGCTAGTGCCAGATTTATTGTACGCCTTTGACGTAAATGTCGGTCACCGCATAGGCGTCTTTGCCATGTGCTTCTCTTCAACCAACCCAGCTCATTTCCACTTGCATAACTGGGTATACAAAACTAGGTGTGTGCCAAGCTGCAATGAACTTCCGTGAGGAGCATTTGCGCGACTGGAGATGAGCCACGAGCTATGTGCCCCTATTATAAAGCTTGTTGACCCAAACATGTAGAGCTACGTATGAGCCGCACTTCAATGTAGCGAAATTGGAAAGATCAGTCAAGTAGTCTATTACACAAAAAGAAAGGCGTTCCTGCAACCATGATTTGACCATTCCGTCTACTCTCACTGGTACGTAAGGTCTTTGTTAGCCACATGGGCCGCTCGCTGTGGCAAAAAATAGGCGTTTTTTTTAACAAGCTCGAGAAAAGAATAGTTTCGGGAAAAACGGGGTAGAGTAACGATAGTTTTATCGCCAATAGGCGGGGGGTGGTTTTACGTCACACGGACGCCGTAGTGGAGGTCTACGGAGAATTTTGCCCAACTGGGGATCTTTAACGTGCGCTACGATGCACACGGGCGTCTTCGCAGTGTGCCTCCATTCAAACTGCAATCTCCGGAGCCGGGGATTAGCCCGCAATTTCGAGCCGAGTATACTAGCGCCTTAGGTACTCGGCTACCCCGAAGGGTGACAGAGTAAGGTTATACAGGCATATGAATGTCATGAGTCCAGGTAGGTGTGCAGCGTTTCTCCAGCACTGCGGGTTTAAAGTGTATTTGGCCCAGGTTGTAGAGCTATTAGCTGAATATCTGGGGGTCGTCACGAAAGCGACGGTTTGACATCATTAGGGCAGTTCGTGGATTTTCTCTGCTTTCTCGCCTACATGTACCATCGGGCCATCCACTATCCCCTCACTATATCAATAATGAGGGGCTGTTTTCATGGCGAAACGGCATTACTAGCCTATAGGTGGAACAGGTTGTCTCCTAGGTATGTGACATGCATATGCGCCTCTCTTAGCTGACCCATTTGACACGAACCTGCTTTATGGCTATCTTTCGCTGATTACATGTAGATCTTTCATAAAGTCAATGTAACCTTATTTAAATGCGTTGCCGAGACGGTACGTGCCACAATTCAGTGAACGTATGTAACGGCAATCAGTGTAACTGAAAAGGAGACAGTTTTCATGTGCTTATCTTCAAAAAACGGGCTCCGCCAGACTTGCATCAGTGAATACATGAAAGCAGGCTAGTTCCAGATTATTGTGCGTCTTTGACGTAAATCTCGGTCACCGCATAGGTGTCACTGCCATGTGCTTCTCTTCAACCAACCAAGCTCATTTCCACTTGCATAACTGGGTATACAAAACTAGGTATGTGCCAAGCTAAAATGAACTTCCGTGATGAGCATTTGCGTCACTGGAGATGGGTCACGAGGTATGTGTCCTTTTTCAATAAAGCTTGTTGACCCCAACATGTAGCGCTACGTATGAGCCGCACTTCAATGTAGTGAAATAGGAAGATCTGTCAAGTAGTCTATTATAGAAAAAGAAAGGTGTTCGTGCAACCATGATTTGACCATTCCGTCTACTCTCACTGGTACGTAAGGTCTTTGTTAGCCACATGGGCCGCTCGCTGTGGCAAAAAAATAGGCGTTTTTTTTAACAAGCTCGAGAAAAGAATAGTTTCGGAAAAAACGGGGTAGAGTAACGATAGTTTTATCGCCAATAGGGGGGGGGGGGGGTGGTTTTACGTCACACGGACGCCGTAGTGGAGGTCTACGGAGAATTTTGCTCAACTGGGGATCTTTAACGTGCGCTACGATGCACACGGGCGTCTTCGCAGTGTGCCTCCATTCAAACTGCAATCTCCGGAGCCGGGGATTAGCCCGCAATTTCGAGCCGAGTATACTAGCGCCTTAGGTACTCGGCTACCCCGAAGGGTGACAGAGTAAGGTTATACAGGCATATGAATGTCATGAGTCCAGGTAGGTGTGCAGCGTTTCTCCAGCACGGCGGGTTTAAAGTGTATTTTGCCCAGGTTGTAGAGCTATTAGCTGAATATCTGGGGGTCGTCACGAAAGCGATGGTTTGACATCAATAGGGAAGTTCGTGGATTTTCTCTGCTTTCTCGCCTACATGTACCATCGGGCCGTTTACTATCTCCTCACTATATCAATAATGAAGGGCTGTTTTCATGGCGAAACGGCATTACTAGCCTATAGGTGGAACAGGTTGTGTCCTAGGTATGTGACATTGCATATGCGCCTCTCTTAAGCGGACCCATTTGACGCGAACGTGTTTTCCTGGCTATATTTCGCTGATTACATAATGATCTTTCATAAAGTCAATGTAACCTCATTTAAATGCGTTGCCGAGACTGGGTACGTGCCACAGTTCAGTGGACGTATATAACGGCAATCAGTGTAACTGAAAAGGATACAGTTTTCATGTGCTTTCCTTCAAAAAACGGGCTCCGCCACACTTGCATCACTCAATGGGTGAGAGCAGGCTAGTTCCAGATTTATTGTACGCCTTTGACGTAAATGTCGGTCACCGCATAGGCGTCTTTGCCATGTGCTTCTCTTCAACCAACCCAGCTCATTTCCACTTGCATAACTGGGTATACAAAACTAGGTGTGTGCCAAGCTGCAATGAACTTCCGTGAGGAGCATTTGCGCGACGGGAGATGAGCCACGAGCTATGTGCCCCTCTTATAAAGCTTGTTGACCCAAACATGTAGAGCTACGTATGAGCCGCACTTCAATGTAGCGAAATTGGAAAGATCAGTCAAGTAGTCTATTACACAAAAATAAAGGCGTTCCTGCAACCATGATTTGACCATTCCGTCTACTCTCACTGGTACGTAAGGTCTTTGTTAGCCACATGGGCCGCTCGCTGTGGCAAAAAAATAGGCGTTTTTTTTAACAAGCTCGAGAAAAGTATAGTTTCTGAAATAACGGGGTAGAGTAACGATACTTTTATCGCCAATAGGGGGTGGGGGGTGGTTTTACGTCACACGGACGCCGTAGTGGAGGTCTACGGAGAATTTTGCCCAACCGGGGATCTTTAACGTGCGCTACGATGCACACGGGCGTCTTCGCAGTGTGCCTCCATTCAAACTGCAATCTCCGGAGCCGGGGATTAGCCCGCAATTTCGAGCCGAGTATACTAGCGCCTTAGGTACTCGGCTACCCCGAAGGGTGACAGAGTAAGGTTATACAGGCATATGAATGTCATGAGTCCAGGTAGGTGTGCAGCGTTTCTCCAGCACGGCGGGTTTAAAGTGTATTTGGCCCAGGTTGTAGAGCTATTAGCTGAATATCTGGGGGTCGTCACGAAAGCGATGGTTTGACATCATTAGGGCGGCAGTTCGTGGATTTTCTCTGCTTTCTCGCCTACATGTACCATCGGGCCGTTTACTATCTCCTCACTATATCAATAATGAAGGGCTGTTTTCATGGCGAAACGGCATTACTAGCCTATAGGTGGAACAGGTTGTGTCCTAGGTATGTGACATTGCATATGCGCCTCTCTTAAGCGGACCCATTTGACGCGAACGTGTTTTCCTGGCTATATTTCGCTGATTACATATAGATCTTTCATAAAGTCAATGTAACCTCATTTAAATGCGTTGCCGAGACGGGGTACGTGCCACAGTTCAGTGGACGTATATAACGGCAATCAGTGTAACTGAAAAGGATACAGTTTTCATGTGCTTTCCTTCAAAAAACGGGCTCCGCCACACTTGCATCACTCAATGGGTGAGAGCAGGCTAGTGCCAGATTTATTGTACGCCTTTGACGTAAATGTCGGTCACCGCATAGGCGTCTTTGCCATGTGCTTCTCTTCAACCAACCCAGCTCATTTCCACTTGCATAACTGGGTATACAAAACTAGGTGTGTGCCAAGCTACAATGAACTTCCGTGAGGAGCATTTGCGGGACTGGAGATGAGCCACGAGCTATGTGCCCCTCTTATAAAGCTTGTTGACCCAAACATGTAGAGCTACGTATGAGCCGCACTTCAATGTAGCGAAATTGGAAAGATCAGTCAAGTAGTCTATTACACAAAAATAAAGGCGTTCCTGCAACCATGATTTGACCATTCCGTCTACTCTCACTGGTACGTAAGGTCTTTGTTAGCCACATGGGCCGCTCGCTGTGGCAAAAAAATAGGCGTTTTTTTTAACAAGCTCGAGAAAAGTATAGTTTCTGAAATAACGGGGTAGAGTAACGATACTTTTATCGCCAATAGGGGGGGGGGTGGTTTTACGTCACACGGACGCCGTAGTGGAGGTCTACGGAGAATTTTGCCCAACCGGGGATCTTTACCGTGCGCTACGATGCACACGGGCGTCTTCGCAGTGTGCCTCCATTCAAACTGCAGTCTCCGGAGCCGGGGATTAGCCCGCAATTTCGAGCCGAGTATACTAGCGCCTTAGGTACTCGGCTACCCCGAAGGGTGACAGAGTAAGGTTATACAGGCATATGAATGTCATGAGTCCAGGTAGGTGTGCAGCGTTTCTCCAGCACTGCGGGTTTAAAGTGTATTTGGCCCAGGTTGTAGAGCTATTAGCTGAATATCTGGGGGTCGTTACGAAAGCGACGGTTTGACATCATTAGGGCGGCAGTTCGTGGATTTTCTCTGCTTTCTCGCCTACATGTACCATCGGGCCGTTTACTATCTCCTCACTATATCAATAATGAAGGGCTGTTTTCATGGCGAAACGGCATTACTAGCCTATAGGTGGAACAGGTTGTGTCCTAGGTATGTGACATTGCATATGCGCCTCTCTTAAGCGGACCCATTTGACGCGAACGTGTTTTCCTGGCTATATTTCGCTGATTACATATAGATCTTTCATAAAGTCAATGTAACCTCATTTAAATGCGTTGCCGAGACGGGGTACGTGCCACAGTTCAGTGGACGTATATAACGGCAATCAGTGTAACTGAAAAGGATACAGTTTTCATGTGCTTTCCTTCAAAAAACGGGCTCCGCCACACTTGCATCACTCAATGGGTGAGAGCAGGCTAGTGCCAGATTTATTGTACGCCTTTGACGTAAATGTCGGTCACCGCATAGGCGTCTTTGCCATGTGCTTCTCTTCAACCAACCCAGCTCATTTCCACTTGCATAACTGGGTATACAAAACTAGGTGTGTGCCAAGCTACAATGAACTTCCGTGAGGAGCATTTGCGGGACTGGAGATGAGCCACGAGCTATGTGCCCCTCTTATAAAGCTTGTTGACCCAAACATGTAGAGCTACGTATGAGCCGCACTTCAATGTAGCGAAATTGGAAAGATCAGTCAAGTAGTCTATTACACAAAAAGAAAGGCGTTCCTGCAACCATGATTTGACCATTCCGTCTACTCTCACTGGTACGTAAGGTCTTTGTTAGCCACATGGGCCGCTCGCTGTGGCAAAAAAATAGGCGTTTTTTTTAACAAGCTCGAGAAAAGTATAGTTTCTGAAATAACGGGGTAGAGTAACGATACTTTTATCGCCAATAGGGGGGGGGGGGTGGTTTTACGTCACACGGACGCCGTAGTGGAGGTCTACGGAGAATTTTGCCCAACCGGGGATCTTTACCGTGCGCTACGATGCACACGGGCGTCTTCGCAGTGTGCCTCCATTCAAACTGCAATCTCCGGAGCCGGGGATTAGCCCGCAATTTCGAGCCGAGTATACTAGCGCCTTAGGTACTCGGCTACCCCGAAGGGTGACAGAGTAAGGTTATACAGGCATATGAATGTCATGAGTCCAGGTAGGTGTGCAGCGTTTCTCCAGCACTGCGGGTTTAAAGTGTATTTGGCCCAGGTTGTAGAGCTATTAGCTGAATATCTGGGGGTCGTCACGAAAGCGACGGTTTGACATCATTAGGGCGGCAGTTCGTGGATTTTCTCTGCTTTCTCGCCTACATGTACCATCGGGCCGTTTACTATCTCCTCACTATATCAATAATGAAGGGCTGTTTTCATGGCGAAACGGCATTACTAGCCTATAGGTGGAACAGGTTGAGTCCTAGGTATGTGACATTGCATATGCGCCTCTCTTAAGCGGACCCATTTGACGCGAACGTGTTTTCCTGGCTATATTTCGCTGATTACATATAGATCTTTCATAAAGTCAATGTAACCTCATTTAAATGCGTTGCCGAGACTGGGTACGTGCCACAGTTCAGTGGACGTATATAACGGCAATCAGTGTAACTGAAAAGGAGACAGTTTTCATGTGCTTTCCTTCAAAAAACGGGCTCCGCCACACTTGCATCACTCAATGGGTGAGAGCAGGCTAGTGCCAGATTTATTGTACGCCTTTGACGTAAATGTCGGTCACCGCATAGGCGTCTTTGCCATGTGCTTCTCTTCAACCAACCCAGCTCATTTCCACTTGCATAACTGGGTATACAAAACTAGGTGTGTGCCAAGCTACAATGAACTTCCGTGAGGAGCATTTGCGCGACTGGAGATGAGCCACGAGCTATGTGCCCCTCTTATAAAGCTTGTTGACCCAAACATGTAGAGCTACGTATGAGCCGCACTTCAATGTAGCGAAATTGGAAAGATCAGTCAAGTAGTGTATTACACAAAAAGAAAGGCGTTCCTGCAGCCATGATTTGACCATTCCGTCTACTCTCACTGGTACGTAAGGTCTTTGTTAGCCACATGGGCCGCTCGCTGTGGCAAAAAAATAGGCGTTTTTTTTAACAAGCTCGAGAAAAGAATAGTTTCGGAAAAAACGGGGTAGAGTAACGATAGTTTTATCGCCAATAGGGGGGGGGGGGGTGGTGGTTTTACGTCACACGGACGCCGTAGTGGAGGTCTACGGAGAATTTTGCCCAACTGGGGATCTTTAACGTGCGCTACGATGCACACGGGCGTCTTCGCAGTGTGCCTCCATTCAAACTGCAATCTCCGGAGCCGGGGATTAGCCCGCAATTTCGAGCCGAGTATACTAGCGCCTTAGGTACTCGGCTACCCCGAAGGGTGACAGAGTAAGGTTATACAGGCATATGAATGTCATGAGTCCAGGTAGGTGTGCAGCGTTTCTCCAGCACGGCGGGTTTAAAGTGTATTTGGCCCAGGTTGTAGAGCTATTAGCTGAATATCTGGGGGTCGTCACGAAAGCGATGGTTTGACATCATTAGGGCGGCAGTTCGTGGATTTTCTCTGCTTTCTCGCCTACATGTACCATCGGGCCGTTTACTATCTCCTCACTATATCAATAATGAAGGGCTGTTTTCATGGCGAAACGGCATTACTAGCCTATAGGTGGAACAGGTTGTGTCCTAGGTATGTGACATTGCATATGCGCTTCTCTTAAGCGGACCCATTTGACGCGAACGTGTTTTCCTGGCTATATTTCGCTGATTACATATAGATCTTTCATAAAGTCAATGTCACCTCATTTAAATGCGTTGCCGAGACTGGGTACGTGCCACAGTTCAGTGGACGTATATAACGGCAATCAGTGTAACTGAAAAGGATACAGTTTTCATGTGCTTTCCTTCAAAAAACGGGCTCCGCCACACTTGCATCACTCAATGGGTGAGAGCAGGCTAGTGCCAGATTTATTGTACGCCTTTGACGTAAATGTCGGTCACCGCATAGGCGTCTTTGCCATGTGCTTCTCTTCAACCAACCCAGCTCATTTCCACTTGCATAACTGGGTATAAAAAAATAGGTGTGTGCCAAGCTACAATGAACTTCCGTGAGGAGCATTTGCGCGACTGGAGATGAGCCACGAGCTATGTGCCCCTCTTATAAAGCTTGTTGACCCAAACATGTAGAGCTACGTATGAGCCGCACTTCAATGTAGCGAAATTGGAAAGATCAGTCAAGTAGTCTATTACACAAAAAGAAAGGCGTTCCTGCAACCATGATTTGACCATTCCGTCTACTCTCACTGGTACGTAAGGTCTTTGTTAGCCACATGGGCCGCTCGCTGTGGCAAAAAAAAGGCGTTTTTTTAACAAGCTCGAGAAAAGAATAGTTTCGGAAAAAACGGGGTAGAGTAACGATAGTTTTATCGCCAATAGGGGGGGGGTGGTGGTTTTACGTCACACGGACGCCGTAGTGGAGGTGTACGGAGAACTTTGCCCAACTGGGGATGTTTAACGTGCGCTACGATGCACACGGGCGTCTTCGCAGTGTGCCTCCATTCAAACTGCAATCTCCGGAGCCGGGGATTAGCCCGCAATTTCGAGCCGAGTATACTAGCGCCTTAGGTACTCGGCTACCCCGAAGGGTGACAGAGTAAGGTTATACAGGCATATGAATGTCATGAGTCCAGGTAGGTGTGCAGCGTTTCTCCAGCACGGCGGGTTTAAAGTGTATTTTGCCCAGGTTGTAGAGCTATTAGCTGAATATCTGGGGGTCGTCACGAAAGCGATGGTTTGACATCATTAGGGAAGTTCGTGGATTTTCTCTGCTTTCTCGCCTACATGTACCATCGGGCCGTTTACTATCTCCTCACTATATCAATAATGAAGGGCTGTTTTCATGGCGAAACGGCATTACTAGCCTATAGGTGGAACAGGTTGTGTCCTAGGTATGTGACATTGCATATGCGCCTCTCTTAAGCGGACCCATTTGACGCGAACGTGTTTTCCTGGCTATATTTCGCTGATTACATAATGATCTTTTATAAAGTCAATGTAACCTCATTTAAATGCGTTGCCGAGACTGGGTACGTGCCACAGTTCAGTGGACGTATATAACGGCAATCAGTGTAACTGAAAAGGATACAGTTTTCATGTGCTTTCCTTCAAAAAACGGGCTCCGCCACACTTGCATCACTCAATGGGTGAGAGCAGGCTAGTTCCAGATTTATTGTACGCCTTTGACGTAAATGTCGGTCACCGCATAGGCGTCTTTGCCATGTGCTTCTCTTCAACCAACCCAGCTCATTTCCACTTGCATAACTGGGTATACAAAACTAGGTGTGTGCCAAGCTGCAATGAACTTCCGTGAGGAGCATTTGCGCGACCGGAGATGAGCCACGAGCTATGTGCCCCTCTTATAAAGCTTGTTGACCCGAACATGTAGAGCTACGTTTGAGCCGCACTTCAATGTAGCGAAATTGGAAAGATCAGTCAAGTAGTCTATTACACAAAAATAAAGGCGTTCCTGCAACCATGATTTGACCATTCCGTCTACTCTCACTGGTACGTAAGGTCTTTGTTAGCCACATGGGCCGCTCGCTGTGGCAAAAAATAGGTGTTTTTTTTAACAAGTTCGAGAAAAGAATAGTTTCGGAAAAAACGGGGTAGAGTAACGATAGTTTTATCGCCAATAGGGGGGGGGGGGGTGGTTTTACGTCACACGGACGCCGTAGTGGAGGTCTACGGAGAATTTTGCCCAACCGGGGATCTTTACCGTGCGCTACGATGCACACGGGCGTCTTCGCAGTGTGCCTCCATTCAAACTGCAATCTCCGGAGCCGGGGATTAGCCCGCAATTTCGAGCCGAGTATACTAGCGCCTTAGGTACTCGGCTACCCCGAAGGGTGACAGAGTAAGGTTATACAGGCATATGAATGTCATGAGTCCAGGTAGGTGTGCAGCGTTTCTCCAGCACTGTGGGTTTAAAGTGTATTTGGCCCAGGTTGTAGAGCTATTAGCTGAATATCTGGGGGTCGTCACGAAAGCGACGGTTTGACATCATTAGGGCGGCAGTTCGTGGATTTTCTCTGCTTTCTCGCCTAGATGTACCATCGGGCCGTTTACTATCTCCTCACTATATCAATAATGAAGGGCTGTTTTCATGGCGAAACGGCATTACTAGCCTATAGGTGGAACAGGTTGTGTCCTAGGTATGTGACATTGCATATGCGCCTCTCTTAAGCGGACCCATTTGACGCGAACGTGCTTTCCTGGCTATATTTCGCTGATTACATATAGATCTTTCATAAAGTCAATGTAACCTCATTTAAATGCGTTGCCGAGACTGGGTACGTGCCACAGTTCAGTGGACGTATATAACGGCAATCAGTGTAACTGAAAAGGATACAGTTTTCATGTGCTTTCCTTCAAAAAACGGGCTCCGCCACACTTGCATCACTCAATGGGTGAGAGCAGGCTAGTGCCAGATTTATTGTACGCCTTTGACGTAAATGTCGGTCACCGCATAGGCGTCTTTGCCATGTGCTTCTCTTCAACCAACCCAGCTCATTTCCACTTGCATAACTGGGTATACAAAACTAGGTGTGTGCCAAGCTACAATGAACTTCCGTGAGGAGCATTTGCGCGACTGGAGATGAGCCACGAGCTATGTGCCCCTCTTAGAAAGCTTGTTGACCCAAACATGTAGAGCTACGTATGAGCCGCACTTCAATGTAGCGAAATTGGAAAGATCAGTCAAGTAGTCTATTACACAAAAAGAAAGGCGTTCCTGCAACCATGATTTGACCATTCCGTCTACTCTCACTGGTACGTAAGGTCTTTGTTAGCCACATGGGCCGCTCGCTGTGGCAAAAAAAGGCGTTTTTTTTAACAAGCTCGAGAAAAGAATAGTTTCGGAAAAAACGGGGTAGAGTAACGATAGTTTTATCGCCAATAGGGGGGGGGGGGTGGTGGTTTTACGTCACACGGACGCCGTAGTGGAGGTGTACGGAGAATTTTGCCCAACTGGGGATCTTTAACGTGCGCTACGATGCACACGGGCGTCTTCGCAGTGTGCCTCCATTCAAACTGCAATCTCCGGAGCCGGGGATTAGCCCGCAATTTCGAGCCGAGTATACTAGCGCCTTAGGTACTCGGCTACCCCGAAGGGTGACAGAGTAAGGTTATACAGGCATATGAATGTCATAAGTCCAGGTAGGTGTGCAGCGTTTCTCCAGCACGGCGGGTTTAAAGTGTATTTGGCCCAGGTTGTAGAGCTATTAGCTGAATATCTGGGGGTCGTCACGAAAGCGATGGTTTGACATCATTAGGGCAGTTCGTGGATTTTCTCTGCTTTCTCGCCTACATGTACCATCGGGCCGTTTACTATCTCCTCACTATATCAATAATGAAGGGCTGTTTTCATGGCGAAACGGCATTACTAGCCTATAGGTGGAACAGGTTGTGTCCTAGGTATGTGACATTGCATATGCGCCTCTCTTAAGCGGACCCATTTGACGCGAACGTGTTTTCCTGGCTATATTTCGCTGATTACATATAGATCTTTCATAAAGTCAATGTAACCTCATTTAAATGCGTTGCCGAGACTGGGTACGTGCCACAGTTCAGTGGACGTATATAACGGCAATCAGTGTAACTGAAAAGGAGACAGTTATCATGTGCTTTTCTTCAAAAAACGGGCTCCGCCAGACTTGCATCACTCAATGGGTTAGAGCAGGCTAGTGCCAGATTTATTGTACGCCTTTGACGTAAATGTCGGTCACCGCATAGGCGTCTTTGCCATGTGCTTCTCTTCAACCAACCCAGCTCATTTCCACTTGCATAACTGGGTATACAAAACTAGGTGTGTGCCAAGCTGCAATGAACTTCCGTGAGGAGCATTTGCGCGACTGGAGATGAGCCACGAGCCATGTGCCCCTCTTATAAAGCTTGTTGACCCAAACATGTAGAGCTACGTATGAGCCGCACTTCAATGTAGCGAAATTGGAAAGATCAGTCAAGTAGTCTATTACACAAAAAGAAAGGCGTTCCTGCAACCATGATATGACCATTCCGTCTACTCTCACTGGTACGTAAGGTCTTTGTTAGCCACATGGGCCGCTCGCTGTGGCAAAAAAAAGGCGTTTTTTTTAACAAGCTCGAGAAAAGAATAGTTTCGGAAAAAACGTTGTAGAGTAACGATAGTTTTATCGCCAATAGGGGGGGGGGGGGGTGGTGGTTTTACGTCACACGGACGCCGTAGTGGAGGTGTACGGAGAATTTTGCCCAACTGGGGATCTTTAACGTGCGCTACGATGCACACGGGCGTCTTCGCAGTGTGCCTCCATTCAAACTGCAATCTCCGGAGCCGGGGATTAGCCCGCAATTTCGAGCCGAGTATACTAGCGCCTTAGGTACTCGGCTACCCCGAAGGGTGACAGAGTAAGGTTATACAGGCATATGAATGTCATGAGTCCAGGTAGGTGTGCAGCGTTTCTCCAGCACGGCGGGTTTAAAGTGTATTTGGCCCAGGTTGTAGAGCTATTAGCTGAATATCTGGGGGTCGTCACGAAAGCGATGGTTTGACATCATTAGGGCGGCAGTTCGTGGATTTTCTCTGCTTTCTCGCCTACATGTACCATCGGGCCGTTTACTATCTCCTCACTATATCAATAATGAAGGGCTGTTTTCATGGCGAAACGGCATTACTAGCCTATAGGTGGAACAGGTTGTGTCCTAGGTATGTGACATTGCATATGCGCCTCTCTTAAGCGGACCCATTTGACGCGAACGTGTTTTCCTGGCTATATTTCGCTGATTACATATAGATCTTTCATAAAGTCAATGTCAACTCATTTAAATGCGTTGCCGAGACTGGGTACGTGCCACAGTTCAGTGGACGTATATAACGGCAATCAGTGTAACTGAAAAGGATACAGTTTTCATGTGCTTTCCTTCAAAAAACGGGCTCCGCCACACTTGCATCACTCAATGGGTGAGAGCAGGCTAGTGCCAGATTTATTGTACGCCTTTGACGTAAATGTCGGTCACCGCATAGGCGTCTTTGCCATGTGCTTCTCTTCAACCAACCCAGCTCATTTCCACTTGCATAACTGGGTATACAAAACTAGGTGTGTGCCAAGCTACAATGAACCTCCGTGAGGAGCATTTGCGCGACTGGAGATGAGCCACGAGCTATGTGCCCCTCTTATAAAGCTTGTTGACCCAAACATGTAGAGCTACGTATGAGCCGCACTTCAATGTAGCGAAATTGGAAAGATCAGTCAAGTAGTCTATTACACAAAAAGAAAGGCGTTCCTGCAACCATGATTTGACCATTCCGTCTACTCTCACTGGTACGTAAGGTCTTTGTTAGCCACATGGGCCGCTCGCTGTGGCAAAAAAAGGCGTTTTTTTTAACAAGCTCGAGAAAAGAATAGTTTCGGAAAAAACGGGGTAGAGTAACGATAGTTTTATCGCCAATAGGGGGGGGGGGGTGGTGGTTTTACGTCACACGGACGCCGTAGTGGAGGTGTACGGAGAACTTTGCCCAACTGGGGATCTTTAACGTGCGCTACGATGCACACGGGCGTCTTCGCAGTGTGCCTCCATTCAAACTGCAATCTCCGGAGCCGGGGATTAGCCCGCAATTTCGAGCCGAGTATACTAGCGCCTTAGGTACTCGGCTACCCCGAAGGGTGACAGAGTAAGGTTATACAGGCATATGAATGTCATAAGTCCAGGTAGGTGTGCAGCGTTTCTCCAGCACGGCGGGTTTAAAGTGTATTTGGCCCAGGTTGTAGAGCTATTAGCTGAATATCTGGGGGTCGTCACGAAAGCGATGGTTTGACATCATTAGGGCAGTTCGTGGATTTTCTCTGCTTTCTCGCCTACATGTACCATCGGGCCGTTTACTATCTCCTCACTATATCAATAATGAAGGGCTGTTTTCATGGCGAAACGGCATTACTAGCCTATAGGTGGAACAGGTTGTGTCCTAGGTATGTGACATTGCATATGCGCCTCTCCTAAGCGGACCCATTTGACGCGAACGTGTTTTCCTGGCTATATTTCGCTGATTACATATAGATCTTTCATAAAGTCAATGTAACCTCATTTAAATGCGTTGCCGAGACTGGGTACGTGCCACAGTTCAGTGGACGTATATAACGGCAATCAGTGTAACTGAAAAGGATACAGTTTTCATGTTCTTTCCTTCAAAAAACGGGCTCCGCCACACTTGCACCTCTCAATGGGTGAGAGCAGGCTAGTGCCAGATTTATTGTGCGCCTTTGACGTAAATGTCGGTCACCGCATAGGCGTCTTTGCCATGTGCTTCTCTTCAACCAACCCAGCTCATTTCCACTTGCATAACTGGGTATACAAAACTAGGTGTGTGCCAAGCTGCAATGAACTTCCGTGAGGAGCATTTGCGCGACTGGAGATGAGCCACGAGCTATGTGCCCCTCTTATAAAGCTTGTTGACCCAAACATGTAGAGCTACGTATGAGCCGCACTTCAATGTAGCAAAATTGGAAAGATCAGTCAAGTAGTGTATTACACAAAAAGAAAGGCGTTCCTGCAGCCATGATTTGACCATTCCGTCTACTCTCACTGGTACGTAAGGTCTTTGTTAGCCACATGGGCCGCTCGCTGTGGCAAAAAAATAGGCGTTTTTTTTAACAAGCTCGAGAAAAGAATAGTTTCGGAAAAAACGGGGTAGAGTAACGATAGTTTTATCGCCAATAGGGGGGGGGTGGTTTTACGTCACACGGACGCCGTAGTGGAGGTCTACGGAGAATTTTGCCCAACTGGGGATCTTTAACGTGCGCTACGATGCACACGGGCGTCTTCGCAGTGTGCCTCCATTCAAACTGCAATCTCCGGAGCCGGGGATTAGCCCGCAATTTCGAGCCGAGTATACTAGCGCCTTAGGTACTCGGCTACCCCGAAGGGTGACAGAGTAAGGTTATACAGGCATATGAATGTCATGAGTCCAGGTAGGTGTGCAGCGTTTCTCCAGCACGGCGGGTTTAAAGTGTATTTTGCCCAGGTTGTAGAGCTATTAGCTGAATATCTGGGGGTCGTCACGAAAGCGATGGTTTGACATCATTAGGGAAGTTCGTGGATTTTCTCTGCTTTCTCGCCTACATGTACCATCGGGCCGTTTACTATCTCCTCACTATATCAATAATGAAGGGCTGTTTTCATGGCGAAACGGCATTACTAGCCTATAGGTGGAACAGGTTGTGTCCTAGGTATGTGACATTGCATATGCGCCTCTCTTAAGCGGACCCATTTGACGCGAACGTGTTTTCCTGGCTATATTTCGCTGATTACATAATAATCTTTTATAAAGTCAATGTAACCTCATTTAAATGCGTTGCCGAGACTGGGTACGTGCCACAGTTCAGTGGACGTATATAACGGCAATCAGTGTAACTGAAAAGGATACAGTTTTCATGTGCTTTCCCTCAAAAAACGGGCTCCGCCACACTTGCATCACTCAATGGGTGAGAGCAGGCTAGTTCCAGATTTATTGTACGCCTTTGACGTAAATGTCGGTCACCGCATAGGCGTCTTTGCCATGTGCTTCTCTTCAACCAACCCAGCTCATTTCCACTTGCATAACTGGGTATACAAAACTAGGTGTGTGCCAAGCTGCAATGAACTTCCGTGAGGAGCATTTGCGCGACCGGAGATGAGCCACGAGCTATGTGCCCCTCTTATAAAGCTTGTTGACCCGAACATGTAGAGCTACGTTTGAGCCGCACTTCAATGTAGCGAAATTGGAAAGATCAGTCAAGTAGTCTATTACACAAAAATAAAGGCGTTCCTGCAACCATGATTTGACCATTCCGTCTACTCTCACTGGTACGTAAGGTCTTTGTTAGCCACATGGGCCGCTCGCTGTGGCAAAAAATAGGTGTTTTTTTTAACAAGTTCGAGAAAAGAATAGTTTCGGAAAAAACGGGGTAGAGTAACGATAGTTTTATCGCCAATAGGGGGGGGGGGGTGGTTTTACGTCACACGGACGCCGTAGTGGAGGTCTACGGAGAATTTTGCCCAACCGGGGATCTTTACCGTGCGCTACGATGCACACGGGCGTCTTCGCAGTGTGCCTGCATTCAAACTGCAATCTCCGGAGCCGGGGATTAGCCCGCAATTTCGAGCCGAGTATACTAGCGCCTTAGGTACTCGGCTACCCCGAAGGGTGACAGAGTAAGGTTATACAGGCATATGAATGTCATGAGTCCAGGTAGGTGTGCAGCGTTTCTCCAGCACTGCGGGTTTAAAGTGTATTTGGCCCAGGTTGTAGAGCTATTAGCTGAATATCTGGGGGTCGTCACGAAAGCGACGGTTTGACATCATTAGGGCGGCAGTTCGTGGATTTTCTCTGCTTTCTCGCCTACATGTACCATCGGGCCGTTTACTATCTCCTCACTATATCAATAATGAAGGGCTGTTTTCATGGCGAAACGGCATTACTAGCCTATAGGTGGAACAGGTTGTGTCCTAGGTATGTGACATTGCATATGCGCCTCTCTTAAGCGGACCCATTTGACGCGAACGTGTTTTCCTGGCTATATTTCGCTGATTACATATAGATCTTTCATAAAGTCAATGTAACCTCATTTAAATGCGTTGCCGAGACTGGGTACGTGCCACAGTTCAGTGGACGTATATAACGGCAATCAGTGTAACTGAAAAGGATACAGTTTTCATGTGCTTTCCTTCAAAAAACGGGCTCCGCCACACTTGCATCACTCAATGGGTGAGAGCAGGCTAGTGCCAGATTTATTGTACGCCTTTGACGTAAATGTCGGTCACCGCATAGGCGTCTTTGCCATGTGCTTCTCTTCAACCAACCCAGCTCATTTCCACTTGCATAACTGGGTATACAAAACTAGGTGTGTGCCAAGCTACAATGAACTTCCGTGAGGAGCATTTGCGCGACTGGAGATGAGCCACGAGCTATGTGCCCCTCTTAGAAAGCTTGTTGACCCAAACATGTAGAGCTACGTATGAGCCGCACTTCAATGTAGCGAAATTGGAAAGATCAGTCAAGTAGTCTATTACACAAAAAGAAAGGCGTTCCTGCAACCATGATTTGACCATTCCGTCTACTCTCACTGGTACGTAAGGTCTTTGTTAGCCACATGGGCCGCTCGCTGTGGCAAAAAAAAGGCGTTTTTTTTAACAAGCTCGAGAAAAGAATAGTTTCGGAAAAAACGGGGTAGAGTAACGATAGTTTTATCGCCAATAGGGGGGGGGGGGGGGTGGTGGTTTTACGTCACACGGACGCCGTAGTGGAGGTGTACGGAGAACTTTGCCCAACTGGGGATCTTTAACGTGCGCTACGATGCACACGGGCGTCTTCGCAGTGTGCCTCCATTCAAACTGCAATCTCCGGAGCCGGGGATTAGCCCGCAATTTCGAGCCGAGTATACTAGCGCCTTAGGTACTCGGCTACCCCGAAGGGTGACAGAGTAAGGTTATACAGGCATATGAATGTCATAAGTCCAGGTAGGTGTGCAGCGTTTCTCCAGCACGGCGGGTTTAAAGTGTATTTGGCCCAGGTTGTAGAGCTATTAGCTGAATATCTGGGGGTCGTCACGAAAGCGATGGTTTGACATCATTAGGGCAGTTCGTGGATTTTCTCTGCTTTCTCGCCTACATGTACCATCGGGCCGTTTACTATCTCCTCACTATATCAATAATGAAGGGCTGTTTTCATGGCGAAACGGCATTACTAGCCTATAGGTGGAACAGGTTGTGTCCTAGGTATGTGACATTGCATATGCGCCTCTCTTAAGCGGACCCATTTGACGCGAACGTGTTTTCCTGGCTATATTTCGCTGATTACATATAGATCTTTCATAAAGTCAATGTAACCTCATTTAAATGCGTTGCCGAGACTGGGTACGTGCCACAGTTCAGTGGACGTATATAACGGCAATCAGTGTAACTGAAAAGGAGACAGTTATCATGTGCTTTTCTTCAAAAAACGGGCTCCGCCAGACTTGCATCACTCAATGGGTGAGAGCAGGCTAGTGCCAGATTTATTGTACGCCTTTGACGTAAATGTCGGTCACCGCATAGGCGTCTTTGCCATGTGCTTCTCTTCAACCAACCCAGCTCATTTCCACTTGCATAACTGGGTATACAAAACTAGGTGTGTGCCAAGCTGCAATGAACTTCCGTGAGGAGCATTTGCGCGACTGGAGATAAGCCACGAGCCATGTGCCCCTCTTATAAAGCTTGTTGACCCAAACATGTAGAGCTACGTATGAGCCGCACTTCAATGTAGCGAAATTGGAAAGATCAGTCAAGTAGTCTATTACACAAAAAGAAAGGCGTTCCTGCAACCATGATTTGACCATTCCGTCTACTCTCACTGGTACGTAAGGTCTTTGTTAGCCACATGGGCCGCTCACTGTGGCAAAAAATAGGCGTTTTTTTTTAACAAGCTCGAGAAAAGAATAGTTTCGGAAAAAACGGGGTAGAGTAACGATAGTTTTATTGCCAATAGGGGGGGGGGGGGTGGTTTGACGTCACACGGACGCCGTAGTGGACGTCTACGGAGATATTTGCCCAACTGGGGATCTTTAACGTGCGCTACGATGCACACGGGCGTCTTCGCAGTGTGCCTCCATTCAAACTGCAATCTCCGGAGCCGGGGATTAGCCCGCAATTTCGCGCCGAGTATACTAGCGCCTTAGGTACTCGGCTACCCCGAAGGGTGACAGAGTAAGGTTATACAGGGATATGAATGTCATGAGTCCAGGTAGGTGTGCAGCGTTTCTCCAGCACGGCGGGTTTAAAGTGTATTTGGCCCAGGTTGTAGAGCTATTAGCTGAATATCTGGGGGTCGTCACGAAAGCGATGGTTTGACATCATTAGGGCAGTTCGTGGATTTTCTCTGCTTTCTCGCCTACATGTACCATCGGGCCGTTTACTATCTCCTCACTATATCAATAATGAAGCGCTGTTTTCATGGCGAAACGGCATTACTAGCCTATAGGTGGAACAGGTTGTGTCCTAGGTATGTGACATTGCATATGCGCCTCTCTTAAGCGGACCCATTTGACGCGAACGTGTTTTCCTGGCTATATTTCGCTGATTACATATAGATCTTTCATAAAGTCAATGTAACCTCATTTAAATGCGTTGCCGAGACTGGGTACGTGCCACAGTTCAGTGGACGTATATAACGGCAATCAGTGTAACGAAAAAGGATACAGTTTTCATGTGCTTTCCTTCAAAAAACGGGCTCCGCCACACTTGCATCACTCAATGGGTGAGAGCAGGCTAGTGCCAGACTTATTGTGCGCCTTTGACGTAAATGTCGTTCACCGCATAGGCGTCTTTGCCATGTGCTTCTCTTCAACCAACCCAGCTCATTTCCACTTGCATAACTGGGTATACAAAACTAGGTGTGTGCCAAGCTAAAATGAACTTCCGTGATGAGCATATGCGTAACTGGAGATGGGCCACGAGGTATGTGCCACTTTTCAATAAAGCTTGTTGACCCAAACATGTAGCGCTACCTATGAGCCGCACTACAATGTAGTGAAATAGGAAGATCTGTCAAGTAGTCTCTTATAGAAAAAGAAAGGTGTTCGTGCAACCATGATTTGACCATTCCGTCTACCCTCAATGGTACGTAAGGTCATTGTTAGCCACATGGACCGCTCGCTGTGGCAAAAAATAGGCGTTTTTTTTTAACAAGCTCGAGAAAAGAATAGTTTCGGAAAAAACGGGGTAGAGTAACGATAGTTTTATCGCCAATAGGATAGGGGGTGGTTTTACGTCACACGGACGCCGTATTGGAGATCTACGGAGAATTTTGCCCAACTGGGGATCTTTAACGTGCGCTACGATGCACACTGGCGTCTTCGCAGTGTGCCTCCATTTAAACTGCAATCTCCGGAGCCGGGGATTAGCCCGCAATTTCGAGACGAGTATACTAGCGCCTTAGGTACTCGGCTACCCCGAAGGGTGACAGAGTAAGGTTATACAGGCATATGAATGTCATGAGTCCAGGTAGGTGTGCAGCGTTTCTCCAGCACTGCGGGTTTAAAGTGTATTTGGCCCAGGTTGCAGAGCTATTAGCTGAATATCTGGGGGTCGTCACGAAAGTGACGGTTTGACATCATTAGGGCAGTTCGTGGATTTTCTCTGCTTTCTCGCCTACATGTACCATCGGGCCATCCACTATCCCCTCACTATATGAATAATGAGGGGCTGTTTTCACGGCGAAACGGCATTACTAGCCTATAGGCGGAACAGGTTGTCTCCTAGGTATGTGACATGCATATGCGCCTCTCTTAGCTGATCCATTTGACACGAACCTGCTTTATGGCTATCTTTCGCTGATTACATGTAGATCTTTCATAAAGTCAATGTAACCTCATTTAAATGCGTTGCCGAGATGGTACGTGCCACAATTTAGTGAACGTATGTAACGGCAATCAGTGTAACTGAAAAGGAGACAGTTTTCATGTGCTTTTCTTCGAAAAACGGGCTCCGCCAGACTTGCATCGGTGAATACATGAAAGCAGGCTAGTTCCAGATTATTGTGCGTCTTTGACGTAAATCTCGGTCACCGCATAGGTGTCACTGCCATGTGCTTCTCTTCAACCAACCCAGCTCATTTCCACTTGCATAACTGGGTATACAAAACTAGGTGTGTGCCAAGCTAAAATGAACTTCCGTGATGAGCATTTGCGTAACTGGAGATGGGCCACGAGGTATGTGCCACTTTTCAATAAAGCTTGTTGACCCAAACATGTAGCGCTACCTATGAGCCGCACTTCAATGTAGTGAAATAGGAAGATCTGTCATGTAGTCTCTTATAGAAAAAGAAAGGTGTTCGTGCAACCATGATTTGACCATTCCGTCTACCCTCAATGGTACGTAAGGTCATTGTTAGCCACATGGACCGCTCGCTGTGGCAAAAAAATAGGCGTTTTTTTAACAAGCTCGAGAAAAGCATAGTTTCGGAAAAAACGGGGTAGAGTAACGATAGTTTTATCGCCAATAGGGGGGGGGGGGTTTACGTCACACGGACGCCGTAGTGGAGGTCTACGAAGAATTTTGCCCAACTGGGGATCTTTAACGTGCGCTACGAGCACACGGGCGTCTTCGCAGTGTGCCTCCATTCAAACTGCAATCTCCGGAGCCGGGGATTAGCCCGCAATTTCGAGCCGAGTATACTAGCGCCTTAGGTACTCGGCTACCCCGAAGGGTGACAGAGTAAGGTTATACAGGCATATGAATGTCATGAGTCCAGGTAGGTGTGCAGCGTTTCTCCAGCACTGCGGGTTTAAAGTGTATTTGGCCCAGGTTGTAGAGCTATTAGCTGAATATCTGGGGGTCGTCACGAAAGCGACGGTTTGACATCATTATGGCAGTTCGTGGATTTTCTCTGCTTTCTCGCCTACATGTACCATCGGGCCATCCACTATCCCCTCACTATATCAATAATGAGGGGCTGTTTTCATGGCGAAACGGCATTACTAGCCTATAGGCGGAACAGGTTGTGTCCTAGGAATGTGATATGCATATGCGCCTCTCTTAGCTGACCCATTTGACACGAACCTGCTTTATGGCTAAATTTCGCTGATTACATGTAGATCTTTCATAAAGTCAATGCAACCTCATTTAAATGCGTTGCCGAGACGGTACGTGCCACAATTTAGTGAACGTATGTAACGGCAATCAGTGTAACTGAAAAGGAGACAGTTATCATGTGCTTTTCTTCAAAAAACGGGCTCCGCCAGACTTGCATCAGTGAATACATGAAAGCAGGCTAGTTCCAGATTATTGTGCGTCTTTGACGTAAATCTCGGTCACCGCATAGGTGTCACTGCCATGTGCTTCTCTTCAACCAACCAAGCTCATTTCCACTTGCGTAACTGGGTATACAAAACTAGGTGTGTGCCAAGCTAAAATGAACTTCCGTGATGAGCATTTGCGCAACTGGAGATGGGCCACGAGGTATGTGCCACTTTTCAATAAAGCTTGTTGACCCCAACATGTAGCGCTACGTATGAGCCGCACTTCAATGTAGTGAAATAGGAAGATCTGTCAAGTAGTCTCTTATAGAAAAAGAAAGGTGTTCGTGCAACCATGATTTGACCATTCCGTCTACCCTCAATGGTACGTAAGGTCATTGTTAGCCACATGGCCCGCTCGCTGTGGCAAAAAAATAGGCGTTTTTTTTAACAAGCTCGAGAAAAGAATAGTTTCGGAAAAAACGGGGTAGAGTAACGATAGTTTTATCGCCAATAGGGGGGGGGGGGTGGTTTTACGTCACACGGACGCCGTAGTGGAGGTCTACGGAGAATTTTGCCCAACTGGGGATCTTTAACGTGCGCTACGATGCACACGGGCGTCTTCGCAGTGTGCCTCCATTCAAACTGCAATCTCCGGAGCCGGGGATTAGCCCGCAATTTCGAGTCGATTATGCTAGCGCCTTAGGTACTCGGCTACCCCGAAGGGTGACAGAGTAAGGTTATACAGGCATATGAATGTCATGAGTCCAGGTAGGTGTGCAGCGTTTCTCCAGCACGGCGGGTTTAAAGTGTATTTGACCCAGGTTGTAGAGCTATTAGCTGAATATCTGGGGGTCGTCACGAAAGCGATGGTTTGACATCATTAGGGCAGTTCGTGGACTTTCTCTGCTTTCTCGCCTACATGTACCATCGGGCCGTTTACTATCTCCTCAATATATCAATAATGAAGGGCTGTTTTCATGGCGAAACGGCATTACTAGCCTATAGGTGGAACAGGTTGTGTCCTAGGTATGTGACATTGCATATGCGCCTCTCTTAAGCGGACCCATTTGACGCGAACGTGTTTTCCTGGCTATATTTCGCTGATTACATATAGATCTTTCATAAAGTCAATGTAACCTCACTTAAATGCGTTGCCGAGACTGGGTACGTGCCACAGTTCAGTTGACGTATATAACGGCAATCAGTGTAACTGAAAAGGATACAGTTTTCATGTGCTTTCCTTCAAAAAACGGGCTCCGCCACACTTGCATCACTCAATCGGTGAGAGCAGGCTAGTGCCAGATGTATTGTACGCCTTTGACGTAAATGTCGGTCACCGCATAGGCGTCTTTGCCATGTGCTTCTCTTCAACCAACCCAGCTCATTTCCACTTGCATAACTGGGTATACAAAACTAGGTGTGTGCCAAGCTGCAATGAACTTCCGTGAGGAGCATTTGCGCGACTGGAGATGAGCCACGAGCTATGTGCCCCTCTTATAAACCTTGTTGACCCAAACATGTAGAGCTACGTATGAGCCGCACTTCAATGTAGCGAAATTGGAAAGATCAGTCAAGTAGTCTATTACACAAAAAGAAAGGCGTTCCTGCAACCATGATTTGACCATTCCGTCTACTCTCACTGGTACGTAAGGTCTTTGTTAGCCACATGGGCCGCTCGCTGTGGCAAAAAATAGGCGTTTTTTTTAACAAGCTCGAGAAAAAAATAGTTTCGGAAAAAACGGGGTAGAGTAACGATAGTTTTATCGCCAATAGGGGGGGGGGTGGTTTTACGTCACACGGACGCTGTAGTGGAGGTCTACGGAGAATTTTGCCCAACTGGGGATCTTTAACGTGCGCTACGATGCACACGGGCGTCTTCGCAGTGTGCCTCCATTCAAACTGCAATCTCCGGAGCCGGGGATTAGCCCGCAATTTCGAGCCGAGTATACTAGCGCCTTAGGTACTCGGCTACCCCGAAGGGTGACAGAGTAAGGTTATACAGGCATATGAATGTCATGAGTCCAGGTAGGTGTGCAGCGTTTCTCCAGCACTGCGGGTTTAAAGTGTATTTGGCCCAGGTTGTAGAGCTATTAGCTGAATATCTGGGGGTCGTCACGAAAGCGACGGTTTGACATCATTAGGGCAGTTCGTGGATTTTCTCTGCTTTCTCGCCTACATGTACCATCGGGCCATCCAGTATCCCCTAACTATATGAATAATGAGGGGCTGTTTTCATGGCGAAACGGCATTACTAGCCTATAGGCGGAACAGGTTGTCTCCTAGGTATGTGACATGCATATGCGCCTCTCTTAGCTGACCCATTTGACACGAACCTGCTTTATGGCTATCTTTCGCTGATTACATGTAGATCTTTCATAAAGTCAATGTAACCTCATTTAAATGGGTTGCAGAGACGGTACGTGCCACAATATAGTGAACGTATGTAACGGCAATCAGTGTAACTGAAAAGGAGACAGTTTTCATGTGCTTTTCTTCAAAAAACGGGCTCCGCCAGACTTGCATCAGTGAATACATGAAAGCAGGCTAGTTCCAGACTATTGTGCGTCTTTGACGTAAATCTCGGTCACCGCATAGGTGTCACTGCCATGTGCTTCTCTTCAACCAACCAAGCTCGTTTCCACTTGCATAACTGGGTATACAAAACTAGGTGTGTGCCAAGCTAAAATGAACTTCCGTGATGAGCATTTGCGTCACTGGAGATGGGTCACGAGGTATGTGCCCTTTTTCAATAAAGCTTGTTGACCCCAACATGTAGCGCTACGTATGAGCCGCACTTCAATGTAGTGAAATAGGAAGATCTGTCAAGTAGTCTATTATAGAAAAAGAAAGGTGTTCGTGCAACCATGATTTGACTATTCCGTCTACTCTCACTGGTACGTAAGGTCTTTGTTAGCCACATGGGCCGCTCGCTGTGGCAAAAAATAGGCGTTTTTTTTAACAAGCTCGAGAAAAGAATAGTTTCGGAAAAAACGGGGTAGAGTAACGATAGTTTTATCGCCAATGGGGGGGGGGGGGTGGTTTTACGTCACACGGACGCCGTAGTGGAGGTCTACGGAGAATTTTGCCCAACTGCGGATCTTTAACGTGCGCTACGATGCACACGGGCGTCTTCGCAGTGTGCCTCCATTCAAACTGCAATCTCCGGAGCCGGGGATTAGCCCGAAATTTCGAGCCGAGTATACTAGCGCCTTAGGTACTCGGCTACCCCGAAGGGTGACACAGTAAGGTTATACAGGCATATGAATGTCCTGAGTCCAGGTAGGTGTGCAGCGTTTCTCCAGCACTGCGGGTTTAAAGTGTATTTGGCCCAGGTTGTAGAGCTATTAGCTGAATATCTGGGGGTCGTCACGAAAGCGACGGTTTGACATCATTAGGGCGGCAGTTCGTGGATTTTCTCTGCTTTCTCGCCTACATGTATCATCGGGCCATCCACTATCCCCTCAGTATATGAATAATGAGGGGCTGTTTTCATGGCGAAACGGCACAACTAGCCTATAGGCGGAACAGGTTGTGTCCTAGGTATGTGACATGCATATGCGCCTCTCTTAGCTGACCCATTTGACACGAACCTGCTTTATGGCTATCTTTCGCTGATTACATGTAGATCTTTCATAAAGTCAATGTAACCTCATTTAAATGCGTTGCCGAGACGGTACGTGCCACAATTTAGTGAACGTATGTAACGGCAATCAGTGTAACTGAAAAGGAGACAGTTTTCATGTGCATTTCTTCAAAAAACGGGCTCCGCCAGACTTGCATCAGTGAATACATGAAAGCAGGCTAGTTCCAGATTATTGTGCGTCTTTGACGTAAATCTCGGTCACCGCATAGGTGTCACTGCCATGTGCTTCTCTTCAACCAACCAAGCTCATTTCCACTTGCATAACTGGGTATACAAAACTAGGTGTGTGCCAAGCTGCAATGAACTTCCGTGAGGAGCATTTGCGCGACTGGAGATGAGCCACGAGGTATGTGCCCCTCTTATAAAGCTTGTTCACCCAAACATGTAGAGCTACGTATGAGCCGCACTTCAATGTAGCGAAATTGGAAAGATCAGTCAAGTAGTCTATTACACAAAAAGAAAGGCGTTCCTGCAACCATGATTTGACCATTCCGTCTACTCTCAGTGGTACGTAAGGTCTTTGTTAGCCACATGGGCTGCTCGCTGTGGCAAAAAAATAGGCGTTTTTTTTTAACAAGCTCGAGAAAAGAATAGTTTCGGAAAAAACGGGGTAGAGTAACGATAGTTCTATCGCCAATAGGGGGGGGGGTGGTTTTACGTCACACGGACGCCGTAGTGGAGGTCTACGGAGAATTTTGCCCAACTGGGGATCTTTAACGTGCGCTACGATTCACACGGGCGTCTTCGCAGTGTGCCTCCATTAAAACTGCAATCTCCGGAGCCGGGGATTAGCCCGCAATTTCGAGCCGAGTATACTAGCGCCTTAGGTACTCGGCTACCCCGAAGGGTGACAGAGTAAGGTTATACAGGCATATGAATGTCATGGGTCCAGGTAGGTGTGCAGCGTTTCTCCAGCACTGCGGGTTTAAAGTGTATTTGGCCCAGGTTGTAGAGCTATTAGCTGAATATCTGGGGGTCGTCACGAAAGCGACGGTTTGACATCATTAGGGCAGTTCGTGGATTTTCTCTGCTTTCTCGCCTACATGTACCATCAGGGCCATCCACTATCCCCTCACTATATGAATAATGAGGGGCTGTTTTCATAGCGAAACGGCATTACTAGCCTATAGGCGGAACAGGTTGTCTCCTAGGTATGTGACATGCATATGCGCCTCTCTTAGCTGACCCATTTGACACGAACCTGCTTTATGGCTATCTTTCGCTGATTACATGTAGATCTTTCATAAAGTCAATGTAACCTCACTTAAATGAGTTGCCGAGACGGTACGTGCCACAATTTAGTGAACGTATGTAACGGCAATCAGTGTAACAGAAAAGGAGACAGTTTTCATGTGCTTTTCTTCAAAAAACGGGCTCCGCCAGACTTGCATCAGTGAATACATGAAAGCAGGCTAGTTCCAGATTATTGTGCGTCTTTGACGTAAATCTCGGTCACCGCATAGGTGTCACTGCCATGTGCTTCTCTTCAACCAACCAAGCTCATTTCCACTTGCATAACTGGGTATACAAAACTAGGTGTGTGCCAAGCTAAAATGAACTTCCGTGATGAGCATTTGCGTCACTGGAGATGGGTCACGAGGTATGTGCCCTTTTTCAATAAAGCTTGTTGACCCCAACATGTAGCGCTACGTATGAGCCGCACTTCAATGTAGTGAAATAGGAAGATCTGTCAAGTAGTCTATTATAGAAAAAGAAAGGTGTTCGTGCAACCATGATTTGACTATTCCGTCTACTCTGACTGGTACGTAAGGTCTTTGTTAGCCACATGGGCCGCTCGCTGTGGCAAAAAATAGGCGTTTTTTTTAACAAGCTCGAGAGAAGAATAGTTTCGGAAAAAACGGGGTAGAGTAACGATAGTTTTATCGCCAATAGGGGGGGTGGTTTTACGTCACACGGACGCCGTAGTGGAGGTCTACGGAGAATTTCGCCCAACTGGGGATCTTTAACGTGCGCTACGATGCACACGGGCGTCTTCGCAGTGTGCCTCCATTCAAACTGCAATCTCCGGAGCCGGGGATTAGCCCGCAATTTCGAGCCGAGTATACTAGCGCCTTAGGTACTCGGCTACCCCGAAGGGTGACAGAGTAAGGTTATACAGGCATATGAATGTCATGAGTCCAGGTAGGTGTGCAGCGTTTCTCCAGCACGGCGGGTTTAAAGTGTATTTTGCCCAGGTTGTAGAGCTATTAGCTGAATATCTGGGGGTCGTCACGAAAGCGGTGGTTTGACATCATTAGGGCAGTTCGTGGATTTTCTCTGCTTTCTCGCCTACATGTACCATCGGGCCGTTTACTATCTCCTCACTATATCAATAATGAAGGGCTGTTTTCATGGCGAAACGGCATTACTAGCCTATAGGTGGAACAGGTTGTGTCCTAGGTATGTGACATTGCATATGCGCCTCTCTTAAGCGGACCCATTTGACGCGAACGTGTTTTCCTGGCTATATTTCGCTGATTACATATAGATCTTTCATAAAGTCAATCTAACCTCATTTAAATGCGTTGCCGAGACTGGGTACGTGCCACAGTTCAGTGGACGTATATAACGGCAATCAGTGTTACTGAAAAGGATACAGTTTTCATGTGCTTTCCTTCAAAAAACCGGCTCCGCCAAACTTGCATCACTCAATGGGTGAGAGCAGGCTAGTGCCAGATTTATTGTACGCCTTTGACGTAAATGTCGGTCACCGCATAGGCGTCTTTGCCATGTGCTTCTCTTCAACCAACCCAGCTCATTTCCACTTGCAAAACTGGGTATACAAAACTAGGTGTGTGCCAAGCTGCAATGAACTTCCGTGAGGAGCATTTGCGTGACTGGAGATGAGCCACGAGCTATGTGCCCCTCTTATAAAGCTTGTTGACCCAAACATGTAGAGCTACGTATGAGCCGCACTTCAATGTAGCGAAATTGGAAAGATCAGTCAAGTAGTCTATTACACAAAAAGAAAGGCGTTCCTGCAACCATGATTTGACCATTCCGTCTACTCTCACTGGTACGTAAGGTCTTTGTTAGCCACATGGGCCGCTCGCTGTGGCAAAAAATAGGCGTTTTTTTTTAACAAGCTCGAGAAAAGAATAGTTTCGGAAAAAACGGGGTAGAGTAACGATAGTTCTATCGCCAATAGGGGGGGGGGGTGGTTTTACGTCACACGGACGCCGTAGTGGAGGTCTACGGAGAATTTTGCCCAACTGGGGATCTTTAACGTGCGCTACGATGCACACGGGCGTCTTCGCAGTGTGCCTCCATTCAAACTGCAATCTCCGGAGCCGGGGATTAGCCCGCAATTTCGAGCCGAGTATACTAGCGCCTTAGGTACTCGGCTACCCCGAAGGGTGACAGAGTAAGGTTATACAGGCATATGAATGTCATGAGTCCAGGTAGGTGTGCAGCGTTTCTCCAGCACGGCGGGTTTAAAGTGTATTTGGCCCAGGATGTAGAGCTATTAGCTGAATATCTGGGGGTCGTCACGAAAGCGACGGTTTGACATCATTAGGGCAGTTCGTGGATTTTCTCTGCTTTCTCGCCTACATGTACCATCGGGCCATCCACTATCCCCTCACTATATGAATAATGAGGGGCTGTTTTCATGGCGAAACGGCATTACTAGCCTATAGGCGGAACAGGTTGTCTCCTAGGTATGTGACATGCATATGCGCCTCTCTTAGCTGACCCATTTGACACGAACCTGCTTTATGGCTATCTTTCGCTGATTACATGTAGATCTTTCATAAAGTCAATGTAACCTCATTTAAATGAGTTGCCGAGACGGTACGTGCCACAATTTAGTGAACGTATGTAACGGCAGTCAGTGTAACTGAAAAGGAGACAGTTTTCATGTGCTTTTCTTCAAAAAACGGGCTCCGCCAGACTTGCATCAGTGAATACATGAAAGCAGGCTAGTTCCAGACTATTGTGCGTCTTTGACGTAAATCTCGGTCACCGCATAGGTGTCACTGCCATGTGCTTCTCTTCAACCAACCAAGCCCATTTCCACTTGCATAACTGGGTATACAAAACTAGGTGTGTGCCAAGCTAAAATGAACTTCCGTGATGAGCATTTGCGTCACTGGAGATGGGTCACGAGGTATGTGCCCTTTTTCAATAAAGCTTGTTGACCCCAACATGTAGCGCTACGTATGAGCCGCACTTCAATGTAGTGAAATAGGAAGATCTGTCAAGTAGTCTATTATAGAAAAAGAAAGGTGTTCGTGCAACCATGATTTGACTATTCCGTCTACTCTGACTGGTACGTAAGGTCTTTGTTAGCCACATGGGCCGCTCGCTGTGGCAAAAAATAGGCGTTTTTTTTAACAAGCTCGAGAGAAGAATAGTTTCGGAAAAAACGGGGTAGAGTAACGATAGTTTTATCGCCAATAGGGGGGGTGGTTTTACGTCACACGGAGCCGTAGTGGAGGTCTACGGAGAATTTTGCCCAACTGGGGATCTTTAACGTGCGCTACGATGCACACGGGCGTCTTCGCAGTGTGCCTCCATTCAAACTGCAATCTCCGGAGCCGGGGATTAGCCCGCAATTTCGATCCGAGTATACTAGCGCCTTAGGTACTCGGCTACCCCGAAGGGTGACAGAGTAAGGTTATACAGGCATATGAATGTCATGAGTCCAGGTAGGTGTGCAGCGTTTCTCCAGCACTGCGGGTTTAAAGTGTATTTGGCCCAGGTTGTAGAGCTATTAGCTGAATATCTGGGGGTCGTCACGAAAGCGACGGTTTGACATCATTAGGGCAGTTCGTGGATTTTCTCTGCTTTCTCGCCTACATGTACCATCGGGCCATCCACTATCCCCTCACTATATGAATAATGAGGGGCTGTTTTCATGGCGAAACGGCATTACTAGCCTATAGGCGGAACAGGTTGTCTCCTAGGTATGTGACATGCATATGCGCCTCTCTTAGCTGACCCATTTGACACGAACCTGCTTTATGGCTATCTTTCGCTGATTACATGTAGATCTTTCATAAAGTCAATGTAACCTCATTTAAATGCGTTGCCGAGACGGTACGTGCCACAATTCAGTGAACGTATGTAACGGCAATCAGTGTAACTGAAAAGGAGACAGTTTTCATGTGCTTTTCTTCAAAAAACGGGCTCCGCCAGACTTGCATCAGTGAATACATGAAAGCAGGCTGGTTCCAGATTATTGTGCGTCTTTGACGTAAATCTCGGTCACCGCATAGGTGTCACTGCCATGTGCTTCTCTTCAACCAACCAAGCTCATTTCCACTTGCGTAACTGGGTATACAAAACTAGGTGTGTGCCAAGCTAAAATGAACTTCCGTGATGAGCATTTGCGTCACTGGAGATGGGTCACGAGGTATGTGCCCTTTTTCAATAAAGCTTGTTGACCCCAACCTGTAGCGCTACGTATGAGCCGCACTTCAATGTAGTGAAATAGGAAGTTCTGTCAAGTAGTCTATTATAGAAAAAGAAAGGTGTTCGTGCAACCATGATTTGACCATTCCGTCTACTCTCACTGGTACGTAAGGTCATTGTTAGCCACATGGGCCGCTCGCTGTGGCAAAAAATAGGCGTTTTTTTTAACAAGCTCGAGAAAAGAATAGTTTCTGAAAAAACGGGGTAGAGTAACGATAGTTTTATCGCCAATAGGGGGGGGGGTGGTTTTACGTCACACGGACGCCGTAGTGGAGGTCTACGGAGAATTTTGCCCAACTGGGGATCTTTAACGTGCGCTACGATGCACACGGGCGTCTTTGCAGTGTGCCTCCATTAAAACTGCAATCTCCGGAGTCGGGGATTAGCCCGCAATTTCGAGCCGAGTATACTAGCGCCTTAGGTACTCGGCTACCCCGAAGGGTGACAGAGTAAGGTTATACAGGCATATGAATGTCATAAGTCTAGGTAGGTGTGCAGCGTTTCTCCAGCATGGCGGGTTTAAAGTGTATTTGGCCCAGGTTGTAGAGCTATTAGCTGAATATCTGGGGGTCGTCACGAAAGCGATGGTTTGACATCATTAGGGCAGTTCGTGGATTTTCTCTGCTTTCTCGCCTACATGTACCATCGGGCCGTTTACTATCTCCACACTATATCAATAATGAAGGGCTGTTTTCATGGCGAAACGGCATTACTAGCCTATAGGTGGAACAGGTTGTGTCCTAGGTATGTGACATTGCATATGTGCCTCTCTTAAGCGGACCCATTTGACGCGAACGTGTTTTCCTGGCTATATTTCGCTGATTACATATAGATCTTTCATAAAGTCAATGTAACCTCATTTAAATGCGTTGCCGAGACTGGGTACGTGCCACAGTTCAGTGGACGTATATAACGGCAATCAGTGTAACTGAAAAGGATACAGTTTTCATGTGCTTTCCTTCAAAAAACGGGCTCCGCCACACTTGCATCACTCAATGGGTGAGAGCAGCTAGTGCCAGACGTATTGTACTCCTTTGACGTAAATGTCGGTCACCGCATAGGCGTCTTTGCCATGTGCTTCTCTTCAACCAACCCAGCTCATTTCCACTTGCATAACTGGGTATACAAAACTAGGTGTGTGCCAAGCTGCAATGAACTTCCGTGAGGAGCATTTGCGCGACTGGAGATGAGCCACGAGCTATGTGCCCCTCTTTTAAAGCTTGTTGACCCCAACTTGTAGCGCTACGTATGAGCCGCACTTCAATGCAGTGAAATAGGAAGTTCTGTCAAGTAGTCTATTATAGAAAAAGAAAGGTGTTCGTGCAACCATGATTTGACCATTCCGTCTACTCTCACTGGTACGTAAGGTCATTGTTAGCCACATGGGCCGCTCGCTGTGGCAAAAAAATAGGCGTTTTTTTTAACAAGCTCGAGAAAAGAATAGTTTCTGAAAAAACGGGGTAGAGTAACGATAGTTTTATCGCCAATAGGGGGGGGGGGGGGGGGGTTTACGTCACACGGACGCCGTAGTGGAGGTCTACGGAGAATTTTGCCCAACTGGGGATCTTTAACGTGCGCTACGATGCACACGGGCGTCTTCGCAGTGTGCCTCCATTCAAACTGTAATCTCCGGAGCCGGGGATTAGCCCGCAATTTCGAGCTGAGTATACTAGCGCCTTAGGTACTCGGCTACCCCGAAGGGTGACAGAGTAAGGTTATACAGGCATATGAATGTCATGAGTCCAGGTAGGTGTGCAGCGTTTCTCCAGCACTGCGGGTTTAAAGTGTATTTGGCCCAGGTTGTAGAGCTATTAGCTGAATATCTGGGGGTCGTCATGAAAGCGACCGTTTGACATCATTAGGCCAGTTCGTGGATTTTCTCTGCTTTCTCGCCTACATGTACCATCGGGCCATCCACTATCCCCTCACTATATCAATAATGAGGGGCTGTTTTCATGGCGAAACGGCATTACTAGCCTATAGGCGGAACAGGTTGTGTCCTAGGTATGTGACATGCATATGCGCCTCTCTTAGCTGACCCATTTGACACGAACCTGCTTTATGGCTATATTTCGCTGATTACATGTAGATCTTTCATAAAGTCAATGTAACCTCATTTAAATGCGTTGCCGAGACGGTACGTGCCACAATTTAGTGAACGCATGTAACGGCAATCAGTGTAACTGAAAAGGAGACAGTTTTCATGTGCTTTTCTTCAAAAAACGGGCTCCGCCAGACTTGCATCAGTGAATACATGAAAGCAGGCTAGTTCCAGATTATTGTGCGTCTTTGACGTAAATCTCGGTCACCGCATAGGTGTCACTGCCATGTGCTTTTCTTCAACCAACCAAGCTGATTTCCACTTGCATAACTGGGTATACAAAACTAGGTGTGTGCCAAGCTAAAATGAACTTCCGTGATGAGCATTTGCGTCACTGGAGATGGGCCACGAGGTATGTGCCCCTTTTCAATAAAGCTTGTTGACCCCAACATGTAGCGCTACGCATAAGCCGCACTTCAATGTAGTGAAATAGGAAGATCTGTCAAGTAGTCTCTTATAGAAAAAGAAAGGTGTTCGTGCAACCATGATTTTACCGTTCCGTCTACCCTCACTGGTACGTAAGGTCATTGTTAGCCACATGGGCCGCTCGCTGTGGCGAAAAATAGGCGTTTTTTTTAACAAGCTCGAGAAAAGAATAGTTTCGGAAACAACGGGGTATAGTAACGATAGTTTTATCGCCAATAGGGGGGGCGGGTGGTTTTACGTCACACGGACGCCGTAGTGGAGGTCTACGGAGAATTTTGCCCAACTGGGGATCTTTAACGCGCGCTACGATGCACACGGGCGTCTTCGCAGTGTGCCTCCATTCAAACTGCAATCTCCGGAGCCGGGGATTAGCCCGCAATTTCGAGCCGAGTATACTAGCGCCTTAGGTACTCGGCTACCCCGAAGGGTGACAGAGTACGGTTATACAGGCCTATGAATGTCATGAGTCCAGGTAGGTGTGCAGCGTTTCTCCAGCACGGCGGGTTTAAAGTGTATTTGGCCCAGGTTGTAGAGCTATTAGCTGAATATCTGGGGGTCGTCACGAAAGCGATGGTTTGACATCATTAGGGCAGTTCGTGGATTTTCTCTGCTTTCTCGCCTACATATACCATCGGGCCGTTTACTATCTCCTCACTATATCAATAATGAAGGGCTGTTTTTATGGCGAAACGGCATTACTAGCCTATAGGTGGAACAGGTTGTGTCCTAGGTATGTGACATTGCATATGCGCCTCTCTTAAGCGGACCCATTTGACGCGAACGTGTTTTCCTGGCTATATTTCGCTGATTACATATAGATCTTTCATAAAGTCAATGTAACCTCATTTAAATGCGTTGCCGAGACTGGGTACGCGCCACAGTTCAGTGGACGTATATAACGGCAATCAGTGTAACTGAAAAGGATACAGTTTTCATGTGCTTTCCTTCAAAAAACGGGCTCCGCCACACTTGCATCACTCAATGGGTGAGAGCAGGCTAGTGCCAGATTTATTGTACGCCTTTGACGTAAATGTCGGTCACCGCATAGGCGTCTTTGCCATATGCTTCTCTTCAACCAACCCAGCTCATTTCCACTTGCATAACTGGGTATACAAAACTAGGTGTGTGCCAAGCTGCAATGAACTTCCGTGAGGAGCATTTGCGCGACTGGAGATGAGCCACGAGCTATGTGCCCCTCTTATAAAGCTTGTTGACCCAAACATGTAGAGCTACGTATGAGCCGCACTTCAATGTAGCGAAATTGGAAAGATCAGTCAAGTAGTCTACTACACAAAAATAAAGGCGTTCCTGCAACCATGATTTGACCATTCCGTCTACTCTCACTGGTACGTAAGGTCTTTGTTAGCCACATGGGCCGCTCGCTGTGGCAAAAAATAGGCGTTTTTTTTTTAACAAGCTCGAGAAAAGAATAGTTTCGGAAAAAACGGGGTAGAGTAACGATAGTTTTATCGCCAATAGGGGGGGGGGGGTGGTTTTATGTCACACGGACGCCGTAGTGGAGGTCTACGGAGAATTTTGCCCAACTGGGGATCTTTAACGTGCGCTACGATGCACACGGGCGTCTTCGCAGTGTGCCTCCATTCAAACTGTAATCTCCGGAGCCGGGGATTAGCCCGCAATTTCGAGCCGAGTATACTAGCGCCTTAGGTACTCGGCTACCCCGAAGGGTGACAGAGTAAGGTTATACAGGCATATGAATGTCATGAGTCCAGGTAGGTGTGCAGCGTTTCTCCAGCACTGCGGGTTTAAAGTGTATTTGGCCCAGGTTGTAGAGCTATTAGCTGAATATCTGGGGGTCGTCACGAAAGCGACGGTTTGACATCATTAGGGCAGTTCGCGGATTTTCTCTGCTTTCTCGCCTACATGTACCATTGGGCCATCCACTATCCCCTCACTATATCAATAATGAGGGGCTGTTTTCATGGCGAAACGGCATTACTAGCCTATAGGCGGAACAGGTTGTGTCCTAGGTATGTGATAGGCATATGCGCCTCTCTTAGCTGACCCATTTGACACGAACCTGCTTTATGGCTATATTTCGCTGATTACATGTAGATCTTTCATAAAGTCAATGGAACCTCATTTAAATGCGTTGCCGAGACGGTACGTGCCACAATTTAGTGAACGTATGTAACGGCAATCAGTGTAACTGAAAAGGAGACAGTTATCATGTGCTTTTCTTCAAAAAACGGGCTCCGCCAGACTTGCATCAGTGAATACAAGAAAGCAGGCTAGTTCCAGATTATTGTGCGTCTTTGACGTAAATCTCGGTCACCGCATAGGTGTCACTGCCATGTGCTTCTCTTCAACCAACCAAGCTCATTTCCACTTGCATAACTGGGTATACAAAACTAGGTGTGTGCCAAGCTAAAATGAACTTCCGTGATGAGCATTTGCGTCACTGGAGATGGGTCACGAGGTATGTGTCCTTTTTCAATAAAGCTTGTTGACCCCAACATGTAGCGCTACGTATGAGCCGCACTTCAATGTAGTGAAATAGGAAGATCTGTCAAGTAGTCTATTATAGAAAAAGAAAGGTGTTCGTGCAACCATGATTTGACCATTCCGTCTACTCTCACTGGTACGTAAGCTTTTTGTTAGCCACATGGGCCGCTCGCTGTGGCAAAAAAATAGGCGTTTTTTTTAACAAGCTCGAGAAAAGAATAGTTTCGGAAAAAATGGGGTAGAGTAACGATAGTTTTATCGCCAATAGGGGGGGGGTGGTTTTACGTCACACGGACGCCGTAGTGGAGGTCACGGAGAATTTTGCCCAACTGGGGATCTTTAACGTGCGCTACGATGCACACGGGCGTCTTCGCAGTGTGCCTCCATTCAAACTGTAATCTCCGGAGCCGGGGATTAGCCCGCAATTTCGAGCCGAGTATACTAGCGCCTTAGGTACTCGGCTACCCCGAAGGGTGACAGAGTAAGGTTATACAGGCATATGAATGTCATGAGTCCAGGTAGGTGTGCAGCGTTTCTCCAGCACTGCGGGTTTAAAGTGTATTTGGCCCAGGTTGTAGAGCTATTAGCTGAATATCTGGGGGTCGTCACGAAAGCGATGGTTGGACATCATTAGGGCAGTTCGTGAATTTTCTCTGCTTTCTCGCCTACATGTACCATCGGGCCGTTTACTATCTCCTCACTATATCAATAATGAAGGGCTGTTTTCATGGCGAAACGGCATTACTAGCCTATAGGTGGAACAGGTTGTGTCCTAGGTATGTGACATTGCATATGCACCTCTCTTAAGCAGACCCACTTGACGCGAACGTGTTTTCCTGGCTATATTTCGCTGATTACATATAGATCTTTCATAAAGTCAATGTAACCTCATTTAAATGCGTTGCCGAGACTGCGTACGTGCCACAGTTCAGTGGACGTCATCATCATCATCATCATCATCAGCCTGGTTACGCCCACTGCAGGGCAAAGGCCTCTCCCATACTTCTCCAACTGCCCCGGTCATGTGCTAATTGTGGCCATGTTGACCCTCCAAACTTCCTAATCTCATCTGCCCACCTAACTTTCTGTCGCCCCCTGCTACGCTTCCCTTCCCTCGGAATCCAGTCCGTAACCCTTAATGACCATCGGTTATCTTCCCTCCTCATTACATGTCCTGCCCATGCCCATTTCTTTTTCTTGATTTCAACTAAGATGTCATTAACGCGCGTTTGTTCCCTCACCCAATCTGCTCTTTTCTTATCCCTTAATGTTACACCTATCATTCTTCTTTCCATAGCCCGTTGCGTCGTCCTCAATTTAAGTAGAACCCTTTTCGTAAGCCTCCAGGTTTCTGCCCCGTACGTGAGTACTGGTAAGACACAGCTGTTATAAACTTTTCTCTTGAGGGATAATGGCAACCTGCTGTTCATGATCTCAGAATGCCTGCCAAACGCACCCCAGCCCATTCTTATTCTTCTGATTATTTCACTCTCATGATCCGGATCAGCAGTCACTACCTGTCCTAAGTAGATGTATTCCCTTACCACTTCCAGTGCCTCGCTACCTATCGTAAACTGCTGTTCCCTTCCGAGACTGTTAAACATTACTTTAGTTTTCTGCAGATTAATTTTTAGTCCCACCCTTCTGCTCTGCCTCTCCAGGTCAGTGAGCATGCATTGCAGTTGGTCCCCTGAGTTACTAAGCAAGGCAATATCATCAGCGAAGCGCAAGTTACTAAGGTATTCTCCATTTACTCTTATCCCCAATTCTTCCCAATCCAGGTCTCTGAATACCTCCTGTAAACATGCTGTGAATAGCATTGGAGAGATCGTATCTCCCTGCCTGACGCCTTTCTTTATAGGGATTTTGTTGCTTTCTTTATGGAGGACTACAGTGGCTGTGGAGCCGCTATAGATATCTTTCAGTATTTTTACGTACGGCTCGTCTACACCCTGATTCCGCAATGCCTCCATGACTGCTGAGGTTTCGACTGAATCAAACGCTTTCTCATAATCAATGAAAGCTACATATAGTGGTTGGTTATATTCCGCACATTTCTCTATCACCTGATTGATAGTGTGAATATGATCTATTGTTGAGTAGCCTTTACGGAATCCTGCCTGGTCCTTTGGTTGACGGAAGTCTAAGGTGTTCCTGATTCTATTTGCGATTACCTTAGTAAATACTTTGTAGGCAACGGACAGTAAGCTGATCGGTCTATAATTTTTCAAGTCTTTGGCGTCCCCTTTCTTATGGATTAGGATTATGTTAGCCTTCTTCCAAGATTCCGGTACGCTCGAGGTCATGAGGCATTGTGTATACAGGGTGGCCAGTTTTTCTAGAACAATCTGCCCACCGTCCTTCAACAAATCTGCTGTTACCTGATCCTCCCCAGCTGCCTTCCCCCTTTGCATAGCTCCCAAGGCTTTCCTTACTTCTTCCGGCGTTACTTGTGGGATTTCGAATTCCTCTAGACTATTCTCTCTGCTATTATCATCGTGGGTTCCACTCGTACTGTATAAATCTCTATAGAACTCCTCAGCCACCTGAACTATCTCATCCATATTAGTAATGATATTGCCGGCTTTGTAATGATATAACGGCAATCAGTGTAACTGAAAAGGATACAGTTTTCATGTGCTTTCCTTCAAAAAACGGGCCCCGCCACACTTGCATCACTCAATGGGTGAGAGCAGGCTAGTGCCAGATTTATTGTACGCCTTTGACGTAAATGTCGGTCACCGCATAGGCGTCTTTGCCATGTGCTTCTCTTCAACCAACCCAGCTCATTTCCACTTGCATAACTGGGTATACAAAACTAGGTGTGTGCCAAGCTGCAATGAAATTCCGTGAGGAGCATTTGCGCGGCTGGAGATGAGCCACGAGCTATGTGCCCCTCTTATAAAGCTTGTTGACCCAAACATGTAGAGCTACGTATGAGCCGCACTTCAATGTAGCGAAATTGGAAAGATCAGTCAAGTAGTCTATTACACAAAAAGAAAGGCGTTCCTGCAACCATGATTTCACCATTCTGTCTACTCTCACTGGTACGTAAGGTCTTTGTTAGCCACATGGGCCGCTCGCTGTGGCAAAAAATAGGCGTTTTTTTAACAAGCTCGAGAAAAGAATAGTTTCGGAAAAAACGGGGTAGAGTAACGATAGTTTTATTGCCAATAGGGGGGGGGAGAGGTGGTTTTACGTCACACGGACGCCGTAGTGGAGGTCTACGGAGAATTTTGCCCAACTGGGGATCTTTAGCGTGCGCTACGATGCACACGGGCGTCTTCGCAGTGTGCCTCCATTCAAACTGCAATCTCCGGAGCCGGGGATTAGCCCGCAATTTCGAGCCGAGTATACTAGCGCCTTAGGTACTCGGCTACCCCGAAGGGTGACAGAGTAAGGTTATACAGGCATATGAATGTCATGAGTCCAGGTAGGTGTGCAGCGTTTCTCCAGCACTGCGGGTTTAAAGTGTATTTGGCCCAGGTTGTAGAGCTATTAGCTGAATATCTGGGGGTCGTCACGAAAGCGACGGTTTGACATCATTAGGGCAGTTCGTGGATTTTCTCTGATTTCTCGCCTACATGTACCATCGGGCCATCCACTATCCCCTCACTATATCAATAATGAGGGGCTGCTTTCATGGCGAAACGGCACAACTAGCCTATAGGCGGAACAGGTTGTGTCCTAGGTATATGATATGCATATGCGCCTCTCTTAGCTGACCCATTTGACACGAACCTGCTTTATGGCTATATTTCGCTGATTACATGTAGATCTTTCATAAAGTCAATGTAACCTCATTTAAATGCGTTGCCGAGACTGGGTACGTGCCACAGTTCAGTGGACGTATATAACGGCAATAAGTGTAACTGAAAAGGATGCAGTTTTCATGTGCTTTCCTTCAAAAAACGGGCCCCGCCACACTTGCATCACTCAATGGGTGAGATCAGGCTAGTGCCAGATTTATTGTACGCCTTTGACGTAAATCTCGGTCACCGCATAGGTGTCACTGCCATGTGCTTCTCTTCAACCAACCAAGCTCATTTCCACTTGCGTAACTGGGTATACAAAACTAGGTGTGTGCCAAGCTAAAATTAACCTCCGTGATGAGCATTTGCGTAACTGGAGATGGGCCACGAGGTATGTGCCACTTTTCAATAAAGCTTGTTGACCCCAACATGTAGCGCTACGTATGAGCCGCACTTCAATGTAGTGAAATAGGAAGATCTGTCAAGTAGTCTATTATAAAAAAAGAAAGGTGTTCGTGCAACCATGATTGGACCATTCCGTCTACTCTCACTGGTACGTAAGGTCTTTGTTAGCCACATGGGCCGCTCGCTGTGGCAAAAAATAGGCGTTTTTTTTTAACAAGCTCGAGAAAAGATTAGTTTCGGAAAAAACGGGGTAGAGTAACAATAATGTTATCGCCAATAGGGGGGGGGGGGGGTGGTTTTACGTCAAACGGACACCGTAGTGGAGGTCTACGGAGAATTTTGCCCAACTGGGGATCTTTACGTGCGCTACGATGCACACGGGCGTCTTCGCAGTGTGCCTCCATTCAAACTGTAATCTCCGGAGCCGGGGATTAGCCCGCAATTTCGAGCCGAGTATACTAGCGCCTTAGGTACTCGGCTACCCCGAAGGGTGACAGAGTAAGGTTATACAGGCATATGAATGTCATGAGTCCAGGTAGGTGTGCAGCGTTTCTCCAGCACTGCGGGTTTAAAGTGTATTTGGCCCAGGTTGTAGAGCTATTAGCTGAATATCTGGGGGTCGTCACGAAAGTGACGGTTTGACATCATTAGGGCAGTTCGTGGATTTTCTCTGCTTTCTCGCCTACATGTACCATCGGGCCATCCACTATCCCCTCGCTATATAAATAATGAGGGGCTGTTTTCATGGCGTAACGGCATTACTAGCCTATAGGCGGAACAGGTTGTCTCCTAGGTATGTGACATGCATATGCGCCTCTCTTAGCTGACCCATTTGACACGAACCTGCTTTATGGCTATCTTTCGCTGATTACATGTAGATCTTTCATAAAGTCAATGTAACCTCATTTAAATGCGTTGCCGAGACGGTACGTGCCACAATTTAGTGAACGTATGTAACGGCAATCAGTGTAACTGAAAAGGAGACAGTTTTCATGTGCTTTTCTTCAAAAAACGGGCTCCGCCAGACTTGCATCAGTGAATACATGAAAGCAGGCTAGTTCCAGATTATTGTGCGTCTTTGACGTAAATCTCGGTCACCACATAGGTGTCACTGCCATGTGCTTCTCTTCAACCAACCAAGCTCATTTCCACTTGCGTAACTGGGTATACAAAACTAGGTGTGTGCCAAGCTAAAATGAACTTCCGTGATGAGCATTTGCGTAACTGGAGATGGGCCACGAGGTATGTGCCACTTTTCAATAAAGCTTGTTGACCCCAACATGTAGCGCTACGTATGAGCCGCACTTCAATGTAGCGAAATTGGAAAGATCAGTCAAGTAGTCTATTACACAAAAAGAAAGGCGTTCCTGCAACCATGATTTGACCATTCCGTCTACTCTCACTGGTACGTAAGGTCTTTGTTAGCCACATGGGCCGCTCGCTGTGGCAAAAAATAGGCGTTTTTTTTAACAAGCTCGAGAAAAGAATAGTTTCGGAAAAAACGGGGTAGAGTAACGATAGTTTTATCGCCAATAGGGGGGGGGGTGGTTTTACGTCACACGGACGCCGTAGTGGAGGTCTACGGAGAATTTTGCCCAAGTGGGGATCTTTAACGTGCGCTACGATGCACACGGGCGTCTTCGCAGTGTGCCTCCATTCAAACTGCAATCTCCGGAGCCGGGAATTAGCCCGCAATTTCGAGCCGAGTATACTAGCGCCTTAGGTACTCGGCTACCCCGAAGGGTGACAGAGTAAGGTTATACAGGCATATGAATGTCATGAGTCCAGGTAGGTGTGCAGCGTTTCTCCAGCACGGCGGGTTTAAAGTGTATTTGGCCCAGGTTGTAGAGCTATTAGCTGAATATCTGGGGGTCGTCACGAAAGCGACGGTTTGACATCATTAGGGCAGTTCGTGGATTTTCTCTGCTTTCTCGCCTACATGTACCATCGGGCCGTTTACTACCTCCTCACTATATCAATACTGAAGGGCTCTTTTCATGGCGAAACGGCATTACTAGCCTATAGGTGGAACAGGTTGTGTCCTAGGTATGTGACATTGCATATGCGCCTCTCTTAAGCGGACCCATTTGACGCGAACGTGTTTTCCTGGCTATACTTCGCTGATTACGTATAGATCTTTCATAAAGTCAATGTAACCTCATTTAAATGCGTTGCCGAGACTGGGTACGTGCCACAGTTCAGTGGACGTATGTAACGGCAATGAGTGTAACTGAAAAGGATACAGTTTTCATGTGCTTTCCTTCAGAAAACGGGCTCCGCCAGACTTGCATCAGTGAATACATGAAAGCAGGCTAGTTCCCGATTATTGTGCGTCTTTGACGTAAATCTCGGTCACCGCATAGGTGTCACTGCCATGTTCTTCTCTTCAACCAACCAAGCTCATTTCCACTTGCGTAACTTGGTATACAAAACTAGGTGTGTGCCAAGCTAAAATGAACTTCCGTGATGAGCATTTGCGCGACGGGAGTTGAGCCACGAGCTATGTGCCCCTCTTATAAAGCTTGTTGACCCAAACATGTAGAGCTACGTATGAGCCGCACTTCAATGTAGCGAAATTGGAAAGATCAGTCAAGTAGTCTATTACACAAAAAGAAAGGCGTTCCTGCAACCATGATTTGACCATTCCGTCTACTCTCACTGGTACGTAAGGTCTTTGTTAGCCACATGGGCCGCTCGCTGTGGCAAAAAATAGGCGTTTTTTTTAACAAGCTCGAGAAAAGAATAGTTTCGGAAAAAACGGGGTAGAGTAACGATAGTTTTATCGCCAATAGGGGGGGGGGTGGTTTTACGTCACACGGACGCCGTAGTGGCGGTCTACGGAGAATTTTGCCCAAGTGGGGATCTTTAACGTGCGCTACGATGCACACGGGCGTCATCGCAGTGTGCCTCCATTCAAACTGCAATCTCCGGAGCCGGGGATTAGCCCGCAATTTCGAGCCGAGTATACTAGCGCCTTAGGTACTCGGCTACCCCGAAGGGTGACAGAGTAAGGTTATACAGGCATATGAATGTCATGAGTCCAGGTAGGTGTGCAGCGTTTCTCCAGCACTGCGGGTTTAAAGTGTATTTGGCCCAGGTTGTAGAGCTATTAGCTGAATATCTGGGGGTCGTCACGAAAGCGACGGTTTGACATCATTAGGGCGGCAGTTCGTGGATTTTCTCTGCTTTCTCGCCTACATGTACCATCGGGCCATCCACTATCCCCTCAGTATATGAATAATGAGGGGCTGTTTTCATGGCGAAACGGCATTACTAGCCTATAGGCGGAACAGGTTGTGTCCTAGGTATGTGACATGCATATGCGCCTCTCTTAGCTGACCCATTTGACACGAACCTGCTTTATGGATATATTTCGCTGATTACATGTAGATCTTTCATAAAGTCAATGTAACCTCATTTAAATGCGTTGCCGAGACGGTACGTGCCACAATTTAGTGAACGTATGTAACGGCAATCAGTGTAACTGAAAAGGAGACAGTTTTCATGGGCTTTTCTTCAAAAAACGGGCTCCGCCAGACTTGCATCAGTGAATACATGAAAGCAGGCTAGTTCCAGATTATTGTGCGTCTTTGACGTAAATCTCGGTCACCGCATAGGTGTCACTGCCATGTGCTTCTCTTCAACCAACCAAGCTCATTTCCACTTGCACAACTGGGTATACAAAACTAGGTGTGTGCCAAGCTAAAATGAACTTCCGTGATGAGCATTTGCGTCACTGGAGATGGGTCACGAGGTATGTGCCCTTTTTCAATAAAGCTTGTTGACCCCAACATGTAACGCTACGTATGAGCCCCACTTCAATGTAGTGAAATAGGAAGATCTGTCAAGTAGTCTATTATAGAAAAAGAAAGGTGTTCGTGCAACCATGATTCGACCATTCCGTCTACTCTCACTGGTACGTAAGGTCTGTGTTAGCCACATGGGCCGCTCGCTGTGGCAAAAAATAGGCGTTTTTTTTAACAAGCTCGAGAAAAGAATAGTTTCGGAAAAAACGGGGTAGAGTAACGATAGGTTTATCGCCAATAGGGGGGGGGGGGTGGTTTTACGTCACACCGACGCCGTAGTGGAGGTCTACGGAGAATTTTGCCCAACTGGGGATCTTTAACGTGCGCTACGATGCACACGGGCGTCTTCGCAGTGTGCCTCCATTCAAACTGCCATCTCCGGAGCCGGGGATTAGCCCGCAATTTCGAGCCGAGTATACTAGCGCCTTGGGTACTCGGCTACCCCGAAGGGTGACAGAGTAAGGTTATACAGGGATATGAATGTCATGAGTCCAGGTAGGTGTGCAGCGTTTCTCCAGCACGGCGGGTTTAAAGTGTATTTGGCCCAGGTTGTAGAGCTATTAGCTGAATATCTGGGGGTCGTCACGAAAGCGATGGTTTGACATCATTAGGGCAGTTCGTGGATTTTCTCTGCTTTCTCGCCTACATGTACCATCGGGCCGTTTACTATCTCCTCACTATATCAATAATGAAGGGCTGTTTTCATGGCGAAACGGCATTACTAGCCTATAGGTGGAACAGGTTGTGCCCTAGGTATGTGACATTGCATATGCGCCTCTCTTAAGCGGACCCATTTGACGCGAACGTGTTTTCCTGGCAATATTTCGCTGATTACATATAGATCTTTCATAAAGTCAATGTAACCTCATTTAAATGCGTTGCTGAGACTGGGTACGTGCCACAGTTCAGTGGACGTATATAACGGCAATCAGTGTAACTGAAAAGGATACAGTTTTCATGTGCTTTCCTTCAAAAAACGGGCTCCGCCACACTTGCATCACTCAATGGGTGAGAGCAGGCTAGTGCCAGATTTATTGTACGCCTTTGACGTAAATGTCGGTCACCGCATAGGCGTCTTTGCCATGTGCTTCTCTTCAACCAACCCAGCTCATTTCCACTTGCATAACTGGGTATACAAAACTAGGTGTGTGCCAAGCTGCAATGAACTTCCGTGAGGAGCATTTGCGCGACTGGAGATGAGCCACGAGCTATGTGCCCCTCTTATAAAGCTTGTTGACCCAAACATGTAGAGCTACGTATGAGCCGCACTTCAATGTAGCGAAATTGGAAAGATCAGTCAAGTAGTCTATTACACAAAAAGAAAGGCGTTCCTGCAACCATGATTTGACCATTCCGTCTACTCTCACTGGTACGTAAGGTCTTTGTTAGCCACATCGGCCGCTCGCTGTGGCAAAAAATAGGCGTTTTTTTTAACAAGCTCGAGAAAAGAATAGTTTCGGAAAAAACGGGGTAGAGTAACGATAGTTTTATCGCCAATAGGGGGGGGGGGGGTGGTTTTACGTCACACGGACGCCGTAGTGGAGGTCTACGGAGAATTTTGCCCAACTGGGGATCTTTAACGTGCGCTACGATGCACACGGGCGTCTTCGCAGTGTGCCTCCATTCAAACTGCAATCTCCGGAGCAGGGGATTAGCCCGCAATTTCGAGCCGAGTATACTAGCGCCTTAGGTACTCGGCTACCCCGAAAGGTGACAGAGTAAGGTTAAACAGGCATATGAATGTCATGAGTCCAGGTAGGTGTGCAGCGTTTCTCCAGCACGGCGGGTTTAAAGTGTATTTGGCCCAGGTTGTAGAGCTATTAGCTGAATATCTGGGGGTCGTCACGAAAGCGACGGTTTGACATCATTAGGGCAGTTCGTGGATTTTCTCTGCTTTCTCGCCTACATGTACCATCGGGCCATCCACTATCCCCTCACTATATCAATAATGAAGGGCTGTTTTCATGGCGAAACGGCATTACTAGCCTATAGGTGGAACAGGTTGTGTCCTAGGTATGCGACATTGCATATGCGCCTCTCTTAAGCGGACCCATTTGACGCGAACGTGTTTTCCTGGCTATATTTCGCTGATTACATATAGATCTTTCATAAAGTCAATGTAACCTCATTTAAATGCGTTGCCGAGACTGGGTACGTGCCACAGTTCAGTGGACGTATATAACGGCAATCAGTGTAACTGAAAAGGATACAGTTTTCATGTGCTTTCCTTCAAAAAACGGGCTCCGCCACACTTGCATCACTCAATGGGTGAGAGCAGGCTAGTGCCAGATTTATTGTACGCCTTTGACGTAAATGTCGGTCACCGCATAGGCGTCTTTGCCATGTGCTTCTCTTCAACCAACCCAGCTCATTTCCACTTGCATAACTGGGTATACAAAACTAGGTGTGTGCCAAGCTGCAATGAACTTCCGTGAGGAGCATTTGCGCGACTGGAGATGAGCCACGAGCTATGTGCCCCTCTTATAAAGCTTGTTGACCCAAACATGTAGAGCTACGTATGAGCCGCACTTCAATGTAGCGAAATTGGAAAGATCAGTCAAGTAGTCTATTACACAAAAAGAAAGGCGTTCCTGCAACCATGATTTGACCATTCCGTCTACTCTCACTGGTACGTAAGGTCTTTGTTAGCCACATCGGCCGCTCGCTGTGGCAAAAAATAGGCGTTTTTTTTAACAAGCTCGAGAAAAGAATAGTTTCGGAAAAAACGGGGTAGAGTAACGATAGTTTTATCGCCAATAGGGGGGGGGGTGGTTTTACGTCACACGGACGCCGTAGTGGAGGTCTACGGAGAATTTTGCCCAACTGGGGATCTTTAACGTGCGCTACGATGCACACGGGCGTCTTCGCAGTGTGCCTCCATTCAAACTGCAATCTCCGGAGCAGGGGATTAGCCCGCAATTTCGAGCCGAGTATACTAGCGCCTTAGGTACTCGGCTACCCCGAAAGGTGACAGAGTAAGGTTAAACAGGCATATGAATGTCATGAGTCCAGGTAGGTGTGCAGCGTTTCTCCAGCACGGCGGGTTTAAAGTGTATTTGGCCCAGGTTGTAGAGCTATTAGCTGAATATCTGGGGGTCGTCACGAAAGCGACGGTTTGACATCATTAGGGCAGTTCGTGGATTTTCTCTGCTTTCTCGCCTACATGTACCATCGGGCCATCCACTATCCCCTCACTATATCAGTAATGAGGGGCTGTTTTCATGGCGAAACGGCATTACTAGCCTATAGGCGGAACAGGATGTGTCCTAGGTATGTGACATTGCATATGCGCCTTTCTTAAGCGGACCCATTTGACGCGAACGTGTTTTCCTGGCTATATTTCGCTGATAACATATAGATCTTTCATAAAGTCGATGTAACCTCATTTAAATGCGTTACCGAGACTGGGTACGTGCCACAGTTCAGTGGACGTATATAACGGCAATCAGTGTAACTGAAAACGATACAGTTTTCATGCGCTTTCCTTCAAAAAACGGGCTCCGCCACACTTGCATCACTCAATGGGTGAGAGCAGGCTAGTGCCAGATTTATTGTACGCCTTTGACGTAAATGTCGGTCACCGCATAGGCGTCTTTGCCATGTGCTTCTCTTCAACCAACCCAGCTCATTTCCACTTGCATAACTGGGTATACAAAACTAGGTGTGTGCCAAGCTGCAATGAACTTCCGTGAGGAGCATTTGCGCGACTGGAGATGAACCACGAGCTATGTGCCCCTCTTATAAAGCTTGTTGACCCAAACATGTAGAGCTACGTATGAGCCGCACTTCAATGTAGCGAAATTGGAAAGATCAGTCAAGTAGTCTATTACACAAAAAGAAAGGCGTTCCTGCAACCATGATTTGACCATTCCGTCTACTCTCACTAATACGTAAGGTCTTTGTTAGCCACATGGGCCGCTCGCTGTGGCAAAAAATAGGCGTTTTTTTTAACAAGCTCGAGAAAAGAATAGTTTCGGAAAAAACGGGGTAGAGTAACGATAGTTTTATCGCCAATAGGGGGGGGGGGGGGGGGGTTTACGTCACACGTACGCCGTAGTGGAGGTCTACGGAGAATTTTGCCCAACTGGGGATCTTTAACGTGCGCTACGATGCACACGGGCGTCTTCGCAGTGTGCCTCCATTCAAACTGCAATCTCCGGAGCCGGGGATTAGCCCGCAATTTCGAGCCGAGTATACTAGCGCCTTAGGTACTCGGCTACCCCGAAGGGTGACAGAGTAAGGTTATACAGGCATATGAATGTCATGAGTCCAGGTAGGTGTGCAGCGTTTCTCCAGCACTGCGGGTTTAAAGTGTATTTGGCCCAGGTTGTAGAGCTATTAGCTGAATATCTGGGGGTCGTCACGAAAGCGACGGTTTGACATCATTAGGGCAGTTCGTGGATTTTCTCTGCTTTCTCGCCTACATGTACCATCGGGCCGTTTACTATCTCCTCACTATATCAATAATGAAGGGCTGTTTTCATGGCGAAATGGCATTACTAGCCTATAGGTGGAACAGGTTGTGTCCTAGGTATGTGACATTGCATATGCGCCTCTCTTAAGCGGACCCATTTGACGCGAACGTGTTTTCCTGGCTATATTTCGCTGATTACATATAGATCTTTCATAAAGTCAATGTAACCTCATTTAAATGCGTTGCCGAGACAGGGTACGTGCCACAGTTCAGTGGACGTATATAACGGCAATCAGTGTTACTGAAAAGGATACAGTTTTCATGTGCTTTCCTTCAAAAAACCGGCTCCGCCACACTTGCATCACTCAATGGGTGGGAGCAGGCTAGTGCCAGATTTATTGTACGCCCTTGACGTAAATATCGGTCACCGCATAGGCGTCTTTGCCATGTGCTTCTCTTCAACCAACCCAGCTCATTTCCACTTGCATAACTCGGTATACAAAACTAGGTGCGTGCCAAGCTGCAATGAACTTCCGTGAGGAGCATTTGCGCGACTGGAGATGAGCCACGAGCTATGTGGCCCTCTTATAAAGCTTGTTGACCCAAACGTGTAGAGCTACGTATGAGCCGCACTTCAATGTAGCGAAATTGGAAAGATCAGTCAAGTAGTCTATTACACAAAAAGAAAGGCGTTCCTGCAACCATGATTTGACCATTCCGTCTACTCTCACTGGTACGTAAGGTCTTTGTTAGCCACATGGGCCGCTCGCTGTGGCAAAAAATAGGCGTTTTTTTTAACAAGCTCGAGAAAAGAATAGTTTCGGAAAAAACGGGGTAGAGTAACGATATTTTTATCGCCAATAGGGGGGGGGGGTGGTTTTACGTCACACGAACGCCGTAGTGGAGGTATACGGAGAATTTTGCCCAACTGGGGATCTTTAACGTGCGCTACGATGCACACGGGCGTCTTCGCAGTGTGCCTCCATTCAAACTGCAATCTCCGGAGCCGGGGATTAGCCCGCAATTTCGAGCCGAGTATACTAGCGCCTTAGGTACTCGGCTACCCCGAAGGGTGACAGAGTAAGGTTATACAGGCATATGAATGTCATGAGTCCAGGTAGGTGTGCAGCGTTTCTCCAGCACGGCGGGTTTAAAGTGTATTTGGCCCAGGTTGTAGAGCTATTAGCTGAATATCTGGGGGTCGTCACGAAAGCGATGGTTTGACATCATTAGGGCAGTTCGTGGATTTTCTCTGCTTTCTCGAATACATGTACCATCGGGCCGTTTACTATCTCCTCACTATATCAATAATGAAGGGCTGTTTTCATGGCGAAACGGCATTACTAGCCTATAGGTGGAACAGATTGTGTCCTAGGTATGTGACATTGCATATGCGCCTCTCTTAAGCGGACCCATTTGACGCGAACGTGTTTTCCTGGCTATATTTCGCTGATTACATATAGATCTTTCATAAAGTCAATGTAACCTCATTTAAATGCGTTGCCGAGACTGGGTACGTGCCACAGTTCAGTGGACGTATATAACGGCAATCAGTGTAACTGAAAAGGATACAGTTTTCATGTGCTTTCCTTCAAAAAACGGGCTCCGCCACACTTGCATCACTCAATGGGTGAGAGCAGGCTAGTGCCACATTTATTGTACGCCTTTGACGTAAATGTCGGTCACCGCATAGGCGTCTTTGCCATGTGCTTCTCTTCAACCAACTAAGCTCATTTCCACTTGCATAACTGGGTATACAAAACTAGGTGTGTGCCAAGCTGCAATGAACTTCCGTGAGGAGCATTTGCGCGACTGGAGATGAGCCACGAGCTATGTGCCCCTCTTATAAAGCTTGTTGACCCAAACATGTAGAGCTACGTATGAGCCGCACTTCAATGTAGCGAAATTGGAAAGATCAGTCAAGTAGTCTATTACACAAAAAGAAAGGCGTTCCTGCAACCATGACTTGACCATTCCGTCTACTCTCACTGGTACGTAAGGTCTTTGTTAGCCACATGGGCCGCTCGCTGCGGCAAAAAATAGGCGCTTTTTTTAACAAGCTCGAGAAAAGAATAGTTTCGGAAAAAACGGGGTAGAGTAACGATAGTTTTATCGCCAATAGGGGGGGGGGGGTGGTTTTACGTCACACGGACGCCGTAGTGGAGGTCTACGGAGAATTTTGCCCAACTGGGGATCTTTAACGTGCGCTACGATGCACACGGGCGTCTTCGCAGTGTGCCTCCATTCAAACAGCAATCTCCGGAGCCGGGGATTAGCCCGCAATTTCGAGCCGAGTATACTAGCGCCTTAGGTACTCGGCTACCCCGAAGGGTGACAGAGTAAGGTTATACAGGCATATGAATGTCATGAGTCCAGGTAGGTGTGCAGCGTTTCTCCAGCACTGCGGGTTTAAAGTGTATTTGGCCCAAGTTGTAGAGCTATTAGCTGAATATCTGGGGGTCGTCACGAAAGCGACGGTTTGACATCATTAGGGCAGTCCGTGGATTTTCTCTGCTTTCTCGCCTACATGTACCATCGGGCCATCCACTATCCCCTCACTATATCAATAATGAGGGGCTGTTTTCATGGCGAAACGGCATTACTAGCCTATAGGCGGAACAGGTTGTGTCCTAGGTATGTGATATGCATATGCGCCTCTCTTAGCTGACCCATTTGACACGAACCTGCTTTATGGCTATATTTCGCTGATTACATGTAGATCTTTCATAAAGTCAATGTAACCTCATTTAAATGCGTTGCCGAGACGGTACGTGCCACAATTTAGTGAACGTATGTAACGGCAATCAGTATAACTGAAAAGGAGACAGTTATCATGTGCTTTTCTTCAAAAAACGGGCTCCGCCAGCCTTGCATCAGTGAATACATGAAAGCAGGCTAGTTCCAGATTATTGTGCGTCTTTGACGTAAATCTCGGTCACCGCATAGGTGTCACTGCCATGTGCTTCTCTTCAACCAACCAAGCTCATTTCCACTTGCATAACTGGGTATAGAAAACTAGGTGTGTGCCAAGCTAAAATGAACTTCCGTGATGAGCATTTGCGTCACTGGAGATGGGTCACGAGGTATGTGCCCTTTTTCAATAAAGCTTGTTGACCCCAACATGTAGCGCTACGTATGAGCCGCACTTCAATGTAGTGAAATAGGAAGATCTGTCAAGTAGTCTCTTATAGAAAAAGAAAGGTGTTCGTGCAACCATGATTTGACCATTCCGTCTACCCTCACTGGTACGTAAGGTCATTGTTAGCCACATGGGCCGCTCGCTGTGGCAAAAAAATAGGCGTTTTTTTTAACAAGCTCGAGAAAAGAATAGTTTCGGAAAAAACGGGGTAGAGTAACGATAGTTTTATCGCCAATAGGGGGGGGGGGGGGTGGTTTTACGTCACACGGACGCCGTAGTGGAGGTCTACGGAGAATTTTGCCCAACTGGGGATCTTTAACGTGCGCTACGATGTACACGGGCGTCTTCGCAGTGTGCCTCCATTCAAACCGCATTCTCCGGAGCCGGGGATTAGCCCGCAATTTCGCGCCGAGTATACTAGCGCCTTAGGTACTCAGCTACCCCGAAGGGTGACAGAGTAAGGTTATACAGGCATATGAATGTCATGAGTCCAGGTAGGTGTGCAGCGTTTCTCCAGCACTGCGGGTTTAAAGTGTATTTGGCCCAGGTTGTAGAGCTATTAGCTGAATATCTGGGGGTCATCACGAAAGCGATGGTTTGACATCATTAGGGCAGTTCGTGGATTTTCTCTGCTTTCTCGCCTACATGTACCATCGGGCCGTTTACTATCTCCTCACTATATCAATAATGAAGGGCTGTTTTCATGGCGAAACGGCATTACTAGCCTATAGGTGGAACAGGTTGTGTCCTAGGTATGTGACATTGCATATGCGCCTTTCTTAAGCGGACCCATTTGACGCGAACGTGTTTTCCTGGCTATATTTCGCTGATTACATATAGATCTTTCATAAAGTCAATGTAACCTCATTTAAATGCGTTGCCGAGACAGGGTACGTGCCACAGTTCAGTGGACGTATATAACGGCAATCAGTGTTACTGAAAAGGATACAGTTTTCATGTGCTTTCCTTCAAAAAACCGGCTCCGCCACACTTGCATCACTCAATGGGTGGGAGCAGGCTAGTGCCAGATTTATTGTACGCCCTTGACGTAAATATCGGTCACCGCATAGGCGTCTTTGCCATGTGCTTCTCTTCAACCAACCCAGCTCATTTCCACTTGCATAACTCGGTATACAAAACTAGGTGCGTGCCAAGCTGCAATGAACTTCCGTGAGGAGCATTTGCGCGACTGGAGATGAGCCACGAGCTATGTGGCCCTCTTATAAAGCTTGTTGACCCAAACGTGTAGAGCTACGTATGAGCCGCACTTCAATGTAGCGAAATTGGAAAGATCAGTCAAGTAGTCTATTACACAAAAAGAAAGGCGTTCCTGCAACCATGATTTGACCATTCCGTCTACTCTCACTGGTACGTAAGGTCTTTGTTAGCCACATGGGCCGCTCGCTGTGGCAAAAAATAGGCGTTTTTTTTAACAAGCTCGAGAAAAGAATAGTTTCGGAAAAAACGGGGTAGAGTAACGATATTTTTATCGCCAATAGGGGGGGGGGGTGGTTTTACGTCACACGAACGCCGTAGTGGAGGTATACGGAGAATTTTGCCCAACTGGGGATCTTTAACGTGCGCTACGATGCACACGGGCGTCTTCGCAGTGTGCCTCCATTCAAACTGCAATCTCCGGAGCCGGGGATTAGCCCGCAATTTCGAGCCGAGTATACTAGCGCCTTAGGTACTCGGCTACCCCGAAGGGTGACAGAGTAAGGTTATACAGGCATATGAATGTCATGAGTCCAGGTAGGTGTGCAGCGTTTCTCCAGCACGGCGGGTTTAAAGTGTATTTGGCCCAGGTTGTAGAGCTATTAGCTGAATATCTGGGGGTCGTCACGAAAGCGATGGTTTGACATCATTAGGGCAGTTCGTGGATTTTCTCTGCTTTCTCGAATACATGTACCATCGGGCCGTTTACTATCTCCTCACTATATCAATAATGAAGGGCTGTTTTCATGGCGAAACGGCATTACTAGCCTATAGGTGGAACAGATTGTGTCCTAGGTATGTGACATTGCATATGCGCCTCTCTTAAGCGGACCCATTTGACGCGAACGTGTTTTCCTGGCTATATTTCGCTGATTACATATAGATCTTTCATAAAGTCAATGTAACCTCATTTAAATGCGTTGCCGAGACTGGGTACGTGCCACAGTTCAGTGGACGTATATAACGGCAATCAGTGTAACTGAAAAGGATACAGTTTTCATGTGCTTTCCTTCAAAAAACGGGCTCCGCCACACTTGCATCACTCAATGGGTGAGAGCAGGCTAGTGCCACATTTATTGTACGCCTTTGACGTAAATGTCGGTCACCGCATAGGCGTCTTTGCCATGTGCTTCTCTTCAACCAACTAAGCTCATTTCCACTTGCATAACTGGGCATACAAAACTAGGTGTGTGCCAAGCTGCAATGAACTTCCGTGAGGAGCATTTGCGCGACTGGAGATGAGCCACGAGCTATGTGCCCCTCTTATAAAGCTTGTTGACCCAAACATGTAGAGCTACGTATGAGCCGCACTTCAATGTAGCGAAATTGGAAAGATCAGTCAAGTAGTCTATTACACAAAAAGAAAGGCGTTCCTGCAACCATGACTTGACCATTCCGTCTACTCTCACTGGTACGTAAGGTCTTTGTTAGCCACATGGGCCGCTCGCTGCGGCAAAAAATAGGCGCTTTTTTTAACAAGCTCGAGAAAAGAATAGTTTCGGAAAAAACGGGGTAGAGTAACGATAGTTTTATCGCCAATAGGGGGGGGGGGGTGGTTTTACGTCACACGGACGCCGTAGTGGAGGTCTACGGAGAATTTTGCCCAACTGGGGATCTTTAACGTGCGCTACGATGCACACGGGCGTCTTCGCAGTGTGCCTCCATTCAAACAGCAATCTCCGGAGCCGGGGATTAGCCCGCAATTTCGAGCCGAGTATACTAGCGCCTTAGGTACTCGGCTACCCCGAAGGGTGACAGAGTAAGGTTATACAGGCATATGAATGTCATGAGTCCAGGTAGGTGTGCAGCGTTTCTCCAGCACTGCGGGTTTAAAGTGTATTTGGCCCAAGTTGTAGAGCTATTAGCTGAATATCTGGGGGTCGTCACGAAAGCGACGGTTTGACATCATTAGGGCAGTCCGTGGATTTTCTCTGCTTTCTCGCCTACATGTACCATCGGGCCATCCACTATCCCCTCACTATATCAATAATGAGGGGCTGTTTTCATGGCGAAACGGCATTACTAGCCTATAGGCGGAACAGGTTGTGTCCTAGGTATGTGATATGCATATGCGCCTCTCTTAGCTGACCCATTTGACACGAACCTGCTTTATGGCTATATTTCGCTGATTACATGTAGATCTTTCATAAAGTCAATGTAACCTCATTTAAATGCGTTGCCGAGACGGTACGTGCCACAATTTAGTGAACGTATGTAACGGCAATCAGTATAACTGAAAAGGAGACAGTTATCATGTGCTTTTCTTCAAAAAACGGGCTCCGCCAGCCTTGCATCAGTGAATACATGAAAGCAGGCTAGTTCCAGATTATTGTGCGTCTTTGACGTAAATCTCGGTCACCGCATAGGTGTCACTGCCATGTGCTTCTCTTCAACCAACCAAGCTCATTTCCACTTGCATAACTGGGTATACAAAACTAGGTGTGTGCCAAGCTAAAATGAACTTCCGTGATGAGCATTTGCGTCACTGGAGATGGGTCACGAGGTATGTGCCCTTTTTCAATAAAGCTTGTTGACCCCAACATGTAGCGCTACGTATGAGCCGCACTTCAATGTAGTGAAATAGGAAGATCTGTCAAGTAGTCTCTTATAGAAAAAGAAAGGTGTTCGTGCAACCATGATTTGACCATTCCGTCTACCCTCACTGGTACGTAAGGTCATTGTTAGCCACATGGGCCGCTCGCTGTGGCAAAAAAATAGGCGTTTTTTTTAACAAGCTCGAGAAAAGAATAGTTTCGGAAAAAACGGGGTAGAGTAACGATAGTTTTATCGCCAATAGGGGGGGGGGGGGGTGGTTTTACGTCACACGGACGCCGTAGTGGAGGTCTACGGAGAATTTTGCCCAACTGGGGATCTTTAACGTGCGCTACGATGTACACGGGCGTCTTCGCAGTGTGCCTCCATTCAAACCGCATTCTCCGGAGCCGGGGATTAGCCCGCAATTTCGCGCCGAGTATACTAGCGCCTTAGGTACTCGGCTACCCCGAAGGGTGACAGAGTAAGGTTATACAGGCATATGAATGTCATGAGTCCAGGTAGGTGTGCAGCGTTTCTCCAGCACTGCGGGTTTAAAGTGTATTTGGCCCAGGTTGTAGAGCTATTAGCTGAATATCTGGGGGTCATCACGAAAGCGATGGTTTGACATCATTAGGGCAGTTCGTGGATTTTCTCTGCTTTCTCGCCTACATGTACCATCGGGCCGTTTACTATCTCCTCACTATATCAATAATGAAGGGCTGTTTTCATGGCGAAACGGCATTACTAGCCTATAGGTGGAACAGGTTGTGTCCTAGGTATGTGACATTGCATATGCGCCTCTCTTAAGCGGACCCATTTGACGCGAACGTGTTTTCCTGGCTATATTTCGCTGATTACATATAGATCTTTCATAAAGTCAATGTAACCTCATTTAAATGCGTTGCCGAGACTGGGTACGTGCCACAGTTCAGTGGACGTATATAACGGCAATCAGTGTGACTGAAAAGGATACAGTTTTCATGTGCTTTCCTTCAAAAAACGGGCTCCGCCACACTTGCATCACTCAATGGGTGAGAGCAGGCTAGTGCCAGATTTATTGTACGCCTTTGACGTAAATGTCGGTCACCGCATAGGCGTCTTTGCCATGTGCTTCTCTTCAACCAACCCAGCTCATTTCCACTTGCATAACTGGGTATACAAAACTAGGTGTGTGCCAAGCTGCAATGAACTTCCGTGAGGAGCATTTGCGCGACTGGAGATGAGCCACGAGCTATGTGCCCCTCTTATAAAGCTGTTGACCCAAACATGTAGAGCTACGTATGAGCGGCACTTCAATGTAGCGAAATTGGAAAGATCAGTCAAGTAGTCTATTACACAAAAAGAAAGGCGTTCCTGCAACCATGATTTGACCATTACGTCTACTCTCACTGGTACGTAAGGTCTTTGTTAGCCACATGGGCCGCTCGCTGTGGCAAAAAATAGGCGTTTTTTTTTAACAAGCTCGAGAAAAGAATAGTTTCGGAAAAAACGGGGTAGAGTAACGATAGTTTTATCGCAAATAGGGGGGGGGTGGTTTTACGTCACACGGACGCCGTAGTGGAGGTCTACGGAGAATTTTGCCCAACTTGGTATCTTTAACGTGCGCTACGATGCACATGGGCGTCTTCGCAGTGTGCCTCCATTCAAACTGCAATCTCCGGAGCCGGGGATTAGCCCGCAATTTCGAGCCGAGTATACTAGCGCCTTAGGTACTCGGCTACCCCGAAGGGTGACAGAGCAATGTTATACAGGCATATGAATGTCATGAGTCCAGGTAGGTGTGCAGCGTTTCTCCAGCACTGCGGGTTTAAAGTGTATTTGGCCCAGGTTGTAGAGCTATTAGCTGAATATCTGGGGGTCGTCACGAAAGCGACGGTTTGACATTATTAGGGCAGTTCGTGGATTTTCTCTGCTTTCTCGCCTACATGCACCATCGGGCCATCCACTATCCCCTCACTATATCAATAATGAGGGGCTGTTTTCATGGCGAAACGGCATTACTAGCCTATAGGCGGAACAGGTTGTGTCCTAGGTATGTGATATGCATATGCGCCTCTCTTAGCTGACCCATTTGACACGAACCTGTTTTATGGCTATATTTCGCTGATTACATGTAGATCTTTCATAAAGTCAATGTAACCTCATTTAAATGCGTTGCCGAGACGGTACGTGCCACAATTTAGTGAACGTATGTAACGGCAATCAGTGTAACTGAAAAGGAGACGGTTATCATGTGCTTTTCTTCAAAAAACGGGCTCCGCCAGACTTGCATCAGTGAATGCATGAAAGCAGGCTAGTTCCAGATTATTGTGCGTCTTTGACGTAAATCTCGGTCACCACATAGGTGTCACTGCCATGTGCTTCTCTTCAACCAACCAAGCTCATTTCCACTTGCGTAACTGGGTATACAAAACTAGGTGTGTGCCAAGCTAAAATGAACTTCCGTGATGAGCATTTCCGTAACTGGAGATGGGCCACGAGGTATGTGCCACTTTTCAATAAAGCTTGTTGACCCCAACATGTAGCGCTACGTATGAGCCGCACTTCAATGTAGTGAAATAGGAAGATCTGTCAAGTAGTCGCTTATAGAAAAAGAAAGGTGTCCGTGCAACCATGATTTGACCATTCCGTCTACCCTCACTGGTACGTAAGGTCATTGTTAGCCACATGGGCCGCTCGCTGTGGCAAAAAAATAGGCGTTTTTTTTAACAAGCTCGAGAAAAGAATAGTTTCGGAAAAAATGGGGTAGAGTAACGATAGTTTTATCGCCAATAGGGGGGGGGGGTGGTTTTACGTCACACGGACTGCGTAGTGGAGGTCTACGGAGAATTTTGCCCAACTGGGGTTCTTTAACGTGCGCTACGATGCACACGGGCGTCTTCGCAGTGTGCCTCCATTCAAACTGCAATCTCCGGAGCCGGGGATTAGCCCGCAATTTCCCGCCGAGTATACTAGCGCCTTAGGTACTCGGCTACCCCGAAGGGTGACAGAGTAAGGTTATACAGGCATATGAATGTCATGAGTCCAGGTAGGTGTGCAGCGTTTCTCCAGCACGGCGGGTTTAAAGTGTATTTGGCCCAGGTTGTAGAGCTATTAGCTGAATATCTGGGGGTCGTCACGAAAGCGACGGTTTGACATCATTAGGGCGACAGTTCGTGGATTTTCTCTGCTTTCTCGCCTACATGTACCATCGGGCCATCCACTATCCCCTCAGTATATGAATAATGAGGGGCTGTTTTTATGGCGAAACGGCATTACTAGCCTATAGGCGGAACAGGTTGTGTCCTAGGTATGTGACATGCATATGCGCCTCTCTTAGCTGACCCATTTGACACGAACCTGCTTTATGGCTATCTTTCGCTGATTACATGTAGATCTTTCATAAAGTCAATGTAACCTCATTTAAATGCGTTGCCGAGACGGTACGTGCCACAATTTAGTGAACGTATGTAACGGCAATCAGTGTAACTGAAAAGGAGACAGTTTTCATGTGCTTTTCTTCAAAAAACGGGCTCCGCCAGACTTGCATCAGTGAATACATGAAAGCAGGCTAGTTCCAGATTATTGTGCGTCTTTGACGTAAATCTCGCTCACCGCATAGGTGTCACTGCCATGTGCTTCTCTTCAACCAACCAAGCTCATTTCCACATGCGCAACTGGGTATACAAAACTAGGTGTGTGCCAAGCTAAAATGAACTTCCGTGATGAGCATTTGCGTAACTGGAGATGGGCCACGAGGTATGTGCCACTTTTCAATAAAGCTTGTTGACCCCAACATGTAGCGCTACGTATGAGCCGCACTTCAATGTTGTGAAATAGGAAGATCTGTCAAGTAGTCTCTTATAGAAAAAGAAAGGTGTTCGTGCAACCATGATTTGACCATTCCGTCTACCCTCACTGGTACGTAAGGTCATTGTTAGCCGCATGGGCCGCTCGCTGTGGCAAAAAAATAGGCGTTTTTTTTAACAAGCTCGAGATAAGAATAGTTTCGGAAAAAACGGGGTAGAGTAACGATAGTTTTATCGCCAATAGGGGGGGGGGTGGTTTTACGTCACACGGACGCCGTAGTGGAGGTCTACGGAGAATTTTGCCCAACTGGGGATCTTTAACGTGCGCTACGATGCACATGGGCGTCTTCGCAGTGTGCCTCCATTCAAACTGCAATCTCCGGAGCCGGGGATTAGCCCGCAATTTCGAGCCGAGTATACTAGCGCCTTAGGTACTCGGCTACCCCGAAGGGTGACAGAGTAATGTTATACAGGCATATGAATGTCATGAGTCCAGGTAGGTGTGCAGCGTTTCTCCAGCACTGCGGGTTTAAAGTGTATTTGGCCCAGGTTGTAGAGCTATTAGCTGAATATCTGGGGGTCGTCACGAAAGCGACGGTTTGACATTATTAGGGCAGTTCGTGGATTTTCTCTGCTTTCTCGCCTACATGTACCATCGGGCCATCCACTATCCCCTCACTATATCAATAATGAGGGGCTGTTTTCATGGCGAAACGGCATTACTAGCCTATAGGCGGAACAGGTTGTGTCCTAGGTATGTGATATGCATATGCGCCTCTCTTAGCTGACCCATTTGACACGAACCTGTTTTATGGCTATATTTCGCTGATTACATGTAGATCTTTCATAAAGTCAATGTAACCTCATTTAAATGCGTTGCCGAGACGGTACGTGCCACAATTTAGTGAACGTATGTAACGGCAATCAGTGTAACTGAAAAGGAGACGGTTATCATGTGCTTTTCTTCAAAAAACGGGCTCCGCCAGACTAGCATCAGTGAATGCATGAAAGCAGGCTAGTTCCAGATTATTGTGCGTCTTTGACGTAAATCTCGGTCACCACATAGGTGTCACTGCCATGTGCTTCTCTTCAACCAACCAAGCTCATTTCCACTTGCGTAACTGGGTATACAAAACTAGGTGTGTGCCAAGCTAAAATGAACTTCCGTGATGAGCATTTGCGCGACGGGAGATGAGCCACGAGCTATGTGCCCCTCTTATAAAGCTTGTTGACCCAAACATGTAGAGCTACGTATGAGCCGCACTTCAATGTAGCGAAATTGGAAAGATCAGTCAAGTAGTCTATTACACAAAAAGAAAGGCGTTCCTGCAACCATGATTTGACCATTCCGTCTACTCTCACTGGTACGTAAGGTCTTTGTTAGCCACATGGGCCGCTCGCTGTGGCAAAAAATAGGCGTTTTTTTAACAAGCTCGAGAAAAGAATAGTTTCGGAAAAAACGGGGTAGAGTAACGATAGTTTTATCGCCAATAGGGGGGGGGGGGGGTGGTTTTACGTCACACGGACGCCGTAGTGGAGGTCTACGGAGAATTTTGCCCAAGTGGGGATCTTTAACGTGCGCTACGATGCACACCGGCGTCATCGCAGTGTGCCTCCATTCAAACTGCAATCTCCGGAGCCGGGGATTAGCCCGCAATTTCGAGCCGAGTATACTAGCGCCTTAGGTACTCGGCTACCCCGAAGGGTGACAGAGTAAGGTTATACAGGCATATGAATGTCATGAGTCCAGGTAGGTGTGCAGCGTTTCTCCAGCACTGCGGGTTTAAAGTGTATTTGGCCCAGGTTGTAGAGCTATTAGCTGAATATCTGGGGGTCGTCACGAAAGCGACGGTTTGACATCATTAGGGCAGTTCGTGGATTTTCTCTGCTTTCTCGCCTACATGTACCATCGGGCCATCCACTATCCCCTCACTATATCAGTAATGAGGGGCTGTTTTCATGGCGAAACGGCATTACTAGCCTATAGGCGGAACAGGATGTGTCCTAGGTATGTGACATTGCATATGCGCCTTTCTTAAGCGGACCCATTTGACGCGAACGTGTTTTCCTGGCTATATTTCGCTGATTACATATAGATCTTTCATAAAGTCGATGTAACCTCATTTAAATGCGTTACCGAGACTGGGTACGTGCCACAGTTCAGTGGACGTATATAACGGCAATCAGTGTAACTGAAAACGATACAGTTTTCATGCGCTTTCCTTCAAAAAACGGGCTCCGCCACACTTGCATCACTCAATGGGTGAGAGCAGGCTAGTGCCAGATTTATTGTACGCCTTTGACGTAAATGTCGGTCACCGCATAGGCGTCTTTGCCATGTGCTTCTCTTCAACCAACCCAGCTCATTTCCACTTGCATAACTGGGTATACAAAACTAGGTGTGTGCCAAGCTGCAATGAACTTCCGTGAGGAGCATTTGCGTGACTGGAGATGAACCACGAGCTATGTGCCCCTCTTATAAAGCTTGTTGACCCAAACATGTAGAGCTACGTATGAGCCGCACTTCAATGTAGCGAAATTGGAAAGATCAGTCAAGTAGTCTATTACACAAAAAGAAAGGCGTTCCTGCAACCATGATTTGACCATTCCGTCTACTCTCACTAATACGTAAGGTCTTTGTTAGCCACATGGGCCGCTCGCTGTGGCAAAAAATAGGCGTTTTTTTTAACAAGCTCGAGAAAAGAATAGTTTCGGAAAAAACGGGGTAGAGTAACGATAGTTTTATCGCCAATAGGGGGGGGGGGGGTTTACGTCACACGTACGCCGTAGTGGAGGTCTACGGAGAATTTTGCCCAACTGGGGATCTTTAACGTGCGCTACGATGCACACGGGCGTCTTCGCAGTGTGCCTCCATTCAAACTGCAATCTCCGGAGCCGGGGATTAGCCCGCAATTTCGAGCCGAGTATACTAGCGCCTTAGGTACTCGGCTACCCCGAAGGGTGACAGAGTAAGCTAATACAGGCATATGAATGTCATGAGTCCAGGTAGGTGTGCAGCGTTTCTCCAGCACTGCGGGTTTAAAGTGTATTTGGCCCAGGTTGTAGAGCTATTAGCTGAATATCTGGGGGTCGTCACGAAAGCGACGGTTTGACATCATTAGGGCAGTTCGTGGATTTTCTCTGCTTTTTCGCCTACATGTACCATCGGGCCGTTTACTATCTCCTCACTATATCAATAATGAAGGGCTGTTTTCATGGCGAAATGGCATTACTAGCCTATAGGTGGAACAGGTTGTGTCCTAGGTATGTGACATTGCATATGCGCCTCTCTTAAGCGGACCCATTTGACGCGAACGTGTTTTCCTGGCTATATTTCGCTGATTACATATAGATCTTTCATAAAGTCAATGTAACCTCATTTAAATGCGTTGCCGAGACAGGGTACGTGCCACAGTTCAGTGGACGTATATAACGGCAATCAGTGTAACTGAAAAGGATACAGTTTTCATGTGCTTTCCTTCAAAAAACGGGCTCTGCCACACTTGCATCACTCAATGGGTGAGAGCAGGCTAGTGCCACATTTATTGTACGCCTTTGACGTAAATGTCGGTCACCGCATAGGCGTCTTTGCCATGTGCTTCTCTTCAACCAACTAAGCTCATTTCCACTTGCATAACTGGGTATACAAAACTAGGTGTGTGCCAAGCTGCAATGAACTTCCGTGAGGAGCATTTGCGCGACTGGAGATGAGCCACGAGCTATGTGCCCCTCTTATAAAGCTTGTTGACCCAAACATGTAGAGCTACGTATGAGCCGCACTTCAATGTAGCGAAATTGGAAAGATCAGTCAAGTAGTCTATTACACAAAAAGAAAGGCGTTCCTGCAACCATGACTTGACCATTCCGTCTACTCTCACTGGTACGTAAGGTCTTTGTTAGCCACATGGGCCGCTCGCTGCGGCAAAAAATAGGCGTTTTTTTTAACAAGCTCGAGAAAAGAATAGTTTCGGAAAAAACGGGGTAGAGCAACGATAGTTTTATCGCCAATAGGGGGGGGGGTGGTTTTACGTCACACGGACGCCGTAGTGGAGGTCTACGGAGAATTTTGCCCAACTGGGGATCTTTAACGTGCGCTACGATGCACACGGGCGTCTTCGCAGTGTGCCTCCATTCAAACAGCAATCTCCGGAGCCGGGGATTAGCCCGCAATTTCGAGCCGAGTATACTAGCGCCTTAGGTACTCGGCTACCCCGAAGGGTGACAGAGTAAGGTTATACAGGCATATGAATGTCATGAGTCCAGGTAGGTGTGCAGCGTTTCTCCAGCACTGCGGGTTTAAAGTGTATTTGGCCCAAGTTGTAGAGCTATTAGCTGAATATCTGGGGGTCGTCACGAAAGCGACGGTTTGACATCATTAGGGCAGTCCGTGGATTTTCTCTGCTTTCTCGCCTACATGTACCATCGGGCCATCCACTATCCCCTCACTATATCAATAATGAGGGGCTGTTTTCATGGCGAAACGGCATTACTAGCCTATAGGCGGAACAGGTTGTGTCCTAGGTATGTGATATGCATATGCGCCTCTCTTAGCTGACCCATTTGACACGAACCTGCTTTATGGCTATATTTCGCTGATTACATGTAGATCTTTCATAAAGTCAATGTAACCTCATTTAAATGCGTTGCCGAGACGGTACGTGCCACAATTTAGTGAACGTATGTAACGGCAATCAGTATAACTGAAAAGGAGACAGTTATCATGTGCTTTTCTTCAAAAAACGGGCTCCGCCAGCCTTGCATCAGTGAATACATGAAAGCAGGCTAGTTCCAGATTATTGTGCGTCTTTGACGTAAATCTCGGTCACCGCATAGGTGTCACTGCCATGTGCTTCTCTTCAACCAACCAAGCTCATTTCCACTTGCATAACTGGGTATACAAAACTAGGTGTGTGCCAAGCTAAAATGAACTTCCGTGATGAGCATTTGCGTCACTGGAGATGGGTCACGAGGTATGTGCCCTTTTTCAATAAAGCTTGTTGACCCCAACATGTAGCGCTACGTATGAGCCGCACTTCAATGTAGTGAAATAGGAAGATCTGTCAAGTAGTCTCTTATAGAAAAAGAAAGGTGTTCGTGCAACCATGATTTGACCATTCCGTCTACCCTCACTGGTACGTAAGGTCATTGTTAGCCACATGGGCCGCTCGCTGTGGCAAAAAAATAGGCGTTTTTTTTAACAAGCTCGAGAAAAGAATAGTTTCGGAAAAAACGGGGTAGAGTAACGATAGTTTTATCGCCAATAGGGGGGGGGGGGTGGTTTTACGTCACACGGACGCCGTAGTGGAGGTCTACGGAGAATTTTGCCCAACTGGGGATCTTTAACGTGCGCTACGATGTACACGGGCGTCTTCGCAGTGTGCCTCCATTCAAACCGCATTCTCCGGAGCCGGGGATTAGCCCGCAATTTCGCGCCGAGTATACTAGCGCCTTAGGTACTCGGCTACCCCGAAGGGTGACAGAGTAAGGTTATACAGGCATATGAATGTCATGAGTCCAGGTAGGTGTGCAGCGTTTCTCCAGCACTGCGGGTTTAAAGTGTATTTGGCCCAGGTTGTAGAGCTATTAGCTGAATATCTGGGGGTCATCACGAAAGCGATGGTTTGACATCATTAGGGCAGTTCGTGGATTTTCTCTGCTTTCTCGCCTACATGTACCATCGGGCCGTTTACTATCACCTCACTATATCAATAATGAAGGGCTGTTTTCATGGCGAAACGGCATTACTAGCCTATAGGTGGAACAGGTTGTGTCCTAGGTATGTGACATTGCATATGCGCCTCTCTTAAGCGGACCCATTTGACGCGAACGTGTTTTCCTGGCTATATTTCGCTGATTACATATAGATCTTTCATAAAGTCAATGTAACCTCATTTAAATGCGTTGCCGAGACTGGGTACGTGCCACAGTTCAGTGGACGTATATAACGGCAATCAGTGTAACTGAAAAGGATACAGTTTTCATGTGCTTTCCTTCAAAAAACGGGCTCCGCCACACTTGCATCACTCAATGGGTGAGAGCAGGCTAGTGCCAGATTTATTGTACGCCTTTGACGTAAATGTCGGTCACCGCATAGGCGTCTTTGCCATGTGCTTCTCTTCAACCAACCCAGCTCATTTCCACTTGCATAACTGGGTATACAAAACTAGGTGTGTGCCAAGCTGCAATGAACTTCCGTGAGGAGCATTTGCGCGACTGGAGATGAGCCACGAGCTATGTGCCCCTCTTATAAAGCTGTTGACCCAAACATGTAGAGCTACGTATGAGCGGCACTTCAATGTAGCGAAATTGGAAAGATCAGTCAAGTAGTCTATTACACAAAAAGAAAGGCGTTCCTGCAACCATGATTTGACCATTACGTCTACTCTCACTGGTACGTAAGGTCTTTGTTAGCCACATGGGCCGCTCGCTGTGGCAAAAAATAGGCGTTTTTTTTTTAACAAGCTCGAGAAAAGAATAGTTTTGGAAAAAACGGGGTAGAGTAACGATAGTTTTATCGCAAATAGGGGGGGGGGTGGTTTTACGTCACACGGACGCCGTAGTGGAGGTCTACGGAGAATTTTGCCCAACTTGGTATCTTTAACGTGCGCTACGATGCACATGGGCGTCTTCGCAGTGTGCCTCCATTCAAACTGCAATCTCCGGAGCCGGGGATTAGCCCGCAATTTCGAGCCGAGTATACTAGCGCCTTAGGTACTCGGCTACCCCGAAGGGTGACAGAGTAATGTTATACAGGCATATGAATGTCATGAGTCCAGGTAGGTGTGCAGCGTTTCTCCAGCACTGCGGGTTTAAAGAGTATTTGGCCCAGGTTGTAGAGCTATTAGCTGAATATCTGGGGGTCGTCACGAAAGCGACGGTTTGACATTATTAGGGCAGTTCGTGGATTTTCTCTGCTTTCTCGCCTACATGTACCATCGGGCCATCCACTATCCCCTCACTATATCAATAATGAGGGGCTGTTTTCATGGCGAAACGGCATTACTAGCCTATAGGCGGAACAGGTTGTGTCCTAGGTATGTGATATGCATATGCGCCTCTCTTAGCTGACCCATTTGACACGAACCTGTTTTATGGCTATATTTCGCTGATTACATGTAGATCTTTCATAAAGTCAATGTAACCTCATTTAAATGCGTTGCCGAGACGGTACGTGCCACAATTTAGTGAACGTATGTAACGGCAATCAGTGTAACTGAAAAGGAGACGGTTATCATGTGCTTTTCTTCAAAAAACGGGCTCCGCCAGACTTGCATCAGTGAATGCATGAAAGCAGGCTAGTTCCAGATTATTGTGCGTCTTTGACGTAAATCTCGGTCACCACATAGGTGTCACTGCCATGTGCTTCTCTTCAACCAACCAAGCTCATTTCCACTTGCGTAACTGGGTATACAAAACTAGCTGTGTGCCAAGCTAAAATGAGCTTCCGTGATGAGCATTTGCGTAACTGGAGATGGGCCACGAGGTATGTGCCACTTTTCAATAAAGCTTGTTGACCCCAACATGTAGCGCTAGGTATGAGCCGCACTTCAATGTAGTGAAATAGGAAGATCTGTCAAGTAGTCGCTTATAGAAAAAGAAAGGTGTTCGTGCAACCATGATTTGACCATTCCGTCTACCCTCACTGGTACGTAAGGTCATTGTTAGCCACATGGGCCGCTCGCTGTGGCAAAAAAATAGGCGTCTTTTTTAACAAGCTCGAGAAAAGAATAGTTTCGGAAAAAATGAGGTAGAGTAACGATAGTTTTATCGCCAATAGGGGGGGGGGGTGGTTTTACGTCACACGGACTGCGTAGTGGAGGTCTACTGAGAATTTTGCCCAACTGGGGTTCTTTAGCGTGCGCTACGATGCACACGGGTGTCTTCGCAGTGTGCCTCCATTCAAACTGCAATCTCCGGAGCGGGGGATTAGCCCGCAATTTCGAGCCGAGTATACTAGCGCCTTAGGTACTCGGCTACTCCGAAGGGTGACAGAGTAAGGTTATACAGGCATATGAATGTCATGAGTCCAGGTAGGTGTGCAGCGTTTCTCCAGCACGGCGGGTTTAAAGTGTATTTGGCCCAGGTTGTAGAGCTATTAGCTGAATATCTGGGGGTCGTCACGAAAGCGACGGTTTGACATCATTAGGGCAGTTCGTGGAATTTCTCTGCTTTCTCGCCTACATGTACCATCGGGCCATCCACTATCTCCTCACTATATCAATAATGAAGGGCTGTTTTCATGGCGAAACGGCATTACTAGCCTATAGGTGGAACAGGTTGTGTCCTAGGTATGTGACATTGCATATGCGCCTCTCTTAAGCGGACCCATTTGACGCGAACGTGTTTTCCTGGCTATATTTCGCTGATTACATATAGATCTTTCATAAAGTCAATGTAACCTCATTTAAGTGCGTTACCGAGACTGGGTACGTGCCACAGTTCAGTGGACGTATATAACGGCAATCATTGTAACTGAAAAGGATACAGTTTTCATGTGCTTTCCTTCAAAAAACGGGCTCCGCCACACTTGCATCACTCAATGGGTGAGAGCAGGCTAGTGCCAGATTTATTGTACGCCTTTGACGTAAATGTCGGTCACCGCATAGGCGTCTTTGCCATATGCTTCTCTTCAACCAACCCAGCTCATTTCCACTTGCATAACTGGGTATACAAAACTAGGTGTGTGCCAAGCTGCAATGAACTTCCGTGAGGAGCATTTGCGCGACTGGAGATGAGCCACGAGCTATGTGCCCCTCTTATAAAGCTTGTTGACCCAAACATGTAGAGCTACGTATGAGCCGCACTTCAATGTAGCGAAATTGGAAAGATCAGTCAAGTAGTCTATTACACAAAAAGAAAGGCGTTCCTGCAACCATGATTTGACCATTCCGTCTACTCTCACTGGTACGTAAGGTCTTTGTTAGCCACATGGGCCGCTCGCTGTGGCAAAAAATAGGCGTTTTTTTCACAAGCTCGAGAAAAGAATAGTTTCGGAAAAAACGGGGTAGAGTAACGATAGTTTTATCGCCAATAGGGGGGGGGGGGGGGGTTTACGTCACACGGACGCCGTAGTGGAGGTCTACGGAGAATTTTGCCCAACTGGGGATCTTTAACGTGCGCTACGATGCACACGGGCGTCTTCGCAGTGTGCCTCCATTCAAACTGCAATCTCCGGAGCCGGGGATTAGCCCGCAATTTCGAGCCGAGTATACTAGCGCCTTAGGTACTCGGCTACCCCGAAGGGTGACAGAGTGAGGTTATACAGGCATATGAATGTCATGAGTCCAGGTAGGTGTGCAGCGTTTCTCCAGCACTACGGGTTTAAAGTGTATTTGGACCAGGTTGTAGAGCTATTAGCTGAATATCTGGGGGTCGTCACGAAAGCGACGGTTTGACATCATTAGGGCGACAGTTCGTGGATTTTCTCTGCTTTCTCGCCTACATGTACCATCGGGCCATCCACTATCCCCTCAGTATATGAATAATGAGGGGCTGTTTTCATGGCGAAACGGCATTACTAGCCTATAGGCGGAACAGGTTGTGTCCTAGGTATGTGACATGCATATGGGCCTCTCTTAGCTGACCCATTTGACACGAACCTGCTTTATGGCTATCTTTCGCAGATTACATGTAGATCTTTCATAAAGTCAATATAACCTCATTGAAATGCGTTGCCGAGACGGTACGTGCCACAATTTAGTGAACGTATGTAACGGCAATCAGTGTAACTGAAAAGGAGACAGTTTTCATGTGCTTTTCTTCAAAAAACGGGCTCCGCCAGACTTACATCAGTGAATACATGAAAGCAGGCTTGTTCCAGATTATTGTGCCTCTTTGACGTAAATCTCGGTCACCGCATAGGTGTCACTGCCATGTGCTTCTCTTCAACCAACAGAGCTCATTTCCACTTGCATAACTGGGTATACAAAACTAGGTGTGTGCCAAGCTAAAATGAACTTCCGTGATGAGCATTTGCGTCACTGGAGATGGGTCACGAGGTATGTGCCCTTTTTCAATAAAGCTTGTTGACCCCAACATGTAACGCTACGGATGAGCCGCACTTCAATGTAGTGAAATAGGAAGATCTGTCAAGTAGTCTATTATAGAAAAAGAAAGGTGTTCGTGCAACCATGATTTGACCATTCCGTCTACTCTCACTGGTACGTAAGGTCTTTGTTAGCCACATGGGCCGCTCGCTGTGGCAAAAAATAGGCGTTTTTTTTAACAAGCTCGAGAAAAGAATAGTTTCGGAAAAAACGGGGTCGAGTAACGATAGTTTTATCGCCAATAGGGGGGGGGGTGGTTTCTACGTCACACGGACGCCGTAGTGGAGGTCTACGGAGAATTTTGCCCAAATGGGGATCTTTAACGTGCGCTACGATGCACACGGGCGTCTTCGCAGTGTGCCTCCATTCAAACTGCAATCTCCGGAGCGGGGGATTAGCCCGCAATTTCGAGCCGAGTATACTAGCGCCTTAGGTACTCGGCTACTCCGAAGGGTGACAGAGTAAGGTTATACAGGCATATGAATGTCATGAGTCCAGGTAGGTGTGCAGCGTTTCTCCAGCAAGGCGGGTTTAAAGTGTATTTGGCCCAGGTTGTAGAGCTATTAGCTGAATATCTGGGGGTCGTCACGAAAGCGATGGTTTGACATCATTAGGGCAGTTCGTGGATTTTATCTGCTTTCTCGCCTACATGTACCATCGGGCCGTTTACTATCTCCTCACTATATCAATAATGAAGGGCTGTTTTCATGGCGAAATGGCATTACTAGCCTATAGGCGGAACAGGTTGTGTCCTAGGTATGTGACATGCATATGCGCCTCTCTTAGCTGACCCATTTGACACGAACCTGCTTTATGGCTATCTTTCGCAGATTACATGTAGATCTTTCATAAAGTCAATATAACCTCATTGAAATGCGTTGCCGAGACGGTACGTGCCACAATTTAGTGAACGTATGTAACGGCAATCAGTGTAACTGAAAAGGAGACAGTTTTCATGTGCTTTTCTTCAAAAAACGGGCTCCGCCAGACTTGCATCAGTGAATACATGAAAGCAGGCTTGTTCCAGATTATTGTGCCTCTTTGACGTAAATCTCGGTCACCGCATAGGTGTCACTGCCATGTGCTTCTCTTCAACCAACAGAGCTCATTTCCACTTGCATAACTGGGTATACAAAACTAGGTGTGTGCCAAGCTAAAATGAACTTCCGTGATGAGCATTTGCGTCACTGGAGATGGGTCACGAGGTATGTGCCCTTCTTCAATAAAGCTTGTTGACCCCAACATGTAACGCTACGGATGAGCCGCACTTCAATGTAGTGAAATAGGAAGATCTGTCAAGTAGTCTATTATAGAAAAAGAAAGGTGTTCGTGCAACCATGATTTGACCATTCCGTCTACTCTCACTGGTACGTAAGGTCTTTGTTAGCCACATGGGCCGCTCGCTGTGGCAAAAAATAGGCGTTTTTTTTAACAAGCTCGAGAAAAGAATAGTTTCGGAAAAAACGGGGTAGAGTAACGATAGTTTTATCGCCAATAGGGGGGGGGGGTGGTTTTACGTCACACGGACGCCGTAGTGGAGGTCTACGGAGAATTTTGCCCAAATGGGGATCTTTAACGTGCGCCTACGATGCACACGGGCGTCTTCGCAGTGTGCCTCCATTCAAACTGCAATCTCCGGAGCGGGGGATTAGCCCGCAATTTCGAGCCGAGTATACTAGCGCCTTAGGTACTCGGCTACCCCGAAGGGTGACAGAGTAAGGTTATACAGGCATATGAATGTCATGAGTCCAGGTAGGTGTGCAGCGTTTCTCCAGCACGGCGGGTTTAAAGTGTATTTGGCCCAGGTTGTAGAGCTATTAGCTGAATATCTGGGGGTCGTCACGAAAGCGATGGTTTGACATCATTAGGGCAGTTCGTGGATTTTATCTGCTTTCTCGCCTACATGTACCATCGGGCCGTTTACTATCTCCTCACTATATCAATAATGAAGGGCTGTTTTCATGGCGAAACGGCATTACTAGCCTATAGGTGGAACAGGTTGTGTCCTAGGTATGTGACATTGCATATGCGCCTCTCTTAAGCGGACCCATTTGACGCGAACGTGTTTTCCTGGCTATATTTCGCTGATTACATATAGATCTTTCATAAAGTCAATGTAACCTCATTTAAATGCGTTGCCGAGACAGGGTACGTGCCACAGTTCAGTGGACGTATATAACGGCAATCAGTGTTACTGAAAAGGATACAGTTTTCATGTGCTTTCCTTCAAAAAACCGGCTCCGCCACACTTGCATCACTCAATGGGTGGGAGCAGGCTAGTGCCAGATTTATTGTACGCCCTTGACGTAAATATCGGTCACCGCATAGGCGTCTTTGCCATGTGCTTCTCTTCAACCAACCCAGCTCATTTCCACTTGCATAATTCGGTATACAAAACTAGGTGCGTGCCAAGCTGCAATGAACTTCCGTGAGGAGCATTTGCGCGACTGGAGATGAGCCACGAGCTATGTGCCCCTCTTATAAAGCTTGTTGACCCAAACATGTAGAGCTACGTATGAGCCGCACTTCAAAGTAGCGAAATTGGAAAGATCAGTCAAGTAGTCTATTACAAAAAAAGAAAGGCGTTCCTGCAACCATGATTTGACCATTCCGTCTACTCTCACTGGTACGTAAAGTCTTTGTTAGCCACATGGGCCGCTCGCTGTGGCAAAAAATAGGCGTTTTTTTTAACAAGCTCGAGAAAAGAATAGTTTCGGGAAAAACGGGGTAGAGTAACGATAGTTTTATCGCCAATAGGGGGGGGGGGTTTACGTCACACGGACGCCGTAGTGGAGGTCTACGGAGAATTTTGCCCAACTGGGGATCTTTAACGTGCGCTACGATGCACACGGGCGTCTTCGCAGTGTGCCTCCATTCAAACTGCAATCTCCGGAGCCGGGGATTAGCCCGCAATTTCGAGCCGAGTATACTAGCACCTTAGGTACTCGGCTACCCCGAAGGGTGACAGAGTAAGGTTATACAGGCATATGAATGTCATGACTCCAGGTAGGTGTGCAGCGTTTCTCCAGCACTGCGGGTTTAAAGTGCATTTGGCCCAGGTTGTAGAGCTATTAGCTGAATATCTGGGTGTCGTCACGAAAGCGACGGTTTGACATCATTAGGGCAGTTCGTGGATTTTCTCTGCTTTCTCGCCTACATGTACCATCGGGCCATCCACTCTCCCCTCACTATATCAATAATGAGGGGCTGTTTTCATGGCGAAACGGCATTACTAGCCTATAGGCGGAACAGGTTGTCTCCTAGGTATGTGACATGCATATGCGCCTCTCTTAGCTGACCCATTTGACACGAACCTGCTTTATGGCTATCTTTCGCTGATTACAAGTAGATCTTTCATAAAGTCAATGTAACCTCATTTAAATGGGTTGCCGAGACGGTACGTGCCACAATTTAGTGAACGTATGTAACGGCAATCAGTGTAACTGAAAAGGAGACAGTTTTCATGTGCTTTTCTTCAAAAAACGCGCTCCGCCAGACTTGCATCAGTGAATACATGAAAGCAGGCTAGTTCCAGACTATTGTGCGTCTTTGACGTAAATCTCGGTCACCGCATAGGTGTCACTGCCATGTGCTTCCCTTCAACCAACCAAGCTCATTTCCACTTGCATAACTGGGTGTACAAAACTAGGTGTGTGCCAAGCTAAAATGAACTTCCGTGATGAGCATTTGCGTCACTGGAGACGGGTCACGAGGTATGTGCCCTTTTTCAATAAAGCTTGTTGGCCCCAACATGTAGCGCTACGTATGAGCCGCACTTCAATGTAGTGATATAGGAAGATCTGTCAAGTAGTCTATTATAGAAAAAGGAAGGTGTTCGTGCAACCATGATTTGACTATTCCGTCTACTCTCACTGGTACGTAAGGTCTTTGTTAGCCACATGGGCCGCTCGCTGTGGCAAAAAATAGGCGTTTTTTTTTAACAAGCTCGAGAAAAGAATAGTTTCGGAAAAAACAGGGTAGAGTAACGATAGTTTTATCGCCAATAGGGGGGGTGGTTTTACGTCACACGGACGCCGTAGTGGAGGTCTACGGAGAATTTTGCCCAACTGGGGATCTTTAACGTGCGCTACGATGCACACGGCCGTCTTCGCAGTGTGCTTCCATTCAAACTGCAATCTCCGGAGCCGGGGATTAGCCCGCAATTTCGAGCCGAGTATACTAGCGCCTTAGGTACTCGGCTACCCCGAAGGGTGACAGAGTAAGGTTATACAGGCATATGAATGTCATGAGTCGAGGTAGGTGTGCAGCGTTTCTCCAGCACTGCGGGTTTAAAGTGTATTTGGCCCAGGTTGTAGAGCTATTAGCTGAATATCTGGGGGTCGTCACGAAAGCGACGGTTTGACATCATTAGGGCAGTTCGTGGATTTTCTCTGCTTTCTCGCCTACATGTACCATCGGGCCATCCACTATCTCCTCACTATATAAATAATGAGGGGCTGTTTTCATGGCGAAACGGCATTACTAGCCTATAGGCGGAACAGGTTGTGTCCTAGGTATGTGATATGCATATGCGCCTCTCTTAGCTGACCCATTTGACACGAACCTGCTTTATGGCTATATTTCGCTGATTACATGTAGATCTTTCATAAAGTCAATGCAACCTCATTTAAATGCGTTGCCGAGACGGTACGTGCCACAATTTAGTGAACGTATGTAACGGCAATCAGTGTAACTGAAAAGGAGACAGTTATCATGTGCTTTTCTTCAAAAAACGGGCTCCGCCAGACTTGCATCAGTGAATACATGAAAGCAGGCTAGTTCCAGATTATTGTGCGTCTTTGACGTAAATCTCGGTCACCGCATAGGTGTCACTGCCATGTGCTTCTCTTCAACCAACCAAGCTCATTTCCACTTGCGTAACTGGGTATACAAAACTAGCTGTGTGCCAAGCTAAAATGAGCTTCCGTGATGAGCATTTGCGTAACTGGAGATGGGCCACGAGGTATGTGCCACTTTTCAATAAAGCTTGTTGACCCCAACATGTAGCGCTACGTATGAGCCGCACTTCAATGTAGTGAAATAGGAAGATCTGTCAAGTAGTCTCTTATAGAAAAAGAAAGGTGTTCGTGCAACCATGATTTGACCATTCCGTCTACCCTCACTGGTACGTAAGGTCATTGTTAGCCACATGGGCCGCTCGCTGTGGCAAAAAAATAGGCGTTTTTTTTAACAAGCTCGAGAAAAGAATAGTTTCGGAAAAAACGGGGCAGAGTAACGATAGTTTTATCGCCAATAGGGGGGGGGGGTCGTTTTACATCACACGGACGCCGTAGTGGAGGTCTACGGAGAATTTTGCCCAACTGGGGATCTTTAACGTGCGCTACGATGCACACGGGCGTCTTCGCAGTGTGCCTCCATTCAAACTGCAATCTCCGGAGCCGGGGATTAGCCCGCAATTTCGAGCCGAGTTCTAGCGCCTTAGGTACTCGGCTACCCCGAAGGGTGACAGAGTAAGGTTATACAGGCATATGAATGTCATGAGTCCAGGTAGGTGTGCAGCGTTTCTCCAGCACGGCGGGTTTAAATTGTATTTGGCCCAGGTTGTAGAGCTATTAGCTGAATATCTGGGGGTCGTCACGAAAGCGATGGTTTGACATCATTAGGGCAGTTCGTGGATTTTCTCTGCTTTCTCGCCTACATGTACCATCGGGCAATCCACTATCCCCTCACTCTATGAATAATGAGGGGCTGTTTTCATAGCGAAACGGCATTACTAGCCTATAGGCGGAACAGGTTGTCTCCTAGGTATGTGACATGCATATGCGCCTCTCTTAGCTGACCCATTTGACACGAACCTGCTTTATGGCTATCATTCGCTGATTACATGTAGATCTTTCATAAAGTCAATGTAACCTCATTTAAATGCGTTGCCGAGACGGTACGTGCCACAATTTAGTGAACGTATGTAACGGCAATCAGTGTAACTGAAAAGGAGACAGTTTTCATGTGCTTTTCTTCAAAAAACGGGCTCCGCCAGACTTGCATCAGTGAATACATGAAAGCAGGCTAGTTCCAGATTATTGTGCGTCTTTGACGTAAATCTCGGTCACCGCATAGGTGTCACTGCCATGTGCTTCTCTTCAACCAACCAAGCTCATTTCCACTTGCATAACTGGGTATACAAAACTAGGTGTGTGCCAAACTAAAATGAACTTCCGTGATGAGCATTTGCGTCACTGGAGATGGGTCACGAGGTATGTGCCCTTTTTCAATAAAGCTTGTTGACCCCAACATGTAGCGCTACGTATGAGCCGCACTTCAATGTAGTGAAATAGGAAGATCTGTCAAGTAGTCTATTATAGAAAAAGAAAGGTGTTCGTGCAACCATGATTTGACCATTCCGTCTACTCTCACTGGTACGGAAGGTCTTTGTTAGCCACATGGGCCGCTCGCTGTGGCAAAAAATAGGCGTTTTTTTTAACAAGCTCGAGAAAAGAATAGTTTCGGAAAAAACGGGGTAGAGTAACGATAGTTTTCTCGCCAATAGGGGGGGGGGGGTGGTTTTACGTCACACGGACGCCGTAGTGGAGGTCTACGGACAATGTTTCTCAACTGGGGATCTTTAACGTGCGCTACGATGCACACGGGCGTCTTCGCAGTGTGCCTCCATTCAAACTGCATTCTCCGGAGCCGGTGATTAGCCCGCAATTTCGCGCCGAGTATACTAGCGCCTTAGGTACTCGGCTACCCCGAAGGGTGACAGAGTAAGGTTATACAGGCATATGAATGTCATGAGTCCAGGTAGGTGTGCAGCGTTTCTCCAGCACGGCGGGTTTAAAGTGTATTTGGCCCAGGTTGTAGAGCTATTAGCTGAATATCTGGGGGTCGTCACGAAAGCGATGGTTTGACATCATTAGGGCAGTTCGTGGATTTTCTCTGCTTTCTCGCCTACATGTACCATCGGGCCATCCACTATCCCCTCACTATATCAATAATGAGGGGCTGTTCTCATGGCGAAACGGCATTACTAGCCTATAGGCGGAACAGGTTGTCTCCTAGGTATGTGACATGCATATGCGCCTCTCTTAGCTGACCCATTTGACACGAACCTGCTTTATGGCTATCATTCGCTGATTACATGTAGATCTTTCATAAAGTCAATGTAACCTCATTTAAATGCGTTGCCGAGACGGTACGTGCCACAATTTAGTGAACGTATGTAACGGCAATCAGTATAACTGAAAAGGAGACAGTTATCATGTGCTTTTCTTCAAAAAACGGGCTCTGCCAGACTTGCATCAGTGAATACATGAAAGCAGGCTAGTTCCAGATTATTGTGCGTCTTTGACGTAAATCTCGGTCACCGCATAGGTGTCACTGCCATGTGCTTCTCTTCAACCAACCAAGCTCATTTCCACCTGCGTAACTGGGTATACAAAACTAGGTGTGTGCCAAGCTAAAATGAACTTCCGTGATGAGCATTTCCGTAACTGGAGATGGGCCACGAGGTATGTGCCACTTTTCAATAAAGCTTGTTGACCCCAACATGTAGCGCTACGTATGAGCCGCACTTCAATGTAGTGAAATAGGAAGATCTGTCAAGTAGTCTCTTATAGAAAAAGAAAGGTGTTCGTGCAACCATGATTTGACCATTCCGTCTACCCTCACTGGTACGTAAGGTCATTGTTAGCGACATGGGCCGCTCGCTGTGGCAAAAAATAGGCGTTTTTTTTAACAAGCTCGAGAAAAGAACAGTTTCGGAAAAAACGGGGTAGAGTAACGATAGTTTTATCGCCAATAGGGGGGGGGGGGGTGGTTTTACGTCACACGGACGCCGTAGTGGAGGTCTACGAAGAATTTTACCCAACTGGGGATCTTTAACGTGCGCTACGATGCACACGGGCGTCTTCGCAGTGTGCCTCTATTCAAACTGCAATCTCCGGAGCCGGGGATTAGCCCGCAATTTCGAGCCGAGTATACTAGCGCCTTAGGTACTCGGCTACCCCGAAGGGTGACAGAGTAAGGTTATACAGGCATATGAATGTCATGAGTCCAGGTAGGTGTGCAGCGTTTCTCCAGCACTGCGGGTTTAAAGTGTATTTGGCCCAGGTTGTAGAGCTATTAGCTGAATATCTGGGGGTCGTCACGAAAGCGACGGTTTGACATCATTAGGGCAGTTCGTGGATTTTCTCTGCTTCCTCGCCTACATGTACCATCGGGCCATCCACTATCCCCTCACTATATGAATAATGAGGGGCTGTTTTCATGGCGAAACGGCATTACTAGCCTATAGGCGGAACAGGTTGTCTCCTCGGTATGTGACATGCATATGCGCCTCTCTTAGCTGACCCATTTCACACGAACCTGCTTTATGGCTATCTTTCGCTGATTACATGTAGATCTTTCATAAAGTCAATGTAACCTCATTTAAATGGGTTGCCGAGACGGTACGTGCCACAATTTAGTGAACGTATGTAGCGGCAATCAGTGTAACTTAAAAGGAGACAGTTTTCATGTGCTTTTCTTCAAAAAACGGGCTCCGCCAGACTTGCATCAGTGAATACATGAAAGCAGGCTAGTTCCAGACTATTGTGCGTCTTTGAAGTAAATCTCGGTCACCGTATAGGTGTCACTGCCATGTGCTTCTCTTCAACCAACCAAGCTCATTTCCACTTGCATAACTGGGTATACAAAACTAGGTGTGTGCCAAGCTAAAATGAACTTCCGTGATGAGCATTTGCGTCACTGGAGACGGGTCACGAGGTATGTGCCCTTTTTCAATAAAGCTTGTTGACCCCAACATGTAGCGCTACGTATGAGCCGCACTTCAATGTAGTGAAATAGGAAGATCTGTCAAGTAGTCTATTATAGAAAAAGAAAGGTGTTCGTGCAACCATGATTTGGCCATTCCGTCTTCTCTCACTGGTACGTAAGGTCTTTGTTAGCCACATGGGCCGCTCGCTGTGGCAAAAAATAGGCGTTTTTTTTAACAAGCTCGAGAAAAGAATAGTTTCGGAAAAAACGGGGTAGAGTAACGATAGTTTTATCGCCAATAGGGGGGGGGGGTGGTTTTACGTCACACGGACGCCGTAGTGGAGGTCTACGGAGAATTTTGCCCAACTGGGGATCTTTAACGTGCGCTACGATGCACCCGTGCGTCTTCGCAGTGTGCCTCCATTCAAACTGCAATCTCCGGAGCCGGGGATTAGCCCGCAATTTCGAGCCGAGTATACTAGCGCCTTAGGTACTCGGCTACCCCGAAGGGTGACGAGTAAGGTTATACAGGCATATAAATGTCATGAGTCCAGGTAGGTGTGCAGCGTTTCTCCAGCGCTGCGGGTTTAAAGTGTATTTGGCCCAGGTTGTAGAGCTATTAGCTGAATATCTGGGGGTAGTCACGAAAGCGATGGTTTGACATCATTAGGGCAGTTCGTGGATTTTCTCTGCTTTCTCGCCTACATGTACCATCGGGCCGTTTACTATCTCCTCACTATATCAATAATGAAGGGCTGTTTTCATGGCGAAACGGCATTACTAGCCTATAGGTGGAACAGGTTGTGTCCTAGGTATGTGACATTGCATATGCGTCTCTCTTAAGCGGACCCATTTGACGCGAACGTGTTTTCCTGGCTATATTTCGCTGATTACATATAGATCTTTCATAAAGTCAATGTAACCTCATTTAAATGCGTTGCCGAGACTGGGTACGTGCCACAGTTCAGTGGACGTCAGTGTAACTGAAAAGGATACTGTTTTCATGTGCTTTCCTTCAAAAAACGGGCTCCGCCACACTTGCATCACTCAATGGGTGAGAGCAGGCTAGTGCCAGATTTATTGTACGCATTTGACGTAAATGTCGGTCACCGCATAGGCGTCTTTGCCATGTGCTTCTCTTCAACCAACCCAGCTCATTTCCACTTGCATAACTGGGTATACAAAACTAGGTGTGTGCCAAGCTGCAATGAACTTCCGTGAGGAGCATTTGCGCGACTGGAGATGAGCCACGAGCTATGTGCCCCTCTTATAAAGCTTGTTGACCCAAACATGTAGAGCTACGTATGAGCCGCACTTCAATGTAGCGAAATTGGAAAGATCAGTCAAGTAGTCTATTACACAAAAAGAAAGGCGTTCCTGCAACCATGATTTCACCATTCCGTCTACTCTCACTGGTACGTAAGGTCTTTGTTAGCCACATGGGCCCCTCGCTGTGGCAAAAATAGGCGTTTTTTTTAACAAGCTCGAGAAAAGAATAGTTTCGGAAAAAGCGGGGTAGAGTAACGATAGTTTTATCGCCAATAGGGGGGGGGGTGGTTTTACGTCACACCGACGCCGTAGTGGAGGTCTACGGAGAATTTTGCCCAACTGGGGATCTTTAACGTGCGCTACGATGCACATGGACGTCTTCGCACTGTGCCTCCATTCAAACTGCAATCTCCGGAGCCGGGGATTAGCCCGCAATTTCGAGCCGAGTATACTAGCGCCTTAGGTACTCGGCTACCCCGAAGAGTGACAGAGTAAGGTTATACAGGCATATGAATGTCATGAGTCCAGGTAGGTGTGCAGCGTTTCTCCAGCACGGCGGGTTTAAAGTGTATTTGGCCCAGGTTGTAGAGCTATTAGCTGAATATCTGGGGGTCGTCACGAAAGCGATGGTATGACATCATTAGGGCAGTTGGTGGATTTTCTCAGCTTTCTCGCCTACATGTACCATCGGGCCGTTTACTATCTCCTCACTATATCAATAATGAGGGGCTGTTTTCATGGCGAAACGGCATTACTAGCCTATAGGTGGAACAGGTTGTGTCCTAGGTATGTGACATTGCATATGCACCTCTCTTAAGCGGACCCATTTGACACGAACGTGTTTTCCTGGCTATATTTCGCTGATTACATGTAGATCTTTCATAAAGTCAATGTAACCTCACTTAAATGCGTTGCCGAGACTGGGTACGTGCCACAGTTCAGTGGACGTATGTAACGGCAATCAGTGTTACTGAAAAGGATACAGTTTTCATGTGCTTTCCTTCAAAAAACCGGCTCCGCCACACTTGCATCACTCAATGGGTGAGAGCAGGCTAGTGCCAGATTTATTGTACGCCTTGGACGTAAATGTCGGTCACCGCATAGGCGTCTTTGCCATGTGGTTCTCTTCAACCAACCCAGCTCATTTCCACTTGCGTAACTGGGTATACAAAACTAGGTGTGTGCCAAGCTGCAATGAACTTCCATGAGGAGCATTTGCGCGACGGGAGATGAGCCACGAGCTATGTGCCCCTCTTATAAAGCTTGTTGACCCAAACATGTAGAGCAACGTATGAGCCGCACTTCAATGTAGCGAAATTGGAAAGATCAGTCAAGTAGTCTATTACACAAAAAGAAAGGCGTTCCTGCAACCATGATTTGACCATTCCGTCTACTCTCCCTGGTACGTAAGGTCTTTGTTAGCCACATGGGCCGCTCGCTGTGGCAAAAAATAGGCGCTTTTTTTCTAACAAGCTCGAGAAAAGAATAGTTTCGGAAAAAACGGGGTAGAGTAACGATAGTTTTATCGCCAATAGGGGGGGGGGGGGGGGGGTTTACGTCACACGGACGCCGTAGTGGAGGTCTACGGAGAATTTTGCCCAACTGGGGATCTTTAACGTGCGCTACGATGCACACGGGCGTCTTCGCAGTGTGCCTCCATTCAAACTGCAATCTCCGGAGCCGGGGATTAGCCCGCAATTTCGAGCCGAGTATACTAGCGCCTTAGGTATTCGGCTGCCCCGAAGGGTGACAGAGTAAGGTTATACAGGCATATGAATATCATGAGTCCAGGTAGGTGTGCAGCGTTTCTCCAGCACAGCGGTTTTAAAGTGTATTTGGCCCAGGTTGTAGAGCTATTAGCTGAATATCTGGGGGTCGTCACGAAAGCGACGGTTTGACATCAATAGGGCGGCAGTTCGTGGATTTTCTCTGCTTTCTCGCCTACATGTACCATCGGGCCATCCACTATCCCCTCAGTATATGAATAATGAGGGGCTGTTTTCATGGCGAAACGGCATTACTAGCCTATAGGCGGAACAGGTTGTGTCCTAGGTATGTGACATGCATATGCGCCTCTCTTAGCTGACCCATTTGACACGAACCTGCTTTATGGCTATCTTTCGCTGATTACATGTAGATCTTTCATGAGGTCAATGTAACCTCATTTAAATGCGTTGCCGAGACGGTACGTGCCACAATTTAGTGAACGTATGTAACGGCAATCAGTGTAACTGAAAAGGAGACAGTTTTCATGTGCTTTTCTTCAAAAAACGGGCTCCGCCAGACTTGCATCAGTGAATACATGAAAGCAGGCTAGTTCCAGATTATTGTGCGTCTTTGACGTAAATCTCGGTCACCGCATAGGTGTCACTGCCATGTGCCTCTCTTCAACCAACCAAGCTCATTTCCACTTGCATAACTGGGTATACAAAACTAGGTGTGTGCCAAGCTAAAATGAACTTCCGTGATGAGCATTTGCGTCACTGGAGATGGGTCACGAGGTATGTGCCCTTTTTCAATAAAGCTTGTTGACCCCAACATGTAACGCTACGTATGAGCCGCACTTCAATGTAGCGAAATTGGAAAGATCAGTCAAGTAGTCTATTACACAAAAAGAAAGGCGTTCCTGCAACCATGATTTGACCATTCCGTCTACTCTCACTGGTACGTAAGGTCTTTGTCAGCCACATGGGCCGCTCGCTGTGGCAAAAAATAGGCGTTTTTTTTAACAAGCTCGAGAAAAGAATAGTTTCGGAAAAAACGGGGTAGAGTAACGATAGTTTTATCGCCAATAGGGGGGGGGTGGTTTTACATCACACGGACGCCGTAGTGGAGGTCTACGGAGAATTTTGCCCAACTAGGGATCTTTAACGTGCGCTACGATGCACACGGGCGTCTTCGCAGTGTGCCTCCATTCAAACTGCAATCTCCGGAGCCGGGGATTAGCCCGCAATTTCGAGCCGAGCATACTAGCGCCTTAGGTACTCGGCTACCCCGAAGGGTGACAGAGTAAGGTTATACAGGCATATGAATGTCATGAGTCCAGGTAGGTGTGCAGCGTTTCTCCAGCACTGCGGGTTTAAAGTGTATTTGGCCCAGGTTGTAGAGCTATTAGCTGAATATCTGGGGGTCGTCACGAAAGCGATGGTTTGACATCATTAGGGCAGTTCGTGGATTTTCTCTGCTTTCTCGCCTACATCTACCATCGGGCCGTTTGCTATCTCCTCACTATATCAATAATGAAGGACTGTTTTCATGGCGAAACGGCATTACTAGCCTATAGGTGGAACAGGTTGTGTCCTAGGTATGTGACATTGCATATGCGCCTCTCTTAAGCGGACCCATTTGACGCGAACGTGTTTTCCTGGCTATATTTCGCTGATTACATATAGATCTTTCATAAAGTCAATGTAACCTCATTTAAATGCGTTACCGAGACTGGGTACGTGCCACAGTTCAGTGGACGTATATAACGGCAATCAGTGTAACTGAAAAGGATACAGTTTTCATGTGCTTTCCTTCAAAAAACGGGCTCCGCCACACTTGCATCACTCAATGGGTGAGAGCAGGCTAGTGCCAGATTTATTGTACGCCTTTGACGTAAATGTCGGTCACCGCATAGGCGTCTTTGCCATGTGCTTCTCTTCAACCAACCCAGCTCATTTCCACTTGCATAACTGGGTATACAAAACTAGGTGTGTGCCAAGCTGCAATGAACTTCCGTGAGGAGCATTTGCGCGACTGGAGATGAGCCACGAGCTATGTGCCCCTCTTATAAAGCTTGTTGACCCAAACATGTAGAGCTACGTATGAGCCGCACTTCAATGTAGCGAAATTGGAAAGATCAGTCAAGTAGTCTATTACACAAAAAGAAAGGCGTTCCTGCAACCATGATTTGACCATTCCGTCTACTCTCACTGGTACGTAAGGTCTTTGTTAGCCACATGGGCCGCTCGCTGTGGCAAAAAATAGGCGTTTTTTTTAACAAGCTCGAGAAAAGAATAGTTTCGGAAAAAACGGGGTAGAGTAACGATAGTTTTATCGCCAATAGGGGGGGGGGTGGTTTTACGTCACACGGACGCCGTAGTGGAGGTCTACGTAGAATTTTGCCCAACTGGGGATCTTTAACGTGCGCTACGATGCACACGGGCGTCTTCGCGGTGTGCCTCCATTCAAACTGCAATCTCCGGAGCCGGGGATTAGCCCGCAATTTCGAGCCGAGTATACTAGCGCCTTAGGTACTCGGCTACCCCGAAGGGTGACAGAGTAAGGTTATACAGGCATATGAATGTCATGAGTCCAGGTAGGTGTGCAGCGTTTCTCCAGCACTGCGGGTTTAAAGTGTATTTGGCCCTGGTTGTAGAGCTATTAGCTGAATATCTGGGGGTCGTCACGAAAGCGACGGTTTGACATCATTAGGGCAGTTCGTGGATTTTCTCTGCTTTCTCGCCTACATGTACCATCGGGCCATCCACTATTACCTCACTATATCAATAATGAGGGGCTGTTTTCATGGCGAAACGGCATTACTAGCCTATAGGCGGAACAGGTTGTCTCCTAGGTATGTGACATGCATATGCGCCTCTCTTAGCTGACCCATTTGACACGAACCTCCTTTATGGCTATCTTTCGCTGATTACATGTAGAGCTTTCATAAAGTCAATGTAACCTCATTTAAATGCGTTGCCGAGACGGTACGTGCCACAATTTAGTGAACGTATGTAACGGCAATCAGTGTAACTGAAAAGGAGACAGTTTTCATGTGCTTTTCTTCAAAAAACGGGCTCCGCCAGACTTGCATCAGTGAATACATGAAAGCAGGCTAGTTCCAGATTATTGTGCGTCTTTGACGTAAATCTCGGTCACCGCATAGGTGTCACTGCCATGTGCTTCTCTTCAACCAACCAAGCTCATTTCCACTTGCATAACTGGGTATACAAAACTATGTGTGTGCCAAGCTAAAATGAACTTCCGTGATGAGCATTTGCGTCACTGGAGATGGGTCACGAGGTATGTGCCCTTTTTCAATAAAGCTTGTAGACCCCAACATGTAGCGCTACGTATGAGCCGCACTTCAATGTAGTGAAATAGGAAGATCTGTCAAGTAGTCTATTATAGAAAAAGAAAGGCGTTCGTGCTACCATGATTTGACCATTCCGTCTACTCTCACTGGTACGTAAGGTCTTTGTTAGCCACATGGGCCGCTCGCTGTGGCAAAAAATAGGCGTTTTTTTTTAACAAACTCGAGAAAAGATTAGTTTCGGAAAAAACGGGGTAGAGTAACAATTGTGTTATCGCCAATAGGGGGGGGGTTGGTTTTACGTCACACGGACGCCGTAGTGGAGGTCTACGGAGAATTTTACCCAACTGGGGATCTTTAACGTGCGCTACGATGCACACGGGCGTCTTCGCAGTGTGCCTCCATTCAAACTGCAATCTCCGGAGCCGGGGATTAGCCCGCAATTTCGAGCCGAGTATACTAGCGCCTTAGGTACTCGGCTACCCCGAAGGGTGACAGAGTAAGGTTATACAGGCATATGAATGTCATGAGTCCAGGTAGGTGTGCAGCGTTTCTCCAGCACGGCGGGTTTAAAGTGTATTTGGCCCAGGTTGTAGAGCTATTAGCTGAATATCTGGGGGTCGTCACGAAAGCGATGGTTTGACATCATTAGGGCAGTTCGTGGATTTTCTCTGCTTTCTCGCCTACATGTACCATCGGGCCGTTTACTATCTCCTCACTATATCAATAATGAAGGGCTGTTTTCATGGCAAAACGGCATTACTAGCCTATAGGTGGAACAGGTTGTGTCCTAGGTATGTGACATTGCATATGCGCCTGTCTTAAGCGGACCCATTTGACGCGAACGTGTTTTCCTGGCTATATTTCGCTGATTACATATAGATCTTTCATAAAGTCAATGTAACCTCATTTAAATTCGTTGCCGAGACTGGGTACGTGCCACAGTTCAGTGGACGTCAGTGTAACTGAAAAGAATACAGTTTTCATGTGCTTTCCTTGAAAAAACGGGCTCCGCCACACTTGCATCACTCAATGGGTGAGAGCAGGCTAGTGCCAGATTTATTGTACGCCTTTGACGTAAATGTCGGTCACCGCATAGGCGTCTTTGCCATGTGCTTCTCTTCAACCAACCCAGCTCATTTCCACTTGCATAACTGGGTATACAAAACTAGGTGTGTGCCAAGCTGCAATGAACTTCCGTGAGGAGCATTTGGGTGACTGGAGATGAGCCACGAGCTATGTGCCCCTCTTATAAAGCTTGTTGACCCAAACATGTAGAGCTACGTATGAGCCGCACTTCAATGTAGCGAAATCGGAAAGATCAGTCAAGTAGTCTATTACACAAAAAGAAAGGCGTTCCTGCAACCATGATTTCACCATTCCGTCTACTCTGACTGGTACGTAAGGTCTTTGTTAGCCACAGGGGCCGCTCGCTGTGGCAAAAAATAGGCGTTTTTTTTAACAAGCTCGAGAAAAGAATAGTTTCGGAAAAAACGGGGTAGAGTAACGATAGTTTTATCGCCAATAGGGGGGGGGGGGGTGGTTTTACGTCACACGGACGCCGTAGTGGAGGTCTACGGAGAATTTTGCCCAACTGGGGATCTTTAACGTGCGCTACGATGCACCCGTGCGTCTTCGCAGTGTGCCTCCATTCAAACTGCAATCTCCGGAGCCGGGGATTAGCCCGCAATTTCGAGCCGAGTATACTAGCGCCTTAGGTACTCGGCTACCCCGAAGGGTGACAGAGTAAGGTTATACAGGCATATAAATGTCATGAGTCCAGGTAGGTGTGCAGCGTTTCTCCAGCGCTGCGGGTTTAAAGTGTATTTGGCCCAGGTTGTAGAGCTATTAGCTGAATATCTGGGGGTAGTCACGAAAGCGATGGTTTGACATCATTAGGGCAGTTCGTGGATTTTCTCTGCTTTCTCGCCTACATGTACCATCGGGCCGTTTACTATCTCCTCACTATATCAATAATGAAGGGCTGTTTTCATGGCGAAACGGCATTACTAGCCTATAGGTGGAACAGGTTGTGTCCTAGGTATGTGACATTGCATATGCGTCTCTCTTAAGCGGACCCATTTGACGCGAACGTGTTTTCCTGGCTATATTTCGCTGATTACATATAGATCTTTCATAAAGTCAATGTAACCTCATTTAAATGCGTTGCCGAGACTGGGTACGTGCCACAGTTCCGTGGACGTCAGTGTAACTGAAAAGGATACTGTTTTCATGTGCTTTCCTTCAAAAAACGGGCTCCGCCACACTTGCATCACTCAATGGGTGAGAGCAGGCTAGTGCCAGATTTATTGTACGCATTTGACGTAAATGTCGGTCACCGCATAGGCGTCTTTGCCATGTGCTTCTCTTCAACCAACCCAGCTCATTTCCACTTGCATAACTGGGTATACAAAACTAGGTGTGTGCCAAGCTGCAATGAACTTCCGTGAGGAGCATTTGCGCGACTGGAGATGAGCCACGAGCTATGTGCCCCTCTTATAAAGCTTGTTGACCCAAACATGTAGAGCTACGTATGAGCCGCACTTCAATGTAGCGAAATTGGAAAGATCAGTCAAGTAGTCTATTACACAAAAAGAAAGGCGTTCCTGCAACCATGATTTCACCATTCCGTCTACTCTCACTGGTACGTAAGGTCTTTGTTAGCCACATGGGCCCCTCGCTGTGGCAAAAAATAGGCGCTTTTTTTCTAACAAGCTCGAGAAAAGAATAGTTTCGGAAAAAACGGGGTAGAGTAACGATAGTTTTATCGCCAATAGGGGGGGGGGGTGGTTTTACGTCACACCGACGCCGTAGTGGAGGTCTACGGAGAATTTTGCCCAACTGGAGATCTTTAACGTGCGCTACGATGCACACGGGCGTCTTCGCAGTGTGCCTCCATTCAAACTGCAATCTCCGGAGCCGGGGATTAGCCCGCAATTTCGAGCCGATTATACTAGCGCCTTAGGTACTCGGCTACCCCGAAGGGTGACAGAGTAAGGTTATACAGGGATATGAATGTCATGAGTCCAGGTAGGTGTGCAGCGTTTCTCCAGCACGGCGGGTTTAAAGTGTATTTGGCCCAGGTTGTAGAGCTATTAGCTGAATATCTGGGGTCGTCACGAAAGCGATGGTTTGACATCATTAGGGCAGTTCGTGGATTTTCTCTGCTTTCTCGCCTACATGTACCATCGGGCCGTTTACTATCTCCTCACTATATCAATAATGAAGGGCTGTTTTCATGGCGAAACGGCATTACTAGCCTATAGGTGGAACAGGTTGTGTCCTAGGTATGTGACATTGCATATGCGTCTCTCTTAAGCGGACCCATTTGACGCGAACGTGTTTTCCTGGCTATATTTCGCTGATTACATATAGATCTTTCATAAAGTCAATGTAACCTCATTTAAATGCGTTGCCGAGACTGGGTACGTGCCACAGTTCCGTGGACGTCAGTGTAACTGAAAAGGATACTGTTTTCATGTGCTTTCCTTCAAAAAACGGGCTCCGCCACACTTGCATCACTCAATGGGTGAGAGCAGGCTAGTGCCAGATTTATTGTACGCATTTGACGTAAATGTCGGTCACCGCATAGGCGTCTTTGCCATGTGCTTCTCTTCAACCAACCCAGCTCATTTCCACTTGCATAACTGGGTATACAAAACTAGGTGTGTGCCAAGCTGCAATGAACTTCCGTGAGGAGCATTTGCGCGACTGGAGATGAGCCACGAGCTATGTGCCCCTCTTATAAAGCTTGTTGACCCAAACATGTAGAGCTACGTATGAGCCGCACTTCAATGTAGCGAAATTGGAAAGATCAGTCAAGTAGTCTATTACACAAAAAGAAAGGCGTTCCTGCAACCATGATTTCACCATTCCGTCTACTCTCACTGGTACGTAAGGTCTTTGTTAGCCACATGGGCCCCTCGCTGTGGCAAAAAATAGGCGCTTTTTTTCTAACAAGCTCGAGAAAAGAATAGTTTCGGAAAAAACGGGGTAGAGTAACGATAGTTTTATCGCCAATAGGGGGGGGGGTGGTTTTACGTCACACCGACGCCGTAGTGGAGGTCTACGGAGAATTTTGCCCAACTGGAGATCTTTAACGTGCGCTACGATGCACACGGGCGTCTTCGCAGTGTGCCTCCATTCAAACTGCAATCTCCGGAGCCGGGGATTAGCCCGCAATTTCGAGCCGATTATACTAGCGCCTTAGGTACTCGGCTACCCCGAAGGGTGACAGAGTAAGGTTATACAGGGATATGAATGTCATGAGTCCAGGTAGGTGTGCAGCGTTTCTCCAGCACGGCGGGTTTAAAGTGTATTTGGCCCAGGTTGTAGAGCTATTAGCTGAATATCTGGGGTCGTCACGAAAGCGATGGTTTGACATCATTAGGGCAGTTCGTGGATTTTCTCTGCTTTCTCGCCTACATGTACCATCGGGCCGTTTACTATCTCCTCACTATATCAATAATGAAGGGCTGTTTTCATGGCGAAACGGCATTACTAGCCTATAGGTGGAACAGGTTGTGTCCTAGGTATGTGACATTGCATATGCGCCTCTCTTAAGCGGACCCATTTGACGCGAACGTGTTTTCCTGGCTATATTTCGCTGATTACATATAGATCTTTCATAAAGTCAATGTAACCTCATTTAAATGCGTTGCCGAGACTGGGTACGTGCCACAGTTCAGTGGACGTATATAACGGCAATCAGTGTAACTGAAAAGGATACAGTTTTCATGTACTTTCCTTCAAAAAACGGGCTCCGCCACACTTGCATCACTCAATGGGTGAGAGCAGGCTAGTGCCAGATTTATTGTACGCCTTTGACGTAAATGTCGGTCACCGCATAGGCGTCTTTGCCATGTGCTTCTCTTCAACCAACCCAGCTCATTTCCACTTGCATAACTGGGTATACAAAACTAGGTGTGTGCCAAGCTGCAATGAACTTCCGTGAGGAGCATTTGCGCGACTGGAGATGAGCCACGAGCTATGTGCCCCTCTTATAAAGCTTGTTGACCCAAACATGTAGAGCTACGTATGAGCCGCACTTCAATGTAGCGAAATTGGAAAGATCAGTCAAGTAGTCTATTACACAAAAATAAAGGCGTTCCTGCAACCATGATTTGACCATTCCGTCTACTCTCACTGGTACGTAAGGTCTTTGTTAGCCACATGGGCCGCTCGCTGTGGCAAAAAATAGGCGTTTTTTTTAACAAGCTCGAGAAAAGAATAGTTTCGGAAAAAACGGGGTAGAGTAACGATAGTTTTATCGCCAATAGGGGGGGGGTGGTTTTACGTCACACGGACGCCGTAGTGGAGGTCTACGGAGAATTTTGCCCAACTGGGGATCTTTAACGTGAGCTACGATGCACACGGGCGTCTTCGCAGTGTGCCTCCATTCAAAGTGCAATCTCCGGAGCCGGGGATTAGCCCGCAATTTCGAGCCGAGTATACTAGCGCCTTAGGTACTCGGCTACCCCGAAGGGTGACAGAGTAAGGTTATACAGGCATATGAATGTCATGAGTCCAGGTAGGTGTGCAGCGTTTCTCCAGCACTGCGGGTTTAAAGTGTATTTGGCCCAGGTTGTAGAGCCATTAGCTGAATATCTGGGGGTCGTCACGAAAGCGACGGTTTGACATCATTAGGGCAGTTCGTGGATTTTCTCTGCTTTCTCGCCTACATGTACCATCGGGCCATCCACTATCCCCTCACTATATCAATAATGAGGGGCTGTTTTCATGGCGAAACGGCATTACTAGCCTATAGGCGGAACAGGTTGTGTCCTAGGTATGTGATATGCATATGCGCCGCTCTTAGCTGACCCATTTGTCACGAACCTGCTTTATGGCTATATTTCGCTGATTACATGTAGATCTTTCATAAAGTCAATGTAACCTCATTTAAATGCGTTGCCGAGACGGTACGTGCCACAATTTAGTGAACGTATGCAACGGCAATCAGTGTAACTGAAAAGGAGACAGTTATCATGTGCTTTTCTTCAAAAAACGGGCTCCGCCAGACTTGCATCAGTGAATACATGAAAGCAGGCTAGTTCCAGATTATTGTGCGTCTTTGACGTAAATCTCGGTCACCGCATAGGTGTCACTGCCATGTGCTTCTCTTCAACCAACCAAGCTCATTTCCACTTGCGTAACTGGGTATACAAAACTAGCTGTGTGCCAAGCTAAAATGAACTTCCGTGATGAGCATTTGCGTAACTGGAGATGGGCCACGAGGTATGTGCCACTTTTCAACAAAGCTTGTTGACCCCAACATGTAGCGCTACGTATGAGCCGCACTTCAATGTAGTGAAATAGGAAGATCTGTCAAGTAGTCTCTTATAGAAAAAGAAAGGTGTTCGTGCAACCATGATTTGACCATTCCGTCTACCCTCACTGGTACGTAAGGTCATTGTTAGCCACATGGGCCGCTCGCTGTGGCAAAAAATAGGCGTCTTTTTTAACAAGCTCGAGAAAAGAATAGTTTCGGAAAAAACGGGGCAGAGTAACGATAGTTTTATCGCCAATAGGGGGGGGGGGTCGTTTTACGTCACACGGACGCCGTAGTGGAGGTCTACGGAGAATTTTGCCCAACTGGGGATCTTTAACGTGCGCTACGATGCACACGGGCGTCTTCGCAGAGTGCCTCCATTCAAACTGCCATCTCCGGAGCCGGGGATTAGCCCGCAATTTCGAGCCGAGTATACTAGCGCCTTAGGTACTCGGCTACCCCGAAGGGTGACAGAGTAAGGTTATACAGGCATATGAATGTCATGAGTCCAGGTAGGTGTGCAGCGTTTCTCCAGCACGGCGGGTTTAAAGTGTATTTGGCCCAGGTTGTAGAGCTATTAGCTGAATATCTGGGGGTCGTCACGAAAGCGATGGTTTGACATCATTAGGGCAGTTCGTGGATTTTCTCTGCTTTCTCGCCTACATGTTCCATCGGGCCGTTTACTATCTCCTCACTATATCAATAATGAAGGGCTGTTTGAACTTTGAACTTTGAACTTTGAACTTTATTTGTATCTATACAACGTACAGATAGCAGGGGCACAGACAAAAAGCCATAAAATCGGCTTGACTAGGTCTGTGTCCCTTATTGGTTTCTTTGGCATCACGTAGCAATGCGTGCACAAGTACAAGATGAACAATAAAAAATATAAACAATATGTGGATAAATGGGACTATTTATACGAAGTTACTTCGCACTGCTTCGAAAAAATTAACATGAATGCAGATATAGTATTGTCATACAAGTTACGAAAACCACGAACAGGAAAAAAAACAAAATGCAGACATTATGAATCCCTTTTCATTTACGGGTAACATTCACAGAAATACAAAACTAAATAGGTCACTGTGCAATTACAGCTTAGAACACGTATACATCAGAACAAAACACAAAGAAAAACACTAAGCATTCAAGTGAATGTCAATATGAGTGGCAAGTTTGGCCACCCAATTGAAATGATAATAAGTAGGGTGATTAATGAAAAGAGTTAAGTAGAGATGGTAGTTCATGGCGCAGCATTTGATTCCCGTAGTTAGTTCTTGAGTGCGGAATATGCCAAGTTTCTCTGTGACGTGTACTGAAACTGCTTGTATTTAGTGTTAGCCTTGACAAGTGCACAAGAAAATGAGTGCTACCTTTTCTTTCCGTAAAAAAGCGTTTCAGCAAAATTGTATTGTAGACCGATTTTATCGGCGCTATATCTAATTGACAAAAAAGAGGATCAGTATGCGCATCGAATGAAGAGTTTGAAATTGCACGGATGGCTTTCTTTTGCAATAAATATAGAATGTTGATGTTACTGCTAGTCGTGTTGCCCCATACGAGGTGACAATAGTTAACATGAGATAAGAAAAGAGAATTATAAAGTAGGAGCTTCACTCTTAATGGTAAAAGGAAGCGTAATCTTATTAGTATTCCAACAACACGTGCAAGTTTGTTAGCAATAATGTTGACATGGTCATTCCACAGTATATTCTCTTGGAATATGACACCTAAGCTTTTAACCGATGGTACTATGTCTATGAAAGATGTGCCTATTTTTAGATGTCCGTCAATACTGTGCCTTTTGTTTTTTGGCTGGAAAAGCACGCCTTTTGTTTTGGTAGTATTAATAGTTAATGAGTTGAATAAGCTCCACTTGTTTATTTGGGCTAGTGTATCATTAGCAACACATAGTAATTCTTTCACGTCCTTAGAAGTTATGAACAAACTAGTGTCGTCGGCATAGATAACAAATTGGGCGTTGGTATTGATATTAGTTATGTCATTTATATACAGGTTAAACAATAGTGGTCCTAGTATGCTTCCTTGAGGAACTCCAGTGAATATAGGCAAATTTTTTGAACAGTTGTTACCTACGACAACGGTCTGATACCTGTACTGCAAATAACTTCTAATTAAGTTCAGGAAAGTTCCCCTAAAGCCATAAATGTCAAGTTTTGTTAGTAGAGTGTCGTGATTAAGGGTGTCAAAAGCCTTCGAAAAATCAATAAAGACACCGAGAGTAAGTAAATTGTCTTCAAAGCCTCGTAAAATTATCTCTTTTTGCATCAGTAAAGCTATTTCTTTTGAACAACCTTTTCTAAACCCATACTGGTAATCCGTAATTACATTGTGCTTTTTACAAAAAGAGGTTACTCTGGTATTAATCAATTTCTCAAGACATTTAGAAAAAATAGGCAGGATCGATATCGGCCTATAATTTGAGAGGTCTTTTCTGTCGCCAGATTTGAAAAGTGCTGTTACCTTCGCTATTTGCATGCGCCGAGGAAATATGCCATTCGCCAATGAAAGATTGTACACGTGCTCTAAGACAGGACAGATTAGGTCTAGAACATGCTTAGCTGGGCGAATCTGCAAATCATCAATATCGCAACTTTTGCTATTTCGAAGGCTGAGAAACGTGCTGTAGATTTCATGAGTGTTAGTGGGGCTTAGGAATGCACTTTCGACGACTTTTGGTTTTACGTATTCTGTGCAACGAGGATCGTAGGAACTATTCACCAGTGATACAAAGTGATTGTTAAAAGCGTCAGCCAATGCCGTGCCTGATGTCGGCTGATTATTTATTTCTAACTCTTCTGCATTCTCTGGCTGATTGTTTACACGAAGTAAACTGTTTAGTTTTTTCCAGGTGATATCGGTTCGCATTATCGTTTCTTGATTAAAAAATTTCTCGAAATATTGCGCTTTTGCTGCCCTTAGAGTACCATTAACTTTATTCCGGAATTTTTTGAACTCTGCTAAATCTGTTGCATCCCTTGTGCCTAGGAATTGCTTGAAAAGAGCATCTTTTTGTTTGATCAACTTCAACGTACTGTCAGTAATCCAAGGTTTCCTTGCTTTTCTCGCTTTTTTTGTTTTGCGTTTAAACGACTTTCTGTAAGCGCACTGAAAAAATGATAAAAACAACTCGTACGCTTTGTCACAGACTTTTTCGTTATACACGTCTTGCCAGTTTATGCGCAATATTTCATTGCGAAATTTCTCAAGTGTGAATGGGTTAATATCCTGAAATGTGAAGTGTTTATCTTTAGAAAGACGCGAGGGCAACACAGGTGAATTAATAAGTAGAAAGATAGGCAATTGGTCACTGACGTGAGCAGTGATTACGCCCGATTCAATGTTTTCTGTGTCAAAATTCGTAATGAAAACATCGAGTAAACTTTGGCTGTCACCTTGAACACGAGTAGGAGCAGTAATTGTATTAATGCAAGCATTTGATTCAAGTACCCGCAATGTGTCTCTGCGAAGTGGGCTATCGTGTAACATGTTAATATTAATATCACCACCCAAAACTAAACTGTAGTCGTTATCGTTAACCCAGGATAGCAGGTTGTCGATGTATTTAAGAAAATTAACCACATTCCCTCCCGGTGAGCGATATACCACAGAAAAAATGCTGCGACCATGAAGAACAGTCAAAATTTCAAAATCAGCAGTAATTTGAGTAACGTCTTTCAACAATTCGCAATGCAAGTTAGTCCTTGTAAGCAACAGGACACCGCCGCCTTTTTTATTGCAGCGATTCAGATAATGACAGACATAGTCTGATATTTGCAGCACTTCATCGTTGCGATACCATGTTTCGCACCGCATGACAATGTCAAATAAAAAACCAAAAGAAGACAGCAATGCGTTGAGATCATCGTCCTTATTGCGTGCAGATTGCGTGTTTAAATGTAAAAAGGACGTGCACTTACTTCTCTTAGAAAATATTTTACCAACGTCAGTTGGTGTGAACAGTCTTTGAGCCATGTTTAACTGCTGCAGTAAGGACGACGCCCGATGCACACTAGCAAGTGCTTACTCCATTTTATCAAGGTCTTGAACTGCAGATATGCGTAGTGCCCGTGACGTGTCAGTTTTCCGCGCGAAAATTCTACCATCCCGAGTCCACGCGTACTTCCACTGTTTGTTTTCTTCCGCGCAACAACTTGCCCAAGAAGCTTCTTTAGTGTTGGGCACAGGTGCTCATTTACGAAAATAGAAGCATGACCAGATTGACCGAATTCAGTGGCGGATATACGCTTCTTTCGCGCCTTTTCAATGAGCCCATCACGCTTTGAACGCGAACGAAACTGAACGACAATATTCGGACAGCCACCATCTTTCCGCGGCACACGGTGACAAACATCGATGTCTGCGTCACAGATAGGCTCATTGACCAGGCTGCCGAGCTTCGCTACTATTGCAAAAGGATTGTCATTTTCAGTGAATGGCACACCTTTAATTTCAACGTTTCTGCTTCTAGAGTATTGTTCCTGGGTTGTCACCCTCTCCTCAAGGCCAGACACTTGCCCTACAAGTTCCTGACATTTGGCTGTCAAAGCAGCGTTTTCCTTTTTTAAGGAAGCGTTTTCCTTTTCAATTGCAGCACACCGTGTCGTCATTGCGTCAAACTGGGTGCTGAAGAAATCAATGGAATGTTTCATATCTTTGAATTCCTTTCGGAGTTCTTTTTCAATAGCGCTTCGCATATCACGCATGTCTTGCCGAATGTCTTTTAAGAACCTGGTTAGTTCAGGCATCACCCTAGTACCGGACATTTACACTTCACGTTTGGCAGCAGTGACGGAGTAAGTAAGAAAAGGAAACATAAAAGATTGCGCACAAACCTGTGTGTAGGACCATCAACGTAAGTAAATATGTCGGCTCCGCCGCCACTGCTGCCAAAGTGCCGGTCAGGTAGACGATGCAGGTCCTTTATAGCCAGGGGCAGTGCCAGTTGAAGGTCAGGGGGCGCTGATTCTACTCGGAAAGCTACGTCAGCTGTAAGCGCGTATGCCACCCAACTGAAGACGGTATGATGTGGCAAAACGGGAACAATCCCGCGCAGACGCAGCCGTGACGTCCCCAAGTGGCAGTCGACGTCGTTGCGGCTCGAGGCAGGCAAAAACCTGTGTGTAGGACCATCAACGTAAGTAAATATGTCGGCTCCGCCGCCACTGCTGCCAAAGTGCCGGTCAGGTAGACGATGCAGGTCCTTTATAGCCAGGGGCAGTGCCAGTTGAAGGTCAGGGGGCGCTGATTCCACTCGGAAAGCTACGTCAGCTGTAAGCGCGTATGCCACCCAACCGAAGACGGTATGATGTGGCAAAACGGGAACAATCCCGCGCAGACGCAGCCGTGACGTCCCCAAGTGGCAGTCGACGTCGTTGCGGCTCGAGGCAGGCAAAAACCTGTGTGTAGGACCATCAACGTAAGTAAATATGTCGGCTCCGCCGCCACTGCTGCCAAAGCTGCGAAACGGCATTACTAGCCTATAGGTGGAACAGGTTGTGTCCTAGGTATGTGATATTGCATATGCGCCTCTTTTAAGCGGACCCATTTGACGAGAACGTGTTTTCCTGGCTATATTTCGCTGATTACATATAGATCTTTCATAAAGTCAATGTAACCTCATTTAAATGCGTTGCCGAGACTGGGTACGTGCCACAGTTCAGTGGACGTATATAACGGCAATCAGTGTAACTGAAAAGGATACAGTTTTCATGTGCTTTCCTTCAAAAAACGGGCTCCGCCACACTTGCATCACTCAATGGGTGAGAGCAGGCTAGTGCCAGACTTATTGCACGCCTTTGACGTAAATGTCGGTCACCGCATAGGCGTCTTTGCCATGTGCTTCTCTTCAACCAACCCAGCTCATTTCCACTTGCATAACTGGGTATACAAAACTAGGTGTGTGCCAAGCTGCAATGAACTTCCGTGAGGAGCATTTGCGCGACTGGAGATGAGCCACGAGCTATGTGCCCCTCTTATAAAGCTTGTTGACCCAAACATGTAGAGCTACGTATGAGCCGCACTTCAATGTAGCGAAATTGGAAAGATCAGTCAAGTAGTCTATTACACAAAAAGAAAGGCGTTCCTGAAACCATGATTTGACCATTCCGTCTACTCTCACTGGTACGTAAGGTCTTTGTTAGCCACATGGGCCGCTCGCTGTGGCAAAAAATAGGCGTTTTTTTTTAACAAGCTCGAGAAAAGAATAGCTTCGGAAAAAACGGGGTAGAGTAACGATAGTTTTATCGCCAATAGGGGGGGGGGGTGGTTTTACGTCACACGGACGCCGTAGTGGAGGTCTACGGAGAATTTTGCCCAACTGGGGATCTTTAACGTGCGCTACGATGCACACGGGCGTCTTCGCAGTGTGCCTCCATTCAAACTGCAATCTCCGGAGCCGGGGATTAGCCCGCAATTTCGAGCCGAGTATACTAGCGCCTTAGGTACTCGGCTACCCCGAAGGGTGACAGAGTAAGGTTATACAGGCATATGAATGTCATGAGTCCAGGTAGGTGTGCAGCGTTTCTCCAGCACTGCGGGTTTAAAGTGTATTTGGCCCAGGTTGTAGAGCTATTAGCTGAATATCTGGGGGTCGTCACGAAAGCGACGGTTTGACATCATTAGGGCAGTTCGTGGATTTTCTCTGCTTTCTCGCCTACATGTACCATCGGGCCATCCACTATCCCCTGACTATATCAATAATGAGGGGCTGTTTTCATGGCGAAACGGCATTACTAGCCTATAGGCGGAACAGGTTGTGTCCTAGGTATGTGATATGCATATGCGCCTCTCTTAGCTGACCCATTTGACACGAACCTGCTTTATGGCTATATTTCGCTGATTACATGTAGATCTTTCATAAAGTCAATGTAACCTCATTTAAATGCGTTGCCGAGACGGTACGTGCCACAATTTAGTGAACGTATGTAACGGCAATCAGTATAACTGAAAAGGAGACAGTTATCATGTGCTTTTCTTCAAAAAACGGGCTCCGCCAGACTTGCATCAGTGAATACATGAAAGCAGGCTAGTTCCAGATTATTGTGCGTCTTGGACGTAAATCTCGGTCACCGCATAGGTGTCACTGCCATGTGCTTCTCTTCAACCAACCAAGCTCATTTCCACCTGCGTAACTGGGTATACAAAACTAGGTGTTTGCCAAGCTAAAATGAACTTCCGTGATGAGCATTTCCGTAACTGGAGATGGGCCACGAGGTATGTGCAAATTTTCAATAAAGCTTGTTGACCCCAACATGTAGCGCTACGTATGAGCCGCACTTCAATGAAGTGAAATAGGAAGATCTGTCAAGTAGTCTCTTATAGAAAAAGAAAGGTGTTCGTGCAACCATGATTTGACCATTCCGTCTACCCTCACTGGTACGTAAGGTCATTGTTAGCCACATGGGCCGCTCGCTGTGGCAAAAAAATAGGCTTTTTTTTTAACAAGCTCGAGAAAAGAATAGTTTCGGAAAAAACGGGGTAGAGTAACGATAGTTTTATCGCCAATAGGGGGGGGGTGGTTTTACGTCACACGGACGCCGTAGTGGAGGTCTACGGAGAATTTTGCCCAACTGGGGATCTTTAACGTGCGCTACGATGCACACGGACGTCTTCGCAGTGTGCCTCCATTCAAACTGCATTCTCCGGAGCCGGGGATTAGCCCGCAATTTCGCGCCGAGTATACTAGCGCCTTAGGTACTCGGCTACCCCGAAGGGCGACAGAGTAAGGTTACACAGGCATATGAATGTCATGAGTCCAGGTAGGTGTGCAGCGTTTCTCCAGCACGGCGGGTTTAAAGTGTATTTGGCCCAGGTTGTAGAGCTATTAGCTGAATATCTGGGGGTCGTCACGAAAGCGATGGTTTGACATCATTAGGGCAGTTCGTGGATTTTCTCTGCTTTCTCGCCTACATGTACCATCGGGCCGTTTACTATCTCCTCACTATATCAATAATGAAGGGCTGTTTTCATGGCGAAACGGCATTACTAGCCTATAGGTGGAACAGGTTGTGTCCTAGGTATGTGACATTGCATATGCGCCTCTCTTAAGCGGACCCATTTGACGCGAACGTGTATTCCTGGCTATATTTCGCTGATTACATATAGATCTTTCATAAAGTCAATGTAACCTCATTTAAATGCGTTGCCGAGACTGGGTACGTGCCACAGTTCAGTGGACGTATATAACGGCAATCAGTGTAACTGAAAAGGATACAGTTTTCATGTGCTTTCCTTCAAAAAACGGGCTCCGCCACACTTGCATCACTCAATGGGTGAGAGCAGGCTAGTGCCAGATTTATTGTACGCCTTTGACGCAAATGTCGGTCACCGCATAGGCGTCTTTGCCATGTGCTTCTCTTCAACCAACCCAGCTCATTTCCACTTGCATAACTGGGTATACAAAACTAGGTGTGTGCCAAGCTGCAATGAACTTCCGTGAGGAGCATTTGCGCGACTGGAGATGAGCCACGAGCTATGTGCCCCTCTTATAAAGCTTGTTGACCCAAACATGTAGAGCTACGTATGAGCCGCACTTCAATGTAGCGAAATTGGAAAGATCAGTCAAGTAGTCTATTACACAAAAAGAAAGGCGTTCCTGCAACCATGATTTGACCATTCCGTCTACTCTCACTGGTACGTAAGGTCTTTGTTAGCCACATGGGCCGCTCGCTGTGGCAAAAAATAGGCGTTTTTTTTAACAAGCTCGAGAAAAGAATAGTTTCGGAAAAAACGGGGTAGAGTAACGATAGTTTTATCGCCAATAGGGGGGGGGGGGGTGGTTTTACGTCACACGGACGCCGTAGTGGAGGTCTACGGAGAATTTTGCCCAACTGGGGATCTTTAACGTGCGCTACGATGCACCTGGGCGTCTTCGCAGTGTGCCTCCATTCAAGCTGCAATCTCCGGAGCCGGGGATTAGCCCGCAATTTTGAGCCGAGTATACTAGCGCCTTAGGTACTCGGCTACCCCGAAGGGTGACAGAGTAAGGTTATACAGGCATATGAATGTCATGAGTCCTGGTAGGTGTGCACCGTTTCTCCAGCACTGCGGGTTTAAAGTGTATTTGGCCCAGGTTGTAGAGCTATTAGCTGAATATCTGGGGGTCGTCACGAAAGCGACGGTTTGACATCATTAGGGCAGTTCGTGGATTTTCTCTGCTTTCTCGCCTACATGTACCATCGGGCCATCCACTATCCCCTCACTATATCAATAATGAGGGGCTGTTTTCATGGCGAAACGGCATTACTAGCCTATAGGCGGAACAGGTTGTGTCCTAGGTATGGGATATGCATATGCGCCTCTCTTAGCTGACCCATTTGACACGAACCTGTTTTATGGCTATATTTCGCTGATTACATGTAGATCTTTCATAAAGTCAATGTAACCTCATTTAAATGCGTTGCCGAGACGGTACGTGCCACAATTTAGTGAACGTATGTAACGGCAATCAGTGTAACTGAAAAGGAGACAGTTATCATGTGCTTTTCTTCAAAAAACGGGCTCCGCCAGACTTGCATCAGTGAATGCATGAAAGCAGGCTAGTTCCAGATTATTGTGCGTCTTTGACGTAAATCTCGGTCACCGCATAGGTGTCACTGCCGTGTGCTTCTCTTCAACCAACCCAGCTCATTTCCACTTGCATAACTGGGTATACAAAACTAGGTGTGTGCCAAGCTGCAATGAACTTCCGTGAGGAGCATTTGCGCGACTGGAGATGAGCCACGAGCTATGTGCCCCTCTTATAAAGCTTGTTGACCCAAACATGTAGAGCTACGCATGAGCCGCACTTCAATGTAGCGAAATTGGAAAGATCAGTCAAGTAGTCCATTACACAAAAAGAAAGGCGTTCCTGCAAGCATGATTTGACCATTTCGTCTACTCTCACTGGTACGTAAGGTCTTTGTTAGCCACATGGGCCGCTCGCTGTGGCAAAAAATAGGCGTTTTTTTTAACAAGCTCGAGAAAAGAATAGTTTCGGAAAAAACGGGGTAGAGTAACGATAGTTTTATCGCCAATAGGGGGGGGGGTGGTTTTACGTCACACGGACGCCGTAGTGGAGGTCTACGGAGAATTTTGCCCAACTGGGGATCTTTAACGTGCGCTACGATGCACACGGGCGTCTTCGCAGTGTGCCTCCATTCAAACTGCAATCTCCGGAGCCGGGGATTAGCCCGCAATTTCGAGCCGAGTATACTAGCGCCTTAGGTACTCGGCTACCCCGAAGGGTGACAGAGTAAGGTTATAGAGGCATATGAATGTCATGAGTCCAGGTAGGTGTGCAGCGTTTCTCCAGCACTGCGGGTTTAAAGTGTATTTGGCCCAGGTTGTAGAGCTATTAGCTGAATATCTGGGGGTCGTCACGAAAGCGACGGTTTGACATCATTAGGGCAGTTCGTGGATTTTCTCTGCTTTCTCGCCTACATGTACCATCGGGCCATCCACTATCCCCTCACTATATCAATAATGAGGGGCTGTTTTCATGGCGAAACGGCATTACTAGCCTATAGGCGGAACATGTTGTCTAGGTATGTGGTATGCATATGTGCCTCTCTTAGCTGACCCATTTGACACGAACCTGCTTTATGGCTATATTTCGCTGATTACATGTAGATCTTTCATAAAGTCAATGTAACCTCATTTAAATGCGTTGCCGAGACGGTACGTGCCACAATTTAGTGAACGTATTTAACGCCAATCAGTACAACTGAAAAGGAGACAGTTATCATGTGCTTTTCTTCAAAAAACGGGCTCCGCCAGACTTGCATCAGTGAATACATGAAAGCAGGCTAGTTCCAGATTATTCTGCGTCTTTGACGTAAATCTCGGTCACCGCATAGGTGTCACTGCCATGTGCTTCTCTTCAACCAACCAAGCTCATTTCCACTTGCATAACTGGGTATACAAAACTAGGTATGTGCCAAGCTAAAATGAACTTCCGTGATGAGCATTTGCGTCACTGGAGATGTGTCACGAGGTATGCGTCCTTTTTCAATAAAGCTTGTTGACCCCAACATGTAGCGCTTCGTATGAGCCGCACTTCAATGTAGTGAAATAGGAAGATCTGTCAAGTAGTCTATTATAGAAAAAGAAAGGTGTTCGTGCAACCACGATATGACCATTCCGTCTACTCTCACTGGTACGTAAGGTCTTTGTTAGCCACATGGGCCGCTCGCTGTGGCAAAAAAATAGGCGTTTTTTTTAACAAGCTCGAGAAAAGAATAGTTTCGGAAAAAACGGGGTAGAGTAACGATAGTTTTATCGCCAATAGGGGGGGGGGGGGGGGGGGTTTACGTCACACGGACGCCGTAGTGGAGGTCTACGGAGAATTTTGCCCAACTGGGGATCTTTAACGTGCGCTACGATGCACACGGGCGTCTTCGCAGTGTGCCTCCATTCAAACTGTAATCTCCGGAGCCGGGGATTAGCCCGCAATTTCGAGCCGAGTATACTAGCGCCTTAGGTACTCGGCTACCCCGAAGGGTGACAGACTAAGGTTATACAGGCATATGAATGTCATGAGTCCAGGTAGGTGTGCAGCGTTTCTCCAGCACTGCGGGTTTAAAGTGTATTTGGCCCAGGTTGTAGAGCTATTAGCTGAATATCTGGGGGTCGTCACGAAAGCGACGGTTTGACATCATTATGGCAGTTCGTGGATTTTCTCTGCTTTCTCGCCTAAATGTACCATCAGGGCCATCCACTATCCCCTCAGTATATGAATAATGAGGGGCTGTTTTCATGGCGAAACGGCATTACTAGCCTATAGGTGGAACAGGTTGTGTCCTAGGTATGTGACATGCATATGCGCCTCTCTTAGCTGACCCATTTGACACGAACCTGCTTTATGGCTATCTTTCGCTGATTACATGTAGATCTTTCATAAAGTCAATGTAACCTCATGTAAATGTGTTGCCGAGACGGTACGTGCGACAATTTAGTGAACGTATGTAACGGCAATCAGTGTAACTGAAAAAGGAGACAGTTTTCATGTGCTTTTCTTCAAAAAACGGGCTCCGCCAGACTTGCATCAGTGAATACAAGAAAGCAGGCTAGTTCCAGATTATTGTGCGTCTTTGACGTAAATCTCGGTCACCGCATAGGTGTCACTGCCATGTGCTTCTCTTCAACCAACCAAGCTCATTTCCACTTGCATAAGTGGGTATACAAAACTAGGTATGTGCCAAGCTAAAATGAACTTCCGTGATGAGCATTTGCGTCACTGGAGATGGGTCACGAGGTATGTGTCCTTTTTCAATAAAGCTTGTTGACCCCAACATGTAGCGCTACGTATGAGCCGCACTTCAATGTAGTGAAATAGGAAGATCTGTCAAGTAGTCTATTATAGAAAAAGAAAGGTGTTCGTGCAACCACGATTTGACCATTCCGTCTACACTCACTGGTACGTAAGGTCTTTGTTAGCCACATGGGCCGCTCGCTGTGGCAAAAAAATAGGCGTTTTTTTTAACAAGCTCGAGAAAAGAATAGTTTCGGAAAAAACGGGGTAGAGTAACGATAGTTTTATCGCCAATAGGGGGGGGGGGGGGGGGTGGTTTAACGTCACACGGACGCCGTAGTGGAGGTCTACGGAGAATTTTGCCCAACTGGGGATCTTTAACGTGCGCTACGATGCACACGGGCGTCTTCGCAGTGTGCCTCCATTCAAATTGCAATCTCCGGAGCCGGGGATTAGCCCGCAATTTCGAGCCGAGTATACTAGCGCCTTAGGTACTCGGCTACCCCGAAGGGTGACAGAGTAAGGTTATACAGGCATATGAATGTCATGAGTCCAGGTAGGTGTGCAGCGTTTCTCCAGCACGGCGGGTTTAAAGTGTATTTGGCCCAGGTTGTAGAGCTATTAGCTGAATATCTTGGGGTCGTCACGAAAGCGATGGTTTGACATCATTAGGGCAGTTCGTGGATTTTCTCTGCTTTCTCGCCTACATGTACCATCGGGCCGTTTACTATCTCCTCACTATATCAATAATGAAGGGCTGTTTTCATGGCGAAACGGCATTACTAGCCTATAGGTGGAACAGGTTGTGTCCTAGGTATGTGACATTGCATATGCGCCTCTCTTAAGCGGACCCATTTGACGCGAACGTGTTTTCCTGGCTATATTTCGCTGATTACATATAGATCTTTCATAAAGTCAATGTAACCTCATTTAAATGCGTTGCCGAGACTGGGTACGTGCCACAGTTCAGTGGACGTATATAACGGCAATCAGTGTAACTGAAAAGGATACAGTTTTCATGTGCTTTCCTTCAAAAAACGGGCTCCGCCACACTTGCATCACTCAATGGGTGAGAGCAGGCTAGTGCCAGATTTATTGTACGCCTTTGACGTAAATGTCGGTCACCGCATAGGCGTCTTTGCCATGTGCTTCTCTTCAACCAACCCAGCTCATTTCCACTTGCATAACTGGGTATACAAAACTAGGTGTGCGCCAAGCTGCAATGAACTTCCGTGAGGAGCATTTGCGCGACTGGAGATGAGCCACGAGCTATGTGCCCCTCTTATAAAGCTTGTTGACCCAAACATGTAGAGCTACGTATGAGCCGCACTTCAATGTAGCGAAATTGGACAGATCAGTCAAGTAGTCTATTACACAAAAAGAAAGGCGTTCCTGCAACCATGATTTGACCATTCCGTGTACTCTCACTGGTACGTAAGGCCTTTGTTAGCCACATGGGCCGCTCGCTGTGGCAAGAAATAGGCGTTTTTTTTAACAAGCTCGAGAAAAGAATAGTTTCGGCAAAAACGGGGCAGAGTAACGATAGTTTTAACGCCAATAGGGGGGGGGGGGGGTTTACGTCACACGGACGCCGTAGTGGAGGTCTACGGAGAATTTTGCCCAACTGGGGATCTGTAACGTGCGCTACGATGCACACGGGCGTCTTCGCAGTGTGCCTCCATTCAAACTGCAATCTCCGGAGCCGGGGATTAGCCCGCAATTTCGAGCCGAGTATACTAGCGCCTTAGGTACTCGGCTACCCCGAAGGGTGACAGAGTAAGGTTATACAGGCATATGAATGTCATGAGTCCAGGTAGGTGTGCAGCGTTTCTCCAGCACTGCAGGTTTAAAGTGTATTTGGCCCAGGTTGTAAAGCTATTAGCTGAATATCTGGGGGTCGTCACGAAAGCGACGGTTTGACATCATTATGGCAGTTCGTGGATTTTCTCTGCTTTCTGGCCTACATGTACCATCGGGCCATCCACTATCCCCTCACTATATCAATAATAAGGGGCTGTTTTCATGGCGAAACGGCATTACTAGCCTATAGGCGGAACAGGTTGTGTCCTAGGTATGTGATATGCATATGCGCCTCTCTTAGCTGACCCATTTGACACGAACCTGCTTTATGGCTATATTTCGCTGATTACATGTAGATCTTTCATAAAGTCAATGCAACCTCATTTAAATGCGTTGCCGAGACGGTACGTGCCACAATTTAGTGAACGTATGTAACGGCAATCAGTGTAACTGAAAAGGAGACAGTTATCATGTGCTTTTCTTCAAAAAACGGGCTCTGCCAGACTTGCATCAGTGAATACATGAAAGCAGGCAAGTTCCAGATTATTGTGCGTCTTTGACGTAAATCTCGGTCACCGCATAGGTGTCACTGCCATGTTCTTCTCTTCAACCAACCAAGCTCATTTCCACCTGCGTAACTGGGTCTACAAAACTAGCTGTGTGCCAAGCTAAAATGAACTTCCGTGATGAGCATTTCCGTAACTGGAGATGGGCCACGAGGTATGTGCCACCTTTCAATAAAGCTTGTTGACCCCAACATGTAGCGCTACGTATGAGCCGCACTTCAATGTTGTGAAATAGGAAGATCTGTCAAGTAGTCTCTTATAGAAAAAGAAAGGTGTTCGTGCAACCATGATTTGACCATTCCGTCTACCCTCACTGGTACGTAAGGTCATTGTTAGCCACATGGGCCGCTCGCTGTGGCAAAAAAATAGGCGTTTTTTTAACAAGCTCGAGAAAAGAATAGTTTCGGAAAAAACGGGGCAGAGTAACGATAGTTTTATCGCCAATAGGGGGGGGGGTGGTTTTACGTCACACGGACGCCGTAGTGGAGGTCTACGGAGAATTTTGCCCAACTGGGGATCTTTAACGTGCGCTACGATGCACACGGGCGTCTTCGCAGTGTGCCTCCATTCAAACTGCAATCTCCGGAGCCAGGGATTAGCCCGCAATTTCGAGCCGAGTATACTAGCGCCTTAGGTACTCGGCTACCCCGAAGGGTGACAGAGTAAGGTTATACAGGCATATGAATGTCATGAGTCCAGGTAGGTGTGCAGCGTTTCTCCAGCACGGCGGGTTTAAAGTGTATTTGGCCCAGGTTGTAGAGCTATTAGCTGAATATCTGGGGGTCGTCACGAAAGCGATGGTTTGACATCATTAGGGCAGTTCGTGGATTTTCTCTGCTTTCTCGCCTACAAGTACCATCGGGCCGTTTACTATCTCCTCACTATATCAATAATGAAGGGCTGTTTTCATGGCGAAACGGCATTACTAGCCTATAGGTGGAACAGGTTGTGTGCTAGGTATGTGACATTGCATATGCGCCTCTCTTAAGCGGACCCATTTGACGCGAACGTGTTTTCCTGGCTATATTTCCCTGATTACATATAGATCTTTCATAAAGTCAATGTAACCTCATTTAAATGCGTTGCCGAGACTGGGTACGTGCCACAGTTCAGTGGACGTATATAACGGCAATCAGTGTTACTGAAAAGGATACAGTTTTCATGTGCTTTCCTTCAAAAAACCGGCTCCGCCACACTTGCATCACTCAATGGGTGAGAGCAGGCTAGTGCCAGATTTATTGTACGCCTTTGACGTAAATGTCGGTCACCGCATAGGCGTCTTTGCCATGTGCTTCTCTTCAACCAACCCAGCTCATTTCCACTTGCATAACTGGGTATACAAAACTAGGTGTGTGCCAAGCTGCAATGAACTTCCGTGAGGAGCATTTGCGCGACGGGAGATGAGCCACGAGCTATGTGCCCCTCTTATAAAGCTTGTTGACCCAAACATGTAGAGCTACGTATGAGCCGCACTTCAATGTAGCGAAATTGGAAAGATCAGTCAAGTAGTCTATTACACAAAAAGAAAGGCGTTCCTGCAACCATGATTTGACCATTCCGTCTACTCTCACTGGTACGTAAGGTCTTTGTTAGCCACATGGGCCGCTCGCTGTGGCAAAAAATAGGCGTTTTTTTTAACAAGCTCGAGAAAAGAATAGTTTCGGAAAAAACGGGGTAGAGTAACGATAGTTTTATCGCCCATAGGGGGGGGGGGGGTGGTTTTACGTCACACGGACGCCGTAGTGGAGGTCTACGGAGAATTTTGCCCAAGTGGGGATCTTTAACGTGCGCTACGATGCACACGGGCGTCATCGCAGTGTGCCTCCATTCAAACTGCAATCTCCGGAGCCGGGGATTAGCCCGAAATTTCGAGCCGAGTATACTAGCGCCTTAGGTACTCGGCTACCCCGAAGGGTGACAGAGTAAGGTTATACAGGCATATGAATGTCATGAGTCCAGGTAGGTGTGGAGCGTTTCTCCAGCACGGCGGGTTTAAAATGTATTTGGCCCAGGTTGTAGAGCTATTAGCTGAATATCTGGGGGTCGTCACGAAAGCGATGGTTTGACATCATTAGGGCAGTTGGTGGATTTACTCTGCTTTCTCGCCTACATGTACCATCGGGCCGTTTACTATCTCCTCACTATATCAATAATGAAGGGCTGTTTTCATGGCGAAACGGCATTACTAGCCTATAGGTGGAACAGGTTGTGTCCTAGGTATGTGACATTGCATATGCGCCTCTCTTAAGCGGACCCATTTGACACGAACGTGTTTTCCTGGCTATATTTCGCTGATTACATATAGATCTTTCATAAAGTCAATGTAACCTCATTTAAATGCGTTGCCGAGACTGGGTACGTGCCACAGTTCAGTGGACGTATATAACGGCAATCAGTGTAACTGAAAAGGATACAGTTTTCATGTGCTTTCCTTCAAAAAACCGGCTCCGCCACACTTGCATCACTCAATGGGTGAGAGCAGGCTAGTGCCAGATTTATTGTACGCCTTTGACGTAAATGTCGGTCACCGCATAGGCGTCTTTGCCATGTGCTTCTCTTCAACCAACCCAGCTCATTTCCACTTGCATAACTGGGTATACAAAACTAGGTGTGTGCCAAGCTGCAATGAACTTCCGTGAGGAGCATTTGCGCGACTGGAGATGAGCCACGAGCTATGTGCCCCTCTTATAAAGCTTGTTGACCCAAACATGTTGAGCTACGTATGAGCCGCACTTCAATGTAGCGAAATTGGAAAGATCAGTCAAGTAGTCTATTACACAAAAATAAAGGCGTTCCTGCAACCATGATTTGACCATTCCGTCTACTCTCACTGGTACGTAATGTCTTTGTTAGCCACATGGGCCGCTCGCTGTGGCAAAAAATAGGCGTTTTTTTTAACAAGCTCGAGAAAAGAATAGTTTCGGAAAAAACGGGGTAGAGTAATGATAGTTTTATCGCCAATAGGGGGGGGGGGGGGGGGTTTACGTCACACGGACGCCGTAGTGGAGGTCTACGGAGAATTTTTCCCAACTGGGGATCTTTAACGTGCGCTACGATGCACACGGGCGTCTTCGCAGTGTGCCTCCATTCAAACTGCAATCTCCGGAGCCGGGGATTAGCCCGCAATTTCGAGGCGAGTATACTAGCGCCTTAGGTACTCGGCTACCCCGAAGGGTGACAGAGTAAGGTTATACAGGCATATGAATGTCATGAGTCCAGGTAGGTGTGCAGCGTTTCTCCAGCACTGCGGGTTTAAAGTGTATTTGGCCCAGGTTGTAGAGCTATTAGCTGAATATCTGGGGGTCGTCACGAAAGCGACGGTTTGACATCATTAGGGCAGTTCGTGGATTTTCTCTGCTTTCTCGCCTACATGTACCATCGGGCCATCCACTATCCCCTCACTATGTCAATAATGAGGGGCTGTTTTCATGGCGAAACGGCATTACTAGCCTATAGGCGGAACAGGTTGTGTCCTAGGTATGTGATATGCATATGCGCCTCTCTTAGCTGACCCATTTGACACGAACCTGCTTTATGGCTATATTTCGCTGATTACATGTAGATCTTTCATAAAGTCAATGTAACCTCATTTGAATGCGTTGCCGAGACGGTACGTGCCACAATTTAGTGAACGTATGTAACGGCAATCAGTGTAACTGAAAAGGAGACAGTTATCATGTGCTTTTCTTCAAAAAACGGGCTCCGCCAGACTTGCATCAGTGAATACATGAAAGCAGGCTAGTTCCAGATTATTGTGCGTCTTTGACGTAAATCTCGGCCACCGCATAGGTGTCATTGCCATGTGCTTCTCTTCAACCAACCAAGCTCATTTCCACCTGCGTAACTGGGTCTACAAAACTAGCTGTGTGCCAAGCTAAAATGAACTTCCGTGATGAGCATTTCCGTAACTGGAGATGGGCCACGAGGTATGTGCCACTTTTCAATAAAGCTTGTTGACCCCAACATGTAGCCCTACGTATGAGCCGCACTTCAATGTAGTGAAATAGGAAGATCTGTCAAGTAGTCTCTTATAGAAAAAGAAAGGTGTTCGTGCAACCATGATTTGACCATTCCGTCTACCCTCACTGGTACGTAAGGTCATTGTTAGCCACATGGGCCGCTCGCTGTGGCAAAAGAATAGGCGTTCTTTTTAACAAGCTCGAGAAAAGTATAGTTTCGGAAAAAACGGGGTAAAGTAACGATAGTTTTATCGCCAATAGGGGGGGGGTGGTTTTACGTCACACGGACGCCGTAGTGGAGGTCTACGGAGAATTTTGCCCAACTGGGGATCTTTAACGTGCGCTACGATGCACACGGGCGTCTTCGCAGTGTGCCTCCATTCAAACTGCAATCTCCGGAGCCGGGGATTAGCCCGCAATTTCGAGGCGAGTATACTAGCGCCTTAGGTACTCGGCTACCCCGAAGGGTGACAGAGTAAGGTTATACAGGCATATGAATGTCATGAGTCCAGGTAGGTGTGCAGCGTTTCTCCAGCACTGCGGGTTTAAAGTGTATTTGGCCCAGGTTGTAGAGCTATTAGCTGAATATCTGGGGGTCGTCACGAAAGCGACGGTTTGACATCATTAGGGCAGTTCGTGGATTTTCTCTGCTTTCTCGCCTACATGTACCATCGGGCCATCCACTATCCCCTCACTATGTCAATAATGAGGGGCTGTTTTCATGGCGAAACGGCATTACTAGCCTATAGGCGGAACAGGTTGTGTCCTAGGTATGTGATATGCATATGCGCCTCTCTTAGCTGACCCATTTGACACGAACCTGCTTTATGGCTATATTTCGCTGATTACATGTAGATCTTTCATAAAGTCAATGTAACCTCATTTGAATGCGTTGCCGAGACGGTACGTGCCACAATTTAGTGAACGTATGTAACGGCAATCAGTGTAACTGAAAAGGAGACAGTTATCATGTGCTTTTCTTCAAAAAACGGGCTCCGCCAGGCTTGCATCAGTGAATACATGAAAGCAGGCTAGTTCCAGATTATTGTGCGTCTTTGACGTAAATCTCGGTCACCGCATAGGTGTCACTGCCATGTGCTTCTCTTCAACCAACCAAGCTCATTTCCACCTGCGTAACTGGGTCTACAAAACTAGCTGTGTGCCAAGCTAAAATGAACTTCCGTGATGAGCATTTCCGTAACTGGAGATGGGCCACGAGGTATGTGCCACTTTTCAATAAAGCTTGTTGACCCCAACATGTAGCGCTACGTATGAGCCGCACTTCAATGTAGTGAAATAGGAAGATCTGTCAAGTAGTCTCTTATAGAAAAAGAAAGGTGTTCGTGCAACCTTGATTTGACCATTCCGTCTACCCTCAATGGTACGTAAGGTCATTGTTAGCCACATGGGCTGCTCGCTGTGGCAAAAAAATAGGCGTTTTTTTTAACAAGCTCGAGAAAAGAATAGTTTCGGAAAAAACGGGGTAGAATAACGATACTTTTATCGCCAATAGGGGGGGGGGGGTTTACGTCATACGGACGCTGTAGTGGAGGTCTACGGAGAATTTTGCCCAACTGGGGATCTTTAACGTGCGCTACGATGCACACGGGCGTCTTCGCAGTGTGCCTCCATTCAAACTGCAATCTCCGGAGCCGGGGATTAGCCCGCAATTTCGAGCCGAGTATACTAGCGCCTTAGGTACTCGGCTACCCCGAAGGGTGACACAGTAAGGTTATACAGGCATATGAATGTCATGAGTCCAGGTAGGTGTGCAGCGTTTCTCCAGCACGGCGGGTTTAAAGTGTATTTGGCCCAGGTTGTAGAGCTATTAGCTGAATATCTGGGGGTCGTCACGAAAGCGATGGTTTGACATCATTAGGGCAGTTCGTGGATTTTCTCTGCTTTCTCGCCTACATCTACCATCGGGCCGTTTACTATCTCCTCACTATATCAATAATGAAGGGCTGTTTTCATGGCGAAACGGCATTACTAGCCTATAGGTGGAACAGGTTGTGCCCTAGGTATGTGACATTGCATATGCGCCTCTCTTAAGCGGACCCATTAGACGCGAACGTGTTTTCCTGGCTATATTTCGCTGATTACATATAGATCTTTCATAAAGTCAATGTAACCTCATTTAAATGCGTTGCCGAGACTGGGTACGTGCCACAGTTCAGTGGACGTATATAACGGCAATCAGTGTAACTGAAAAGGGTACAGTTTTCATGTGCTTTCCTTCAAAAAACGGGCTCCGCCACACTTGCATCACTCAATGGGTGAGAGCAGGCTAGTGCCAGATTTATTGTACGCCTTTGACGTAAATGTCGGTCACCGCATAGGCGTCTTTGCCATGTGCTTCTCTTCAACCAACCCAGCTCATTTCCACTTGCATAACTGGGTATACAAAACTAGGTGTGTGCCAAGCTGCAATGAACTTCCGTGAGGAGCATTTGCGCGACTGGAGATGAGCCACGAGCTATGTGCCCCTCTTATAAAGCTTGTTGACCCAAACATGTAGAGCTACGTATGAGCCGCACTTCAATGTAGCGAAATTGGAAAGATCAGTCAAGTAGTCTATTACACAAAAAGAAAGGCGTTCCTGCAACCATGATTTGACCATTCCGTCTACTCTCACTGGTACGTAAGGTCTTTGTTAGCCACATGGGCCGCTCGCTGTGGCAAAAAATACGCGTTTTTTTTAACAAGCTCGAGAAAAGAATAGTTTCGGAAAAAACGGGGTAGAGTAACGATAGTTTTATCGCCAATAGGGGGGGGGGGTGGTTTTACGTCACACGGACGCCGTAGTGGAGGTCTACGGAGAATTTTGCCCAACTGGGGATCTTTAACGTGCGCTACGATGCACACGGGCGTCTTCGCAGTGTGCCTCCATTCAAATTGCAATCTCCGGAGCCGGGGATTAGCCCGCAATTTCGAGCCGAGTATACTAGCGCCTTAGGTACTCGGCTACCCCGAAGGGTGACAGAGTAAGGTTATACAGGCATATGAATGTCATGAGTCCAGGTAGGTGTGCAGCGTTTCTCCAGCACGGCGGGTTTAAAGTGTATTTGGCCCAGGTTGTAGAGCTATTAGCTGAATATCTTGGGGTCGTCACGAAAGCGATGGTTTGACATCATTAGGGCAGTTCGTGGATTTTCTCTGCTTTCTCGCCTACATGTACCATCGGGCCGTTTACTATCTCCTCACTATATCAATAATGAAGGGCTGTTTTCATGGCGAAACGGCATTACTAGCCTATAGGTGGAACAGGTTGTGTCCTAGGTATGTGACATTGCATATGCGCCTCTCTTAAGCGGACCCATTTGACGCGAACGTGTTTTCCTGGCTATATTTCGCTGATTACATATAGATCTTTCATAAAGTCAATGTAACCTCATTTAAATGCGTTGCCGAGACTGGGTACGTGCCACAGTTCAGTGGACGTATATAACGGCAATCAGTGTAACTGAAAAGGATACAGTTTTCATGTGCTTTCCTTCAAAAAACGGGCTCCGCCACACTTGCATCACTCAATGGGTGAGAGCAGGCTAGTGCCAGATTTATTGTACGCCTTTGACGTAAATGTCGGTCACCGCATAGGCGTCTTTGCCATGTGCTTCTCTTCAACCAACCCAGCTCATTTCCACTTGCATAACTGGGTATACAAAACTAGGTGTGCGCCAAGCTGCAATGAACTTCCGTGAGGAGCATTTGCGCGACTGGAGATGAGCCACGAGCTATGTGCCCCTCTTATAAAGCTTGTTGACCCAAACATGTAGAGCTACGTATGAGCCGCACTTCAATGTAGCGAAATTGGACAGATCAGTCAAGTAGTCTATTACACAAAAAGAAAGGCGTTCCTGCAACCATGATTTGACCATTCCGTGTACTCTCACTGGTACGTAAGGCCTTTGTTAGCCACATGGGCCGCTCGCTGTGGCAAGAAATAGGCGTTTTTTTTAACAAGCTCGAGAAAAGAATAGTTTCGGCAAAAACGGGGCAGAGTAACGATAGTTTTAACGCCAATAGGGGGGGGGGGGGTTTACGTCACACGGACGCCGTAGTGGAGGTCTACGGAGAATTTTGCCCAACTGGGGATCTGTAACGTGCGCTACGATGCACACGGGCGTCTTCGCAGTGTGCCTCCATTCAAACTGCAATCTCCGGAGCCGGGGATTAGCCCGCAATTTCGAGCCGAGTATACTAGCGCCTTAGGTACTCGGCTACCCCGAAGGGTGACAGAGTAAGGTTATACAGGCATATGAATGTCATGAGTCCAGGTAGGTGTGCAGCGTTTCTCCAGCACTGCGGGTTTAAAGTGTATTTGGCCCAGGTTGTAGAGCTATTAGCTGAATATCTGGGGGTCGTCACGAAAGCGACGGTTTGACATCATTATGGCAGTTCGTGGATTTTCTCTGCTTTCTGGCCTACATGTACCATCGGGCCATCCACTATCCCCTCACTATATCAATAATAAGGGGCTGTTTTCATGGCGAAACGGCATTACTAGCTTATAGGCGGAACAGGTTGTGTCCTAGGTATGTGATATGCATATGCGCCTCTCTTAGCTGACCCATTTGACACGAACCTGCTTTATGGCTATATTTCGCTGATTACATGTAGATCTTTCATAAAGTCAATGCAACCTCATTTAAATGCGTTGCCGAGACGGTACGTGCCACAATTTAGTGAACGTATGTAACGGCAATCAGTGTAACTGAAAAGGAGACAGTTATCATGTGCTTTTCTTCAAAAAACGGGCTCCGCCAGACTTGCATCAGTGAATACATGAAAGCAGGCAAGTTCCAGATTATTGTGCGTCTTTGACGTAAATCTCGGTCACCGCATAGGTGTCACTGCCATGTTCTTCTCTTCAACCAACCAAGCTCATTTCCACCTGCGTAACTGGGTCTACAAAACTAGCTGTGTGCCAAGCTAAAATGAACTTCCGTGATGAGCATTTCCGTAACTGGAGATGGGCCACGAGGTATGTGCCACTTTTCAATAAAGCTTGTTGACCCCAACATGTAGCGCTACGTATGAGCCGCACTTCAATGTTGTGAAATAGGAAGATCTGTCAAGTAGTCTGTTATAGAAAAAGAAAGGTGTTCGTGCAACCATGATTTGACCATTCCGTCTACCCTCACTGGTACGTAAGGTCATTGTTAGCCACATGGGCCGCTCGCTGTGGCAAAAAAATAGGCGTTTTTTTAACAAGCTCGAGAAAAGAATAGTTTCGGAAAAAACGGGGCAGAGTAACGATAGTTTTATCGCCAATAGGGGGGGGGGGTGGTTTTACGTCACACGGACGCCGTAGTGGAGGTCTACGGAGAATTTTGCCCAACTGGGGATCTTTAACGTGCGCTACGATGCACACGGGCGTCTTCGCAGTGTGCCTCCATTCAAACTGCAATCTCCGGAGCCAGGGATTAGCCCGCAATTTCGAGCCGAGTATACTAGCGCCTTAGGTACTCGGCTACCCCGAAGGGTGACAGAGTAAGGTTATACAGGCATATGAATGTCATGAGTCCAGGTAGGTGTGCAGCGTTTCTCCAGCACGGCGGGTTTAAAGTGTATTTGGCCCAGGTTGTAGAGCTATTAGCTGAATATCTGGGGGTCGTCACGAAAGCGATGGTTTGACATCATTAGGGCAGTTCGTGGATTTTCTCTGCTTTCTCGCCTACAAGTACCATCGGGCCGTTTACTATCTCCTCACTATATCAATAATGAAGGGCTGTTTTCATGGCGAAACGGCATTACTAGCCTATAGGTGGAACAGGTTGTGTGCTAGGTATGTGACATTGCATATGCGCCTCTCTTAAGCGGACCCATTTGACGCGAACGTGTTTTCCTGGCTATATTTCCCTGATTACATATAGATCTTTCATAAAGTCAATGTAACCTCATTTAAATGCGTTGCCGAGACTGGGTACGTGCCACAGTTCAGTGGACGTATATAACGGCAATCAGTGTTACTGAAAAGGATACAGTTTTCATGTGCTTTCCTTCAAAAAACCGGCTCCGCCACACTTGCATCACTCAATGGGTGAGAGCAGGCTAGTGCCAGATTTATTGTACGCCTTTGACGTAAATGTCGGTCACCGCATAGGCGTCTTTGCCATGTGCTTCTCTTCAACCAACCCAGCTCATTTCCACTTGCATAACTGGGTATACAAAACTAGGTGTGTGCCAAGCTGCAATGAACTTCCGTGAGGAGCATTTGCGCGACGGGAGATGAGCCACGAGCTATGTGCCCCTCTTATAAAGCTTGTTGACCCAAACATGTAGAGCTACGTATGAGCCGCACTTCAATGTAGCGAAATTGGAAAGATCAGTCAAGTAGTCTATTACACAAAAAGAAAGGCGTTCCTGCAACCATGATTTGACCATTCCGTCTACTCTCACTGGTACGTAAGGTCTTTGTTAGCCACATGGGCCGCTCGCTGTGGCAAAAAATAGGCGTTTTTTTTAACAAGCTCGAGAAAAGAATAGTTTCGGAAAAAACGGGGTAGAGTAACGATAGTTTTATCGCCCATAGGGGGGGGGGGTGGTTTTACGTCACACGGACGCCGTAGTGGAGGTCTACGGAGAATTTTGCCCAAGTGGGGATCTTTAACGTGCGCTACGATGCACACGGGCGTCATCGCAGTGTGCCTCCATTCAAACTGCAATCTCCGGAGCCGGGGATTAGCCCGAAATTTCGAGCCGAGTATACTAGCGCCTTAGGTACTCGGCTACCCCGAAGGGTGACAGAGTAAGGTTATACAGGCATATGAATGTCATGAGTCCAGGTAGGTGTGGAGCGTTTCTCCAGCACGGCGGGTTTAAAACGTATTTGGCCCAGGTTGTAGAGCTATTAGCTGAATATCTGGGGGTCGTCACGAAAGCGATGGTTTGACATCATTAGGGCAGTTGGTGGATTTACTCTGCTTTCTCGCCTACATGTACCATCGGGCCGTTTACTATCTCCTCACTATATCAATAATGAAGGGCTGTTTTCATGGCGAAACGGCATTACTAGCCTATAGGTGGAACAGGTTGTGTCCTAGGTATGTGACATTGCATATGCGCCTCTCTTAAGCGGACCCATTTGACACGAACGTGTTTTCCTGGCTATATTTCGCTGATTACATATAGATCTTTCATAAAGTCAATGTAACCTCATTTAAATGCGTTGCCGAGACTGGGTACGTGCCACAGTTCAGTGGACGTATATAACGGCAATCAGTGTAACTGAAAAGGATACAGTTTTCATGTGCTTTCCTTCAAAAAACCGGCTCCGCCACACTTGCATCACTCAATGGGTGAGAGCAGGCTAGTGCCAGATTTATTGTACGCCTTTGACGTAAATGTCGGTCACCGCATAGGCGTCTTTGCCATGTGCTTCTCTTCAACCAACCCAGCTCATTTCCACTTGCATAACTGGGTATACAAAACTAGGTGTGTGCCAAGCTGCAATGAACTTCCGTGAGGAGCATTTGCGCGACTGGAGATGAGCCACGAGCTATGTGCCCCTCTTATAAAGCTTGTTGACCCAAACATGTTGAGCTACGTATGAGCCGCACTTCAATGTAGCGAAATTGGAAAGATCAGTCAAGTAGTCTATTACACAAAAATAAAGGCGTTCCTGCAACCATGATTTGACCATTCCGTCTACTCTCACTGGTACGTAATGTCTTTGTTAGCCACATGGGCCGCTCGCTGTGGCAAAAAATAGGCGTTTTTTTTAACAAGCTCGAGAAAAGAATAGTTTCGGAAAAAACGGGGTAGAGTAATGATAGTTTTATCGCCAATAGGGGGGGGGGGGTTTACGTCACACGGACGCCGTAGTGGAGGTCTACGGAGAATTTTTCCCAACTGGGGATCTTTAACGTGCGCTACGATGCACACGGGCGTCTTCGCAGTGTGCCTCCATTCAAACTGCAATCTCCGGAGCCGGGGATTAGCCCGCAATTTCGAGGCGAGTATACTAGCGCCTTAGGTACTCGGCTACCCCGAAGGGTGACAGAGTAAGGTTATACAGGCATATGAATGTCATGAGTCCAGGTAGGTGTGCAGCGTTTCTCCAGCACTGCGGGTTTAAAGTGTATTTGGCCCAGGTTGTAGAGCTATTAGCTGAATATCTGGGGGTCGTCACGAAAGCGACGGTTTGACATCATTAGGGCAGTTCGTGGATTTTCTCTGCTTTCTCGCCTACATGTACCATCGGGCCATCCACTATCCCCTCACTATGTCAATAATGAGGGGCTGTTTTCATGGCGAAACGGCATTACTAGCCTATAGGCGGAACAGGTTGTGTCCTAGGTATGTGATATGCATATGCGCCTCTCTTAGCTGACCCATTTGACACGAACCTGCTTTATGGCTATATTTCGCTGATTACATGTAGATCTTTCATAAAGTCAATGTAACCTCATTTGAATGCGTTGCCGAGACGGTACGTGCCACAATTTAGTGAACGTATGTAACGGCAATCAGTGTAACTGAAAAGGAGACAGTTATCATGTGCTTTTCTTCAAAAAACGGGCTCCGCCAGACTTGCATCAGTGAATACATGAAAGCAGGCTAGTTCCAGATTATTGTGCGTCTTTGACGTAAATCTCGGCCACCGCATAGGTGTCATTGCCATGTGCTTCTCTTCAACCAACCAAGCTCATTTCCACCTGCGTAACTGGGTCTAAAAAACTAGCTGTGTGCCAAGCTAAAATGAACTTCCGTGATGAGCATTTCCGTAACTGGAGATGGGCCACGAGGTATGTGCCACTTTTCAATAAAGCTTGTTGACCCCAACATGTAGCCCTACGTATGAGCCGCACTTCAATGTAGTGAAATAGGAAGATCTGTCAAGTAGTCTCTTATAGAAAAAGAAAGGTGTTCGTGCAACCATGATTTGACCATTCCGTCTACCCTCACTGGTACGTAAGGTCATTGTTAGCCACATGGGCCGCTCGCTGTGGCAAAAGAATAGGCGTTCTTTTTAACAAGCTCGAGAAAAGTATAGTTTCGGAAAAAACGGGGTAAAGTAACGATAGTTTTATCGCCAATAGGGGGGGGGGTGGTTTTACGTCACACGGACGCCGTAGTGGAGGTCTACGGAGAATTTTGCCCAACTGGGGATCTTTAACGTGCGCTACGATGCACACGGGCGTCTTCGCAGTGTGCCTCCATTCAAACTGCATTCTCCGGAGCCGGGGATTAGCCCGCGATTTCGCGCCGAGTATACTAGCGCCTTAGGTACTCAGCTACCCCGAAGGGTGACAGAGTAAGGTTATACAGGCATATGAATGTCATGAGTCCAGGTAGGTGTGCAGCGTTTCTTCAGCACGGCGGGTTTAAAGTGTGTATGGCCCAGGTTGTAGAGCTATTAGCTGAATATCTGGGGGTCGTCACGAAAGCGACGGTTTGACATCATTAGGGCAGTTCGTGGATTTTCTCTGCTTTCTCGCCTACATGTACCATCGGGCCGTTTACTATCCCCTCACTATATCAATAATGAAGGGCTCTTTTCATGGCGAAACGGCATTACTAGCCTATAGGCGGAACAGGTTGTGTCCTAGGTATGTGATATGCATATGCGCCTCTCTTAGCTGACCCATTTGACACGAACCTGCTTTATGGCTATATTTCGCTGATTACATGTAGATCTTTCATAAAGTCAATGTAACCTCATTTAAATGCGTTGCCGAGACGGTACGTGCCACAATATAGTGAACATATGTAACGGCAATCAGTGTAACTGAAAAGGAGACAGTTATCATGTGCTTTTCTTCAAAAAACGGGCTCCGCCAGGCTTGCATCAGTGAATACATGAAAGCAGGCTAGTTCCAGATTATTGTGCGTCTTTGACGTAAATCTCGGTCACCGCATAGGTGTCACTGCCATGTGCTTCTCTTCAACCAACCAAGCTCATTTCCACTTGCGTAACTGGGTATACAAAACTAGGTGTGTGCCTAGCTAAAATGAACTTCCGTGATGAGCATTTACGTAACTGGAGATGGGCCACGAGGTATGTGCCACTTTTCAATAAAGCTTGTTGACCCCAACATGTAGCGCTACGTATGAGCCGCACTTCAATGTAGTGAAATAGGAAGATCTGTCAAGTAGTCTCTTATAGAAAAAGAAAGGTGTTCGTGCAACCTTGATTTGACCATTCCGTCTACCCTCAATGGTACGTAAGGTCATTGTTAGCCACATGGGCTGCTCGCTGTGGCAAAAAAATAGGCGTTTTTTTTAACAAGCTCGAGAAAAGAATAGTTTCGGAAAAAACGGGGTAGAATAACGATACTTTTATCGCCAATAGGGGGGGGGGGGGGGTTTACGTCATACGGACGCTGTAGTGGAGGTCTACGGAGAATTTTGCCCAACTGGGGATCTTTAACGTGCGCTACGATGCACACGGGCGTCTTCGCAGTGTGCCTCCATTCAAACTGCAATCTCCGGAGCCGGGGATTAGCCCGCAATTTCGAGCCGAGTATACTAGCGCCTTAGGTACTCGGCTACCCCGAAGGGTGACACAGTAAGGTTATACAGGCATATGAATGTCATGAGTCCAGGTAGGTGTGCAGCGTTTCTCCAGCACGGCGGGTTTAAAGTGTATTTGGCCCAGGTTGTAGAGCTATTAGCTGAATATCTGGGGGTCGTCACGAAAGCGATGGTTTGACATCATTAGGGCAGTTCGTGGATTTTCTCTGCTTTCTCGCCTACATCTACCATCGGGCCGTTTACTATCTCCTCACTATATCAATAATGAAGGGCTGTTTTCATGGCGAAACGGCATTACTAGCCTATAGGTGGAACAGGTTGTGCCCTAGGTATGTGACATTGCATATGCGCCTCTCTTAAGCGGACCCATTAGACGCGAACGTGTTTTCCTGGCTATATTTCGCTGATTACATATAGATATTTCATAAAGTCAATGTAACCTCATTTAAATGCGTTGCCGAGACTGGGTACGTGCCACAGTTCAGTGGACGTATATAACGGCAATCAGTGTAACTGAAAAGGGTACAGTTTTCATGTGCTTTCCTTCAAAAAACGGGCTCCGCCACACTTGCATCACTCAATGGGTGAGAGCAGGCTAGTGCCAGATTTATTGTACGCCTTTGACGTAAATGTCGGTCACCGCATAGGCGTCTTTGCCATGTGCTTCTCTTCAACCAACCCAGCTCATTTCCACTTGCATAACTGGGTATACAAAACTAGGTGTGTGCCAAGCTGCAATGAACTTCCGTGAGGAGCATTTGCGCGACTGGAGATGAGCCACGAGCTATGTGCCCCTCTTATAAAGCTTGTTGACCCAAACATGTAGAGCTACGTATGAGCCGCACTTCAATGTAGCGAAATTGGAAAGATCAGTCAAGTAGTCTATTACACAAAAAGAAAGGCGTTCCTGCAACCATGATTTGACCATTCCGTCTACTCTCACTGGTACGTAAGGTCTTTGTTAGCCACATGGGCCGCTCGCTGTGGCAAAAAATACGCGTTTTTTTTAACAAGCTCGAGAAAAGAATAGTTTCGGAAAAAACGGGGTAGAGTAACGATAGTTTTATCGCCAATAGGGGGGGGGGGGGGGTGGTTTTACGTCACACGGACGCCGTAGTGGAGGTCTACGGAGAATTTTGCCCAACTGGGGATCTTTAACGTGCGCTACGATGCACACGGGCGTCTTCGCAGTGTGCCTCCATTCAAACTGCAATCTCCGGAGCCGGGTTTTAGCCCGCAATTTCGAGCCGAGTATACTAGCGCCTTAGGTACTCGGCTACCCCGAAGGGTGACAGATTAAGGTTATACAGGCATATGAATGTCATGAGTCCAGGTAGGTGTGCAGCGTTTCTCCAGCACTGCGGGTTTAAAGTGTATTTGGCCCAGGTTGTAGAGCTATAAGCTGAATATCTGGGGGTCGCCACGAAAGCGACGGTTTGACATCATTAGGGCAGTCCGTGGATTTTCTCTGCTTTCTCGCCTACATGTACCATCGGGCCATCCACTATCCCCTCACTATATCAATAATGAGGGGCTGTTTTCATGGCGAAACGGCATTACTAGCCTATAGGCGGAACAGGTTGTGTCCTACGTATGTGATATGCATATGCGCCTCTCTTAGCTGACCCATTTGACACGAACCTGCTTTATGGCTATATTTCGCTGATTACATGTAGATCTTTCATAAAGTCAATGTAACCTCATTTAAATGCGTTGCCGAGACGGTACGTGCCACAATTTAGTGAACGTATGTAACGGCAATCAGTATAACTGAAAAGGAGACAGTTATCACGTGCTTTTCTTCAAAAAACGGGCTCCGCCAGACTTGCATCAGCGAATACATGAAAGCAGGCTAGTTCCAGATTATTGTGCGTCTTTGACGTAAATCTCGGTCACCGCATAGGTGTCACTGCCATGTGCTTCTCTTCAACCAACCAAGCTCATTTCCACTTGCATAACTCGGTTTACAAAACTAGGTGTGTGCCAAGCTAAAATGAACTTCCGTGATGAGCATTTGCGTCACTGGAGATGGGTCACGAGGTATGTGCCCTTTTTCAATAAAGCTTGTTGACCCCAACATGTAGCGCTACGTATGAGCCGCACTTCAATGTAGTGAAATAGGAAGATCTGTCAAGTAGTCTATTATAGAAAAAGAAAGGTGTTCGTGCAACCATGATTTGACCATTCCGTCTACTCTCACTGGTACGTAAGGTCTTTGTTAGCCACATGGGTCGCTCGCTGTGGCAAAAAATAGGCGTTTTTTTTTTAACAAGCTCGAGAAAAGAATAGTTTCGGAAAAAACGGGGTAGAGTAACGATAGTGTTATCGCCAATAGGGGGGGGGGGTGGTTTTACGTCACACGGACGCCGTAGTGGAGGTCTACGGAGAATTTTGCCCAACTGGGGATCTTTAACGTGCGCTACGATGCACACGGGCGTCTTCGCAGTGTGCCTCCATTCAAACTGCAATCTCCGGAGCCGGGGATTAGCCCGCAATTTCGAGCCGAGTATACTAGCGCCTTAGGTACTCGGCTACCCCGAAGGGTGACAGAGTAAGGTTATACAGGCATATGAATGTCATGAGTCCAGGTAGGTGTGCAGCGTTTCTCCAGCACGGCGGGTTTAAAGTGTATTTGGCCCAGGTTGTAGAGCTATTAGCTGAATATCTGGGGGTCGTCACGAAAACGATGGTTTGACATCATTAGGGCAGTTCGTGGATTTTCTCTGCTTTCTCGCCTACATGTACCATCGGGCCGTTTACTATCTCCTCACTATATCAATAATGAAGGGCTGTTTTCATGGCGAAACGGCATTACTAGCCTATAGGTGGAACAGGTTGTGTCCTAGGTATGTGACATTGCATATGCGCCTCTCTTAAGCGGACCCATTTGACGCGAACCTGCTTTATGGCTATATTTCGCTGATTACATGTAGATCTTTCATAAAGTCAATGTAACCTCATTTAAATGCGTTGCCAAGACGGTACGTGCCACAATTTAGTGAACATATGTAACGGCAATCAGTGTAACTGAAAAGGAGACAGTTATCACGTGCTTTCCTTCAAAAAACGGGCTCCGCCAGACTTGCATCAGCGAATACATGAAAGCAGGCTAGTTCCAGATTATTGTGCGTCTTTGACGTAAATCTCGGTCACCGCATAGGTGTCACTGCCATGTGCTACTCTTCAACCAACCAAGCTCATTTCCACTTGCGTAACTGGGTATACAAAACTAGGTGTGTGCCAAGCTAAAATGAACTTCCGTGATGAGCATTTGCGTAACTGGAGATGGGCCACGAGGTATGTGCCACTTTTCAATAAAGCTTGTTGACCCCAACATGTAGCGCTACGTATGAGCCGCACTTCAATGTAGTGAAATAGGAAGATCTGTCAAGTAGTCTCTTATAGAAAAAGAAAGGTGTTCGTGCAACCATGATTTGACCATTCCGTCTACCCTCAATGGTACGTAAGGTATTTGTTAGCCACATGGGCCGCTCGCTGTGGCAAAAAAATAGGCGTTTTTTTTAACAAGCTCGAGAAAAGAATAGTTTCGGAAAAAACGGGGTAGAGTAACGATAGTTTTATCGCCAATAGGGGGGGGGGTGGTTTTACGTCACACGGACGCCGTAGTGGAGGTCTACGGAGAATTTTGCCCAACTGGGGATCTTTAACGTGCGCTACGATGCACACGGGCGTCTTCGCAGTGTGCCTCCATTCAAACTGCAATCTCCGGAGCCGGGGATTAGCCCGCAATTTCGAGCCGAGTATACTAGCGCCTTAGGTACTCGGCTACCCCGAAGGGTGACAGAGTAAGGTTATACAGGCATATGAATGTCATGAGTCCAGGTAGGTGTGCGGCGTTTCTCCAGCACTGCGGGTTTAAAGTGTATTTGGCCCAGGTTGTAGAGCTATTAGCTGAATATCTGGGGGTCGTCACGAAAGCGACGGTTTGACATCATTAGGGCAGTTCGTGGATTTTCTCTGCTTTCTCGCCTACATGTACCATCGGGCCATCCACTATCCCCTCACTATATCAATTATGATGGGCAGTTTCCATGGCGAAACGGCATTACTAGCCTATAGGCGGAACAGGTTGTGTCCTAGGTATGTGACATGCATATGCGCCTCTCTTAGCTGACCCATTTGACACGAACCTGCTTTATGGCTATATTTCGCTGATTACATGTAGATCTTTCATAAAGTCAATGTAACCTCATTTAAATGCGTTGCCAAGACGGTACGTGCCACAATTTAGTGAACATATGTAACGGCAATCAGTGTAACTCAAAAGGAGACAGTTATCACGTGCTTTCCTTCAAAAAACGGGCTCCGCCAGACTTGCATCAGCGAATACATGAAAGCAGGCTAGTTCCAGATTATTGTGCGTCTTTGACGTAAATCTCGGTCACCGCATAGGTGTCACTGCCATGTGCTACTCTTCAACCAACCAAGCTCATTTCCACTTGCGTAACTGGGTATACAAAACTAGGTGTGTGCCAAGCTAAAATGAACTTCCGTGATGAGCATTTGCGTAACTGGAGATGGGCCACGAGGTATGTGCCACTTTTCAATAAAGCTTGTTGACCCCAACATGTAGCGCTACGTATGAGCCGCACTTCAATGTAGTGAAATAGGAAGATCTGTCAAGTAGTCTCTTATAGAAAAAGAAAGGTGTTCGTGCAACCATGATTTGACCATTCCGTCTACCCTCAATGGTACGTAAGGTCATTGTTAGCCACATGGGCCGCTCGCTGTGGCAAAAAAAAAGGCGTTTTTTTTAACAAGCTCGAGAAAAGAATAGTTTCGGAAAAAACGGGGTAGAGTAACGATAGTTTTATCGCCAATAGGGGGGGGGGGTGGTTTTACGTCACACGGACGCCGAAGTGGAGGTCTACGGAGAATTTTGCCCAACTGGGGATCTTTAACGTGCGCTACGAAGCACACGGGCGTCTTCGCAGTGTGCCTCCATTCAAACAGCAATCTCCGGAGCCGGGGATTAGCCCGCAATTTCGAGCCGAGTATACTAGCGCCTTAGGTACTCGGCTACCCCGAAGGGTGACAGAGTAAGGTTATACAGGCATATCAATGGCATGAGTCCAGGTAGGTGTGCAGCGTTTCTCCAGCACTGCGGGTTTAAAGTGTATTTGGCCCAAGTTGTAGAGCTATTAGCTGAATATCTGGGGGTCGTCACGAAAGCGACGGTTTGACATCATTAGGGCAGTCCGTGGATTTTCTCTGCTTTCTCGCCTACATGTACCATCGGGCCATCCACTATCCCCTCACTATATCAATAATGATGGGCAGTTTCCATGGCGAAAGGGCATTACTAGCCTATAGGCGGAACAGGTTGTGTCCTAGGTATGTGATATGCATATGCGCCTCTCTTAGCTGACCCATTTGACACGAACCTGCTTTATGGCTATATTTCGCTGATTACATGTAGATCTTTCATAAAGTCAATGTAACCTCATATAAATGCGTTGCCGAGACGGTACGTGCCACAATTTAGTGAACATATGTAACGGCAATCAGTGTAACTGAAAAGGAGACAGTTATCATGTGCTTTCCTTCAAAAAACGGGCTCCGCCAGACTTGCATCACTCAATGGGTGAGAGCAGGCTAGTGCCAGATTTGTTGTACGCCTTTGACGTAAATGTCGGTCACCGCATAGGCGTCTTTGCCATGTGCTTCTCTTCAACCAACCCAGCTCATTTCCACTTGCATAACTGGGTATACAAAACTAGGTGTGTGCCAAGCTGCAATGAACTTTCGTGAGGAGAATTTGCGCGACGGGAGATGAGCCACGAGCTATGTGCCCCTCTTATAAAGCTTGTTGACCCAAACATGTAGAGCTACGTATGAGCCGCACTTCAATGTAGCGAAATTGGAAAGATCAGTCAAGTAGTCTATTACACAAAAAGAAAGGTGTTCGTGCAACCATGATTTGACCATTCCGTCTACTCTCACTGGTACGTAAGGTCATTGTTAGCCACATGGGCCGCTCGCTGTGGCAAAAAATAGGCGTTTTTTTTAACAAGCTCGAGAAAAGAATAGTTTCGGAAAAAACGGGGTAGAGTAACGATAGTGTTATCGCCAATAGGGGGGGGGGGGTGGTTTTACGTCACACGGACGCCGTAGTGGAGGTCTACGGAGAATTTTGCCCAACTGGGGATCTTTAACGTGCGCTACGATGCACACGGGCGTCTTCGCAGTGTGCCTCCATTCAAACTGCAATCTCCGGAGCCGGGGATTAGCCCGCAATTTCGAGCCGAGTATACTAGCGCCTTAGGTACTCGGCTACCCCGAAGGGTGACAGAGTAAGGTTATACAGGCATATGAATGTCATGAGTCCAGGTAGGTGTGCAGCGTTTCTCCAGCACGGCGGGTTTAAAGTGTATTTGGCCCAGGTTGTAGAGCTATTAGCTGAATATCTGGGGGTCGTCACGAAAACGATGGTTTGACATCATTAGGGCAGTTCGTGGATTTTCTCTGCTTTCTCGCCTACATGTACCATCGGGCCGTTTACTATCTCCTCACTATATCAATAATGAAGGGCTGTTTTCATGGCGAAACGGCATTACTAGCCTATAGGTGGAACAGGTTGTGTCCTAGGTATGTGACATTGCATATGCGCCTCTCTTAAGCGGACCCATTTGACGCGAACCTGCTTTATGGCTATATTTCGCTGATTACATGTAGATCTTTCATAAAGTCAATGTAACCTCATTTAAATGCGTTGCCAAGACGGTACGTGCCACAATTTAGTGAACATATGTAACGGCAATCAGTGTAACTGAAAAGGAGACAGTTATCACGTGCTTTCCTTCAAAAAACGGGCTCCGCCAGACTTGCATCAGCGAATACATGAAAGCAGGCTAGTTCCAGATTATTGTGCGTCTTTGACGTAAATCTCGGTCACCGCATAGGTGTCACTGCCATGTGCTACTCTTCAACCAACCAAGCTCATTTCCACTTGCGTAACTGGGTATACAAAACTAGGTGTGTGCCAAGCTAAAATGAACTTCCGTGATGAGCATTTGCGTAACTGGAGATGGGCCACGAGGTATGTGCCACTTTTCAATAAAGCTTGTTGACCCCAACATGTAGCGCTACGTATGAGCCGCACTTCAATGTAGTGAAATAGGAAGATCTGTCAAGTAGTCTCTTATAGAAAAAGAAAGGTGTTCGTGCAACCATGATTTGACCATTCCGTCTACCCTCAATGGTACGTAAGGTATTTGTTAGCCACATGGGCCGCTCGCTGTGGCAAAAAAATAGGCGTTTTTTTTAACAAGCTCGAGAAAAGAATAGTTTCGGAAAAAACGGGGTAGAGTAACGATAGTTTTATCGCCAATAGGGGGGGGGGGTGGTTTTACGTCACACGGACGCCGTAGTGGAGGTCTACGGAGAATTTTGCCCAACTGGGGATCTTTAACGTGCGCTACGATGCACACGGGCGTCTTCGCAGTGTGCCTCCATTCAAACTGCAATCTCCGGAGCCGGGGATTAGCCCGCAATTTCGAGCCGAGTATACTAGCGCCTTAGGTACTCGGCTACCCCGAAGGGTGACAGAGTAAGGTTATACAGGCATATGAATGTCATGAGTCCAGGTAGGTGTGCGGCGTTTCTCCAGCACTGCGGGTTTAAAGTGTATTTGGCCCAGGTTGTAGAGCTATTAGCTGAATATCTGGGGGTCGTCACGAAAGCGACGGTTTGACATCATTAGGGCAGTTCGTGGATTTTCTCTGCTTTCTCGCCTACATGTACCATCGGGCCATCCACTATCCCCTCACTATATCAATAATGATGGGCAGTTTCCATGGCGAAACGGCATTACTAGCCTATAGGCGGAACAGGTTGTGTCCTAGGTATGTGACATGCATATGCGCCTCTCTTAGCTGACCCATTTGACACGAACCTGCTTTATGGCTATATTTCGCTGATTACATGTAAATCTTTCATAAAGTCAATGTAACCTCATTTAAATGCGTTGCCAAGACGGTACGTGCCACAATTTAGTGAACATATGTAACGGCAATCAGTGTAACTGAAAAGGAGACAGTTATCACGTGCTTTCCTTCAAAAAACGGGCTCCGCCAGACTTGCATCAGCGAATACATGAAAGCAGGCTAGTTCCAGATTATTGTGCGTCTTTGACGTAAATCTCGGTCACCGCATAGGTGTCACTGCCATGTGCTACTCTTCAACCAACCAAGCTCATTTCCACTTGCGTAACTGGGTATACAAAACTAGGTGTGTGCCAAGCTAAAATGAACTTCCGTGATGAGCATTTGCGTAACTGGAGATGGGCCACGAGGTATGTGCCACTTTTCAATAAAGCTTGTTGACCCCAACATGTAGCGCTACGTATGAGCCGCACTTCAATGTAGTGAAATAGGAAGATCTGTCAAGTAGTCTCTTATAGAAAAAGAAAGGTGTTCGTGCAACCATGATTTGACCATTCCGTCTACCCTCAATGGTACGTAAGGTCATTGTTAGCCACATGGGCCGCTCGCTGTGGCAAAAAAAAAGGCGTTTTTTTTAACAAGCTCGAGAAAAGAATAGTTTCGGAAAAAACGGGGTAGAGTAACGATAGTTTTATCGCCAATAGGGGGGGGGGGGGGGGGTTTACGTCACACGGACGCCGAAGTGGAGGTCTACGGAGAATTTTGCCCAACTGGGGATCTTTAACGTGCGCTACGAAGCACACGGGCGTCTTCGCAGTGTGCCTCCATTCAAACAGCAATCTCCGGAGCCGGGGATTAGCCCGCAATTTCGAGCCGAGTATACTAGCGCCTTAGGTACTCGGCTACCCCGAAGGGTGACAGAGTAAGGTTATACAGGCATATCAATGGCATGAGTCCAGGTAGGTGTGCAGCGTTTCTCCAGCACTGCGGGTTTAAAGTGTATTTGGCCCAAGTTGTAGAGCTATTAGCTGAATATCTGGGGGTCGTCACGAAAGCGACGGTTTGACATCATTAGGGCAGTCCGTGGATTTTCTCTGCTTTCTCGCCTACATGTACCATCGGGCCATCCACTATCCCCTCACTATATCAATAATGATGGGCAGTTTCCATGGCGAAACGGCATTACTAGCCTATAGGCGGAACAGGTTGTGTCCTAGGTATGTGATATGCATATGCGCCTCTCTTAGCTGACCCATTTGACACGAACCTGCTTTATGGCTATATTTCGCTGATTACATGTAGATCTTTCATAAAGTCAATGTAACCTCATATAAATGCGTTGCCGAGACGGTACGTGCCACAATTTAGTGAACATATGTAACGGCAATCAGTGTAACTGAAAAGGAGACAGTTATCATGTGCTTTCCTTCAAAAAACGGGCTCCGCCAGACTTGCATCACTCAATGGGTGAGAGCAGGCTAGTGCCAGATTTGTTGTACGCCTTTGACGTAAATGTCGGTCACCGCATAGGCGTCTTTGCCATGTGCTTCTCTTCAACCAACCCAGCTCATTTCCACTTGCATAACTGGGTATACAAAACTAGGTGTGTGCCAAGCTGCAATGAACTTCCGTGAGGAGCATTTGCGCGACTGGAGATGAGCCACGAGCTATGTGCCCCTCTTATAAAGCTTGTTGACCCAAACATCTAGAGCTACGTATGAGCCGCACTTCAATGTAGCGAAATTGGAAAGATCAGTCAAGTAGTCTATTACACAAAAAGAAAGGCGTTCCTGCAACCATGATTTGACCATTCCGTCTACTCTCACTGGTACGTAAGGTCTTTGTTAGCCACATGGGCCGCTCGCTGTGGCAAAAAATAGGCGTTTTTTTTAACAAGCTCGAGAAAAGAATAGTTTCGGAAAAAACGGGGTAGAGTAACGATAGTTTTATCGCCAATAGGGGGGGGGGGGCTGGTTTTACGTCACACGGACACCGTAGTGGAGGTCTACGGAGAATTTTGCCCAACTGGGGATCTTTAACGTGCGCTACGATGCACACGGGCGTCTTCGCAGTGTGCCTCCATTCAAACAGCAATCTCCGGAGCCGGGGATTAGCCCGCAATTTCGAGCCGAGTATACTAGCGCCTTAGGTACTCGGCTACCCCGAAGGGTGACAGAGTAAGGTTATACAGGCATATGAATGTCATGAGTCCAGGTAGGTGTGCAGCGTTTCTCCAGCACTGCGGGTTTAAAGTATATTTGGCCCAAGTTGTAGAGCTATTAGCTGAATATCTGGGGGTCGTCACGAAAGCGACGGTTTGACATCATTAGGGCAGTCCGTGGATTTTCTCTGCTTTCTCGCCTACATGTACCATCGGGCCATCCACTATCCCCTCACTATATCAATAATGAGGGGCTGTTTTCATGGCGAAACGGCATTACTAGCCTATAGGCGGAACAGGTTGTGTCCTAGGTATGTGATATGCATATGCGCCTCTCTTAGCTGGCCCATTTGACACGAACCTGCTTTATGGCTATATTTCGCTGATTACATGTAGATCTTTCATAAAGTCAATGTAACCTCATTTAAATGCGTTGCCGAGACGGTATGTGCCACAATTTAGTGAACGTATGTAACGGCAATCAGTATAACTGAAAAGGAGACAGTTATCATGTGCTTTTCTTCAAAAAACGGGCTCCGCCAGACTTGCATCAGTGAATACATGAAAGCAGGCTAGTTCCAGATTATTGTGCGTCTTTGACGTAAATCTCGGTCACCGCATAGGTGTCACTGCCATGTGCTTCTCTTCAACCAACCAAGCTCATTTCCACTTGCATAACTGGGTATACAAAACTAGGTGTGTGCCAAGCTAAAATGAACTTCCGTGATGAGCATTTGCGTCACTGGAGATGGGTCACGAGGTATGTGCCCTTTTTCAATAAAGCTTGTTGACCCCAACATGTAGCGCTACGTATGAGCCGCACTTCAATGTAATGAAATAGGAAGATCTGTCAAGTAGTCTATTATAGAAAAAGAAAGGTGTTCGTGCAACCATGATTTGACCATTGCGTCTACTCTCACTGGTACGTAAGGTCTTTGTTAGCCACATGGGCCGCTCGCTGTGGCAAAAAATAGGCGTTTTTTTTAACAAGCTCGAGAAAAGAATAGTTTCGGAAAAAACGGGGTAGAGTAACGATAGTTTTATCGCCAATAGGGGGGGGGGGGTGGTTTTACGTCACACGGACGCCGTAGTGGAGGTCTACGGAGAATTTTGCCCAACTGGGGATCTTTAACGTGCGCTACGATGCACACGGGCGTCTTCGCAGTGTGCCTCCATTCAAACTGCAATCTCCGGAGCCGGGGATTATCCCGCAATTTCGAGCCGAGTATACTAGCGCCTTAGGTACTCGGCTACCCCGAAGGGTGACAGAGTAAGGTTATACAGGCATATGAATGTCATGAGTCCAGGTAGGTGTGCAGCGTTTCTCCAGCACGGCCGGTTTAAAGTGTATTTGGCCCAGGTTGTAGAGCTATTAGCTGAATATCTGGGGGTCGTCACGAAAGCGATGGTTTGACATAATTAGGGCAGTTCGTGGATTTTCTCTGCTTTCTCGCCTACATGTACCATCGGGCCGTTTACTATCTCCTCACTATATCAATAATGAAGGGCTGTTTTCATGGCGAAACGGCATTACTAGCCTATAGGTGGAACAGGTTGTGTCCTAGGTATGTGACATTGCATATGCGCCTCTCTTAAGCGGACCCATTTGACGCGAACGTGTTTTCCTGGCTATATTTCGCTGATTACATATAGATCTTTCATAAAGTCAATGTAACCTCATTTAAATGCGTTGCCGAGACTGGGTACGTGCCACAGTTCAGTGGACGTATATAACGGCAATCAGTGTAACTGAAAAGGATACAGTTTTCATGTGCTTTCCTTCAAAAAACGGGCTCCGCCACACTTGCATCACTCAATGGGTGAGAGCAGGCTAGTGCCAGATTTGTTGTACGCCTTTGACGTAAATGTCGGTCACCGCATAGGCGTCTTTGCCATGTGCTTCTCTTCAACCAACCCAGCTCATTTCCACTTGCATAACTGGGTATACAAAACTAGGTGTGTGCCAAGCTGCAATGAACTTCCGTGAGGAGCATTTGCGCGACTGGAGATGAGCCACGAGCTATGTGCGCCTCTTATAAAGCTTGTTGACCCAAACATGTAGAGCTACGTATGAGCCGCACTTCAATGTAGCGAAATTGGAAAGATCACTCAAGTAGTCTATTACACAAAAAGAAAGGCGTACCTGCAACCATGATTTGACCATTCCGTCTACTCTCACTGGTACGTAAGGTCTTGGTTAGCCACATGGGCCGCTCGCTGTGGCAAAAAATAGGCGTTTTTTTTAACAAGCTCGAGAAAAGAATAGTTTCGGAAAAAACGGGGTAGAGTAACGATAGTTTTATCGCCAATAGGGGGGGGGGGTGGTTTTACGTCACACGGACGCCGTAGTGGAGGTCTACGGAGAATTTTGCCCAACTGGGGATCTTTAACGTGCGCTACGATGCACACGGGCGTCTTCGCAGTGTGCCTCCATTCAAACAGCAATCTCCGGAGCCGGGGATTAGCCCTCAATTTCGAGCCGAGTATACTAGCGCCTTAGGTACTCGGCTACCCCGAAGGGTGACAGAGTAAGGTTATACAGGCATATGAATGTCATGAGTCCAGGTAGGTGTGCAGCGTTTCTCCAGCACTGCGGGTTTAAAGTGTATTTGGCCCAAGTTGTAGAGCTACTAGCTGAATATCTGGGGGTCGTCACGAAAGCGACGGTTTGACATCATTAGGGCAGTCCGTGGATTTTCTCTGCTTTCTCGCCTACATGTACCATCGGGCCATCCACTATCCCCTCACTATATCAATAATAAGGGGCTGTTTTCATGGCGAAGCGGCATTACTAGCCTATAGGCGGAACAGGTTGTGTCCTAGGTATGTGATATGCATAGGCGCCTCTCTTAGCTGACCCATTTGACACGAACCTGCTTTATGGCTATATTTCGCTGATTACATGTAGATCTTTCATAAAGTCAATGTAACCTCATTTAAATGCGTTGCCGAGACGGTACGTGCCACAATTTAGTGAACGTATGTAACGGCAATCAGTATAACTGAAAAGGAGACAGTTATCATGTGCTTTTCTTCAAAAAACGGGCTCCGCCAGACTTGCATCAGTGAATACATGAAAGCAGGCTAGTTCCAGATTATTGTGCGTCTTTGACGTAAATCTCGGTCACCGCATAGGTGTCACTGCCATGTGCTTCTCTTCAACCAACCAAGCTCATTTCCACTTGCATAACTGGGTATACAAAACTAGGTGTGTGCCAAGCTAAAATGAACTTCCGTGATGAGCATTTGCGTCACTGGAGATGGGTCACGAGGTATGTGCCCTTTTTCAATAAAGCTTGTTGACCCCAACATGTAGCGCTACGTGTGAGCCGCACTTCAATGTAGTGAAATAGGAAGATCTGTCAAGTAGTCTATTATAGAAAAAGAAAGGTGTTCGTGCAACCATGATTTGACCATTCCGTCTACTCTCACTGGTACGTAAGGTCTTTGTTAGCCACATGGACCGCTCGCTGTGGCAAAAAATAGGCGTTTTTTTTAACAAGCTCGAGAAAAGAATAGTTTCGGAAAAAACGGGGTAGAGTAACGATAGTTTTATCGCCAATAGGGGGGGGGGTGGTTTTACGTCACACGGACGCCGTAGTGGAGGTCTACGGAGAATTTTGCCCAACTGGGGATCTTTACCGTGCGCTACGATGCACACGGGCGTCTTCGCAGTGTGCCTCCATTCAAACTGCAATCTCCGGAGCCGGGGATTAGCCCGCAATTTCGAGCCGAGTATACTAGCGCCTGAGGTACTCGGCTACCCCGAAGGGTGACAGAGTAAGGTTATACAGGCATATGAATGTCATGAGTCCAGGTAGGTGTGCAGCGTTTCTCCAGCACGGCCGGTTTAAAGTGTATTTGGCCCAGGTTGTAGAGCTATTAGCTGAATATCTGGGGGTCGTCACGAAAGCGATGGTTTGACATCATTAGGGCAGTTCGTGGATTTTCTCTGCTTTCTCGCCTACATGTACCATCGGGCCGTTTACTATCTCCTCACTATATCAATAATGAAGGGCTGTTTTCATGGCGAAACGGCATTACTAGCCTATAGGTGGAACAGGTTGTGTCCTAGGTATGTGACATTGCATATGCGCCTCTCTTAAGCGGACCCATTTGACGCGAACGTGTTTTCCTGGCTATATTTCGCTGATTACATATCGATCTTTCATAAAGTCAATGTAACCTCATTTAAATGCGTTGCCGAGACTGGGTACGTGCCACAGTTCAGTGGACGTATATAACGGCAATCAGTGTAACTGAAAAGGATACAGTTTTCATGTGCTTTCCTTCAAAAAACGGGCTCCGCCACACTTGCATCACTCAATGGGTGAGAGCAGGCTAGTGCCAGATTTGTTGTACGCCTTTGACGTAAATGTCGGTCACCGCATAGGCGTCTTTGCCATGTGCTTCTCTTCAACCAACCCAGCTCATTTCCACTTGCATAACTGGGTATACAAAACTAGGTGTGTGCCAAGCTGCAATGAACTTCCGTGAGGAGCATTTGCGCGACTGGAGATGAGCCACGAGCTATGTGCCCCTCTTATAAAGCTTGTTGACCCAAACATGTAGAGCTACGTATGAGCCGCACTTCAATGTAGCGAAATTGGAAAGATCAGTCAAGTAGTCTATTACACAAAAAGAAAGGCGTTCCTGCAACCATGATTTGACCATTCCGTCTACTCTCACTGGTACGTAAGGTCTTTGTTAGCCACATGGGCCGCTCGCTGTGGCAAAAAATAGGCGTTTTTTTTAACAAGCTCGAGAAAAGAATGGTTTCGGAAAAAACGGGGTAGAGTAACGATAGTTTTATCGCCAATAGGGGGGGGGGGTGGTTTTACGTCACACGGACGCCGTAGTGGAGGTCTACGGAGAATTTTGCCCAACTGGGGATCTTTAACGTGCGCTACGATGCACACGGGCGTCTTCGCAGTGTGCCTCCATTCAAACAGCAATCTCCGGAGCCGGGGATTAGCCCGCAATTTCGAGCCGAGTATACTAGCGCCTTAGGTACTCGGCTACCCCGAAGGGTGACAGAGTAAGGTTATACAGGCATATGAATGTCATGAGTCCAGGTAGGTGTGCAGCGTTTCTCCAGCACTGCGGGTTTAAAGTGTATTTGGCCCAAGTTGTAGAGCTATTAGCTGAATATCTGGGGGTCGTCACGAAAGCGACGGTTTGACATCATTAGGGCAGTCCGTGGATTTTCTCTGCTTTCTCGCCTACTTGTACCATCGGGCCATCCACTATCCCCTCACTATATCAATAATGAGGGGCTGTTTTCATGGCGAAACGGCATTACTAGCCTATAGGCGGAACAGGTTGTGTCCTAGGTATGTGATATGCATATGCGCCTCTCTTAGCTGACCCATTTGACACGAACCTGCTTTATGGCTATATTTCGCTGATTACATGTAGATCTTTCATAAAGTCAATGTAACCTCATTTAAATGCGTTGCCGAGACGGTACGTGCCACAATTTAGTGAACGTATGTAACGGCAATCAGTATAACTGAAAAGGAGACAGTTATCATGTGCTTTTCTTCAAAAAACGGGCTCCGCCAGACTTGCATCAGTGAATACATGAAAGCAGGCTAGTTCCAGATTATTGTGCGTCTTTGACGTAAATCTCGGTCACCGCATAGGTGTCACTGCCATGTGCTTCTCTTCAACCAACCAAGCTCATTTCCACTTGCACAACCGGGTATACAAAACTAGGTGTGTGCCAAGCTAAAATGAACTTCCGTGATGAGCATTTGCGTCACTGGAGATGGGTCACGAGGTATGTGCCCTTTTTCAATAAAGCTTGTTGACCCCAACATGTAGCGCTACGTATGAGCCGCACTTCAATGTAGTGAAATAGGAAGATCTGTCAAGTAGTCTATTATAGAAAAAGAAAGGTGTTCGTGCAACCATGATTTGACCATTCCGTCTACTCTCACTCGTACGTAAGGTCTTTGTTAGCCACATGGGCCGCTCGCTGTGGCAAAAAATAGGCGTTTTTTTTAACAAGCTCGAGAAAAGAATAGTTTCGGAAAAAAACGGGGTAGAGTAACGATAGTTTTATCGCCAATAGGGGGGGGGGGGTGGTTTTACGTCACACGGACGCCGTAGTGGAGGTCTACGGAGAATTTTGCCCAACTGGGGATCTTTAACGTGCGCTACGATGCACACGGGCGTCTTCGCAGTGTGCCTCCATTCAAACAGCAATCTCCGGAGCCGGGGATTAGCCCGCAATTTCGAGCCGAGTATACTAGCGCCTTAGGTACTCGGCTACCCCGAAGGGTGACAGAGTAAGGTTATACAGGCATATGAATGTCATGAGTCCAGGTAGGTGTGCAGCGTTTCTCCAGCACTGCGGGTTTAAAGTGTATTTGGCCCAGGTTGTAGAGCTATTAGCTGAATATCTGGGGGTCGTCACGAAAGCGACGGTTTGACATCATTAGGGCAGTTCGTGGATTTTCTCTGCTTTCTCGCCTACATGTACCATCGGGCCATCCACTATCTCCTCACTATATAAATAATGAGGGGCTGTTTTCATGGCGAAACGGCATTACTAGCCTATAGGCGGAACAGGTTGTGTCCTAGGTATGTGATATGCATATGCGCCTCTCTTAGCTGACCCATTTGACACGAACCTGCTTTATGGCTATATTTCGCTGATTACATGTAGATCTTTCATAAAGTCAATGCAACCTCATTTAAATGCGTTGCCGAGACGGTACGTGCCACAATTTAGTGAACGTATGTAACGGCAATCAGTGTAACTGAAAAGGAGACAGTTATCATGTGCTTTTCTTGAAAAAACGGGCTCCGCCAGACTTGCATCACTGAATACATGAAAGCAGGCTAGTTCCAGACTATTGTGCGTCTTTGACGTAAATCTCGGTCACCGCATAGGTGTCACTGCCATGTGCTTCTCTTCAACCAACCAAGCTCGTTTCCACTTGCGTAACTGGGTATACAAAACTAGGTGTGTGCCAAGCTAAAATGAACTTCCGTGATGAGCATTTGCGTAACTGGAGATGGGCCACGAGGTATGTGCCACTTTTCAATAAAGCTTGTTGACCCCAACATGTAGCGCTACGTATGAGCCGCACTTCAATGTAGTGAAATAGGAAGATCTGTCAAGTAGTCTCTTATAGAAAAAGAAAGGTGTTCGTGCAACCATGATTTGACCATTCCGTCTACCCTCAATGGTACGTAAGGTCATTGTTAGCCACATGGGCCGCTCGCTGTGGCAAAAAATAGGCGTTTTTTTTAACAAGCTCGAGAAAAATATAGTTTCGGAAAAAACGGGGTAGAGTAACGATAGTTTTATCGCCAATAGGGGGGGGGGTGGTTTTACGTCACACGGACGCCGTAGTTGAGGTCTACGGAGAATTTTGCCCAACTGGGGATCTTTAACGTGCGCTACGATGCACACGGGCGTCTTCGCAGTGTGCCTCCATTCAAACTGCAATCTCCGGAGCCGGGGATTAGCCCGCAATTTCGAGCCGAGTATACTAGCGCCTTAGGTACTCGGCTACCCCGAAGGGTGACAGAGTACGGTTATACAGGCATATGAATGTCATGAGTCCAGGTAGGTGTGCAGCGTTTCTCCAGCACTGCGGGTTTTAAAGTGTATTTGGCCCAGGTTGTAGAGCTATTAGCTGAATATCTGGGGGTCGTCACGAAAGCGACGGTTTGACATCATTAGGGCAGTTCGTGGATTTTCTCTGCTTTCTCGCCTACATGTACCATCGGGCAATCCACTATCCCCTCACTATATGAATAATGAGGGGCTGTTTTCATAGCGAAACGGCATTACTAGCCTATAGGCGGAACAGGTTGTCTCCTAGGTATGTGACATGCATATGCGCCTCTCTTAGCTGACCCATTTGACACGAACCTGCTTTATGGCTATCTTTCGCTGATTACATGTAGATCTTTCATAAAGTCAATGTAACTTCATTTAAATGCGTTGCCGAGACGGTACGTGCCACAATTTAGTGAACGTATGTAACGGCAATCAGTGTAACTGAAAAGGAGACACTTTTCATGTGCTTTTCTTCAAAAAACGGGCTCCGCCAGACTTGCATCAGTGAATACATGAAAGCAGGCTAGTTCCAGATTATTGTGCGTCTTTGACGTAAATCTCGGTCACCGCATAGGTGTCACTGCCATGTGCTTCTCTTCAACCAACCAAGCTCATTTCCACTTGCATAACTGGGTATACAAAACTAGGTGTGTGCCAAACTAAAATGAACTGCCGTGATGAGCATTTGCGTCACTGGAGATGGGTCACGAGGTATGTGCCCTTTTTCAATAAAGCTTGTTGACCCCAACATGTAGCGCTACGTATGAGCCGCACTTCAATGTAGTGAAATAGGAAGATCTGTCAAGTAGTCTCTTATAGAAAAAGAAAGGTGTTCGTGCAACCATGATTTGACCATTCCGTCTACCCTCACTGGTACGTAAGGTCATTGTTAGCCACATGGGCCGCTCGCTGTGGCAAAAAAATAGGCGTTTTTTTTAACAAGCTCGAGAAAAGAATAGTTTCGGAAAAAACGGGGTAGAGTAACGATAGTTTTATCGCCAATAGGGGGGGGGGGGGGTGGTTTTACGTCACACGGACGCTGTAGTGGAGGTCTACGGAGAATTTTGCCCAACTGGGGATCTTTAACGTGCGCTACGATGCACACGGGCGTCTTCGCAGTGTGCCTCCATTCAAACTGCATTCTCCGGAGCCGGGGATTAGCCCGCAATTTCGCGCCGAGTATACTAGCGCCTTAGGTACTCGGCTACCCCGAAGGGTGACAGAGTAAGGTTATACAGGCATATGAATGTCATGAGTCCAGGTAGGTGTGCAGCGTTTCTCCAGCACGGCGGGTTTAAAGTGTATTTGGCCCAGGTTGTAGAGCTATTAGCTGAATATCTGGGGGTCGTCACGAAAGCGATGGTTTGACATCATTAGGGCAGTTCGTGGATTTTCTCTGCTTTCTCGCCTTCATGTACCGTCGGGCCGTTTACAATCTCCTCACTATATCAATAATGAACGGCTGTTTTCATGGCGAAACGGCATTACTAGCCTATAGGTGGAACAGGTTGTGTCCTAGGTATGTGACATTGCATATGCGCCTCTCTTAAGCGGACCCATTTGACGCGAACGCATTTTCCTGGCTATATTTCGCTGATTACATATAGATCTTTCATAAAGTCAATGTAACCTCATTTAAATGCGTTGCCGAGACTGGGTACGTGCCACAGTTCAGTGGACGTATATAACGGCAATCAGTGTAACTGAAAAGGATACAGTTTTCATGTGCTTTCCTTCAAAAAACGGGCTCCGCCACACTTGCATCACTCAATGGGTGAGAGCAGGCTAGTGCCAGATTTATTGTACGCCTTTGACGTAAATGTCGGTCACCGCATAGGCGTCTTTGCCATGTGCTTCTCTTCAACCAACCCAGCTCATTTCCACTTGCATAACTGGGTATACAAAACTAGGTGTGTGCCAAGCTGCAATGAACTTCCGTGAGGAGCATTTGCGCGACTGGAGATGAGCCACGAGCTATGTGCCCCTCTTATAAAGCTCGTTGACCCAAACATGTAGAGCTACGTATGAGCCGCACTTCAATGTAGCGAAATTGGAAAGATCAGTAAAGTAGTCTATTACACAAAAAGAAAGGCGTTCCTGCAACCATGATTTGACCATTCCGTCTACTCTCACTGGTACGTAAGGTCTTTGTTAGCCACATGGGCCGCTCGCTGTGGCAAAAAATAGGCGTTTTTTTAACAAGCTCGAGAAAAGAATAGTTTCGGAAAAAACGGGGTAGAGTAACGATAGTTTTATCGCCAATAGGCGGGGGGGTGGTTTTACGTCACACGGACGCCGTAGTGGAGGTCTACGGAGAATTTTGCCCAACTGGGGATCTTTAACGTGCGCTACGATGCACACGGGCGTCTTCGCAGTGTGCCTCCATTCAAACTGCAATCTCCGGAGCCGGGGATTAGCCGGCAATTTCGAGCCGAGTATACTAGCGCCTTAGGTACTCGGCTACCCCGAAGATTGACAGAGTAAGGTTATACAGGCGTATGAATGTCATGAGTCCAGGTAGGTGTGCAGCGTTTCTCCAGCACGGCGGGTTTAAAGTGTATTTGGCCCAGGTTGAAGAGCTATTAGCTGAATATCTGGGGGTCGTCACGAAAGCGATGGTTTGACATCATTAGGGCAGTTCGTGGATTTTCTCTGCTTTCTCGCCTACATGTACCATCGGGCCGTTTACTATCTCCTCACTATATCAATAATGAAGGGCTGTTTTCATGGCGAAACGGCATTACTAGCCTATAGGTGGAACAGGTTGTGTCCTAGGTATGTGACATTGCATATGCGCCTCTCTTAAGCGGACCCATTTGACGCGAACGTGTTTTCCTGGCTATATTTCGCTGATTACATATAGATCTTTCATAAAGTCAATGTAACTTCATTTAAATGCGTTGCCGAGACTGGGTACGTGCCACAGTTCAGTGGACGTATATAACGGCAATCAGTGTAACTGAAAAGGATACAGTTTTCATGTGCTTTCCTTCAAAAAACGGGCTCCGCCACACTTGCATCACTCAATGGGTGAGAGCAGGCTAGTGCCAGATTTATTGTACGCCTTTGACGTAAATGTCGGTCACCGCATAGGCGTCTATGCCATGTGCTTCTCTTCAACCAACCCAGCTCATTTCCACTTGCATAACTGGGTATACAAAACTAGGTGTGTGCCAAGCTGCAATGAACTTCCGTGAGGAGCACTTGCGCGACTGGAGATGAGCCACGAGCTATGTGCCCCTCTTATAAAGCTTGTTGACCCAATCATGTAGAGCTATGTATGAGCCGCACTTCAATGTAGCGAAATTGGAAACATCAGTCAAGTAGTCTATTACACAAAAAGAAAGGCGTTCCTGCAAGCATGATTTGACCATTCCGTCTACTCTCACTGGTACGTAAGGTCTTTGTTAGCCACATGGGCCGCACGCTGTGGCAAGAAATAGGCGTTTTTTTAACAAGCTCGAGAAAAGAATAGTTTCGGAAAAAACGGGGTAGAGTAACGATAGTTTTATGGCCAATAGGGGGGGGGGTTTACGTCACACGGACGCCGTAGTGGAGGTCTACGGAGAATTTTGCCCAACTGGGGATCTTTAACGTGCGCTACGATGCACACGGGTGTCTTCGCAGTGTGCCTCCATTCAAACTGCATTCTCCGGGGCCGGGGAATAGCCCGCAATTTCCCGCCGAGTATACTAGCGCCTTAGGTACTCGGCTACCCCGAAGGGTGACAGAGTAAGGTTATACAGGCATATGAATGTCATGAGTACAGGTAGGTGTGCAGCGTTTCTCCAGCACGGCGGGTTTAAAGTGTATTTGGCCCAGGTTGTAGAGCTATTAGCTGAATATCTGGGGGTCGTCACGAAAGCGATGGTTTGACATCATTAGGGCAGTTCGTGGATTTTCTCTGCTTTCTCGCCTACATGTACCATCGGGCCGTTTACTATCTCCTCACTATATCAATAATGAAGGGCTTTTTTCATGGCGAAACGGCATTACTAGCCTATAGGTGGAACAGGTTGTGTCCTAGGTATGTGACATTGCATATGCGCCTCTCTTAAGCGGACCCATTTGACGCGAACGTGTTTTCCTGGCTATATTTCGCTGATTACATATAGATCTTTCATAAAGTCAATGTAACTTCATTTAAATGCGTTGCCGAGACTGGGTACGTGCCACAGTTCAGTGGACGTATATAACGGCAATCAGTGTAACTGAAAAGGATACAGTTTTCATGTGCTTTCCTTCAAAAAACGGGCTCCGCCACACTTGCATCACTCAATGGGTGAGAGCAGGCTAGTGCCAGATTTATTGTACGCCTTTGACGTAAATGTCGGTCACCGCATAGGCGTCTTTGCCATGTGCTTCTCTTCAACCAACCCAGCTCATTTCCACTTGCATAACTGGGTATACAAAACTAGGTGTGTGCCAAGCTGCAATGAACTTCCGTGAGGAGCATTTGCGCGACTAGAGATGAGCCACGAGCTATGTGCCCCTCTTATAAAGCTTGTTGACCCAAACATGTAGAGCTACGTATGAGCCGCACTTCAATGTAGCGAAATTGGAAAGATCAGTCAAGTAGTCTATTACACAAAAAGAAAGGCGTTCCTGCAACCATGATTTGACCATTCCGTCTACTCTCCCTGGTACGTAAGGTCTTTGTTAGCCACATGGGCCGCTCGCAGTGGCAAAAAATAGGCGTTTTTTTTTAACAAGCTCGAGAAAAGAATAGTTTCGGAAAAAACGGGGTAGAGTAACGATAGTTTTATCGCCAATAGGGGGGGGGTGGTTTTACGTCACACGGACGCCGTAGTGGAGGTCTACGGAGAATTTTGCCCAACTGGGGATCTTTAACGTGCGCTACGATGCACATGGGCGTCTTCGCAGTGTGCCTCCATTCAAACTGCAATCTCCGGAGCCGGGGATTAGCCCGCAATTTCGAGCCGAGTATACTAGCGCCTTAGGTACTCGGCTACCCCGAAGGGTGACAGAGTAAGGTTATACAGGCATATAAATGTCATGAGTCCAGGTAGGTGTGCAGCGTTTCTCCAGCACTGCGGGTGTAAATGTATTTGGCCCAGGTTGTAGAGCTATTAGCTGAATATCTGGGGGTCGTCACGAAAGCGACGGTTTGACATCATTAGGGCAGTTCGTGGATTTTCTCTGCTTTCTCGCCTACATGTACCATCGGGCCATCCACTATCCCCTCACTATATCAATAATGAGTGCTGTTTTCATGGCGAAACGGCATTACTAGCCTATAGGCGGAACAGGTTGTGTCCTAGGTATGTGATATGCATATGCGCCTCTCTTAGCTGACCCATTTGACACGAACCTGTTTTATGGCTATATTTCGCTGATTACATGTAGATCTTTCATAAAGTCAATGTAACCTCATTTAAATGCGTTGCCGAGACGGTACGTGCCACAATTTAGTGAACGTATGTAACGGCAATCAGTGTAACTGAAAAGGAGACAGTTATCATGTGCTTTTCTTCATAAAACGGGCTCCGCCAGACTTGCATCAGTGAATGCATGAAAGCAGGCTAGTTCCAGATTATTGTGCGTCTTTGACGTAAATCTCGGTCACCGCATAGGTGTCACTGCCATGTGCTTCTCTTCAACCAACCAAGCTCATTTCCACTTGCGTAACTGGGTATACAAAACTAGGTGTGTGCCAAGCTAAAATGAACTTCCGTGATGAGCATTTCCGTAACTGGAGATGGGCCACGAGGTATGTGCCACTTTTCAATAAAGCTTGTTGACCCCAACCTGTAGCGCTACGTATGAGCCGCACTTCAATGTAGTGAAATAGGAAGATCTGTCAAGTAGTCTCTTATAGAAAAAGAAAGGTGTTCGTGCAACCATGATTTGACCATTCCGTCTACCCTCACTGGTACGTAAGGTCAAATTTAGCCACATGGGCCGCTCGCTGTGGCAAAAAAATAGGCATTTTTTTTTTAACAAGCTCGAGAAAAGAATAGTTTCGGAAAAAACGGGGTAGAGTAACGATAGTTTTATCGCCAATAGGGGGGGGGGTGGTTTTACGTCACACGGACGCCGTAGTGGAGGTCTACGGAGAATTTTGCCCAACTGGGGATCTTTAACGTGCGCTACGATGCACACGGGCGTCTTCGCAGTGTGCCTCCATTCAAACTGCAATCTCCGGAGCCGGGGATTAGCCCGCAATTTCGAGCCGAGTATACTAGCGCCTTAGGTACTCGGCTACCCCGAAGGGTGACAGAGTAAGGTTATACAGGCATATGAATGTCATGAGTCCAGGTAGGTGTGCAGCGTTTCTCCAGCACTGCGGGTTTAAAGTGTATTTGGCCCAGGTTGTAGAGCTATTAGCTGAATATCTGGGGGTCGTCACGAAAGCGATGGTTTGACATCATTAGGGCAGTTCGTGGATTTTCTCTGCTTTCTCGCCTACATGTACCATCGGGCCGTTTACTATCTCCTCACTATATCAATAATGAAGGACTGTTTTCATGGCGAAACGGCATTACTAGCCTATAGGTGGAACAGGTTGTGTCCTAGGTATGTGACATTGCATATGCGCCTCTCTTAAGCGGACCCATTTGACGCGAACGTGTTTTCCTGGCTATATTTCGCTGATTACATATAGATCTTTCATAAAGTCAATGTAACCTCATTTAAATGCGTTACCGAGACTGGGTACGTGCCACAGTTCAGTGGACGTATATAACGGCAATCAGTGTAACTGAAAAGGATACAGTTTTCATGTGCTTTCCTTCAAAAAACGGGCTCCGCCACACTTGCATCACTCAATGGGTGAGAGCAGGCTAGTGCCAGATTTATTGTACGCCTTTGACGTAAATGTCGGTCACCGCATAGGCGTCTTCGCCATGTGCTTCTCTTCAACCAACCCAGCTCATTTCCACTTGCATAACTGGGTATAAAAAACTAGGTGTGTGCCAAGCTGCAATGAACTTCCGTGAGGAGCATTTGCGCGACTGGAGATGAGCCACGAGCTATGTGCCCCTCTTATAAAGCTTGTTGACCCAAACATGTAGAGCTACGTATGAGCCGCACTTCAATGTAGCGAAATTGGAAAGATCAGTCAAGTAGTCTATTACACAAAAAGAAAGGCGTTCCTGCAACCATGATTTGACCATTCCGTCTACTCTCACTGGTACGTAAGGGCTTTGTTAGCCACATGGGCCGCTCGCTGTGGCAAAAAATAGGCGTTTTTTTTAACAAGCTCGAGAAAAGAATAGTTTCGGAAAAAACGGGGTAGAGTAACGATAGTTTTATCGCCAATAGGGGGGGGGGGGGGTGGTTTTACGTCACACGGACGCCGTAGTGGAGGTCTACGTAGAATTTTGCCCAACTGGGGATCTTTAACGTGCGCTACGATGCACACGGGCGTCTTCGCGGTGTGCCTCCATTCAAACTGCAATCTCCGGAGCCGGGGATTAGCCCGCAATTTCGAGCCGAGTATACTAGCGCCTTAGGTACTCGGCTACCCCGAAGGGTGACAGAGTAAGGTTATACAGGCATATGAATGTCATGACTCCAGGTAGGTGTGCAGCGTTTCTCCAGCACTGCGGGTTTAAAGTGTATTTGGCCCAGGTTGTAGAGGTATTAGCTGAATATCGGGGGTCGTCACGAAAGCGATGGTTTGACATCATTAGGGCAGTTCGTGCATTTTCTCTGCTTTCTCGCCTACATGTACCATCGGGACGTTTACTATCTCCTCACTATATCAATAATGAAGGACTGTTTTCATGGCGAAACGGCATTACTAGCCTATAGGTGGAACAGGTTGTGTCCTAGGTATGTGACATTGCATATGCGCCTCTCTTAAGCGGACCCATTTGACGCGAACGTGTTTTCCTGGCTATATTTCGCTGATTACATATAGATCTTTCATAAAGTCAATGTAACCTCATTTAAATGCGTTACCGAGACTGGGTACGTGCCACAGTTCAGTGGACGTATATAACGGCAATCAGTGTAACTGAAAAGGATACAGTTTTCATGTGCTTTCCTTCAAAAAACGGGCTCCGCCACACTTGCATCACTCAATGGGTGAGAGCAGGCTAGTGCCAGATTTATTGTACGCCTTTGACGTAAATGTCGGTCACCGCATAGGCGTCTTTGCCATGTGCTTCTCTTCAACCAACCCAGCTCATTTCCACTTGCATAACTGGGTATAAAAAACTAGGTGTGTGCCAAGCTGCAATGAACTTCCGTGAGGAGCATTTGCGCGACTGGAGATGAGCCACGAGCTATGTGCCCCTCTTATAAAGCTTGTTGACCCAAACATGTAGAGCTACGTATGAGCCGCACTTCAATGTAGCGAAATTGGAAAGATCAGTCAAGTAGTCTATTACACAAAAAGAAAGGCGTTCCTGCAACCATGATTTGACCATTCCGTCTACTCTCACTGGTACGTAAGGTCTTTGTTAGCCACATGGGCCGCTCGCTGTGGCAAAAAATAGGCGTTTTTTTTAACAAGCTCGAGAAAAGAATAGTTTCGGAAAAAACGGGGTAGAGTAACGATAGTTTTATCGCCAATAGGGGGGGGGGTGGTTTTACGTCACACGGACGCCGTAGTGGAGGTCTACGTAGAATTTTGCCCAACTGGGGATCTTTAACGTGCGCTACGATGCACACGGGCGTCTTCGCGGTGTGCCTCCATTCAAACTGCAATCTCCGGAGCCGGGGATTAGCCCGCAATTTCGAGCCGAGTATACTAGCGCCTTAGGTACTCGGCTACCCCGAAGGGTGACAGAGTAAGGTTATAAAGGCATATGAATGTCATGAGTCCAGGTAGGTGTGCAGCGTTTCTCCAGCACTGCGGGTTTAAAGTGTATTTGGCCCAGGTTGTAGAGGTATTAGCTGAATATCGGGGGTCGTCACGAAAGCGACGGTTTGACATCGTTATGGCAGTTCGTGGATTTTCTCTGCTTTCTCGCCTACATGTACCATCGGGCCATCCACTATCCCCTCACTATATCAATAATGAGGGGCTGTTTTCATGGCGAAACGGCATTACTAGCCTATAGGCGGAACAGGTTGTGTCCTAGGTATGTGATATGCATATGCGCCTCTCTTAGCTGACCCATTTGACACGAACCTGCTTTATGGCTATATTTCGCTGATTACATGTAGATCTTTCATAAAGTCAATGCAACCTCATTTAAACGCGTTGCCGAGACGGTACGTGCCACAATTTAGTGAACGTATGTAACGGCAATCAGTGTAACTGAAAAGGAGACAGTTATCATGTGCTTTTCTTCAAAAAACGGGCTCCGCCAGACTTGCATCAGTGAATACATGAAAGCAGGCTAGTTCCAGATTATTGTGCGTCTTTGACGTAAATCTCGGTCACCGCATAGGTGTCACTGCCATGTGCTTCTCTTCAACCAACCAAGCTCGTTTCCACTTGCGTAACTGGTTATACAAAACTAGGTGTGTGCCAAGCTAAAATGAACTTCCGTGATGAGCATTTGCGTAACTGGAGATGGGCCACGAGGTATGTGCCACTTTTCAATAAAGCTTGTTGACCCCAACATGTAGCGCTACGTATGAGCCGCACTTCAATGTAGTGAAATAGGAAGATCTGTCAAGTAGTCTATTATAGAAAAAGAAAGGTGTTCGTGCAACCATGATTTGACCATTCCGTCTACTCTCACTGGTACGTAAGGTCTTTGTTAGCCACATGGGCCGCTCGCTGTGGCAAAAAATAGGCGTTTTTTTTAACAAGCTCGAGAAAAGATTAGTTTCGGAAAAAACGGGGTAGAGTAACAATAGTGTTATCGCCAATAGGGGGGGGGGGGTGGTGGTTTTACGTCACACGGACGCCGTAGTGGAGGTCTACGGAGAATTTTGCCCAACTGGGGATCTTTAACGTGCGCTACGATGCACACGGGCGTCTTCGCAGTGTGCCTCCATTCAAACTGTAATCTCCGGAGCCGGGGATTAGCCCGCAATTTCGAGCCGAGTATACTAGCGCCTTAGGTACTCGGCTACCCCGAAGGGTGACAGAGTAAGGTTATACAGGCATATGAATGTCATGAGTCCAGGTAGGTGTGCAGCGTTTCTCCAGCACCGCGGGTTTAAAGTGTATTTGGCCCAGGTTGTAGAGCTATTAGCTGAATATCTGGGGGTCGTCACGAAAGCGATGGTTTGACATCATTAGGGCAGTTCGTGGATTTTCTCTGCTTTCTCGCCTACATGTACCATCGGGCCGTTTACTATCTCCTCACTATATCAATAATGAAGGGCTGTTTTCATGGCGAAACGGCATTACTAGCCTATAGGTGGAACAGGTTGTGTCCTAGGTATGTGACATTGCATATGCGCCTCTCTTAAGCGGACCCATTTGACGCGAACGTGTTTTCCTGGCTATATTTCGCTGATTACATATAGATCTTTCATAAAGTCAATGTAACCTCATTTAAATGCGTTACCGAGACTGGGTACGTGCCACAGTTCAGTGGACGTATATAACGGCAATCAGTGTAACTGAAAAGGATACAGTTTTCATGTGCTTTCCTTCAAAAAACGGGCTCCGCCACACATGCATCACTCAATGGGTGAGAGCAGGCTAGTGCCAGATTTATTGTACGCCTTTGACGTAAATGTCGGTCACCGCATAGGCGTCTTTGCCATGTGCTTCTCTTCAACCAACCCAGCTCATTTCCACTTGCATAACTGGGTATAAAAAACTAGGTGTGTGCCAAGCTGCAATGAACTTCCGTGAGGAGCATTTGCGCGACTGGAGATGAGCCACGAGCTATGTGCCCCTCTTATAAAGCTTGTTGACCCAAACATGTAGAGCTACGTATGAGCCGCACTTCAATGTAGCGAAATTGGAAAGATCAGTCAAGTAGTCTATTACACAAAAAGAAAGGCGTTCCTGCAACCATGATTTGACCATTCCGTCTACTCTCACTGGTACGTAAGGGCTTTGTTAGCCACATGGGCCGCTCGCTGTGGCAAAAAATAGGCGTTTTTTTTAACAAGCTCGAGAAAAGAATAGTTTCGGAAAAAACGGGGTAGAGTAACGATAGTTTTATCGCCAATAGGGGGGGGGGGGGTGGTTTTACGTCACACGGACGCCGTAGTGGAGGCCTACGTAGAATTTTGCCCAACTGGGGATCTTTAACGTGCGCTACGATGCACACGGGCGTCTTCGCGGTGTGCCTCCATTCAAACTGCAATCTCCGGAGCCGGGGATTAGCCCGCAATTTCGAGCCGAGTATACTAGCGCCTTAGGTACTCGGCTACCCCGAAGGGTGACAGAGTAAGGTTATACAGGCATATGAATGTCATGACTCCAGGTAGGTGTGCAGCGTTTCTCCAGCACTGCGGGTTTAAAGTGTATTTGGCCCAGGTTGTAGAGGTATTAGCTGAATATCGGGGGTCGTCACGAAAGCGATGGTTTGACATCATTAGGGCAGTTCGTGCATTTTCTCTGCTTTCTCGCCTACATGTACCATCGGGACGTTTACTATCTCCTCACTATATCAATAATGAAGGACTGTTTTCATGGCGAAACGGCATTACTAGCCTATAGGTGGAACAGGTTGTGTCCTAGGTATGTGACATTGCATATGCGCCTCTCTTAAGCGGACCCATTTGACGCGAACGTGTTTTCCTGGCTATATTTCGCTGATTACATATAGATCTTTCATAAAGTCAATGTAACCTCATTTAAATGCGTTACCGAGACTGGGTACGTGCCACAGTTCAGTGGACGTATATAACGGCAATCAGTGTAACTGAAAAGGATACAGTTTTCATGTGCTTTCCTTCAAAAAACGGGCTCCGCCACACTTGCATCACTCAATGGGTGAGAGCAGGCTAGTGCCAGATTTATTGTACGCCTTTGACGTAAATGTCGGTCACCGCATAGGCGTCTTTGCCATGTGCTTCTCTTCAACCAACCCAGCTCATTTCCACTTGCATAACTGGGTATAAAAAACTAGGTGTGTGCCAAGCTGCAATGAACTTCCGTGAGGAGCATTTGCGCGACTGGAGATGAGCCACGAGCTATGTGCCCCTCTTATAAAGCTTGTTGACCCAAACATGTAGAGCTACGTATGAGCCGCACTTCAATGTAGCGAAATTGGAAAGATCAGTCAAGTAGTCTATTACACAAAAAGAAAGGCGTTCCTGCAACCATGATTTGACCATTCCGTCTACTCTCACTGGTACGTAAGGTCTTTGTTAGCCACATGGGCCGCTCGCTGTGGCAAAAAATAGGCGTTTTTTTTAACAAGCTCGAGAAAAGAATAGTTTCGGAAAAAACGGGGTAGAGTAACGATAGTTTTATCGCCAATAGGGGGGGGGGGGGTGGTTTTACGTCACACGGACGCCGTAGTGGAGGTCTACGTAGAATTTTGCCCAACTGGGGATCTTTAACGTGCGCTACGATGCACACGGGCGTCTTCGCGGTGTGCCTCCATTCAAACTGCAATCTCCGGAGCCGGGGATTAGCCCGCAATTTCGAGCCGAGTATACTAGCGCCTTAGGTACTCGGCTACCCCGAAGGGTGACAGAGTAAGGTTATACAGGCATATGAATGTCATGAGTCCAGGTAGGTGTGCAGCGTTTCTCCAGCACTGCGGGTTTAAAGTGTATTTGGCCCAGGTTGTAGAGGTATTAGCTGAATATCGGGGGTCGTCACGAAAGCGACGGTTTGACATCGTTATGGCAGTTCGTGGATTTTCTCTGCTTTCTCGCCTACATGTACCATCGGGCCATCCACTATCCCCTCACTATATCAATAATGAGGGGCTGTTTTCATGGCGAAACGGCATTACTAGCCTATAGGCGGAACAGGTTGTGTCCTAGGTATGTGATATGCATATGCGCCTCTCTTAGCTGACCCATTTGACACGAACCTGCTTTATGGCTATATTTCGCTGATTACATGTAGATCTTTCATAAAGTCAATGCAACCTCATTTAAATGCGTTGCCGAGACGGTACGTGCCACAATTTAGTGAACGTATGTAACGGCAATCAGTGTAACTGAAAAGGAGACAGTTATCATGTGCTTTTCTTCAAAAAACGGGCTCCGCCAGACTTGCATCAGTGAATACATGAAAGCAGGCTAGTTCCAGATTATTGTGCGTCTTTGACGTAAATCTCGGTCACCGCATAGGTGTCACTGCCATGTGCTTCTCTTCAACCAACCAAGCTGGTTTCCACTTGCGTAACTGGTTATACAAAACTAGGTGTGTGCCAAGCTAAAATGAACTTCCGTGATGAGCATTTGCGTAACTGGAGATGGGCCACGAGGTATGTGCCACTTTTCAATAAAGCTTGTTGACCCCAACATGTAGCGCTACGTATGAGCCGCACTTCAATGTAGTGAAATAGGAAGATCTGTCAAGTAGTCTATTATAGAAAAAGAAAGGTGTTCGTGCAACCATGATTTGACCATTCCGTCTACTCTCACTGGTACGTAAGGTCTTTGTTAGCCACATGGGCCGCTCGCTGTGGCAAAAAATAGGCGTTTTTTTTAACAAGCTCGAGAAAAGATTAGTTTCGGAAAAAACGGGGTAGAGTAACAATAGTGTTATCGCCAATAGGGGGGGGGGGGGGTGGTGGTTTTACGTCACACGGACGCCGTAGTGGAGGTCTACGGAGAATTTTGCCCAACTGGGGATCTTTAACGTGCGCTACGATGCACACGGGCGTCTTCGCAGTGTGCCTCCATTCAAACTGTAATCTCCGGAGCCGGGGATTAGCCCGCAATTTCGAGCCGAGTATACTAGCGCCTTAGGTACTCGGCTACCCCGAAGGGTGACAGAGTAAGGTTATACAGGCATATGAATGTCATGAGTCCAGGTAGGTGTGCAGCGTTTCTCCAGCACCGCGGGTTTAAAGTGTATTTGGCCCAGGTTGTAGAGCTATTAGCTGAATATCTGGGGGTCGTCACGAAAGCGATGGTTTGACATCATTAGGGCAGTTCGTGGATTTTCTCTGCTTTCTCGCCTACATGTACCATCGGGCCGTTTACTATCTCCTCACTATATCAATAATGAAGGGCTGTTTTCATGGCGAAACGGCATTACTAGCCTATAGGTGGAACAGGTTGTGTCCTAGGTATGTGACATTGCATATGCGCCTCTCTTAAGCGGACCCATTTGACGCGAACGTGTTTTCCTGGCTATATTTCGCTGATTACATATAGATCTTTCATAAAGTCAATGTAACCTCATTTAAATGCGTTGCCGAGACTGGGTACGTGCCACAGTTCGGTGGACGTATATAACGGCAATCAGTGTAACTGAAAAGGATACAGTTTTCATGTGCTTTCCTTCAAAAAACGGGCTCCGCCACACTTGCATCCCTCAATGGGTGAGAGCAGGCTAGTGCCAGATTTATTGTACGCCTTTGACGTAAATGTCGGTCACCGCATAGGCGTCTTTGCCATGTGCTTCTCTTCAACCAACCCAGCTCATTTCCACTTGCATAACTGGGTATACAAAACTAGGTGTGTGCCAAGCTGCAATGAACTTCCGTGAGGAGCATTTGCGCGACTGGAGATGAGCCACGAGCTATGTGCCCCTCTTGTAAAGCTTGTTGACCCAAACATGTAGAGCTACGTATGAGCCGCACTTCAATGTAGCGAAATTGGAAAGATCAGTCAAGTAGTCTATTACACAAAAAGAAAGGCGTTCCTGCAACCATGATTTGACCATTCCGTCTACTCTCACTGGTACGTAAGGTCTTTGTTAGCCACATGGGCCGCTCGCTGTGGCAAAAAATAGGCGTTTTTTTTAACAAGCTCGAGAAAAGAATAGTTTCGGAAAAAACGGGGTAGAGTAACGATAGTTTTATCGCCAATAGGGGGGGGTGGTTTTACGTCACACGGACGCCGTAGTGGAGGTCTACGGAGAATTTTACCCAACTGGGGATCTTTAACGTGCGCTACGATGCACACGGGCGTCTTCGCAGTGTGCCTCCATTCAAACTGCAATCTCCGGAGCCGGGGATTAGCCCGCAATTTCGAGCCGAGTATACTAGCGCCTTAGGTACTCGGCTACCCCGAAGGGTGACAGAGTAAGGTTATACAGGCATATGAATGTCATGAGTCCAGGTAGGTGTGCAGCGTTTCTCCAGCACTGCGGGTTTAAAGTGTATTTGGCCCAGGTTGTAGAGCTATTAGCTGAATATCTGGGGGTCGTCACGAAAGCGACGGTTTGACATCATTAGGGCAGTTCGTGGATTTTCTCTGCTTCCTCGCCTACATGTACCATCGGGCCATCCACTATCCCCTCACTATATGAATAATGAGGGGCTGTTTTCATGGCGAAACGGCATTACTAGCCTATAGGCGGAACAGGTTGTCTCCTAGGTATGTGACATGCATATGCGCCTCTCTTAGCTGACCCATTTGACACGAACCTGCTTTATGGCTATCTTTCGCTGATTACATGTAGATCTTTCATAAAGTCAATGTAACCTCATTTAAATGGGTTGCCGAGACGGTACGTGCCACAATTTAGTGAACGTATGTAACGGCAATCAGTGTAACTGAAAAGGAGACAGTTTTCATGTGCTTTTCTTCAAAAAACGGGCTCCGCCAGACTTGCATCAGTGAATACATGAAAGCAGGCTAGTTCCAGACTATTGTGCGTCTTTGACGTAAATCTCGGTCACCGCATAGGTGTCACTGCCATGTGCTTCTCTTCAACCAACCAAGCTCATTTCCACTTGCATAACTGGGTATACAAAACTAGGTGTGTGCCAAGCTAAAATGAACTTGCGTGATGAGCATTTGCGTCACTGGAGACGGGTCACGAGGTATGTGCCCTTTTTCAATAAAGCTTGTTGACCCCAACATGTAGCGCTACGTATGAGCCGCACTTCAATGTAGTGAAATAGGAAGATCTGTCAAGTAGTCTATTATAGAAAAAGAAAGGTGTTCGTGCAACCATGATTTGACTATTCCGTCTACTCTCACTGGTACGTAAGGTCTTTGTTAGCTACATGGGCCGCTCGCTGTGGCAAAAAATAGGCGTTCTTTTTTAACAAGCTCGAGAAGAGAACAGTTTCGGAAAAAACGGGGTAGAGTAACGATAGTTTTATCGCCAATAGGGGGGGATGGTTTTACGTCACACGGACGCCGTAGTGGAGGTCTACGGAGAATTTTGCCCAAATGGGGATCTTTAACGTGCGCTACGATGCACACGGGCGTCTTCGCAGTGTGCCTCCATTCAAACTGCAATCTCCGGAGCCGGGGATTAGCCCGCAATTTCGAGCCGAGTATACTAGCGCCTTAGGTACTTGGCTACCCCGAAGGGTGACAGAGTAAGGTTATACAGGCATATGAATGTCATGAGTCCAGGTAGGTGTGCAGCGTTTCTCCAGCACGGCGGGTTTAAAGTGTATTTGGCCCAGGTTGTAGAACTATTAGCTGAATATCTGGGGGTCGTCACGAAAGCGATGGTTTGACATCATTAGGGCAGTTCGTGGATTTTCTCTGCTTTCTCGCCTACATGTACCATCGGGCCGTTTACTATCTCCTCACTATATCAATAATGAAGGGCTGTTTTCATGGCGAAACGGCATTACTAGCCTATAGGTAGAACAGGTTGTGTCCTAGGTATGTGATATTGCATATGCGCCTCTCTTAAGTGGACCCATTTGACGCGAACGTGTTTTCCTGGCTATATTTCGCTGATTACATATACATCTTTCATAAAGTCAATGTAACCTCATTTAAATGCGTTGCCGAGACTGGGTACGTGCCACAGTTCGGTGGACGTATATAACGGCAATCAGTGTAACTGAAAAGGATACAGTTTTCATGTGCTTTCCTTCAAAAAACGGGCTCCGCCACACTTGCATCACTCAATGGGTGAGAGCAGGCTAGTGCCAGATTTATTGTACGCCTTTGACGTAAATGTCGGTCACCGCATAGGCGTCTTTGCCATGTGCTTCTCTTCAACCAACCCAGCTCATTTCCACTTGCATAACTGGGTATACAAAACTAGGTGTATGCCAAGCTGCAATGAACTTCCGTGAGGAGCATTTGCGCGACTGGAGATGAGCCACGAGCTATGTGCCCCTCTTGTAAAGCTTGTTGACCCAAACATGCAGAGCTACGTATGAGCCGCACTTCAATGTAGCGAAATTGGAAAGATCAGTCAAGTAGTCTATTACACAAAAAGAAAGGCGTTCCTGCAACCATGATTTGACCATTCTGTCTACTCTCACTGGTACGTAAGGTCTTTGTTAGCCACATGGGCCGCTCGCTGTGGCAAAAAATAGGCGTATTTTTTAACAAGCTCGAGAAAAGAATAGTTTCGGAAAAAACGGGGTAGAGTAACGATAGTTTTATCGCCAATAGGGGGGGGGGGGGTGGTTTTACGTCACACGGACGCCGTAGTGGAGGTCTACGGGGAATTTTGCCCAACTGGGGATCTTTAACGTGCGCTACGATGCACACGGGCGTCTTCGCAGTGTGCCTCCATTCAAACTGCAATCTCCGGAGCTGAGGATTAGCCCGCAATTTCGAGCCGAGTATACTAGCGCCTTAGGTACTCGGCTACCCCGAAGGGTGACAGAGTAAGGTTATACAGGCATATGAATGTCATGAGTCCAGGTAGGTGTGCAGCGTTTCTCCAGCACTGCGGGTTTAAAGTGTATTTGGCCCAGGTTGTAGAGCTATTAGCTGAATATCTGGGGGTCGTCACGAAACGACGGTTTGACATCATTAGGGCAGTTCGTGGATTTTCTCTGCTTTCTCGCCTACATGTACCATCGGGCCATCCACTATCCCCTCACTATATGAATAATGAGGGGCTGTTTTCATGGCGAAACGGCATTACTAGCCTATAGGCGGAACAGGTTGTCTCCTAGGTATGTGACATGCATATGCGCCTCTCTTAGCTGACCCATTTGACACGAACCTGCTTTATGGCTATCTTTCGCTGTTTACATGTAGATCTTTCATAAAGTCAATGTAACCTCATTTAAATGGGTTGCCGAGACGGTACGTGCCACAATTTAGTGAACGTATGTAACGGCAATCAGTGTAACTGAAAAGGAGACAGTTTTCATGTGCTTTTCTTCAAAAAACGGGCTCCGCCAGACTTGCATCAGTGAATACATGAAAGCAGGCTAGTTCCAGACTATTGTGCGTCTTTGACGTAAATCTCGGTCACCGCATAGGTGTCACTGCCATGTGCTTCTCTTCAACCAACCAAGCTCATTTCCACTTGCATAACTGGGTATACAAAACTAGGTGTGTGCCAAGCTAAAATGAACTTCCGTGATGAGCATTTGCGTCACTGGAGACGGGTCACGAGGTATGTGCCCTTTTTCAATAAAGCTTGTTGACCCCAACATGTATCGCTACGTATGAGCCGCACTTCAATGTAGCGAAATTGGAAAGATCAGTCAAGTAGTCTATTACACAAAAAGAAAGGCGTTCCTGCAACCATGATTTCACCATTCCGTCTACTCTCACTGGTACGTAAGGTCTTTGTTAGCCACATGGGCCCCTCGCTGTGGCAAAAAATAGGCGTTTTTTTTAACAAGCTCGAGAAAAGAATAGTTTCGGAAAAAGCGGGGTAGAGTAACGATAGTTTTATCGCCAATAGGGGGGGGGGGTGGTTTTACGTCACACGGACGCCGTAGTGGGGGTCTACGGAGAATTTTGCCCAACTGGGGATCTTTAACGTGCGCTACTATGCACCCGGGCGTCTTCGCAGTGTGCCTCCATTCAAACTGCAATCTCCGGATCCGGGGATTAGCCCGCAATTTCGAGCCGAGTATACTAGCGCCTTAGGTACTCGGCTACCCCGAAGGGTGACAGAGTAAGGTTATACAGGCATATAAATGTCATGAGTCCAGGTAAGTGTGCAGCGTTTCTCCAGCACTGCGGTTTTAAAGTGTATTTGGCCCAGGTTGTAGAGCTATTAGCTGAATATCTGGGGGTCGTCACGAAAGCGACGGTTTGACATCAATAGGGCGGCAGTTCGTGGATTTTCTCTGCTTTCTCGCCTACATGTACCATCGGGCCATCCACTATCCCCTCAGTATATGAATAATGAGGGGCTGTTTTCATGGCGAAACGGCATTACTAGCCTATAGGCGGAACAGGTTGTGTCCTAGGTATGTGACATGCATATGCGTCTCTTAGCTGACCCATTTGACACGAACCTGCTTGATGGCTATCTTTCGCTGATTACATGTAGATCTTTCATAAAGTCAATGTAACCTCATTTAAATGCGTTGCCGAGACGGTACGTGCCACAATTTAGTGAACGTATGTAACGGCAATCAGTGTAACTGAAAAGGAGACAGTTTTCATGTGCTTTTCTTCAAAAAACGGGCTCCGCCAGACTTGCATCAGTGAATACATGAAAGCAGGCTAGTTCCAGATTATTGTGCGTCTTTGACATAAATCTCGGTCACCGCATAGGTGTCACTGCCATGTGCCTCTCTTCAACCAACCAAGCTCATTTCCACTTGCATAACTGGGTATACAAAACTAGGTGTGTGCCAAGCTGAAATGAACTTCCGTGATGAGCATTTGCGTCACTGGAGATGGGTCACGAGGTATGTGCCCTTTTTCAATAAAGCTTGTTGACCCCAACATGTAACGCTACGTATGAGCCGCACTTCAATGTAGTGAAATAGGAAGATCTGTCAAGTAGTCTATTATAGAAAAAGAAAGGTGTTCGTGCAACCATGATTTGACCATTCCGTCTACTCTCACTGCTACGTAAGGTCTTTGTTAGCCACATGGGCCGCTCGCTGTGGCAAAAAATAGGCGTTTTTTTTTTAACAAGCTCGAGAAAAGAATAGTTTCGGAAAAAACGGGGTAGAGTAACGATAGTTTTATCGCCAATAGGGGGGGGGGGGTGGTTTTACGTCACACGGACGCCGTAGTGGAGGTCTACGGAGAATTTTGCCCAACTGGGTATCTTTAACGTGCGCTACGATGCACACGGGCGTCTTCGCAGTGTGCCTCCATTCAAACTGCAATTTCCGGAGCCGGGGATTAGCCCGCAATTTCGAGCCGAGTATACTAGCGCCTTAGGTACTCGGCTACCCCGAAGGGTGACAGAGTAAGGTTATACAGGCATATGAATGTCATGAGTCCAGGTAGGTGTGCAGCGTTTCTCCAGCACGGCGGGTTTAAAGTGTATTTGGCCCAGGTTGTAGAGCTATTAGCTGAATATCTGGGGGTCGTCACGAAAGCGATGGTTTGACATCATTAGGGCAGTTGGTGGATTTTCTCTGCTTTCTCGCCTACATGTACCATCGGGCCGTTTACTATCTCCTCACTATATCAATAATGAGGGGCTGTTTTCATGGCGAAACGGCATTACTAGCCTATAGGTGGAACAGGTTGTGTCCTAGGTATGTGACATTGCATATGCGCCTCTCTGAAGCGGACCCATTTGACACGAACGTGTTTTCCTGGCTATATTTCGCTGATTACATGTAGATCTTTCATAAAGTCAATGTAACCTCACTTAAATGCGTTGCCGAGACTGGGTACGTGCCACAGTTCAGTGGACGTATGTAACGGCAATCAGTGTTACTGAAAAGGATACAGTTTTCATGTGCTTTCCTTCAAAAAACCGGCTCCGCCACACTTCCATCACTCAATGGGTGAGAGCAGGCTAGTGCCAGATTTATTGTACGCCTTTGACGTAAATGTCGGTCACCGCATAGGCGTCTTTGCCATGTGCTTCTCTTCAACCAACCCAGCTCATTTCCACTTGCGTAACTGGGTATACAAAACTAGGTGTGTGCCAAGCTGCAATGAACTTCCGTGAGGAGCATTTGCGCGACGGGAGATGAGCCACGAGCTATGTGCCCCTCTTATAAAGCTTGTTGACCCAAACATGTAGAGCAACGTATGAGCCGCACTTCAATGTAGCGAAATTGGAAAGATCAGTCAAGTAGTCTATTACACAAAAAGAAAGGCGTTCCTGCAACCATGATTTGACCATTCCGTCTACTCTCCCTGGTACGTAAGGTCTTTGTTAGCCACATGGGCCGCTCGCTGTGGCAAAAAATAGGCGCTTTTTTTCTAACAAGCTCGAGAAAAGAATAGTTTCGGAAAAAACGGGGTAGAGTAACGATAGTTTTATCGCCAATAGGGGGGGGGGGGTGGTTTTACGTCACACGGACGCCGTAGTGGAGGTCTACGGAGAATTTTGCCCAACTGGGGATCTTTAACGTGCGCTACGATGCACACGGGCGTCTTCGCAGTGTGCCTCCATTCAAACTGCAATCTCCGGAGCCGGGGATTAGCCCGCAATTTCGAGCCGAGTATACTAGCGCCTTAGGTATTCGGCTGCCCCGAAGGGTGACAGAGTAAGGTTATACAGGCATATGAATGTCATGAGTCCAGGTAGGTGTGCAGCGTTTCTCCAGCACTGCGGTTTTAAAGTGTATTTGGCCCAGGTTGTAGAGCTATTAGCTGAATATCTGGGGGTCGTCACGAAAGCGACGGTTTGACATCAATAGGGCGGCAGTTCGTGGATTTTCTCTGCTTTCTCGCCTACATGTACCATCGGGCCATTCACTATCCCCTCAGTATATGAATAATGAGGGGCTGTTTTCATGGCGAAACGGCATTACTAGCCTATAGGCGGAACAGGTTGTGTCCTAGGTATGTGACATGCATATGCGCCTCTCTTAGCTGACCCATTTGACACGAACCTGCTTTATGGCTATCTTTCGCTGATTACATGTAGATCTTTCATAAAGTCAATGTAACCTCATTTAAATGCGTTGCCGAGACGGTACGTGCCACAATTTAGTGAACGTATGTAACGGCAATCAGTGTAACTGAAAAGGAGACAGTTTTCATGTGCTTTTCTTCAAAAAACGGGCTCCGCCAGACTTGCATCAGTGAATACATGAAAGCAGGCTAGTTCCAGATTATTGTGCGTCTTTGACGTAAATCTCGGTCACCGCATAGGTGTCACTGCCATGTGCCTCTCTTCAACCAACCAAGCTCATTTCCACTTGCATAACTGGGTATACAAAACTAGGTGTGTGCCAAGCTAAAATGAACTTCCGTGATGAGCATTTGCGTCACTGGAGATGGGTCACGAGGTATGTGCCCTTTTTCAATAAAGCTTGTTGACCCCAACATGTAACGCTACGTATGAGCCGCACTTCAATGTAGTGAAATAGGAAGATCTGTCAAGTAGTCTATTATAGAAAAAGAAAGGTGTTCGTGCAACCATGATTTGACCATTCCGTCTACTCTCACTGGTACGTAAGGTCTTTGTTAGCCACATGGGCCGCTCGCTGTGGCAAAAAATAAGCGTTTTTTTTTTAACAAGGTCGAGAAAAGAATAGTTTCGGAAAAAACGGGGTAGAGTAACGATAGTTTTATCGCCAATAGGGGGGGGGTGGTTTTACGTCACACCGACGCCGTAGTGGAGGTCTACGGAGAATTTTGCCCAACTGGGGATCTTTAACGTGCGCTACGATGCACACGGGCGTCTTCGCAGTGTGCCTCCATTCAAACTGCAATCTCCGGAGCCGGGGATTAGCCCGCAATTTCGAGCCGATTATACTAGCGCCTTAGGTACTCGGCTACCCCGAAGGGTGACAGAGTAAGGTTATACAGGGATATGAATGTCATGAGTCCAGGTAGGTGTGCAGCGTTTCTCCAGCACGGCGGGTTTAAAGTGTATTTGGCCCAGGTTGTAGAGCTATTAGCTGAATATCTGGGGGTCGTCACGAAAGCGATGGTTTGACATCATTAGGGCAGTTCGTGGATTTTCTCTGCTTTCTCGCCTACATGTACCATCGGGCCGTTTACTATCTCCTCACTATATCAATAATGAAGGGCTGTTTGAACTTTGAACTTTGAACTTTGAACTTTATTTGTATCTATACAACGTACAGATAGCAGGGGCACAGACAAAAAGCCATAAAATCGGCTTGACTAGGTCTGTGTCCCTTATTGGTTTCTTTGGCATCACGTAGCAATGCGTGCACAAGTACAAGATGAACAATAAAAAATATAAACAATATGTGGATAAATGGGACTATTTATACGAAGTTACTTCGCACTGCGGCGAAAAAATTAACATGAATGCAGATATAGTATTGTCATACAAGTTACGAAAACCACGAACAGGAAAAAAAACAAAATGCAGACATTATGAATCCCTTTTCATTTACGGGTAACATTCACAGAAATACAAAACTAAATAGGTCACTGTGCAATTACAGCTTAGAACACGTATACATCAGAACAAAACACAAAGAAAAACACTAAGCATTCAAGTGAATGTCAATATGAGTGGCAAGTTTGGCCACCCAATTGAAATGATAATAAGTAGGGTGATTAATGAAAAGAGTTAAGTAGAGATGGTAGTTCATGGCGCAGCATTTGATTCCCGTAGTTAGTTCTTGAGTGCGGAATATGCCAAGTTTCTCTGTGACGTGTACTGAAACTGCTTGTATTTAGTGTTAGCCTTGACAAGTGCACAAGAAAATGAGTGCTACCTTTTCTTTCCGTAAAAAAGCGTTTCAGCAAAATTGCATTGTAGACCGATTTTATCGGCGCTATATCTAATTGACAAAAAAGAGGATCAGTATGCGCATCGAATGAAGAGTTTGAAATTGCACGGATGGCTTTCTTTTGCAATAAATATAGAATGTTGATGTTACTGCTAGTCGTGTTGCCCCATACGAGGTGACAATAGTTAACATGAGATAAGAAAAGAGAATTATAAAGTAGGAGCTTCACTCCTAATGGTAAAAGGAAGCGTAATCTTATTAGTATTCCAACAACACGTGCAAGTTTGTTAGCAATAATGTTGACATGGTCATTCCACAGTATATTCTCTTGGAATATGACACCTAAGCTTTTAACCGATGGTACTATGTCTATGAAAGATGTGCCTATTTTTAGATGTCCGTCAATACTGTGCCTTTTGTTTTTTGGCTGGAAAAGCACGCCTTTTGTTTTGGTAGTATTAATAGTTAATGAGTTGAATAAGCTCCACTTGTTTATTTGGGCTAGTGTATCATTAGCAACACATAGTAATTCTTTCACGTCCTTAGAAGTTATGAACAAACTAGTGTCGTCGGCATAGATAACAAATTGGGCGTTGGTATTGATATTAGTTATGTCATTTATATACAGGTTAAACAATAGTGGTCCTAGTATGCTTCCTTGAGGAACTCCAGCGAATATAGGCACATTTTTTGAACAGTTGTTACCTACGACAACGGTCTGATACCTGTACTGCAAATAACTTCTAATTAAGTTCAGGAAAGTTCCCCTAAAGCCATAAATGTCAAGTTTTGTTAGTAGAGTGTCGTGATTAAGGGTGTCAAAAGCCTTCGAAAAATCAATAAAGACACCGAGAGTAAGTAAATTGTCTTCAAAGCCTCGTAAAATTATCTCTTTTTGCATCAGTAAAGCTATTTCTTTTGAACAACCTTTTCTAAACCCATACTGGTAATCCGTAATTACATTGTGCTTTTTACAAAAAGAGGTTACTCTGGTATTAATCAATTTCTCAAGACATTTAGAAAAAATAGGCAGGATCGATATCGGCCTATAATTTGAGAGGTCTTTTCTGTCGCCAGATTTGAAAAGTGCTGTTACCTTCGCTATTTGCATGCGCCGAGGAAATATGCCATTCGCCAATGAAAGATTGTACACGTGCTCTAAGACAGGACAGATTAGGTCTAGAACATGCTTAGCTGGGCGAATCTGCAAATCATCAATATCGCAACTTTTGCTATTTCGAAGGCTGAGAAACGTGCTGTAGATTTCATGAGTGTTAGTGGGGCTTAGGAATGCACTTTCGACGACTTTTGGTTTTACGTATTCTGTGCAACGAGGATCGTAGGAACTATTCACCAGCGATACAAAGTGATTGTTAAAAGCGTCAGCCAATGCCGTGCCTGATGTCGGCTGATTATTTATTTCTAACTCTTCTGCATTCTCTGGCTGATTGTTTACACGAAGTAAACTGTTTAGTTTTTTCCAGGTGATATCGGTTCGCATTATCGTTTCTTGATTAAAAAATTTCTCGAAATATTGCGCTTTTGCTGCCCTTAGAGTACCATTAACTTTATTCCGGAATTTTTTTAACTCTGTTAAATCTGTTGCATCCCTTGTGCCTAGGAATTGCTTGAAAAGAGCATCTTTTTGTTTGATCAACTTCAACGTACTGTCAGTAATCCAAGGTTTCCTTGCTTTTCTGGCTTTTTTTGTTTTGCGTTTAAACGACTTTCTGTAAGCGCTCTGAAAAAATGATAAAAACAACTCGTACGCTTTGTCACAGTCTTTTTCGTTATACACGTCTTGCCAGTTTATGCGCAATATTTCGTTGCGAAATTTCTCAAGTGTGAATGGGTTAATATCCTGAAATGTGAAGTGTTTATCTTTAGAAAGACGCGAGGGCAACACAGGTGAATTAATAAGTAGAAAGATAGGCAAGTGGTCACTGACGTGAGCAGTGATTACGCCCGATTCAATGTTTTCTGTGTCAAAATTCGTAATAAAAACATCGAGTAAACTTTGGCTGTCACCTTGAACACGAGTAGGAGCAGTAATTGTATTAATGCAAGCATTTGATTCAAGTACCCGCAATGTGTCTCTGCGAAGTCTGCTATCGTGTAACATGTTAATATTAATATCACCACCCAAAACTAAACTGTAGTCGTTATCGTTAACCCAGGATAGCAGGTTGTCGATGTATTTAAGAAAATTAACCACATTCCCTCCCGGTGAGCGATATACCACAGAAAAAATGCTGCGACCATGAAGAACAGTCAAAATTTCAAAATCAGCAGTAATTTCAGTAACGTCTTTCAACAATTCGCAATGCAAGTTAGTCCTTGTAAGCAACAGGACACCGCCGCCTTTTTTATTGCAGCGATTCAGATAATGACAGACATAGTCTGATATTTGCAACACTTCATCGTTGCGATACCATGTTTCGCACAGCATGACAATGTCAAATAAAAAACCAAAAGAAGACAGCAATGCGTTGAGATCATCGTCCTTATTGCGTGCAGATTGCGTGTTTAAATGTAAAAAGGACGTGCACTTACTTCTCTTAGAAAATATTTTACCAACGTCAGTTGGTGTGAACAGTCTTTGAGCCATGTTTAACTGCTGCAGTAAGGACGACGCCCGATGCACACTAGCAAGTGCTTACTCCATTTTATCAAGGTCTTGAACTGCAGATATGCGTAGTGCCCGTGACGTGTCAGTTTTCCGCGCGAAAATTCTACCATCCCGAGTCCACGCGTACTTCCACTGTTTGTTTTCTTCCGCGCAACAACTTGCCCAAGAAGCTTCTTTAGTGTTGGGCACAGGTGCTCATTTACGAAAATAGAAGCATGACCAGATTGACCGAATTCAGTGGCGGATATACGCTTCTTTCGCGCCTTTTCAATGAGCCCATCACGCTTTGAACGCGAACGAAACTGAACGACAATATTCGGACAGCCACCATCTTTCCGCGGCACACGGTGACAAACATCGATGTCTGCGTCACAGATAGGCTCATTGACCAGGCTGCCAAGCTTCGCTACTATTGCAAAAGGATTGTCATTTTCAGTGAATGGCACACCTTTAATTTCAACGTTTCTGCTTCTAGAGTATTGTTCCTGGGTTGTCACCCTCTCCTCAAGGCCAGACACTTGCCCTACAAGTTCCTGACATTTGGCTGTCAAAGCAGCGTTTTCCTTTTTTAAGGAAGCGTTTTCCTTTTCAATTGCAGCACACCGTGTCGTCATTGCGTCAAACTGGGTGCTGAAGAAATCAATGGAATGTTTCATATCTTTGAATTCCTTTCGGAGTTCTTTTTCAATAGCGCTTCGCATATCACGCATGTCTTGCCGAATGTCTTTTAAGAACCTCGTTAGTTCAGGCATCACCCTAGTACCGGACATTTACACTTCACGTTTGGCAGCAGTGACGGAGTAAGTAAGAAAAGGAAACATAAAAGATTGCGCACAAACCTGTGTGTAGGACCATCAACGTAAGTAAATATGTCGGCTCCGCCGCCACTGCTGCCAAAGTGCCGGTCAGGTAGACGATGCAGGTCCTTTATAGCCAGGGGCAGTGCCAGTTGAAGGTCAGGGGGCGCTGATTCTACTCGGAAAGCTACGTCAGCTGTAAGCGCGTATGCCACCCAACCGAAGACGGTATGATGTGGCAAAACGGGAACAATCCCGCGCAGACGCAGCCGTGACGTCCCCAAGTGGCAGTCGACGTCGTTGCGGCTCGAGGCAGGCAAAAACCTGTGTGTAGGACCATCAACGTAAGTAAATATGTCGGCTCCGCCGCCACTGCTGCCAAAGTGCCGGTCAGGTAGACGATGCAGGTCCTTTATAGCCAGGGGCAGTGCCAGTTGAAGGTCAGGGGGCGCTGATTCCACTCGGAAAGCTACGTCAGCTGTAAGCGCGTATGCCACCCAACCGAAGACGGTATGATGTGGCAAAACGGGAACAATCCCGCGCAGACGCAGCCGTGACGTCCCCAACTGGCAGTCGACGTCGTTGCGGCTCGAGGCAGGCAAAAACCTGTGTGTAGGACCATCAACGTAAGTAAATATGTCGGCTCCGCCGCCACTGCTGCCAAAGCTGCGAAACGGCATTACTAGCCTATAGGTGGAACAGGTTGTGTCCTAGGTATGTGACATTGCATATGCGCCTCTTTTAAGCGGACCCATTTGACGCGAACGTGTTTTCCTGGCTATATTTCGCTGATTACATATAGATCTTTCATAAAGTCAATGTAACCTCATTTAAATGCGTTGCCGAGACTGGGTACGTGCCACAGTTCAGTGGACGTATATAACGGCAATCAGTGTAACTGAAAAGGATACAGTTTTCATGTGCTTTCCTTCAAAAAACGGGCTCCGCCACACTTGCATCACTCAATGGGTGAGAGCAGGCTAGTGCCAGACTTATTGCACGCCTTTGACGTAAATGTCGGTCACCGCATAGGCGTCTTTGCCATGTGCTTCTCTTCAACCAACCCAGCTCATTTCCACTTGCATAACTGGGTATACAAAACTAGGTGTGTGCCAAGCTGCAATGAACTTCCGTGAGGAGCATTTGCGCGACTGGAGATGAGCCACGAGCTATGTGCCCCTCTTATAAAGCTTGTTGACCCAAACATGTAGAGCTACGTATGAGCCGCACTTCAATGTAGCGAAATTGGAAAGATCAGTCAAGTAGTCTATTACACAAAAAGAAAGGCGTTCCTGCAACCATGATTTGACCATTCCGTCTACTCTCACTGGTACGTAAGGTCTTTGTTAGCCACATGGGCCGCTCGCTGTGGCAAAAAATAGGCGTTTTTTTTAACAAGCTCGAGAAAAGAATAGCTTCGGAAAAAACGGGGTAGAGTAACGATAGTTTTATCGCCAATAGGGGGGGTGGTGGTTTTACGTCACACGGACGCCGTAGTGGAGGTCTACGGAGAATTTTGCCCAACTGGGGATCTTTAACGTGCGCTACGATGCACACGGGCGTCTTCGCAGTGTGCCTCCATTCAAACTGCAATCTCCGGAGCCGGGGATTAGCCCGCAATTTCGAGCCGAGTATACTAGCGCCTTAGGTACTCGGCTACCCCGAAGGGTGACAGAGTAAGGTTATACAGGCATATGAATGTCATGAGTCCAGGTAGGTGTGCAGCGTTTCTGCAGCACTGCGGGTTTAAAGTGTATTTGGCCCAGGTTGTAGAGCTATTAGCTGAATATCTGGGGGTCGTCATGAAAGCGACGGTTTGACATCATTATGGCAGTTCGTGGATTTTCTCTGCTTTCTCGCCTACATGTACCATCGGGCCATCCACTATCCCCTCACTATATCAATAATGATGGGCTGTTTTCATGGCGAAACGGCATTACTAGCCTATAGGCGGAACAGGTTGTGTCCTAGGTATGTGATATGCATATGCGCCTCTCTTAGCTGACCCATTAGACACGAACCTGCTTTATGGCTATATTTCGCTGATTACATGTAGATCTTTCATAAAGTCAATGTAACCTCATTTAAATGCGTTGCCGAGACGGTACGTGCCACAATTTAGTGAACGTATGTAACGGCAATCAGTGTAACTGAAAAGGATACAGTTTTCTTGTGCTTTCCTTCAAAAAACGGGCTCCGCCACACTTGCATCACTCAATGGGTGAGAGCAGGCTAGTGCCAGATTTATTGTACGCCTTTGACGTAAATGTCGGTCACCGCATAGGCGTCTTTGCCATGTGCTTCTCTTCAACCAACCCAGCTCATTTCCACTTGCATAACTGGGTATACAAAACTAGGTGGGTGCCAAGCTGCAATGGACTTCCGTGAGGAGCATTTGCGCGACTGGAGATGAGCCACGAGCTACGTGCCCCTCTTATAAAGCTTGTTGACCCAAACATGTAGAGCTACGTATGAGCCGCACTTCAATGTAGCGAAATTGGAAAGATCAGTCAAGTAGTCTATTACACAAAAAGAGGCGTTCCTGCAACCATGATTTGACCATTCCGTCTACTCTCACTGGTACGTAAGGTCTTTGTTAGCCACATGGGCCGCTCGCTGTGGCAAAAAAATAGGCGTTTTTTTAACAAGCTCGAGAAAAGAATAGTTTCGGAAAAAACGGGGTAGAGTAACGATAGTTTTATCGCCAATAGGGGGGGGGGGGGTGGTTTTACGTCACACGGACGCCGTAGTGGAGGTCTACGGAAAATTTTCCCCAACTGGGGATCTTTAACGTGCGCAACGATGCACACGGGGGTCTTCGCAGTGTGCCTCCATTCAAACTGCAATCTCCGGAGCCGGGGATTTGCCCGCTATTTCGCGCCGAGTATACTAGCGCCTTAGGTACTCGGCTACCCCGAAGGCTGACAGAGTAAGGTTATACAGGCATATGAATTTCATGAGTCCAGGTAGGTGTGCAGCGTTTCTCCAGCACGGCGGGTTTAAAGTGTATTTGGCCCAGGTTGTAGAGCTATTAGCTGAATATCTGGGGGTCGTCACGAAAGCGATGGTTTGACATCATTAGGGCAGCTCGTGGATTTTGTCTGCTTTCTCGCCTACATGTACCATCGGGCCGTTTACTATCTCCTCACTATATCAATAATGAAGGGCTGTTTTCATGGCGAAACGGCATTACTAGCCTATAGGTGGAACAGGTTGTGTCCTAGGTATGTGACATTGCATATGCGCCTCTCTTAAGCGGACCTATTTGACGCGAACGTGTTTTCCTGGCTATATTTCACTGATTACATATAGATCTTTCATAAAGTCAATGTAACCTCATTTAAATGCGTTGCCGAGACTGGGTACGTGCCACAGTTCAGTGGACGTATATAACGGCAATCAGTGTAACTGAAAAGGATACAGTTTTCATGTGCTTTCCTTCAAAAAACGGGCTCCGCCACACTTGCATCACTCAATGGGTGAGAGCAGGCTAGTGCCAGATTTATTGTACGCCTTTGACGTAAATGTCGGTCACCGCATAGGCGTCTTTGCCATGTGCTTCTCTTCAACCAACCCAGCTCATTTCCACTTGCATAAGTGGGTATACAAAACTAGGTGTGTGCCAAGCTGCAATGAACTTCCGTGATGAGCATTTGCGTCACTGGAGATGGGTCACGAGGTATGTGCCCTTTTTCAATAAAGCTTGTTGACCCCAACATGTAACGCTACGTATGAGCCGCACTTCAATGTAGTGAAATAGGAAGATCTGTCAAGTAGTCTCTTATAGAAAAAGAAAGGTGTTCGTGCAACCATGATTTGAATATTCCGTCTACCCTCAATGGTACGTAAGGTCATTGTTAGCCACATGGGCCGCTCGCTGTGGCAAAAAAATAGGCGTTTTTTTTAACAAGCTCGAGAAAAGAATAGTTTCGGAAAAAACGGGGTAGAGTAACGATAGTTTTTTCGCCAATAGGGGGGGGGGGGGGGGTTTACGTCACACGGACGCCGTAGTGGAGGTCTACGGAGAATTTTGCCCAACTGGGGATCTTTAACGTGCGTTACGATGCACACGGGCGTCTTCGCAGTGTGCCTCCATTCAAACTGCAATCTCCGGAGCCGGGGATTAGCCCGCAATTTCGAGCCGAGTATACTAGCGCCTTAGGTACTCGGCTACCCCGAAGGGTCACAGAGTAAGGTTATACAGGCATATGAATGTCATGAGTCCAGGTAGGTGTGCAGCGTTTCTCCAGCACGGCGGGTTTAAAGTGTATTTGGCCCAGGTTGTAGAGCTATTAGCTGAATATCTGGGGGTCGTCACGAAAGCGACGGTTTGACATCATTAGGGCAGTTCGTGGATTTTCTCTGCTTTCTCGCCTACATGTACCATCGGGCCATCCACTATCCCCTCACTATATCAATAATGAGGGGCTGTTTTCATGGCGAAACGGCATTACTAGCCTATAGGCGGAACATGTTGTCTAGGTATGTGATATGCATATGCGCCTCTCTTAGCTGACCCATTTGACACGAACCTGCTTTATGGCTATATTTCGCTGATTACATGTAGATCTTTCATAAAGTCAATGTAACCTCATTTAAATGCGTTGCCGAGACGGTACGTGCCACAATTTAGTGAACGTATTTAACGCCAATCAGTACAACTGAAAAGGAGACAGTTATCATGTGCTTTTCTTCAAAAAACGGGCTCCGCCAGACTTGCATCAGTGAATACATGAAAGCAGGCTAGTTCCAGATTATTGTGCGTCTTTGACGTAAATCTCGGTCACCGCATAGGTGTCACTGCCATTTGCTTCTCTTCAACCAACCAAGCTCATTTCCCCCTGCGTAACTGGGTATACAAAACTAGGTGTGTGCCAAGCTAAAATGAACTTCCGTGATGAGCATTTGCGTCACTGGAGATGGGTCACGAGGTATGTGCCCTTTTTCAATAAAGCTTGTTGACCCCAACATGTAACGCTACGGATGAGCCGCACTTCAATGTAGTGAAATAGGAAGATCTGTCAAGTAGTCTATTATAGAAAAAGAAAGGTGTTCGTGCAACCATGATTTGGCCATTCCGTCTTCTCTCACTGGTACGTAAGGTCTTTGTTAGGCACATGGGCCGCTCGCTGTGGAAAAAATAGGCGTTTTTTTTAACAAGCTCGAGAAAAGAATAGTTTCGGAAAAAACGGGGTAGAGTAACAATAGTTTTATCGCCAATAGGGGGGGGGTGGTTTTACGTCACACGGACGCCGTAGTGGAGGTCTACGGAGAATTTCGCCCAACTGGGGATCTTTAACGTGCGCTACGATGCACACGGGCGTCTTCGCAGTGTGCCTCCATTCAAACTGCAATCTCCGGAGCCGGGGATTAGCCCGCAATTTCGAGCCGATTATACTAGCGCCTTAGGTACTCGGCTACCCCGAAGGGTGACAGAGTAAGGTTATACAGGCATATGAATGTCATGAGTCCAGGTAGGTGTGCAGCGTTTCTCCAGCACGGCGGGTTTAAAGTGTATTTGGCCCAGGTTGTAGAGCTATTAGCTGAATATCTGGGGGTCGTCACGAAAGCGATGGTTTGACATCATTAGGGCAGTTCGTGGATTTTCTCTGCTCTCTCGCCTACATGTACCATCGGGCCGTTTACTATCTCCTCACTATATCAATAATGAAGGGCTGTTTTCATGGCGAAACGGCATTACTAGCCTATAGGTGGAACAGGTTGTGTCCTAGGTATGTGACATTGCATATGCGCCTCTCTTAAGCGGACCCATTTGACGCGAACGTGTTTTCCTGGCTATATTTCGCTGATTACATATAGATCTTTCATAAAGTCAATGTAACCTCATTTAAATGCGTTGCCGAGACTGGGTACGTGCCACAGTTCAGTGGACGTATATAACGGCAATCAGTGTAACTTAAAATGATACAGTTTTCATGTGCTTTCCTTCAAAAAACGGGCTCCGCCACACTTGCATCACTCAATGGGTGAGAGCAGGCTAGTGCCAGATTTATTGTACGCCTTTGACGTAAATGTCGGTCACCGCATAGGCGTCTTTGCCATGTACTTCTCTTCAACCAACCCAGCTCATTTCCACTTGCATAACTGGGTATACAAAACTAGGTGTGTGCCAAGCTGCAATGAACTTCCGTGAGGAGCATTTGCGCGACTGGAGATGAGCCACGAGCTATGTGCCCCTCTTATAAAGCTTGTTGACCCAAACATGCAGAGCTACGTATGAGCCGCACTTCAATGTAGCGAAATTGGAAAGATCAGTCAAGTAGTCTATTACACAAAAAGAAAGGCGTTCCTGCAACCATGATTTGACCATTCCGTCTACTCTCACTGGTACGTAAGGTCTTTGTTAGCCACATGGGCCGCTCGCTGTGGCAAAAAATGGGCGTTTTTTTTAACAAGCTCGAGAAAAGATTTGTTTCGGAAAAAACGGGGTAGAGTAACAATAGTGTTATCGCCAATAGGGGGGGGGGGGGGGGGTTTACGTCACACGGACGCCGTAGTGGAGGTCTACGGAGAATTTTGCCCAACTGGGGATCTTTAACGTGCGCTACGATGCACACGGGCGTCTTCGCAGTGTGCCTCCATTCAAACTGTAATCTCCGGAGCCGGGGATTAGCCCGCAATTTAGCGCCGAGTATACTAGCGCCTTAAGTACTCGGCTACCCCGAAGGGTGACAGAGTAAGGTTATACAGGCATATGAATGTCATGAGTCCAGGTAGGTGTGCAGCGTTTCTCCAGCACTGCGGGTTTAAAGTGTATTTGGCCCAGGTTGTAGAGCTATTAGCTGAATATCAGGGGGTCGTCACGAAAGCGACGGTTTGACATCATTAGGGCAGTTCGTGGATTTTCTCTGCTTTCTCGCCTACATGTACCATCGGGCCATCCACTATCCCCTCACTATATGAATAATGAGGGGCTGTTTTCATGGCGAAACGGCATTACTAGCCTATAGGCGGAACAGGTTGTCTCCTAGGTATGTGACATGCATATGCGCCTCTCTTAGCTGACCCATTTGACACGAACCTGCTTTATGGCTATCTTTCGCTGATTACATGTAGATCTTTCATAAAGTCAGTGTAACCTCATTTAAATGCGTTGCCGAGACGGTACGTGCCACAATTCAGTGAACGTATGTAACGGCAATCAGTGTAACTGAAAAGGAGACAGTTTTCATGTGCTTTTCTTCAAAAAACGGGCTCCGCCAGACTTGCATCAGTGAATACATGAAAGCAGGCTAGTTCCAGATTATTGTGCGTCTTTGACGTAAATCTCGGTCACCGCATAGGTGTCACTGCCATGTGCTTCTCTTCAACCAACCAAGCTCATTTCCACTTGCGTAACTGGGTATACAAAACTAGGTGTGTGCCAAGCTAAAATGAACTTCCGTGATGAGCATTTGCGTAACCGGAGATGGGCCACGAGGTATGTGCCACTTTTCAATAAAGCTTGTTGATCCCAACATGTAGCGCTACGTATGAGCCGCACTTCAATGTTGTGAAATAGGAAGATCTGTCAAGTAGTCTCTTATAGAAAAAGAAAGGTGTTCGTGCAACCATGATTTGACCATTCCGTCTACCCTCACTGGTTCGTAAGGTCATTACGGAAGCCACATGGGCCTCTCGCTGTGGCAAAAAAATAGGCGTTTTTTTTAACAAGCTCGAGAAAAGAATAGTTTCGGAAAAAACGGGGTAGAGTAACGATAGTTTTATCGCCAATAGGGGGGGGTGGTTTTACGTCACACGGACGCCGTAGTGGAGGTCTACGGAGAATTTTGCCCTACTGGGGATCTTTAACGTGCGCTACGATGCACACGGGCGTCTTCGCAGTGTGCCTCAATTCAAACTGCAATCTCCGGAGCCGGGGATTAGCCCGCAATTTCGAGCCGATTATACTAGCGCCTTAGGTACTCGGCTACCCCGAAGGGTGACAGAGTAAGGTTATACAGGCTTATGAATGCCATGAGTACAGGTAGGTGTGCAGCGTTTCTCCAGCACGGCGGGTTTAAAGTGTATTTGGCCCAGGTTGTAGAGCTATTAGCTGAATATCTGGGGGTCGTCACGAAAGCGATGGTTTGACATTATTAGGGCAGTTCGTGGATTTCCTCTGCTTTCTCGCCTAATTGTACCATCGGGCCGTTTACTATCTCCTCACTATATCAATAATGAAGGGCTGTTTTCATGGCGAAACGGCATTACTAGCCTATAGGTGGAACAGGTTGTGTCCTAGGTATGTGACATTGCATATGCGCCTCTCTTAAGCGGACCCATTTGACGCGAACGTGTTTTCCTGGCTATATTTCGCTGATTACACATAGATCTTTCATAAAGTCAATGTAACCTCATTTAAATGCGTTGCCGAGACTGGGTACGTGCCACAGTTCAGTGGACGTATATAACGGCAATCAGTGTAACTGAAAAGGATACAGTTTTCATGTGCTTTCCTTCAAAAAACGGGCTCCGCCACACTTGCATCACTCAATGGGTGAGAGCAGGCTAGTGCCAGATTTATTGTACGCCTTTGACGTAAATGTCGGTCACCGCATAGGCGTCTTTGCCATGTGCTTCTCTTCAACCAACCCAGCTCATTTCCACTTGCATAACTGGGTATACAAAACTAGGTGTGTGTCAAGCTGCAATGAACTTCCGTGAGGAGCATTTGCGCGACTGGAGATGAGCCACGAGCTATGTGCCCCTCTTATAAAGCTTGTTGACCCAAACATGTAGAGCTACGTATGAGCCGCACTTCAATGTAGCGAAATTGGAAAGATCAGTCAAGTAGTCTATTACACAAAAAGAAAGGCGTTCCTGCAACCATGATTTGACCATTCCGTCTACTCTCACTGGTACGTAAGGTCTTTGTTAGCCACATGGGCCGCTCGCTGTGGCAAAAAATAGGCGTTTTTTTTAACAAGCTCGAGAAAAGAATAGTTTCGGAAAAAACGGGGTAGAGTAACGATAGTTTTATCGCCAATAGGGGGGGGGTGGTTTTACGTCACACGGACGCCGTAGTGGAGGTCTACGGAGAGTTTTGCCCAACTGGGGATCTTTACCGTGCGCTACGATGCACACGGGCGTCTTCGCAGTGTGCCTCCATTCAAACTGCAATCTCCGGAGCCGGGGATTAGCCCGCAATTTCGAGCCGAGTATACTAGCGCCTTAGGTACTCGGCTACCCCGAAGGGTGACAGAGTAAGGTTATACAGGCATATGAATGTCATGAGTCCAGGTAGGTGTGCAGCGTTTCTCCAGCACTGCGGGTTTAAAGTGTATTTGGCCCAGGTTGTAGAGCTATTAGCTGAATATCTGGGGGTCGTCACGAAAGCGACGGTTTGACATCATTAGGGCAGTTCGTGGATTTTCTCTGCTTTCTCGTCTACATGTGCCATCGGGCCATCCACTATCCCCTCACTATATGAATAATGAGGGGCTGTTTTCATGGCGAAACGGCATTACTAGCCTATAGGCGGAACAGGTTGTCTCCCCTAGGTATTTGACATGCATATGCGCCTCTCTTAGCTGACCCATTTGACACGAACCTGCTTTATGGCTATCTTTCGCTGATTACATGTAGATCTTTCATAAAGTCAATGTAACCTCATTTAAATGGGTTGCCGAGACGGTACGTGCCACAATTTAGTGAACGTATGTAACGGCAATCAGTGTAACTGAAAAGGAGACAGTTTTCGAGTGCTTTTCTTCAAAAAACGGGCTCCGCCAGACTTGCATCAGTGAATACATGAAAGCAGGCTAGTTCCAGACTATTGTGCGTCTTTGACGTAAATCTCGGTCACCGCATAGGTGTCACTGCCATGTGCTTCTCTTCAACCAACCCAGCTCATTTCCACTTGCATAACTGGGTATACAAAACTAGGTGTGTGCCAAGCTAAAATGAACTTCCGTGATGAGCATTTGCGTCACTGGAGACGGGTCACGAGGTATGTGCCCTTTTTCAATAAAGCTTGTTGACCCCAACATGTAGCGCTACGTATGAGCCGCACTTCAATGTAGTGAAATAGGAAGATCTGTCAAGTAGTCTATTATAGAAAAAGAAAGGTGTTCGTGCAACCATGATTCGACTATTCCGTCTACTCTCACTGTACGTAAGGTCTTTGTTAGCCACATGGGCCGCTCGCTGTGGCAAAAAATAGGCGTTTTTTTTAACAAGCTCGAGAAAAAAATAGTTTCGGAAAAAACGGGGTAGAGTAACGATAGTTTTATCGCCAATAGGGGGGGGGGGGTTTACGTCACACGGACGCCGTAGTGGAGGTCTACGGAGAATTTTGCCCAACTGGGGATCTTTAACATGCGCTACGATGCACACGGGCGTCTTCGCAGTGTTCCTCCATTCAAACTGCAATCTCCGGAGCCGGGGATTAGCCCGCAATTTCGATCCGAGTATACTAGCGCCTTAGGTACTCGGCTACCCCGAAGGGTGACAGAGTAAGGTTATACAGGCATATGAATGTCATGAGTCCAGGTAGGTGTGCAGCGTTTCTCCAGCACTGCGGGTTTAAAGTGTATTTGGCCCAGGTTGTAGAGCTATTAGCTGAATATCTGGGGGTCGTCACGAAAGCGACGGTTTGACATCATTAGGGCAGTTCGTGGATTTTCTCTGCTTTCTCGCCTACATGTACCATCGGGCCGTTTACTATCTCCTCACTATATCAATAATGAAGGGCTGTTTTCATGGCGCAACGGCATTACTAGCCTATAGGTGGAACAGGTTGTGTCCTAGGTATGTGACATTGCATATGCGCCTCTCTTAAGCGGACCCATTTGACGCGAACGTGTTTTCCTGGCTATATTTCGCTGATTACATATAGATCTTTCATAAAGTCAATGTAACCTCATTTAAATGCGTTGCCGAGACTGGGTACGTGCCACAGTTCAGTGGACGTATATAACGGCAATCAGTGTAACTGAAAAGGATACAGTTTTCATGTGCTTTCCTTCAAAAAACGGGCTCCGCCACACTTGCATCACTCAATGGGTGAGAGCAGGCTAGTGCCAGATTTATTGTACGCCTTTGACGTAAATGTCGGTCACCGCATAGGCATCTTTGCCATGTGCTTCTCTTCAACCAACCCAGCTCATTTCCACTTGCATAACTGGGTATACAAAACTAGGTGTGTGCCAAGCTGCAATGAACTTCCGTGAGGAGCATTTGCGCGACTGGAGATGAGCCACGAGCTATGTGCCCCTCTTATAAAGCTTGTTGACCCAAACATGTAGAGCTACGTATGAGCCGCACTTCAATGTAGCGAAATTGGAAAGATCAGTCAAGTAGTCTATTACACAAAAAGAAAGGCGTTCCTGCAACCATGATTTGACCATTCCGTCTACTCTCACTGGTACGTAAGGTCTTTGTTAGCCACATGGGCCGCTCGCTGTGGCAAAAAATAGGCGTTTTTTTTAACAAGCTCGAGAAAAGAATAGTTTCGGAAAAAACGGGGTAGAGTAACGATAGTTTTATCGCGAATAGGGGGGGGGGGGGGTTTACGTCACACGGACGCCGTAGTGGAGGTCTTCGGAGAATTTTGCCCAACTGGGGATCTTTAACGTGCGCTACGATGCACACGGGCGTCTTCGCAGTGTGCCTCCATTCAAACTGCAATCTCCGGAGCCGGGGATTAGCCCGCAATTTCGAGCCGAGTATACTAGCGCCTTAGGTAATCGGCTACCCCGAAGGGTGACAGAGTAAGGTTATACAGGCATATGAATGTCATGAGTCCAGGTAGGTGTGCAGCGTTTCTCCAGCATTGCGGGTTTAAAGTGTATTTGGCCCAGGTTGTAGAGCTATTAGCTGAATATCTGGGGGTCGTCACGAAAGCGACGGTTTGACATCATTATGGCAGTTCGTGGATTTTCTCTGCTTTCTCGCCTACATGTACCATCGGGCCATCCACTATCCCCTCACTATATCAATAATGAGGGGCTGTTTTCATGGCGAAACGGCATTACTAGCCTATAGGCGGAACAGGTTGTGTCCTAGGTATGTGATATGCATATGCTCCTCTGTTAGCTGACCCATTTGACACGAACCTGCTTTATGGCTATATTTCGCTGATTACATGTAGATCTTTCATAAAGTCAATGCAACCTCATTTAAATGCGTTGCCGAGACGGTACGTGCCACAATTTAGTGAACGTATGTAACGGCAATCAGTGTAACTGAAAAGGAGACAGTTATCATGTGCTTTTCTTCAAAAAACGGGCTCCGCCAGACTTCCATCAGTGAATACATGAAAGCAGGCTAGTTCCAGATTATTGTGCGTCTTTGACGTAAATCTCGGTCACCGCATAGGTGTCACTGCCATGTGCTTCTCTTCAACCAACCAAGCTCATTTCCACTTGCGTAACTGGGTATACAAAACTAGGTGTGTGCCAAGCTAAAATGAACTTCCGTGATGAGCATTTGCGTAACTGGAGATGGGCCACGAGGTATGTGCCACTTTTCAATAAAGCTTGTTGACCCCAACATGTAGCGCTACGTATGAGCCGCACTTCAATGTAGTGAAATAGGAAGATCTGTCAAGTAGTCTATTATAGAAAAAGAAAGGTGTTCGTGCAACCATGATTTGACCATTCCGTCTACTCTCACTGGTACGTAAGGTCTTTGTTAGCCACATGGGCCGCTCGCTGTGGCAAAAAATAGGCGTTTTTTTTTAACAAGCTCGAGAAAAGATTAGTTTCGGAAAAAACGGGGGTAGAGTAACAATAGTGTTATCGCCAATAGGGGGGGGGGTGGTTTTACGTCACACGGACGCCGTAGTGGAGGTCTACGGAGAATTTTGCCCAACTGGGCATCTTTAACGTGCGCTACGATGCACACGGGCGTCTTCGCAGTGTGCCTCCATTCAAACTGCAATCTCCGGAGCCGGGGATTAGCCCGCAATTTCGAGCCGAGTATACTAGCGCCTTAGGTACTCGGCTACCCCGAAGGGTGACAGAGTAAGGTTATACAGGCATATGAATGTCATGAGTCCAGGTAGGTGTGCAGCGTTTCTCCAGCACTGCGGGTTTAAAGTGTATTTGGCCCAGGTTGTAGAGCTATTAGCTGAATATCTGGGGGTCGTCACGAAAGCGACGGTTTGACATCATTAGGGCAGTTCGTGGATTTTCTCTGCTTTCTCGCCTACATGTACCATCGGGCCATCCACTGTCCCCTCGCTATATAAATAATGAGGGGCTGTTTTCATGGCGTAACGGCATTACTAGCCTATAGGCGGAACAGGTTGTCTCCTAGGTATGTGACATGCGCATGCGCCTCTCTTAGCTGACCCATTTGACACGAACCTGCTTTATGGCTATCTTTCGCTGATTACATGTAGATCTTTCATAAAGTCAATGTAACCTCATTTAAATGCGTTCCCGAGACGGTACGTGCCACAATTTAGTGAACGTATGTAACGGCAATCAGTGTAACTGAAAAGGAGACAGTTTTCATGTGCTTTTCTTCAAAAAACGGGCTCCGCCAGACTTGCATCAGTGAATACATGAAAGCAGGCTAGTTCCAGATTATTGTGCGTCTTTGACGTAAATCTCGGTCACCGCATAGGTGTCACTGCCATGTGCTTCTCTTCAACCAACCAAGCTCATTTCTACTTGCGTAACTGGGTATACAAAACTAGGTGTGTGCCAAGCTAAAATGAACTTCCGTGATGCGCATTTGCGTAACTGGAGATGGGCCACGAGGTATGTGCCACTTTTCAATAAAGCTTGTTGACCCCAACATGTAGCGCTACGTATGAGCCGCACTTCAATGTAGTGAAATAGGAAGATCTGTCAAGTAGTCTATTATAGAAGAAGAAAGGTGTTCGTGCAACCATGATTTGACCATTCCGTCTACTCTCACTGGTACGTAAGGTCTTTGTTAGCCACATGGGCCGCTCGCTGTGGCAAAAAATAGGCGTTTTTTTTTAACAAGCTCGAGAAAAGATTAGTTTCGGAAAAAACGGGGTAGAGTAACAATAGTGTTATCGCCAATAGGGGGGGGGGGGTGGTTTTACGTCACACGGACGCCGTAGTGGAGGTCTACGGAGAATTTTGCCCAACTGGGCATCTTTAACGTGCGCTACGATGCACACGGGCGTCTTCGCAGTGTGCCTCCATTCAAACTGTAATCTCCGGAGCCGGGGATTAGCCCGCGATTTCGAGCCGAGTATACTAGCGCCTTAGGTACTCGGCTACCCCGAAGGGTGACAGAGTAAGGTTATACAGGCATATGAATGTCATGAGTCCAGGTAGGTGTGCAGCGTTTCTCCAGCACTGCGGGTTTAAAGTGTATTTGGCCCAGGTTGTACAGCTATTAGCTGAATATCTGGGGGTCGTCACGAAAGCGACGGTTTGACATCGTTAGGGCAGTTCGTGGATTTTCTCTGCTTTCTCGCCTACATGTACCATCGGGCCATCCACTATCCCCTCGCTATATAAATAATGAGGGGCTGTTTTCATGGCGTAACGGCATTACTAGCCTATAGGCGGAACAGGTTGTCTCCTAGGTATGTGACATGCATATGCGCCTCTCTTAGCTGACCCATTTGCCACGAACCTGCTTTATGGCTATCTTTCGCTGATTACATGTAGATCTTTCATAAAGTCAATGTAACCTCATTTAAATGCGTTGCCGAGACGGTACGTGCCACTATTTAGTGAACGTATGTAACGGCAATCAGTGTAACTGAAAAGGAGACAGTTTTCATGTGCTTTTCTTCAAAAAACGGGCTCCGCCAGACTTGCATCAGTGAATACATGAAAGCAGGCTAGTTCCAGATTATTGTGCGTCTTTGACGTAAATCTCGGTCACCGCATAGGTGTCACTGCCATGTGCTTCTCTTCAACCAACCAAGCTCATTTCCACTTGCGTAACTGGGTATACAAAACTAGGTGTGTGCCAAGCTAAAATGAACTTCCGCGATGAGCATTTGCGTAACTGGAGATGGGCCACGAGGAATGTGCCACTTTTCAATAAAGCTTGTTGACCCCAACATGTAGCGCTACGTATGAGCCGCACTTCAATGTTGTGAAATAGGAAGATCTGTCAAGTAGTCTCTTATAGAAAAAGAAAGGTGTTCGTGCAACCATGATTTCACCATTCCGTCTACCCTCACTGGTACGTAAGGTCATTGTTAGCCACATGGGCCGCTCGCTGTGGCAAAAAAATAGGCGTTTTTTTAACAAGCTCGAGAAAAGAATAGTTTCGGAAAAAACGGGGTAGAGTAACGATAGTTTTATCGCCAATAGGGGGGGGGGGGTGGTTTTACGTCACACGGACGCCGTAGTGGAGGTCTACGGAGAATTTTGCCCAACTGGGCATCTTTAACGTGCGCTACGATGCACACGGGCGTCTTCGCAGTGTGCCTCCATTCAAACTGTAATCTCCGGAGCCGGGGATTAGCCCGCGATTTCGAGCCGAGTATACTAGCGCCTTAGGTACTCGGCTACCCCGAAGGGTGACAGAGTAAGGTTATACAGGCATATGAATGTCATGAGTCCAGGTAGGTGTGCAGCGTTTCTCCAGCACTGCGGGTTTAAAGTGTATTTGGCCCAGGTTGTACAGCTATTAGCTGAATATCTGGGGGTCGTCACGAAAGCGACGGTTTGACATCGTTAGGGCAGTTCGTGGATTTTCTCTGCTTTCTCGCCTACATGTACCATCGGGCCATCCACTATCCCCTCGCTATATAAATAATGAGGGGCTGTTTTCATGGCGTAACGGCATTACTAGCCTATAGGCGGAACAGGTTGTCTCCTAGGTATGTGACATGCATATGCGCCTCTCTTAGCTGACCCATTTGACACGAACCTGCTTTATGGCTATCTTTCGCTGATTACATGTAGATCTTTCATAAAGTCAATGTAACCTCATTTAAATGCGTTGCCGAGACGGTACGTGCCACTATTTAGTGAACGTATGTAACGGCAATCAGTGTAACTGAAAAGGAGACAGTTTTCATGTGCTTTTCTTCAAAAAACGGGCTCCGCCAGACTTGCATCAGTGAATACATGAAAGCAGGCTAGTTCCAGATTATTGTGCGTCTTTGACGTAAATCTCGGTCACCGCATAGGTGTCACTGCCATGTGCTTCTCTTCAACCAACCCAGCTCATTTCCACTTGCATAACTGGGTATACAAAACTAGGTGTGTGCCAAGCTGCAATGAACTTCCGTGAGGAGCATTTGCGCGACTGGAGATGAGCCACGAGCTATGTGCCCCTCTTATAAAGCTTGTTGACCGAAACATGTAGAGCTACGTATGAGCCGCACTTCAATGTAGCGAAATTGGAAAGATCAGTCAAGTAGTCTATTACACAAAAAGAAAGGCGTTCCTGCAACCATCATTTGACCATTCCGTCTACTCTCACTGGTACGTAAGGTCTTTGTTAGCCACATGGGCCGCTCGCTGTGGCAAAATATAGGCGTTTTTTTTAACAAGCTCGAGAAAAGAATAGTTTCGGAAAAAACGGGGTAGAGTAACGATAGTTTTATCGCCAATAGGGGGGGGGGGGGGTGGTTTTACGTCACACGGACGCCGTAGTGGAGGTCTACGGAGAATTTTGCCCAACTGGGGATCTTTAACGTGCGCTACGATGCACACGGGCGTCTTCGCAGTGTGCCTCCATTCACACTGCAATCTCCGGAGCCGGGGATTAGCCCGCAATTTCGAGCCGAGTATACTAGCGCCTTAGGTACTCGGCTACCCCGAAGGGTGACAGAGTAAGGTTATACAGGCCTGTGAATGTCATGAGTCCAGGTAGGTGTGCAGCGTTTCTCCAGCAGTGCGGGTTTAAAGTGTATTTGGCCCAGGTTGTAGAGCTATTAGCTGAATATCTGGGGGTCGTCACGAAAGCGACGGTTTGACATCATTAGGGCAGTTCGTGGATTTTCTCTGCTTTTTCGCCTACATGTACCATCGGGCCGTTTACTATCTCCTCACTATATCAATAATGAAGGGCTGTTTTCCTGGCGAAACGGCATTACTAGCCTATAGGTGGAACAGGTTGTGTCCTAGGTATGTGACATTGCATATGCGCCTCTATTAAGCGGACCCATTTGACGCGAACGTGTTTTCCTGGCTATATTTCGCTGATTACATGTAGATCTTTCATAAAGTCAATGTAACCTCATTTAAATGCGTTGCCGAGACTGGGTACGTGCCACAGTTCAGTGGACGTATATAACGGCAATCAGTGTAACTGAAAAGGATACAGTTTTCATGTGCTTTCCTTCAAAAAACGGGCTCCGCCACACTTGCATCACTCAATGGGTGAGAGCAGGCTAGTGCCAGATTTATTGTACGCCTTTGACGTAAATGTCGGTCACCGCATAGGCGTCTTTGCCATGTGCTTCTCTTCAACCAACCCAGCTCATTTCCACTTGCATAACTGGGTATACAAAACTAGGTGTGTGCCAAGCTGCAATGAAGTTCCGTGAGGAGCATTTGCGCGACTGGAGATGAGCCACGAGCTATGTGCCCCTCTTATAAAGCTTGTTGACCCAAACATGTAGAGCTACGTATGAGCCGCACTTCAATGTAGCGAAATTGGAAAGATCAGTCAAGTAGTCTATTACACAAAAAGAAAGGCGTTCCTGCAACCATGATTTGACCATTCCGTCTACTCTCACTGGTACGGAAGGTCTTTGTTAGCCACATGGGCCGCTCGCTGTGGCAAAAAATAGGCGTTTTTTTTTAACAAGCTCGAGAAAAGAATAGTTTCGGAAAAAACGGGATAGAGTAACGATAGTTCTATCGCCAATAGGGGGGGGGGGGGGGTGGTTTTACGTCACACGGACGCCGTAGTGGAGGTCTACGGAGAATTTTGCCCAACTGGGGATCTTTAACGTGCGCTACGATGCACACGGGCGTCTTCGCAGAGTGCCTCCATTCGAACTGCAATCTCCGGAGCCGGGGATTAGCCCGCAATTTCGAGCCGAGTATACTAGCGCCTTAGGTACTCGGCTACCCCGAAGGGTGACAGAGTAAGGTTATACAGGCCTATGAATGTCATGAGTCCAGGTAGGTGTGCAGCGTTTCTCCAGCACTGCGGGTTTAAAGTGTATTTGGCCCAGGTTGTAGAGCTATTAGCTGAATATCTGGGGGTCGTCACGAAAGCGACGGTTTGACATCATTAGGGCAGTTCGTGGATTTTCTCTGCTTTTTCGCCTACATGTACCATCGGGCCGTTTACTATCTCCTCACTATATCAATAATGAAGGGCTGTTTTCCTGGCGAAACGGCATTACTAGCCTATAGGTGGAACAGGTTGTGTCCTAGGTATGTGACATTGCATATGCGCCTCTATTAAGCGGACCCATTTGACGCGAACGTGTTTTCCTGGCTATATTTCGCTGATTACATGTAGATCTTTCATAAAGTCAATGTAACCTCATTTAAATGCGTTGCCGAGACTGGGTACGTGCCACAGTTCAGTGGACGTATATAACGGCAATCAGTGTAACTGAAAAGGATACAGTTTTCATGTGCTTTCCTTCAAAAAACGGGCTCCGCCACACTTGCATCACTCAATGGGTGAGAGCAGGCTAGTGCCAGATTTATTGTACGCCTTTGACGTAAATGTCGGTCACCGCATAGGCGTCTTTGCCATGTGCTTCTCTTCAACCAACCCAGCTCATTTCCACTTGCATAACTGGGTATACAAAACTAGGTGTGTGCCAAGCTGCAATGAACTTCCGTGAGGAGCATTTGCGCGACTGGAGATGAGCCACGAGCTATGTGCCCCTCTTATAAAGCTTGTTGACCCAAACATGTAGAGCTACGTATGAGCTGCACTTCAATGTAGCGAAATTGGAAAGATCAGTCAAGTAGTCTATTACACAAAAAGAAAGGCGTTCCTGCAACCATGATTTGACCATTCCGTCTACTCTCACTGGTACGTAAGGTCTTTGTTAGCCACATGGGCCGCTCGCTGTGGCCAAAAATAGGCGTTTTTTTAACAAGCTCGAGAAAAGAATAGTTTCGGAAAAAACGGGGTAGAGTAACGATAGTTTTATCGCCAATAGGGGGGGGGGGGGGTGGTTTTACGTCACACGGACGCCGTAGTGGAGGTCTACGGAGAATTTTGCCCAACTGGGGATCTTTAACGTGCGCTACGATGCACACGGGCGTCTTCGCAGTGTGCCTCCATTCAAACTGCAATCTCCGGAGCCGGGGATTAGCCCGCAATTTCGAGCCGAGTATACTAGCGCCTTAGGTACTCGGCTACCCCGAAGGGTGACAGAGTAAGGTTATACAGGCATATGAATGTCATGAGTCCAGGTAGGTGTGCAGCGTTTCTCCAGCACTGCGGGTTTAAAGTGTATTTGGCCCAGGTTGTAGAGCTATTAGCTGAATATCTGGGGGTCGTCACGAAAGCGACGGTTTGACATCATTAGGGCAGTTCGTGGATTTTCTCTGCTTTCTCGCCTACATGTACCATCGGGCCATCCAATATCCCCTCACTATATCAATAATGAGGGGCTGTTTTCATGGCGAAACGGCATTACTAGCCTATAGGCGGAACAGGTTGTGTCCTAGGTATGTGATATGCATATGCGCCTCTCTTAGCTGACCCATTTGACACGAACCTGCTTTATGGCTATATTTCGCTGATTACATGTAGATCTTTCATAAAGTCAATGTAACCTCATTTAAATGCGTTGCCGAGACTGGGTACGTGCCACAATTTAGTGAACGTATGTAACGGCAATCAGTATAACTGAAAAGGAGACAGTTATCATGTGCTTTTCTTCAAAAAACGGGCTCCGCCAGACTTGCATCAGTGAATACATGAAAGCAGGCTAGTTCCAGATTATTGTGCGTCTTTGACGTAAATCTCGGTCACCGCATAGGTGTCACTGCCATGTGCTTCTCTTCAACCAACCAAGCACATTTCCACCTGCGTAACTGGGTATACAAAACTAGGTGTGTGCCAAGCTAAAATGAACTTCCGTGATGACCATTTCCGTAACTGGAGATGGGCCACGAGGTATGTGCCCCTCTTATAAAGCTTGTTGACCCAAACATGTAGAGCTACGTATGAGCCGCACTTCAATGTAGTGAAATAGGAAGATCTGTCAAGTAGTCTATTATAGAAAAAGAAAGGTGTTCGTGCAACCATGATTTGACCATTCCGTCTACTCTCACTGGTACGTAAGGTCTTTGTTAGCCACATGGGCCGCTCGCTGTGGCAAAAAATAGGCGTTTTTTTTTAACAAGCTCGAGAAAAGAATAGTTTCGGAAAAAACGGGGTAAAGTAACGATAGTTTTATCGCCATTAGGGGGGGGGGGGGTGGTTTTACGTCACACGGACGCCGTAGTGGAGGTCTACGGAGAATTTTGCCCAACTGGAGATCTTTAACGTGCGCTACGATGCACACGGGCGTCTTCGCAGTGTGCCTCCATTCAAACTGCAATCTCCGGAGCCGGGGATTAGCCCGCAATTTCGAGCCGAGTATACTAGCGCCTTAGGTACTCGGCTACCCCGAAGGGTGACAGAGTAAGGTTATACAGGCATATGAATGTCATGAGTCCAGGTAGGTTGCAGCGTTTCTCCAGCACGGCGGGTTTAATGTGTATTTGGCCCAGGTTGTAGAGCTATTAGCTGAATATCTGGGGGTCGTCACGAAAGCGACGGTTTGACATCATTAGGGCAGTTCGTAGATTTTCTCTGCTTTCTCGCCTACATGTACCATCGGGCCATCCACTATCCCCTCACTATATGAATAATGAGGGGCTGTTTTCATGGCGAAACGGCATTACTAGCCTATAGGCGGAACAGGTTGTCTCCTAGGTATGTGACATGCATATGCGCCTCTCTTAGCTGACCCATTTGACACGAACCTGCTTTATGGCTATCTTTCGCTGATTACATGTAGATCTTTCATAAAGTCAATGTAACCTCATTTAAATGCGTTGCCGAGACTGGGTACGTGCCACAGTTCAGTGGACGTATGTAACGGCAATCAGTGTAACTGAAAAGGAGACAGTTTTCATCTGCTTTTCTTCAAAAATGGGCTCCGCCAGACTTGCATCAGTGAATACACGAAAGCAGGCTAGTTCCAGATTATTGTGCGTCTTTGACGTAAATCTCGGTCACCGCATAGGTGTCACTGCCATGTGCTTCTCTTCAACCAACCAAGCTCATTTCCACTTGCATAACTGGGTATACAAAACTAGGTGTGTGCCAAGCTGCAATGAACTTCCGTGAGGAGCATTTGCGCGACTGGAGATGAGCCACGAGCTATGTGCCCCTCTTATAAAGCTTGTTGACCCAAACATGTAGAGCTACGTATGAGCCGCACTTCAATGTAGCGAAATTGGAAAGATCTGTCAAGTAGTCTCTTATAGAAAAAGAAAGGTGTTCGTGCAACCATGATTTGACCATTCCGTCTACTCTCACTGGTACGTAAGGTCTTTGTTAGCCACATGGGCCGCTCGCTGTGGCAAAAAATAGGCGTTTTTTTTAACAAGCTCGAGAAAAGAATAGTTTCGGAAAAAACGGGGTAGAGTAACGATAGTTTTATCGCCAAGAGGGGGGGGGGGTGGTTTTACGTCACACAGACGCCGTAGTGGAGGTCTACGGAGAATTTTGCCCAACTGGGGATCTTTAACGTGCGCTACGATGCACACGAGCGTCTTCGCAGTATGCCTCCATTCAAACTGCAATCTCCGGAGCCGGCGATTAGCCCGCAATTTCGAGCCGAGTATGCTAGCGCCTTAGGTACTCGGCTACCCCGAAGGGTGACAGAGTAAGGTTATACAGGCATATGAATGTCATGAGTCCAGGTAGGTGTGCAGCGTTTCTCCAGCACTGCGGGTTTAAAGTGTATTTGCCCAGGTTGTAGAGCTATTAGCTGAATATCTGGGGGTCGTCACGAAAGCGACGGTTTGACATCATTAGGGCAGTTCGTGGATTTTCTCTGCTTTCTCGCCTACATGTACCATCGGGCCATCCACTATCCCCTCAGTATATGAATAATGAGGGGCTGTTTTCATGGCGAAACGGCATTACTAGCCTATAGGCGGAACAGGTTGTGTCCTAGGTATGTGACATGCATATGCGCCTCTCTTAGCTGACCCATTTGACACGAACCTGCTTTATGGCTATCTTTCGCTGATTTCATGTAGATCTATCATAAAGTCAATGTAACCTCATTTAAATGCGTTGCCGAGACGGTACGTGCCACAATTTAGTGAACGTATGTAACGGCAATCAGTGTAACTGAAAAGGAGACAGTTTTCATGCGCTTTTCTTCAAAAAACGGGCTCCGCCAGACTTGCATCAGTGAATACATGAAAGCAGGCTAGTTCCAGATTATTGTGCGTCTTTGACGTAAATCTCGGTCACCGCATAGGTGTCACTGCCATGTGCTTCTCTTCAACCAACCAAGCTCATTTCCACTTGCATATCTGGGTATACAAAACTAGGTGTGTGCCAAGCTAAAATGAACTTCCGTGATGAGCATTTGCGTCACTGGAGATGGGCCACGAGGTATGTGCCCCTTTTCAATAAAGCTTGTTGACCCCAACATGTAGCGCTACGTATGAGCCGCACTTCAATGTAGTGAAATAGGAAGATCTGTCAAGTAGTCTCTTATAGAAAAAGAAAGGTGTTTGTGCAACCATGATTTGACGATTCCGTCTACCCTCACTGGTACGTGAGGTCATTGTTAGCCACATGGGCCGCTCGCTGTGGCAAAAAAATAGGCGTTTTTTTTAACAAGCTCCAGAAACGAATAGTTTCGGAAAAAACGGGGTAGAGTAACGATAGTTTTATCGCCAAGAGGGGGGGGGGTGGTTTTACGTCACACAGACGCCGTAGTGGAGGTCTACGGAGAATTTTGCCCAACTGGGGATCTTTAACGTGCGCTACGATGCACACGAGCGTCTTCGCAGTATGCCTCCATTCAAACTGCAATCTCCGGAGCCGGCAATTAGCCCGCAATTTCGAGCCGAGTATGCTAGCGCCTTAGGTACTCGGCTACCCCGAAGGGTGACAGAGTAAGGTTATACAGGCATATGAATGTCATGAGTCCAGGTAGGTGTGCAGCGTTTCTCCAGCACTGCGGGTTTAAAGTGTATTTGGCCCAGGTTGTAGAGCTATTAGCTGAATATCTGGGGGTCGTCACGAAAGCGACGGTTTGACATCATTAGGGCAGTTCGTGGATTTTCTCTGCTTTCTCGCCTACATGTACCATCGGGCCATCCACTATCCCCTCACTATATCAATAATGAGGGGCTGTTTTCATGGCGAAACGGCATTACTAGCCTATAGGCGGAACAGGTTGTGTCCTAGGTATGTGATATGCATATGCGCCTCTCTTAGCTGACCTATTTGACACGAACCTGCTTTATGGCTATATTTCGCTGATTACATGTAGATCTTTCATAAAGTCAATGTAACCTCATTTAAATGCGTTGCCGAGACGGTACGTGCCACAATTTAGTGAACGTATGTAACGGCAATCAGTGTAACTGAAAAGGAGACAGTTATCATGTGCTTTTCTTCAAAAAACGGGCTCCGCCAGACTTGCATCAGTGAATACATGAAAGCAGGCTAGTTCCAGATTATTGTGCGTCTTTGACGTAAATCTCGGTCACCGCATAGGTGTCACTGCCATGTGCTTCTCTTCAACCAACCAAGCTCATTTCCACTTGCATAACTGGGTATACAAAACTAGGTGTGTGCCAAGCTAAAATGAACTTCCGTGATGAGCATTTGCGTCACTGGAGATGGGTCACGAGGTATGTGCCCTTTTTCAATAAAGCTTGTTGACCCCAACATGTAACGCTACGTGTGAGCCGCACTTCAATGTAGTGAAATAGGAAGATCTGTCAAGTAGTCTATTATAGAAAAAGAAAGGCGTTCGTGCAACCATGATTTGACCATTCCGTCTACTCTCACTGGTACGTAAGGTCTTTGTTAGCCACATGGGCCGCTCGCTGTGGCAAAAAAAGGCGTTTTTTTTTAACAAGCTCGAGAAAAAAATAGTTTCGGAAAAAACGGGGTAGAGTAACGATAGTTTTATCGCCAATAGGGGGGGGGGGTGGTTTTACGTCACACGGACGCCGTAGTGGAGGTCTACGGAGAATTTTGCCCAACTGGGGATCTTTAACGTGCGCTACGATGCACACGGGCGTCTTCGCAGTGTGCCTCCATTCAAACTGCAATCTCCGGAGCCGGGGATTAGCCCGCAATTTCGAGCCGAGTATACTAGCGCCTTAGGTACTCGGCTACCCCGAAGGGTGACAGAGTAAGGTTATACAGGCATATGAATGTCATGAGTCCAGGTAGGTGTGCAGCGTTTCTCCAGCACTGCGGGTTTAAAGTGTATTTGGCCCAGGTTGTAGAGCTATTAGCTGAATATCTGGGGGTCGTCACGAAAGCGACGGTTTGACATCATTAGGGCGGCAGTTCCTGGATTTTCTCAGCTTTCTCGCCTACATGTACCATCGGGCCATCCACTATCCCCTCAGTATATGAATAATGAGGGGCTGTTTTCATGGCGAAACGGCATTACTAGCCTATAGGCGGAACAGGTTGTGTCCTAGGTATGTGACATGCATATGCGCCTCTCTTAGCTGACCCATTTGACACGAACCTGCTTTATGGCTATATTTAGCTGATTACATGTAGATCTTTCATAAAGTCAATGTAACAATGTGCAATCCGTCAAAAAGGATGAGTACTTTTCAAGGCAGTTCCGGGCTCTGACCTCACTGGCGCGCCCTTTCACAAGCGCACCGGTACACAGGCTGGTCCCCGCCAACTGCCGGCTGTAGGCTGACGCCTCTACCTCCCTGATCCATTCCTGCCGAGTGTCCTAGAAACAAGGCCACGGATCAGGTGATGTTCACTAGGTCGTTGGGCGTATATGTGTTTATCGAGAACAGCCACGCATGACACGTCGCCACACTGACAATTGCGGCACGGCGGGCAAGGTAAACTGTGGAAAAAACGAAGAAACGTCAAAAAGATAAGCGGCACAGAAGGCCGGCAATCGAACACGGCGTGGCCCGCGGTCGTACAAATGGCCTGAGCCATACACCATTTCCGATTGGCCTTGCGCCATTGGGTACATTGGTTAGAAATGGCAACTTGGCAATTGTGACGCGCCCAACTTTTTCGGTCTTCGCATGGAATCAGCATCGTTCGATCGTCTCGTCACAGCGTCACCATCACCCGCGTTTCACGCCGCTGACGTCAGCGTGTGGTGGCTCCATGGTATTCATTGCGTCGTCAGCAGGACGCTGGTATTCAACAGTCTTCAGTACAACCTATACATTAACCTAGGCCAAAAGGTAAGCAAGAAGAATGCGCCGCGGATTCATTAAAATCGGCGAGGTAAACCTTCATTGTATGTGTGTTCACATCAATTTTTGGTTTGTCCCTTAAAATGTGTCCCCAGATGTCTAACATGCCACATTCTCAGAGAACGCTATCGTCTGCAGAGCAAGATAGCAGCCAACACACTCTTAGTTCCAGAAGCCAGGGGAAAACATGGGTCAACGCGCACGTGAAAGGGACTAGATGCAAATAGTGAGGTGACTGAAAATGTCACACAATGCCAATATCATTGAAAAAAAGAAGAAGACGGCAGCGACGAAAACGAGGCTGCCACAAAAATTTCGCAATCCGTCAAAAATGATGAGTACTTTTCAAAGCGCTTCCGGGCTCTGACCTCACCTGCACGCCCTTTCACAAGCGCACCGGTACACAAGCTGGTCCCCGCCAACTTCCGGCAGCAGGCTGACGCTTCTACTTCCCTGATCCATTCCTGCCGAGTGTCCTAGACACAAGGCCACGGATCAGGTGATGTTCACTAGGTCGTTGGGCGTATATGTGTTTAACGCGAACAGCCACGCATGACACGTCGCCACACTGACGATTGCGGCACGGCGGGCAGCGTAAACTGTGGAACAAACCAAGAAACGTCAAAAAGATAAGCGGCACAGAAGGCCGGCAATCGAACACGGCGTGGCACGCGGTTGTACAAATGGCCCGAGTCATAAACCATTTCCGATTGGGCTTGTGCCATTGGGTACATTGGTCCGTAATGGCAACTTGGGAATTGTGACGCGCCCAAATTCTTCGGTCTTCGCATGGAATCAGCATCGTTCGATCGTCTCGTCACAGCGTGACCATCACCCGCGTTTCACGCTCTTGACGTCAGCGTGTGGTGGCTCCATGGTATTCATTGCGTCGTCAGCATTACGCTGGTATTCAACAGTCTTCAGTACAACCTATACATTAACCTAGGCCAAAGCGTAAACAAGAAGAATGCGCCGCGGATCCATTGAAATCGGCGAGGTAAACGTTCATTGTAGGTGTGTTCACATTATTGTGGGTTTGTCCCTTAAAATGTTTCCCCAGATGTCTCACAAGCCACATTGTCAGAGAACCCTATCATCTAGAAGAGCAAGATAACAGCCAAAACACACTTAGTTCCAGAAACCAGCGGACAACTTGGGTCAACGCGCACGTGAAAGGGACTCGATGCAACGAGTAAGGTGGCTGAAAATGTCACATAATGCCAATAACACTGAAAATAAAGAAGACGGCAGCGACGAAAACGAGGCTGCCACCAAAATTTCACAATCCGTGGAAAAGGGTGAGTACTTTTTAAAGCAGTTCTGGGCTCTGACCCGACCTGCGCGCCCTTTCACAAGCGCACCGGTACACAAGCTGCTTCCCGCCAACCGCCGGCAGCAGGCTGACGCCTCTACCTGCCTGATCCATTCCTGCCGAGTGTCCTAGACGCAAGACCACGGATCAGGTGGTGTTCACTAGGTCGTTGGGCGCATATGTGTTTAACGAGAACAGCCACGCATGACACGTCGTCACACTGCCAATTGCGGCACGGCGGGCGACGTAATCTGTGGAACAAACGAAGAAACGTTAAAAAGATGCGCGGCACAGAAGGCCGGCAATCGAACAGGGCGTGTAACGCGTCGTACAAATAGCCTGAGCCATAAACCATTTCCCATTCGCCTTGTGCCAGCAGGTACATTGGTGAGAATTGGCAACATGGGAATTGTGACGCGCCGAACTTCTTCGGTCTTCGCATGGAATCAGCATCGTTCGATAGTCTCGTCACAGCGTCACCATCACCCGCGTTTAACGCCGTTGACGTCAGCGTGTGGTGGCTCCATGGTATTGATTGCGTCGTCACCATGACGCTGGTATTTAACAGCCTTCAGTACAACCTATACATTAACCTAGGCCAAAACCTAAGCAAGAAGAATGCATCGCGGATCCATTGAAATCGGCGAGGTAAACCTTCATTGTAGGTGTGTTCACATTAATTGTGGCTTTGTCCCTTAAGATGTTTCCCAAGATGTCTCACAAGCCACATTCGCAGAGAACCCTATCGTCTGCAGAGCAAGATAGCAGCCCACACACACTTAGTTCCAGAAGACAGCGGACATTTTGGGGGAACGCGCATGCCAATGGGACTAGATACACAGAGGAAGGTCGCTGAAAATGTCACACAATGCCAATAACATTGAAAAAAGGAAGATGGCAGCGACGAAAACGAGGCTGCCACCAAAGTTTCGCAATCCGTCGAAAAGGGTGAGTACTTTTCAAAGCATTTCCGGGCTCTGACCCGACCTGTGCGCTCTTTCACAAGCGCACCGGTACACAAGCTGGTCCCCGCCAACCGCCGGCAGCAGGCTGACGCCTCTACCTCCCACACCAACCATGAAGCAGTAATTACTGCACACCTACTTGTGCCATTGGGTTTTTTGAAGAAAAGCACATGAAAACCGTCTCCTTTTCAGTTACACTGATTGCCGTTACATACGTTCACTAAATTGTGGCACGTACCCAGTCTCGGCAACGCATTAAAATGAGGTTACATTGACTTTATGAAAGATCTATATGTAATCAGTGAAATATAGCCAGGAAAACACGTTCGCACCAAATGGGTCCGCTTAAGAGAGGCGCATATGCAATGTCACATACCTAGGACACAACGTGTTCCACCTATAGGCTAGTAATGCCGTTTCGCAATGAAAACAGCCCTTCATTATTGATATAGTGAGGAGATAGTAAACGGCCCGATGTTACATGTACGCGAGAAAGGAGAGAAAGTCCACGAACTGCCCTAATGATGTCAAACCGTTGTTTTCGTGACGACCCCCAGATATTCAGCTAATAGCTCTACAACCTGGGCCAAATACACTTTAAACCCGCAGTGCTGGAGAAACGCTGCACACCTACCTGGACTCATGACATTCATATGCCTGTATAACCTTACTCTGTTACCCTTCGGGGTAGGCCGAGTAGCCTAAGGCGCTAGTATACTTGGCTCGAAAATTGCGGGCTAATCCCCGGCTCCGGAGATTGCAGTTTGAATGGAGGCACACTGCGAAGACGCCCGTGTGCATCGTAGCGCACGTTAAAGATCCCCAGTTGGGCAAAATTCTCCGTAGACCTCCCACTAACGGCGTTCGTGTGACGTAAACCCCCCCCCCCCTATTGGCGATTAAAACTATCGTTACTCTCCCCCGTTTTTTCCGAAACTATTCTTTTCTCCGAGCTTGTTAAAAAAACGCCTATTTTTTGCCACAGCGAGCGGCCCATGTGGCTAACAATGACCTTACGTACCAGTGAGAGTAGACGGAATGGTCCAAATCATGGTTGCACGAACACCTTTCTTTTTCTATAATAGACTACTTGACAGATCTTCCCTTTTTCACTACATTGAAGTGCGGCTCATACGTAGCGCTACATGTTGGGGTCAACAAGCTTTATTGAAAAGGGGCACATACCTCGTGGCCCATCTCCAGTGACGCAATTGCTCATCACAGAAGTTCATTTTAGCTTGGCACACACCTAGTTTTGTACACCCAGTCATGCAAGTGGAATGAGCTTGGTTGGTTGAAGAGAAAGCACATGGCAGTGACACCTATGCGGTGACCGAGATTTACGTCAAAGACGCACAATAATCTGGAACTAGCCTGCTTTCATGTATTCACTGATGCAAGTCTGGCGGAGCCCGTTTTTTGAAAAAAAGCACATGAAAACCGTCTCCCTTTCAGTTACACTGATTGCCGTTTACATACGTCACTAAATTGTGGCACGTAGCGTCTCGGCAACGCATTTAAATGAGGTTACATTGACTTTATGGAAGATCTACATGTAATCAGCGAAATATAGCCATAAAGCAGGTTCGTGTCAAATGGGGTCAGCTAAGAGAGGGGCCATATGGATGTCACATACCTAGGACACAACCTGTTCCGCCTATAGGCTAGTAATGCCGTTTTCGCCATGAAAACAGCCCTCATTATTGATATAGTGAGGGGATAGTGCCCGATGGTACATGTAGGCGAGAAAGCAGAGAAAATCCACGAACTGCCCCTTATGATGTCAAACCGTCGCTTTCGTGACGACCCCCCAGATATTCAGCTAATAGCTCTACAACCTGGGCTAAATACACTTTAAACCCCGCAGTGCTGGAGAAACGCTGCACACCTACCTGGACTCATGACATTCATATGCCTGCATAACCTTGACTTTTTGAAAGATCTACATGTAATCAGCGAAATATAGCCATAAAGCAGGTTCGTGTCAAATGGGTCAGCTAAGAGAGGCGCATATGCAATGTCACATACCTAGGACACAACCTGTTCCGCCTATAGGCTAGTAATGCCGTTTCGCCATGAAAACAGCCCCTCATTATTGATATAGTGAGGGGATAGTGGGTGGCCCGATGGTACATGTAGGCGAGAAAGCAGAGAAAATCCACGAACTGCCCTTATGATGCCAAACCGTCGCTTTCGTGACGACCCCCAGATATTCAGCTAATAGCTCTACAACCTGGGCCAAATACACTTTAAACCCGCAGTGCTGGAGAAACGCTGCACACCTACCTGGACTCATGACATTCATATGCCTGTATAACCTTACTCTGTCAACCCTTCGGGGTAGCCGAGTACCTAAGGCGCTAGTATACTCGGCTTGAAATTACGGGCTAATCCCCTGCTCCGGAGATTGCAGTTTGAATGGAGGCACACTGCGAAGACGCCCGTGTGCATCGTAGCGCACGTTAAAGATCCCCAGTTGGGCAAAATTCTCGGTAGACCTCCACTACGGCGTCCGTGTGACGTAAACCCCCCCCCCCCCCCCCCCCGCCCTATTGGCGATAAAACTATCGTTACTCTACCCCGTTTTTTCCGAAACTATTCTTTTCTCGAGCTTGTTAAAAAAACGCCTATTTTTTGCCACAGCGAGCGGCCCATGTGGCTAACAATGACCTTACGTACCAGTGAGAGTAGACGGAATGGTCAAATCATGGTTGCACGAACACCTTTCTTTTTCTATAATAGACTACTTGACAGATCTTCCTTTTTCACTACATTGAAGTGCGGCTCATACGTAGCGCTACATGTTGGGGTCAACAAGCTTTATTGAAAAGGGGCACATACCTCGTGGCCCATCTCCAGTGACGCAAATGCTCATCACGGAAGTTCATTTTAGCTTGGCACAAACCTAGTTTTGTACACCCAGTTATGCAAGTGGAAATGAGCTTGGTTGGTTAAAGAGAAGCACATGGCAGTGACACCTATGCGGTGACCGACATTTACGTCAAAGGCATACAATGAATCTGGCACTACCCTGCTCTCACCCATTGAGTGATGCAAGTGTGGCGGAGCCCGTTTTTTGAAGGAAAGCACATGAAAACTGTATCCTTTTCAGTTACACTGATTGCCGTTATATACGTCCACTGAACTGTGGCACGTACCGTCTCGGCAACGCATTTAAATGAGGTTACATTGACTTTATGAAAGATCTACATGTAATCAGCGAAATATAGCCATAAAGCAGGTTCCTGTCAAATGGGTCAGCTAAGAGAGGGGCATATGCATATCACATACCTAGGCCACAACCTGTTCCGCCTATAGGCTAGTAATGCCGTTTCGCCATGAAAACAGCCCCTCATTATTGATATAGTGAGGGGATAGTGGATGGCCCGATGGTACATGTAGGCGAGAAAGCAGAGAAAATGCACGAACTGCCCTAATGATGTCAAACCGTCGCTTTCGTGACGACCCCCAGATATTCAGCTAATAGCTCTACAACCTGGGCCAAATACGCTTTAAACCCGCAGTGCTGGAGAAACGCTGCACACCTACCTGGACTCATGACATTCATATGCCTGTATAACCTTACTCTGTCACCCTTCGGGGTAGCCGAGTACCTAAGGCGCTAGTATACTTGGCTCGAAATTGCGGGCTAATCCCCGGCACCGGAGATTGCAGTTTGAATGGAGGCACACTGCGAAGACGCCCGTGTGCATCGTAGCGCACGTTAAAGATCCCCAGTTGGGCAAAATTCTCCGTAGACCTCCACTACGGCGTCCGTGTGACGTAAAACCACCCCCCCCCCCCCTATTGGCGATAAAACTATCGTTACCCTACCCTGTTTTTTCCGAAACTATTCTTTTTTCGAGCTTGTTAAAAAAAAAACGCCTATTTTTTGCCACAGCGAGCGGCCCATGTGGCTAACAATGACCTTACGTACCAGTGAGAGTAGACGGAATGGTCAAATCATGGTTCCACGAACACCTTTCTTTTTCTATAATAGACTACTTGACAGATCTTCCTTTTTCACTACATTGAAGTGCGGCTCATACGTAGCGCTACATGTTGGGGTCAACAAGCTTTATTGAAAAGGGGCACATACCTCGTGGCCCATCTCCAGTGACGCAAATGCTCATCACGGAAGTTCATTTTAGCTTGGCACAAACCTAGTTTTGTACACCCAGTTATGCAAGTGGAAATGAGCTTGGTTGGTTAAAGAGAAGCACATGGCAGTGACACCTATGCGGTGACCGAGATTTACGTCAAAGACGCACAATAATCTGGAACTAGCCTGCTTTCATGTATTCACTGATGCAAGTCTGGCGGAGCCCGTTTTTTGAAGAAAAGCACATGAAAACTGTCTCCTTTTCAGTTACACTGATTGCCGTTACACACGTTCACTAAATTGTAGCACGTACCGTCTCGGCAACGCATTTAAATGAGGTTACATTGACTTTATGAAAGATCTACACGTAATCAGCGAAATATAGCCAGGAAAACACGTTCGCGTTAAATGGGTCCGCTTAAGAGAGGCGCATATGCATATCACATACCTAGGCCACAACCTGTTCCACCTATAGGCTTGTAATGCCGTTTCGCCATGAAAACAGCCCCTCATTATTGATATAGTGAGGGGATAGTGGATGGCCCGATGGTACATGTAGGCGAGAAAGCAGAGAAAATGCACGAACTGCCCTAATGATGTCAAACCGTCGCTTTCGTGACGACCCCCAGATATTCAGCTAATAGCTCTACAACCTGGGCCAAATACGCTTTAAACCCGCAGTGCTGGAGAAACGCTGCACACCTACCTGGACTCATGACATTCATATGCCTGTATAACCTTACTCTGTCACCCTTCGGGGTAGCCGAGTACCTAAGGCGCTAGTATACTTGGCTCGAAATTGCGGGCTAATCCCCGGCACCGGAGATTGCAGTTTGAATGGAGGCACACTGCGAAGACGCCCGTGTGCATCGTAGCGCACGTTAAAGATCCCCAGTTGGGCAAAATTCTCCGTAGACCTCCACTACGGCGTCCGTGTGACGTAAAACCACCCCCCCCCCCTATTGGCGATAAAACTATCGTTACCCTACCCCGTTTTTTCCGAAACTATTCTTTTTTCGAGCTTGTTAAAAAAAAACGCCTATTTTTTGCCACAGCGATCGGCCCATGTCGCTAACAAAGACCTTACGTACCAGTGAGAGTAGACGGAATGGTCAAATCATGGTTGCACGAACACGTTTCTTTTTCTATAATAGACTACTTGACAGATCTTCCTTTTTTACTACATTGAAGTGCGGCTCATACGTAGCGCTACATGTTGGGGTCAACAAGCTTTATTGAAAAGGGGCACATACCTCGTGGACAATAAAGTTTATTCACTCACTCACTCACATACCTCGTGGCCCATTTCCAGTGACGCAAATACTCATCACGGAAGTTCATTTTAGCTTTGCACACACCTAGTTTTGTATACCCAGTTATGCAAGTGGAAATGAGCTTGGTTGGTTGAAGAGAAGCACATGGCAGTGACACCTATGCGGTGACCGAGATTTACGTGAAAGACGCACAATAATCTGGAACTAGCCTGCTTTCATGTATTCACTGATGCAAGTCTGGCGGAGCCCGTTTTTTGAAGGAAAGCACATGAAAACCGTATCCTTTTCAGTTACACTGATTGCCGTTATATACGTCAACTGAACTGTGGCACGTACCCAGTCTCGGCAACGCATTAAAATGAGGTTACATTGACTTTATGAAAGATCTATATGTAATCAGTGAAATATAGCCAGGAAAACACGTTCGCACCAAATGGGTCCGCTTAAGAGAGGCGCATATGCAATGTCACATACCTAGGACACAACGTGTTCCACCTATAGGCTAGTAATGCCGTTTCGCAATGAAAACAGCCCTTCATTATTGATATAGTGAGGAGATAGTAAACGGCCCGATGTTACATGTACGCGAGAAAGGAGAGAAAGTCCACGAACTGCCCTAATGATGTCAAACCGTTGTTTTCGTGACGACCCCCAGATATTCAGCTAATAGCTCTACAACCTGGGCCAAATACACTTTAAACCCGCAGTGCTGGAGAAACGCTGCACACCTACCTGGACTCATGACATTCATATGCCTGTATAACCTTACTCTGTTACCCTTCGGGGTAGCCGAGTACCTAAGGCGCTAGTATACTTGGCTCGAAATTGCGGGCTAATCCCCGGCTCCGGAGATTGCAGTTTGAATGGAGGCACACTGCGAAGACGCCCGTGTGCATCGTAGCGCACGTTAAAGATCCCCAGTTGGGCAAAATTCTCCGTAGACCTCCACTACGGCGTTCGTGTGACGTAAACCCCCCCCCCCTATTGGCGATAAAACTATCGTTACTCCACCCCGTTTTTTCCGAAACTATTCTTTTCTCGAGCTTGTTAAAAAAACGCCTATTTTTTGCCACAGCGAGCGGGCCATGTGGCTAACAATGACCTTACGTACCAGTGAGAGTCGACGGAATGGTCAAATCATGGTTGCACGAACACCTTTCTTTTTCTATAATAGACTACTTGACAGATCTTCCTTTTTCACTACATTGAAGTGCGGCTCATACGTAGCGCTACATGTTGGGGTCAACAAGCTTTATTGAAAAGGGGCACATGCCTCGTGGCCCATCTCCAGTGACGCAAATGCTCATCACGGAAGTTCATTTTAGCTTGGCACACACCTAGTTTTGTACACCCACTTATGCAAGTGGAAATGAGCTTGGTTGGTTGAAGAGAAGCACATGGCAGTGACACCTATGCGGTGACCGAGATTTACGTCAAAGACGCACAATAATATGGAACTAGCCTGCTTTCATGTATTCACTGATGCAAGTCTGGCGGAGCCCGTTCTTTGAAGAAAAGCACATGAAAACTGTCTCCTTTTCAGTTACACTGATTGCCGTTACACACGTTCACTAAATTGTAGCACGTACCGTCTCGGCAACGCATTTAAATGAGGTTACATTGACGTTATGAAAGATCTACATGTAATCAGCGAAATATAGCCGTAAAGCTGGTTCGCGTCAAATGGGTCAGCTAAGAGAGGCGCGTATGCATATCACATACCTAGGACACAACCTGTTCCGCCTATAGGCTAGTAATGCCGTTTCGCCATGAAAACAGCCCCTCATTATTGATATAGTGAGGAGATAGTAAACGGCCCGATGGTACATGTAGGCGAGAAAGCAGAGAAAATCCACGAACTGCCCTAATGATGTCAAACCGTCGCTTTCGGGACGAGCCCCAGATATTCAGCTAATAGCTCTACAACCTGGGCCAAATACACTTTAAACCCGCAGTGCTGGAGAAACGCTGCACACCTACCTGGACTCATGACATTCATATGCCTGTATGACCTTACTCTGTTACCCTTCGGGGTAGCCGAGTACCTAAGGCGCTAGTATACTTGGCTCGAAATTGCGGGCTAATCCCCGGCTCCGGAGATTGCAGTTTGAATGGAGGCACACTGCGAAGACGCCCGTGTGCATCGTAGCGCACGTTAAAGATCCCCAGTTGGGCAAAATTCTCCGTAGACCTCCACTACGGCGTTCGTGTGACGTAAACCCCCCCCCCCTATTGGCGATAAAACTATCGTTACTCCACCCCGTTTTTTCCGAAACTATTCTTTTCTCGAGCTTGTTAAAAAAAACGCCTATTTTTTGCCACAGCGAGCGGGCCATGTGGCTAACAATGACCTTACGTACCAGTGAGAGTCGACGGAATGGTCAAATCATGGTTGCACGAACACCTTTCTTTTTCTATAATAGACTACTTGACAGATCTTCCTTTTTCACTACATTGAAGTGCGGCCCATACGTAGCGCTACATGTTGGGGTCAACAAGCTTTATTGAAAAGGGGCACATGCCTCGTGGCCCATCTCCAGTGACGCAAATGCTCATCACGGAAGTTCATTTTAGCTTGGCACACACCTAGTTTTGTACACCCACTTATGCAAGTGGAAATGAGCTTGGTTGGTTGAAGAGAAGCACATGGCAGTGACACCTATGCGGTGACCGAGATTTACGTCAAAGACGCACAATAATATGGAACTAGCCTGCTTTCATGTATTCACTGATGCAAGTCTGGCGGAGCCCGTTCTTTGAAGAAAAGCACATGAAAACTGTCTCCTTTTCAGTTACACTGATTGCCGTTACACACGTTCACTAAATTGTAGCACGTACCGTCTCGGCAACGCATTTAAATGAGGTTACATTGACGTTATGAAAGATCTACATGTAATCAGCGAAATATAGCCGTAAAGCTGGTTCGCGTCAAATGGGTCAGCTAAGAGAGGCGCGTATGCATATCACATACCTAGGACACAACCTGTTCCGCCTATAGGCTAGTAATGCCGTTTCGCCATGAAAACAGCCCCTCATTATTGATATAGTGAGGAGATAGTAAACGGCCCGATGGTACATGTAGGCGAGAAAGCAGAGAAAATCCACGAACTGCCCTAATGATGTCAAACCGTCGCTTTCGGGACGAGCCCCAGATATTCAGCTAATAGCTCTACAACCTGGGCCAAATACACTTTAAACCCGCAGTGCTGGAGAAACGCTGCACACCTACCTGGACTCATGACATTCATATGCCTGTATGACCTTACTCTGTTACCCTTCGGGGTAGCCGAGTACCTAAGGCGCTAGTATACTTGGCTCGAAATTGCGGGCTAATCCCCGGCTCCGGAGATTGCAGTTTGAATGGAGGCACACTGCGAAGACGCCCGTGTGCATCGTAGCGCACGTTAAAGATCCCCAGTTGGGCAAAATTCTCCGTAGACCTCCACTACGGCGTCCGTGTGACGTAAAACCACCCCCCCCCTTTTGGCGATAAAACTATCGTTACTCCACCCCGTTTTTTCCGAAACTATTCTTTTCTCGAGCTTGTTAAAAAAACGCCTATTTTTTGCCACAGCGAGCGGGCCATGTGGCTAACAATGACCTTACGTACCAGTGAGAGTCGACGGAATGGTCAAATCATGGTTGCACGAACACCTTTCTTTTTCTATAATAGACTACTTGACAGATCTTCCTTTTTCACTACATTGAAGTGCGGCCCATACGTAGCGCTACATGTTGGGGTCAACAAGCTTTATTGAAAAGGGGCACATGCCTCGTGGCCCATCTCCAGTGACGCAAATGCTCATCACGGAAGTTCATTTTAGCTTGGCACACACCTAGATTTGTACACCCACTTATGCAAGTGGAAATGAGCTTGGTTGGTTGAAGAGAAGCACATGGCAGTGACACCTATGCGGTGACCGAGATTTACGTCAAAGACGCACAATAATATGGAACTAGCCTGCTTTCATGTATTCACTGATGCAAGTCTGGCGGAGCCCGTTCTTTGAAGAAAAGCACATGAAAACTGTCTCCTTTTCAGTTACACTGATTGCCGTTACACACGTTCACTAAATTGTAGCACGTACCGTCTCGGCAACGCATTTAAATGAGGTTACATTGACTTTATGAACGATCTACATGTAATCAGCGAAATATAGCCAGGAAAACACGTTCGCGTCAAATGGGTCCGCTTAAGAGAGGCGCATATGCAATGTCACATACCTAGGCCACAACCTGTTCCACCTATAGGCTAGTAATGCCGTTTCGCCATGAAAACAGCCCTTTATTATTGATATAGTGAGGAGATAGTAAACGGCCCGATGTTACATGTAGGCGAGAAAGGAGAGAAAGTCCACGAACTGCCCTAATGATGTAAAACCGTCGTTTTCGTGACGACCCCCAGATTTTAAAGCTAATAGCTCTACAACCTGGCCCAAATACACTTTAAACCCGCAGTGCTGGAGAAACGCTGCACACCTACCTGGACTCATGACATTCATATGCCTGTATGACCTTACTCTGTTACCCTTCGGGGTAGCCGAGTACCTAAGGCGCTAGTATACTTGGCTCGAAATTGCGGGCTAATCCCCGGCTCCGGAGATTGCAGTTTGAATGGAGGCACACTGCGAAGACGCCCGTGTGCATCGTAGCGCACGTTAAAGATCCCCAGTTGGGCAAAATTCTCCGTAGACCTCCACTACGGCGTCCGTGTGACGTAAACCCCCCCCCCCCCTATTGGCGATAAAACTATCGTTACTCTACCCCGTTTTTTCCGAAACTATTCTTTTCTCGTGCTTGTTAAAAAAACGCCTATTTTTTGCCACAGCGAGCGGCCCATGTGGCTAACAATGACCTTACGTACCAGTGAGAGTAGACGGAATGGTCAAATCATGGTTGCACGAACACCTTTCTTTTTCTGTAATAGACTACTTGACAGATCTTCCTTTTTCACTACATTGAAGTGCGGCTCATACGTAGCGCTACATGTTGGGGTCAACAAGCTTTATTGAAAAGGGGCACATACCTCGTGGCCCATCTCCAGTGACGCAAATGCTCATCACGGAAGTTCATTTTAGCTTGGCACACACCTAGTTTTGTACACCCAGTTATGCAAGTGGAAATGAGCTTGGTTGGTTGAAGAGAAGCACATGGCAGTGACACCTATGCGGTGACTGAGATTTACGTCAAAGACGCACAGTAATCTGGAACTAGCCTGCTTTCATGTATTCACTGATGCAAGTCTGGCGGAGCCCGTTTTTTGACGAAAAGCACATGAAAACTGTCTCCTTTTCAGTTACACTGATTGCCGTTACATACGTTCACTAAATTGTGGCACGTACCGTCTCGGCAACGCATTTAAATGAGGTTACATTGACTTTATGAAAGATCTACATGTAATCAGCGAAATATAGCCATAAAGCAGGTTCGTGTCAAATGGGTCAGCTAAGAGAGGCGCATATGCAATGTCACATACCTAGGCCACAACCTGTTCCACCTATAGGCTAGTAATGCCGTTTCGCCATGAAAACAGCTCTTTATTATTGATATAGTGAGGAGATAGTAAACGGCCCGATGTTAAATGTAGGCGAGAAAGGAGAGAAAGTCCACGAACTGCCCTAATGATGTCAAACCGTCGTTTTCGTGACGACCCCCAGATTTTAAAGCTAATAGCTCTACAACCTGGCCCAAATACACTTTAAACCCGCAGTGCTGGAGAAACGCTGCACGCCGACCTGGACTCATGACATTCATATGCCTGTATAACCTTACTCTGTTACCCTTCGGGGTAGCCGAGTACCTAAGGCGCTAGTATACTTGGCTCGAAATTGCGGGCTAATCCCCGGCTCCGGAGATTGCAGTTTGAATGGAGGCACACTGCGAAGACGCCCGTGCGCATCGTAGCGCACGTTAAAGATCCCCAGTTGGGCAAAATTCTCCGTAGACCTCCACTACGGCGTCTGTGTGACGTAAAACCACCCCCCCCCCCTATTGGCGATAAAACTATAGTTACTCTACCCCGTTTTTTCCGAAACTATTGTTTTTTCGAGCTTGTTAAAAAAAACGCCTATTTTTTGCCACAGCGAGCGGCCCATGTGGCTAACAATGACCTTACGTACCAGTGAGAGTCGACGGAATGGTCAAATCATGGTTGCACGAACACCTTTCTTTTTCTATAATAGACTACTTGACAGATCTTCCTTTTTCACTACATTGAAGTGCGGCCCATACGTAGCGCTACATGTTGGGGTCAACAAGCTTTATTGAAAAGGGGCACATGCCTCGTGGCCCATCTCCAGTGACGCAAATGCTCATCACGGAAGTTCATTTTAGCTTGGCACACACCTAGATTTGTGCACCCACTTATGCAAGTGGAAATGAGCTTGGTTGGTTGAAGAGAAGCACATGGCAGTGACACCTATGCGGTGACCGAGATTTACGTCAAAGACGCACAATAATTTGGAACTAGCCTGCTTTCATGTATTCACTGATGCAAGTCTGGCGGAGCCCGTTTTTTGAAGAAAAGCACATGAAAACTGTCAGCTTTTCAGTTACACTGATTGCCGTTACATACGTTCATTAAATTGTGGCACGTGCCGTCTCGGCAACGCATTTAAATTAGGTTACATTGAATTTATGAAAGATCTACATGTAATCAGCGAAATATAGCCATAAAGCAGGTTCGTGTCAAATGGGTCAGCTAAGAGAGGCGCATATGCATGTCACATACCTACGACACAACCTGTTCCGCCTATAGGCTAGTAATGCCGTTTCGCCATGAAAACAGCCCCTCATTATTGATATAGTGAGGGGATAGTCGATGGCCCGATGGTACATGTAGGCGAGAAAGCAGAGAAAATCCACGAACTGCCCTAATGATGTCAAACCGTCGCTTTCGTGAAGACCCCCAGATATTCAGCTAATAGCTCTACAACCGGGGCCAAATACACTTTAAACCCGCAGTGCTGGAGAAACGCTGCACGCCGACCTGGACTCATGACATTCATATGCCTGTATAACCTTACTCTGTCACCCTTCGGGGTAGCCGAGTACCTAAGGCGCTAGTATACTCGGCTCGAAATTGCGGGCTAATCCCCGGCTCCGGAGATTGCAGTTTGAATGGAGGCACACTGCGAAGACGCCCGTGTGCATCGTAGCGCACGTTAAAGATCCCCAGTTGGGCAAAATTCTCCGTAGACCTCCACTACGGCGTCCGTGTGACGTAAAACCACCCCCCCCCCCTATTGGCGATAAAACTATCGTTACTCTACCCCGTTTTTCCCGAAACTATTCTTTTCTCGAGCTTGTTAAAAAAAACGCCTATTTTTTGCCACAGCGAGCGGCCCATGTGGCTAACAATGACCTTACGTACAAGTGAGAGTAGACGGAATGGTCAAATCATGGTTGCACGAACACCTTTCTTTTTCTATAATAGACTACTTGACAGATCTTCCTTTTTCACTACATTGAAGTGCGGCTCATACGTAGCGCTACATGTTGGGGTCAACAAGCTTTATTGAAAAGGGGCACATACCTCGTGGCCCATCTCCAGTGACGCAAATGCTCATCACGGAAGTTCATTTTAGCTTGGCACACACCTAGTTTTGTACACCCAGTTATGCAAGTGGAAATGAGCTTGGTTGGTTGAAGAGAAGCACATGGCAGTGACACCTATGCGGTGACTGAGATTTACGTCAAAGACGCACAGTAATCTGGAACTAGCCTGCTTTCATGTATCCACTGATGCAAGTCTGGCGGAGCCCGTTTTTTGAAGAAAAGCACATGAAAACTGTCTCCTTTTCAGTTACACTGATTGCCGTTACATACGTTCACTAAATTGTGGCACGTACCGTCTCGGCAACGCATTTAAATGAGGTTACATTGACTTTATGAACGATCTACATGTAATCAGCGAAATATAGCCATAAACAGGTTCGTGTCAAATGGGTCAGCTAAGAGAGGCGCATATGCATGTCACATACCTACGACACAACCTGTTCCGCCTATAGGCTAGTAATTCCGTTTCGCCATGAAAACAGCCCCTCATTATTGATATATTGAGGGGATAGTGGATGGCCCGATGGTACATGTAGGCGAGAAAGCAGAGAAAATCCACGAACTGCCCTAATGATGTCAAACCTTCGCTTTCGTTACGACCCCCAGATATTCAGCTAATAGCTCTACAACCTGGGCCAAATACACTTTAAACCCGCAGTGCTGGAGAAACGCTGCACACCTACCTGGACTCATGACATTCATATGCCTGTATAACCTGACTCTGTTACCCTTCGGGGTAGCCGAGTACCTAAGGCGCTAGTATACTTGGCTCGAAATTGCGGGCTAATCCCCGGCTCCGGAGATTGTAGTTTGAATGGAGGCGCACTGTGCATCGTAGCGCACGTTAAAGATCCCCAGTTGGGCAAAATTCTCCGTAGACCTCCACTACGGCGTCCGTGTGACGTGGAACCATGGAACCACCATGGAACCACCACACGCTGACGTCAACAGCGTGAAACGCGGGTGATGGTGACGCTGTGACGAGACGATCGAACGGTGCTGATTCCATGCGAAGACGGAAGTTGGGCGCGTCACAATTCCCAAGTTGCCAATTCTGACCAATGTACCCAATGGCACAAGGAAACTCGGAAATGGTTTATGGCTCAGGCAATTTGTACGCCCGCGTGCCACGCCGTGTTCGATTCCCGGCCTTCTGTGCCGCTTATCTTTTTGACGTTTCATCGTTTGTTCCACAGTTTACGTTGGCCACCGTGCCGCAATTGTCAGTGTGGCGACGTGTCATGCGTGGCTGTTCGCGATAAACACATATACGCCCAACGACCTAGTGAACATCACCTGATCCGTGGCCTTGTGTCTAGGACACTCGGCAGGGATGGATCAGGGAGGTAGAGGCGTCAGCCTTCAGCCGGCGGTTGGCGGGGACCAGCTTGTGCACCGGTGCGCTAGTGAAAGGGCGCGCAGGTCAGGTCAGAGCCCGGAACTGCTTTGAAAAGTACTCATCCTTTTTGACGGATTGCGAAATTTCGGTGGCAGCCTCGTTGTTGGTCGCTGCCGTCTTCTTTTCTTCCAATGTTATTGGCATTGTGTGACATTTTCAGCCACCTTCCTCTGTGTATCTAGTCCCATTGACATGCCCGTTGACCCAAGTTGTCCGCTGGCTTCTGGAATTAAGAGTGTGTTGGCTGCTATCTTGCTCTGCAGACGATAGGGTTCTCTGACAATGTGGCTTGTGAGACATCTGGGGAAACATTTTAAGGGACAAACCCACAATTAATGTGAACACACCCACAATGAAGGTTTACCTCGCCGATTTCAATGTATCCGCGGCGCTTTCTTCTTGCTTACGTTTTGGCCTATGTCACTGTATAGGTTGTACTGAAGACTGTTGAATACCAGCGTCATGCTGACGACGCAATGAATGCCATAGAGCCACCACACGTTGATGCCAACGGTGTGAAACGCGGGTTATGGTGACGCTGTGACGAGACTATCGAACGATGCTGATTCCATGCGAAGACCAAAAAAGTTGGGCGCGTCACAACTGCCAAGTTTCCAATTCTGACCAATGTACCCAATGGCACAAGGCCAATCGGAAATGGTTTATGGCTCGGGCCATTTGTACGGCCGCGAGCCACGCCGTCTTCGATTGCCGGCCTTCTGTGCCGCTTATCTTTTTGACGTTTCTTCGTTTGTTCCACAGTTTACGTTGCCCGCCGTGCCGCAATTGTCAGTGTGGCGACGTGTCATGCGTGGCTGTTCGCGATAAACACATATACGCCCAACGACCTAGTGAACATCACCTGATCCGTGGCCTTGTGTCTAGGACACTCAGCAGGAATGGATCAGATAGGTAGAGACGATACGATAGGCTGTGACGAGACGATCGAACGATGCTGATTCCATGCGAAGACAGAAGGAGTTGTTCGCCTCAGAATTGCCAAGTTCCCAATTCTGACCAACGTACCCAATGGCACAAGGCCAATCGGAAATGGTTTATGGCTCAGGCTGTACGTACGACCGCGTGCCACGCCGTGTTCGATTGCCGGCCTCGTGTGCCGCTTATCTTTTTGACGTTTCTTCTTTTTTTCCAGAGCTTACGTTGCTCGCCGTGCCGCAATTGTCAGTGTGGCGACGTGTCATGCGTGGCTGTTCTCGATAAACACATATACGCCCAACGACCTAGTGAACATCACCTGATCCGTGGCCTTGTGACTAGGACACTCGGCAGGAATGAATCAGGGAGGTAGAGGCGTCAGCCTGCTGCCTGCGGTTGGCGGGGACCAGCTTGTGTACCGGTGCGCTTGTGAAAGGGCGCGCAAGTCAGGTCAGAGCCCGGAACTGCTTTGAAAAGTACTCATCCTTTTTGACGGATTGCGAAATTTTGGTGGCAGCCTCGTTGTTGGTCGCTGCCGTCTTCTTTTCTTCCAATGTTATTGGCATTGTGTGACATTTTCAGCCACCTTCCTCTGTGTATCAAGTCCTATTGACATGCCCGTTGACCTAAGTTGTCCGCTGGCTTCTGGAACTAAGTGTGTTGGCTGCTATCTTGCTCTGCAGACGATAGGGTTCTCTGACAATGTGGCTTGTGAGACATCTGGGGAAACATTTTAAGGGACAAACCCACAATTATAGTGAACACACCCACAATGAAGGTTTACCTCGCCGATTTCCATGGATCCGCGGCGCATTCTTCTTGCTTACGTTTTGGCCTAGGTTAATCTATAGGTTGTACTGAAGATTGGTGAATACCAGCGTCATGCTGACGACGCAATTAATACCATGGAGCCACCACACGCTGACGCCAACGGCGTGAAACGCGGGTGATGGTGACGCTGTGACGAGACGATCGAACGATGCTGATTCCATGCGAAGACCGAAAAAGTTGGGCGCGTCACAATTGCCATGTGGCCAATTCTGACCAATGTACCCAATGGCACAAGCCCAATCAGAAATGGTTTATGGCTCAGGCCATTTGTACGACCGCGTTCCACACCGTGTGAGATTGCCGGCCTTCTGTGCCGCTTATCTTTTTGGCGTTTCTTCGTTTGTGCCACAGTTTATGTTGCCCGCCGTGCCGCAATTGTCAGTGTGGCGACGTGTCATGCGTGGCTGTTCGCGATGAACACATATACGCCCAACGACCTCGTGAACATTACCTGATCCGTGGCGTTGTGTCTAGTACACTCGGCAGGAATGGATCAGGGAGGTAGAGGCATGAGCCTGCAGCCGGCGGTTGGCAGGGACAAGCTTGTGTACCGGTGTGCTTGTGAAAGGGCGTGCAGGTCGCGTCAGAGACCGGAACTGCTTTGAAAAGTACTCGCTCTTTTTGACGGATTGCGAGATTTTAGTGACAGCCTCCTTTTCGTCGCTGCCGTCTTCTTCTTTTCCAATGTTATTGGCATTGTGTGACATTTTCAGCCACGTTCCTCTGTGTGTCTAGTCGCATTGACATGCGCGTTGACCCAAGTTGTCCGCTGGCTTCTGGAACTAAGTGTGTTGGCTGCTATCTTGCTCTGCAGACGATAGGGTTCTCTGACAATTTGGCTTGTGAGACATCTGGGGAGAGATTTTAAGGGATCAACCCACAATTAATGTGAACACACCTACAATGAAGGTTTACCTCGCCGATTTCAATGGATCCGCGGCGCATTCTTCTTGTTTACGTTTTGGCCTAGGTTAATGTATAGGTTGTACTGAAGACTGGTGAATACCAGCGTCATGATGACGACGCAATGAATACCATGGAGCCACCACACGCTGACGTCAACGGTGTGAAACGCGGGTGATGGTGACGTTGTCACGAGACGATCGAACGATGCTGATTCCATGCGCAGACCGAAAAGTTGGGCGCGTCACAATTGCCAAGTTGCCAATTCTGACCAATGTACCTAGGCACAAGCCCGATCGGAATTGGTTTATGGCTCAGGCCATTTGTACGACCGCGTGCCACGCCGTGTTCGATTGCCGACCTTCTGTGCCGCTTATCTTTTTGACGTTTCTTCGTTTGTGCCACAGTTTACGTTGCCCACCGTGCCGCAATTGTCAGTGTGGCGACGTGTCATGCGTGGCTGTTCGCGATAAACACATATACGCCAAACGACCTCGTGACCATCACCTGATCCGTGGCCTTGTGTCTAGGACACTCGGCAGGAATGGATCAGGGAGGTACAGGCGTCAGCCTGCAGCCGGCAGTTGGCGGGGACCAGCTTGTGTACCGGTGCGCTTGTGAAAGGGCGCGCAGGTCGGGTCAGAGCCCGGACTGCTTTGAAAAGTACTCACTCTTTTTGACGGATTGTGAAATTTTGGTGGCAGCCTCGTTTTTGGTCGCTGCCGTCTTCTTCTTTTTCAATGTTATTGGCATTGTGTGACATTTTCAACCACCTTACTCTTTGCATCTAGTCTCTTTCACGTGCGCGTTGACCCAAGTTGTCCGCTTGCTTCTGGAACTAAGTGTGCGTTGGCTGCTATCTTGCTCTGCTAGACGATAGGGTTCTCTGACAATTTGGCATGTGAGACATCTTGGGAAAAAATTTAAGGGACAAACCCACATACAATGTGAACACACCTACAATGAAGGCTTACCTCGCCGATTTCAATGAATCCGCGGCGCTTTCTTCTTGCTTATGTTTTGGCCTATGTTAATGTATAGGTTGTACTGAAGACTGTTGAATACCAGCGTCATGCTGACGACGCAATGAATACCATGGAACCACCACACGCTAACGTCAACAGCGTGAAACGCGGGTGATGGTGACGCTGTGACGAGACGATCGAACGATGCTGATTGAATGAGAAGACAGAAGAAGTTGGGCGCGTCACAATTCCCAAGTTGCCAATTCTGACCAATGTACCCAATGGCACAAGGCCAATCGGAAATGGTTTATGGCTCAGGCCATTTGTACGCCCGCGTGCCACGCCGTGTTCGATTGCCGGCCTTCTGTGCCGCTTATCTTTTTGACGTTTCTTCGTTTGTTCCACAGTTTACGTTGACCGCCGTGCCGCAATTGTCAGTGTGGCGACGTGTCATGCGTGGCTGTTCTCGATAAACACATATACGCCCAACGACCTAGTGAACATCACCTGATCCGTGGCCTTGTGTCTAGGACACTTGCAGGAATGGATCAGGGAGGTAGAGGCGTCAGCCTACTGCCTGCGGTTGGCGGGGACCAGCTTGTGTACCGGTGCGCTTGTGAAAGGGTGCGCAGGTCAGGTCAGAGCCCGGAATTGCTTTGAAAAATACTCATCCTTTTTGACGGATTGCGAAATTTCGGTGGCAGCCTCGTTGTTGGTCGCTGCCGTCTTCTTTTTTTCCAATGTTATTGGCATTCTGTGACATTTTCAGCCACCTTCCTCTGTGTATCTAGTCCCATTGACATGCGCGTTGACCCAAGTTGTCCGCTGGCTTCTGGAACTAAGAGTGTGTTGGCTGCTTATCTTGCTCTGCAGACGATGGCGTTCTTTGAGAATGTGGAATGTGAGACATCTTGGGAAAAAATTTATGGGACAAACCCAGAAACAATGTGAACACACCTACAATGAAGGCTTATCTCGCCGGTTTCAATGGATCCGCGGTGCTTTTTTTTGCTTATGTTTTTGCCTATGTTAATGTATAGGTTGTACTGAAGACTGTTGAATACCAGCGTCACGCTGACGACGCAATGAATACCATGGAACCTCCACACGCTGACGTCAACAGCGTGAAACGCGGGTGATGGTGACGCTGTGACGAGACGATCGAACGATGCTGATTCCATGCGAAGACAGAAGAAGTTGGGCGCGTCACAATTCCCAAGTTGCCAATTCTGACTAATGTACCCAATGGCACAAGGCCAATCGAAAATGGTTTATGGCTCAGACCGTTTGTACGCCCGCGTGCCAGGCCGTGTTCGATTGCCGGCCTTCTGTGCCGCTTATCTTTTTGACGTTTCTTCGTTTGTTCCACAGTTTACGTTGCCCGCCGTGCCGCAATTGTCAGTGTGGCGACGTGTCATGCGTGGCTGTTCTCGATAAACACATATACGCCCAAAGACCTCGTGAACATCACCTGATCCGTGGCCTTGTGTCTAGGCCACTCGGCAGGATTGGATCAGAGAGGTAGAGGCGTCAGCCTGCTCCCGGCGGTTGGTGGGGACCAGCTTGTGTACTGGTGCGCTTGTGAAAGGCCGCGCAATTCAGGTCAGAGCCCGGAACTGCTTTGAAAAGTACTCACTCTTTTTGACGGATTGCGAAATCTTGGTGGTAGCCTCGTTTTTGGTCGCTGCCGTCTTCTTTTTTTTTCAATGTTATTGGCATGGTGTGACATTTTCAGCCACCTTACTCTGTGCATCTATTCTCTTTCACGTGCGCGTTGACCCAAGTTGTCCGCTGGCTTCTAGAACTAAGAGTGTGTTGGCTGCTATCTTGCTCTGCTAGACGATAGGGTTCTCTGACAATGTGGCTTGTGAGACATCTTGGGAAAAAATTTAAGGGACAAACCCACATACAATGTGAACACCCCTACAATGAAGGCTTACCTCGCCGATTTCAATGGATCCGCGGCGCATTCTTCTTGCTTATGTTTTGGCCTAGGTTAATGTATAGGTTGTACTGAAGTCTGTTGAATACGAGCGTCATGCTGACGACGGAATGAATACCATGGAGCCACCACACGCTGACATCAACGGCGTGAAACGCCGGTGATGGTGACGCTCTGACGAGACGATCGAACGATGCTGATTCTATGCGAAGACCGAAGAAGTTGGGCGTGTCACAATTCCCAAGTTGCCAATTCTGACCAATGTACCCAATGGCACAAGGCCAATCGGAAATGGTTTATGGCTCAGGCCTTTTGTACGACCGCGTGCCACGCCGTGTTCGATTGCCGGCCTCGTGTACCGCTTACCTTTTTGACGTTTCTTCGTTTGTGCCACAGTTTACGTTGCCCGCCGTGCCGCAATTGTCAGTGTGGCGACGTGTCATACGTGGCTGTTCGCGATAAACACATATACGCCGAACGACCTAGTGAACATCACCTGATCCGTGGCCTTGTGTCTAGGACACTCGGCAGGAATGGATCAGGGAGGTAGAGGTGTCAGCCTGCTGCCGGCAGTTGGCGGGGACCAGCTTGTGTACCGGTGCGCTTGTGAACGGGCGCGCAGCTCGGGTCAGAGCCCGGAACTGCTTTGAAAAGTACTGACCCTTTTTGACGAATTGCGAAATTTTGGTGGCAGCCTCGTTTTTAGTCGCTGCCGTCTTCTTTTTTTCCAGTGTTATTGGCATTGTGTAGCATATTCAGCCACCTTACTCTTTGCATCTAGTCCCTTTCACGTGCGCGTTGACCCAAGTTGTCGGCTGGCTTCTGGAACTGAGTGTGTGTTGGCTGCTATCTTGCTCTGCAGACGATAGGGTTCTCTGAGAATGTGGCATGCGAGAAATCTTGGGAAAAATTTAGGGGGCAAACCCACAAAGAATGTGAACACACCTGCAATGAAGGCTTACCTCGCCGATTTCAATGTATCCGCGGCGCTTTCTTCTTGCTTACGTTTTGGCCTATGTCAATGTATAGGTTGTACTGAAGACTGTTGAATACCAGCGTCATGCTGACGACGCAATGAATGCCATGGAGCCACCACACGCTGACGCCAACGGTGTGAAACGCGGGTTATGGTGACGCTGTGACGAGACGATCGAACGATGCTGATTCCATGCGAAGGCCGAAAAAGTTGGGCGCGTGACAATTGCCAATTCTGACCAATGTACCCAATGGCACATTCCCAATCGGAAATGGTTTATGGCTCGGACCATTTGTACGACCGCGTGCCACGCCGTCTTCGATTGCCGGCCTTCTGTGCCGCTTATCTTTTTGACGTTTCTTCTTTTTTTCCACAGTTTACGTTGCCCGCCGTGCCGCAATTGTCAGTGTGGCGACGTGTCATGCGTGGCTGTTCGCGATAAACACATATACGCCCAACGACCTAGTGAACATCACCTGATCCGTGGCCTTGTTTCTAGGACACTTGGCAGGAATGGATCAGAGAGGTAGAGGCGTCAGCCTGCTGCCGGAGGTTGGCGGGGACCAGCTTGTGAACCGGTGCGCTTGTCAACGGGCGCACAGGTCGGGTCAGAGCCCGGAACTGCTTTGAAAGGTACTCACCCTTTTTGACGGATTGCGAAATTTTGGTGGCAGCTTCGTTTTCGTCGCTGCCGTCTTCTTTTTTTTCAATGCTATTGCCACTGTGTGACATTTTCAGCCACCTTACTCATTGCATCTAGTTCCTTTCCGTGCGCGTTGACCCAAGTTGTCCGCTGGCTTCTGGAACTAAGAGTGTGTTGGCTGCTATCTTGCTCTGCTAGACGATAGGGTTCTCTGAGAATGTGGCATGCGAGAAATCTTTGGAAAAATTTAGGGGGCAAACCCACAAAGAATGTGAACACACCTGCAATGAAGGCTTACCTCACCGATTTCAATGTATCCGCGGCGCTTTCTTCTTGCTTACGTTTTGGCCTATGTCAATGTATAGGTTGTACTGAAGACTGTTGAATACCAGCGTCATGCTGACGACGCAATGAATGCCATGGAGCCACCACACGCTGATGCCAACGGTGTGAAACGCAGGTTATGGTGACGCTGTGACGAGACTATCGAACGATGCTGATTCCATGCGAAGACCAAAAAAGTTGGGCGCGTCACAACTGCCAAGTTGCCAATTCTGACCAATGTACCCAATGGCACAAGCCCAATCGGAAATGGTTTATGGCTCGGACCATTTGTACGGCCGCGTGCCACGCCGTCTTCGATTGCCGGCCTTCTGTGCCGCTTATCTTTTTGACGTTTCTTCGTTTGTTCCACAGTTTACGTTGCCCGCCGTGCCGCAAATGTCAGTGTGGCGACGTGTCATGCGTGGCTGTTCTCGATAAACACATATACGCCCAACGACCTAGTGAACATCACCTGATCCGTGGCCTTGTGACCAGGACACTCGGCAGGAATGAATCAGGGAGGTAGAGGCGTCAGCCTGCTGCCTGCGGTTGGCGGGACCAGCTTGTGTACCGGTGCGCTTGTGAAAGGGCGCGCAGGTCAGGTCAGAGCCCGGAACTGCTTTGAAAAGTACTCATCCTTTTTGACGGATTGCGAAATTTCGGTGGCAGCCTCGTTGTTGGTCGCTGCCGTCTTCTTTTCTTCCAATGTTATTGGCATTGTGTGACATTTTCAGCCACCTTCCTCTGTGTATCTAGTCCCATTGACATGCCCGTTGACCCAAGTTGTCCGCTGGCTTCTGGAATTAAGAGTGTGTTGGCTGCTATCTTGCTCTGCAGACGATAGGGTTCTCTGACAATGTGGCTTGTGAGACATCTGGCGAAACATTTTTAAGGGACAAACCCACAGTTAATGTGCACACACCTACAATGAAGGTTTACCTCGCCGATTTCAATGGATCCGCGGCGCATTATTCTTGCTTACGTTTTGGCCCAGGGTAATGTATAGGTTGTACTGAAGACTGTTGAAAACCAGTGTCATGCTGACCACGCAATGAATACCATGGAGCCACCACAGGCTGACGCCAACGGCGTGAAACGCGGGTGATGGTGACGCCGTGACAAGACGATCGAACGATGCTGATTCCATGCGAAGACCGAAAAAGTTGGGCGCGTCACTATTGCCAAGTTGCCAATTCTGACCAATGTACCCAATGGCACAAGCCCAATCGGAAAGTGTTTATGGCTCAGGCCATTTGCACGACCGCGTGCCACGCCGCGTTCTTTTGCCGGCCTTCTGTGCCGCTTATCTTTTTGACGTTTCTTCGTTTGTTCCACAGTTTACGTTGCTCGCCGTCCCGCAATTGTCAGTGTGTTGACGTGTCATGCATGGCTGTTCGCGATAAGCACATATACGCCCAACCACCTAGTGAACATCACCTGATACGTGGCCTTGTGTCTAGGACACTCGGCAGGAGTGGATCAGGGAGGTAGAGGCGTCAGCCTGCTGCCGGCGGTTGGCGGGGACCAGCTTGTGTACGGGTGCGCTTGTGAAAGGGCGCGCTGGTCGGGTCAGAGCCCGGAACGGCTTTGAAAAGTACTCATCCTTTTTGACGGATTGCGAAATTTTGGTGGCAGCCTCGTTTTTGGTCGCGCCGTCTTCTTTTTCTCCAATGTTATTGGCATTGTGTAACATTTTCAACCACCTTCCTCTCTGTATCTAGTCCCATTGACATGCGCGTTGACCCCAGTTGTCCGCTGGCTTCTGGAACTAAGAGTGTGTTGGCTGCTATCTTGCTCTCCAGACGGTATGGTTCTCTGACAATGTGGCTTGTGAGACATCTGGAGAACCATTTTAAGGGACAAAACCACAATTAATGTGAACACACCTACAATGAAGGTTTACCTCGCCGATTACAATGGATCCGCGGCGCATTCTTCTTGCTTACGTTTTGGCCAGGGTAATGTATAGGTTGTACTGAAGACTATTGAATGTCAGCGTCATGCTGACGACGCAATGAATGTCATGGAGCCACCATACGCTGACGCCAACGGCGTGAAACGCGGGTGATGGTGACGCTGGGACGAGACGATCGAACGATGCTGATTCCATGCGAAGACCGAAAAAATTGGGCGCGTCACAATTGCCAATTCTGACCAATGTACCCAACGGCACAAGCCCAATCGGAAATGGTTTATGGCTCAGACCATTTGTACGACCGCGTGCCACGCCGTGTTCGATTGCCGGCCTTCTGTGCCGCTTATCTTTTTGACGTTTCTTTGTTTGTTCCACAGTTCACGTTGCCCGCCGTGCCGCAATTGTCAGTGTGGCGACGTGTCATGTGTGGCTGTTCGCGATAAACACATATACGCCCAACGACCTAGTGAACATCACCTGATCCGTGGCCCTTTGTCTAGGACACTCGGCAGGAATGGATCAGGGAGGTAGAGGCGTCAGGCTGCTGCCGGCGGCTGGCGGGGACCAGCTTGTGTACCGGTGCGCTTGTGAAAGGGCGCGCAGGTCGGGTCAGAGCCCGGAACTGCTTTGAAAAGTACTCATCCTTTTTGACGGATTGCGAAATTTTGGTGGCAGCCTCGTTTTCGGTCGCTGCTGTCTTCATTTTTCCAATGTTATTGGCAATGTGTAACACTTTCAGCCAGCTTCCTCTGTGTATCTAGTCCCATTGACGTGCGCGTTGACCCAAGTTGTCCGCTGGCTTCTGGAACTGAGTGTGTGTTGGCTGCTTTCTTGCTCTGCAGACGATAGGGTTCTCTGACAATGTGGCTCCTGAGACATCTGGGGAAACATTTTAAGGGACAAACCCACAATTAATGTGAACACACCTACAATGAAGGTTTACCTCGCCGATTTCAATAGATCCGTGGCGCATTCTTCTTGCTTACATTTTGGCCTAGATTAATGTATAGGTTGTACTGAAGACTGTTGAATACCAGCGTCATGCTGACCACGCAATGAATACCATGGAGCCACCACAGGCTGACGCCAACGGCGTGGAACGCGGGTGATGGTGACGCTGTGACGAGACGATCGAGCGATGCTGATTCCATGCGAAGACCGAAAAAGTTGGGCGCGTCACAATTGCCAAGTTGCCAATTCTGACCAATGTACCCAATGGCACAAGCCCAATCGGAAAGGGTTTATGGCTCAGGCCATTTGCACGACCGCGTGCCACGCCGTGTTCGATTGCCGGCCTTCTGTGCCGCTTATCTTTTTGACGTTTCTTCGTTTGTTCCACAGTTTACGTTGCCCGCCGTGCCGCAATTGTCAGTGTGGCGACGTGTCATGTGTGGCTGTTCGCGATAAACACATATACGCCCAACGACCTAGTGAGCATCACCTGATCCGTGGCCTTGTGTCTAGGACACTCGGCAGGAATGGATCAGGGAGGTAGAGGCGACAGCCTGCTGCCGGCGGTTGGCGGGGACCAGCTTGTGTACCGGTGCGCTTGTGAAAGGGCGCGCAGTTCGGGGCAGAGCCCGGAACTGCTTTGAAAAGTACTCATCCTTTTTGACGGATTGCGAAATTTTGGTGGCAGCCTAGTTTTTGGTCGCTGCCGTCTTCTTTTTTTCCAATCAGAGCCCGGAACTGCTTTGAAAAGTACTCATCCTTTTTGACGGATTGCGAAATTTTGGTGGCAGCCTAGATTTTGGTCGCTGCCGTCTTCTTTTTTTCCAATGTTATTGGCATTGTGTAACATTTTGATTTGATTTGATTTGATTTGATTTATTGATCTCCATTTACACACACATATGTACAGAGGAGTGGTAAATGGAGGTGGATGAGGGAAAAAAGCCGCACAGACGCGGCTTGAGGTAACCTCACCCCCTTAGGTACAATATGGCTGCATGGGGTAACACATCAAGCGCCTTATAAATTACATTTATCTAGTGGCCATAAAACATTGCAGTTATACAATATATGAAAGAACAGTGAAATATTTCCACAATAACAATTCAAAACACACTGCGGCATTGAAATAAATAAATGATATACATGTGGTAACATAGACAAAAAAAAAGAGGAACATAACACACATTATTAATCATTAACAAACGTGCTCTAAAGAAGTGAAGGCAATAGAGTTTTAAATTCTGACAGTGATAAATCCTGTAAATTGAAGCCTGCTCTGTCGTATAAATTCAGTAATCTTGGAAGGTTGTTACACTACATTTGACAACCGTAGTTAGTTCTAGAGCGCGGAACCTTCCAGACTTCAGGTGTACGAGTTGAATAACGGTATGAATTGACGGATAGATTTGCAAGTTCTGCAAGTAAAGTATTGTTACGTTTGGTATTAAGGTAATACTCGCGTAATAGTCTGCAGTCATAGATCTTATGGTCTGTCGCAATGTTGTATTTCTTGAACAGGTTTTCAGTATGGGCGGCAAACGGTACGTTAGCGATGACACGTATTATTTTCTTCTGCATACGAAATAATTTACTCAAATTACATTCAGTTGTGGTGCCCCATACAAGATGCCCATAATGTATGGGAGACACGAATAAGGCATTATAAATTAATAATTTTACAGAGACGGGTAAAGTATATCTGTAGCGATTTAAAACACCTGTTATGCGGCTAAGGTTTTGGAGTACAAAGCTTACATGGTCGTCCCATTGCATGGTACTCGTGAAGTGTACCCCTAACACCTTTGCAGAAAGAGTGAGTTCTATATTTGTGCATCTATACAATAATGTTAGATCTGGACGAAGAAGACTCATGCCTTTGGTATGAAAAATTACGGCCTTTGTTTTCGCCGTATTTACTTTTAGACAGTTCTCAGTGGACCAATAGAATAGGCTGCGCAAGAAGTCATTTGCCATACTAATTGAATTGGTAGAAGAACCGGACGAGATTAAAACACTTGTGTCATCTGCGTAAATTATAAATTTTGCCTTTTCGTAGATGGAAGTAATATCGTTAGCATATAAGTTAAACAGCAACGGGCCCAAAATGCTACCCTGTGGGACGCCACAAAGTATTTCTTTGGTTACCGATGTATTGTGGCCTACAGAAACAAACTGGCGTCTGTTATTAAGATAAGATTTTAATAATTGAAGTGGAATGCCTCTAATCTCATATTTCTCTAGTTTGTAGAATAAAATTGAATGGAATTTGTGGAATAAGGGCTTTATTGAAAAGGGGCACATACCTCGTGGCCCATCTCCAGTGACGCAAATGCTCATCACGGAAGTTCATTTTAGCTTGGCACACACCTAGTTTTGTATACCCAGTTATGCAAGTGGAAATAAGCTTGGTTGGTTGAAGAGAAGCACATGGCAGTGACACCTATGCGGTGAACGACATTTACGTCAAAGGCGTACAATGAATCTGGCACTAGCCTGCTCTCACCCATGGAGTGATGCAAGTGTGGCGGAGCCCGTTTTTTGAAGGAAAGCACATGAAAACTGTATCCTTTTCGGTTACACTGATTGCCGTTATATACGTCCACTGAACTGTGGCACGTACCCAGTCTCGGCAACGCATTTAAATGAGGTTACATTGACTTTATGAAAGATCTACATGTAATCAGCGAAATATAGCCAGGAAAACACGTTCGCGTTAAATGGGTCCGCTTAAGAGAGGCGCATATGCAATGTCACATACCTAGGCCACAACCTGTTCCACCTATAGGCTTGTAATGCCGTTTCGCCATGAAAACAGCCCTTTATTATTGATATAGTGAGGAGATAGTAAACGGCCCGATGTTACATGTAGGTGAGAAAGGAGAGAAAGTCCACGAACTGCCCTAATGATGTCCAACCGTCGTTTTCGTGACGACCCCCAGATATTCAGCTAATAGCACTACAACCTGGGCCAAATACACTTTAAACCCGCAGTGCTGGAGAAACGCTGCACACCTACCTGGACTCATGACATTCATATGCCTGTATAACCTTGCTCTGTCACCCTTCGGGGTAGCCGAGTACCTAAGGCGCTAGTATACTCGGCTTGAAATTACGGGCTAATCCCCTGCTCCGGAGATTGCAGTTTGAATGGAGGCACACTGCGAAGACGCCCGTGTGCATCGTAGCGCACGTTAAAGATCCCCAGTTGGGCAAAATTCTTCGTAGACCTCCACTACGGCGTCCGTGTGACGTAAACCCCCCCCCCCCCGCCCTATTGGCGATAAAACTATCGTTACTCTACCCCGTTTTTTCCGAAACTATTCTTTTCTCGAGCTTGTTAAAAAAAACGCCTATTTTTTGCCACAGCGATCGGCCCATGTGGCTAACAAAGACCTTACGTACCAGTGAGAGTAGACGGAATGGTCAAATCATGGTTGCACGAACACCTTTCTTTTTCTATAATAGACTACTTGACAGATCTTCCTTTTTTACTACATTGAAGTGCGGCTCATACGTAGCGCTACATGTTGGGGTCAACAAGCTTTATTGAAAAGGGGCACATACCTCGTGGACAATAAAGTTTATTCACTCACTCACTCACATACCTCGTGGCCCATCTCCAGTGACGCAAATACTCATCACGGAAGTTCATTTTAGCTTGGCACACACCTAGTTTTGTATACCCAGTTATGCAAGTGGAAATGAGCTTGGTTGGTTGAAGAGAAGCACATGGCAGTGACACCTATGCGGTGACCGAGATTTACGTGAAAGACGCACAATAATCTGGAACTAGCCTGCTTTCATGTATTCACTGATGCAAGTCTGGCGGAGCCCGTTTTTTGAAGGAAAGCACATGAAAACCGTATCCTTTTCAGTTACACTGATTGCCGTTATATACGTCAACTGAACTGTGGCACGTACCCAGTCTCGGCAACGCATTAAAATGAGGTTACATTGACTTTATGAAAGATCTATATGTAATCAGTGAAATATAGCCAGGAAAACACGTTCGCACCAAATGGGTCCGCTTAAGAGAGGCGCATATGCAATGTCACATACCTAGGACACAACGTGTTCCACCTATAGGCTAGTAATGCCGTTTCGCAATGAAAACAGCCCTTCATTATTGATATAGTGAGGAGATAGTAAACGGCCCGATGTTACATGTACGCGAGAAAGGAGAGAAAGTCCACGAACTGCCCTAATGATGTCAAACCGTTGTTTTCGTGACGACCCCCAGATATTCAGCTAATAGCTCTACAACCTGGGCCAAATACACTTTAAACCCGCAGTGCTGGAGAAACGCTGCACACCTACCTGGACTCATGACATTCATATGCCTGTATAACCTTACTCTGTTACCCTTCGGGGTAGCCGAGTACCTAAGGCGCTAGTATACTTGGCTCGAAATTGCGGGCTAATCCCCGGCTCCGGAGATTGCAGTTTGAATGGAGGCACACTGCGAAGACGCCCGTGTGCATCGTAGCGCACGTTAAAGATCCCCAGTTGGGCAAAATTCTCCGTAGACCTCCACTACGGCGTTCGTGTGACGTAAACCCCCCCCCCCCCCCCCCCTATTGGCGATAAAACTATCGTTACTCTCCCCCGTTTTTTCCGAAACTATTCTTTTCTCGAGCTTGTTAAAAAAACGCCTATTTTTTGCCACAGCGAGCGGCCCATGTGGCTAACAATGACCTTACGTACCAGTGAGAGTAGACGGAATGGTCAAATCATGGTTGCACGAACACCTTTCTTTTTCTATAATAGACTACTTGACAGATCTTCCTTTTTCACTACATTGAAGTGCGGCTCATACGTAGCGCTACATGTTGGGGTCAACAAGCTTTATTGAAAAGGGGCACATACCTCGTGGCCCATCTCCAGTGACGCAAATGCTCACCACGGAAGTTCATTTTAGCTTGGCACACACCTAGTTTTGTACACCCAGTTATGCAAGTGGAAATGAGCTTGGTTGGTTGAAGAGAAGCACATGGCAGTGACACCTATGCGGTGACCGACATTTACGTCAAAGGCATAGAATGAATCTGGCACTAGCCTGCTCTCACCCATTGAGTGATGCAAGTGTGGCGGAGCCCGTTTTGGAAGGAGAGCACATGAAAACTGTATCCTTTTGAGTTACACTGATTGCCGTTATATACGTCCACTGAACTGTGGCACGTACCCAGTCTCGGCAACGCATTTAAATGAGGTTACATTGACTTTATGAAAGATCTATATGTAATCAGGGAAATATAGCCAGGAAAACACGTTCGCGTCAAATGGGTCAGCTAAGAGAGGCGCATATGCATATCACATACCTAGGACACAACCTGTTCCGCCTATAGGCTAGTAATGCCGTTTCGCCATGAAAACAGCCCCTCATTATTGATATAGTGAGGGGATAGTGGATGGCCCGATGGTACATGTAGGCGAGAAAGCAGAGAAAATGCACGAACTGCCCTAATGATGTCAAACCGTCGCTTTCGTGACGACCCCCAGATATTCAGCTAATAGCTCTACAACCTGGGCCAAATACGCTTTAAACCCGCAGTGCTGGAGAAACGCTGCACACCTAGCTGGACTCATGACATTCATATGCCTGTATAACCTTACTCTGTCACCCTTCGGGGTAGCCGAGTACCTAAGGCGCTAGTATACTTGGCTCGAAATTGCGGGCTAATCCCCGGCACCGGAGATTGCAGTTTGAATGGAGGCACACTGCGAAGACGCCCGTGTGCATCGTAGCGCACGTTAAAGATCCCCAGTTGGGCAAAATTCTCCGTAGACCTCCACTACGGCGTCCGTGTGACGTAAAACCACCCCCCCCCCCCTATTGGCGATAAAACTATCGTTACCCTACCCCGTTTTTTCCGAAACTATTCTTTTTTCGAGCTTGTTAAAAAAAAAACGCCTATTTTTTGCCACAGCGAGCGGCCCATGTGGCTAACAATGACCTTACGTACCAGTGAGAGTCGACGGAATGGTCAAATCATGGTTCCACGAACACCTTTCTTTTTCTGTAATAGACTACTTGACAGATCTTCCTTTTTCACTACATTGAAGTGCGGTTCAATGTAGCGCTACATGTTGGGGTGAACAAGCTTTATTGAAAAGGGGCACATACCTCGTGGCCCATCTCCAGTGACGCAAATGCTCATCACGGAAGTTCATTTTAGCTTGGCACACACCTAGTTTTGTACACCCACTTATGCAAGTGGAAATGAGCTTGGTTGGTTGAAGAGAAGCACATGGCAGTGACACCTATGCGGTGACCGAGATTTACGTCAAAGACGCACAATAATATGGAACTAGCCTGCTTTCATGTATTCACTGATGCAAGTCTGGCGGAGCCCGTTCTTTGAAGAAAAGCACATGAAAACTGTCTCCTTTTCAGTTACACTGATTGCCGTTACCCACGTTCACTAAATTGTAGCACGTACCGTCTCGGCAACGCATTTAAATGAGGTTACATTGACTTTATGAAAGATCTACATGTAATCAGCGAAATATAGCCATAAAGCTGGTTCGTGTCAAATGGGTCAGCTAAGAGAGGCGCATATGCATATCACATACCTAGGACACAACCTGTTCCGCCCATAGGCTAGTAATGCCGTTTCGCCATGAAAACAGCCCCTCATTATTGATATAGTGAGGGGATAGTGGATGGCCCGATGGTACATGTAGGCGAGAAAGCTGAGAAAATCCACGAACTGCCCTAATGATGTCAAACCGTCGCTTTCGGGACGAGCCCCAGATATTCAGCTAATAGCTCTACAACCTGGGCCAAATACACTTTAAACCCGCAGTGCTGGAGAAACGCTGCACACCTACCTGGACTCATGACATTCATATGCCTGTATAACCTTACTCTGTTACCCTTCGGGGTAGCCGAGTACCTAAGGCGCTAGTATACTTGGCTCGAAATTGCGGGCTAATCCCCGGCTCCGGAGATTGCAGTTTGAATGGAGGCACACTGCGAAGACGCCCGTGTGCATCGTAGCGCACGTTAAAGATCCCCAGTTGGGCAAAATTCTCCGTAGACCTCCAGTACGGCGTCCGTGTGACGTAAACCCCCCCCCGCTATTGGCGATAAAACTATCGTTACTCTACCCCGTTTTTTCCGAAACTATTCTTTTCACGAGCTTGTTAAAAAAAAACGCCTATTTTTTGCCACAGCGAGCGGCCCATGTGGCTAACAATGACCTTACGTACCAGTGAGAGTAGACGGAATGGTCAAATCATGGTTGCACGAACACCTTTCTTTTTCTGTAATAGACTACTTGACAGATCTTCCTTTTTCACTACATTGAAGTGCGGTTCAATGTAGCGCTACATGTTGGGGTGAACAAGCTTTATTGAAAAGGGGCACATACCTCGTGGCCCATCTCCAGTGACGCAAATGCTCATCACGGAAGTTCATTTTAGCTTGGCACACACCCAGTTTTGTACACCCAGTTACGCAAGTGGAAATGAGCTTGGTTGGTTGAAGAGAAGCACATGGCAGTGACACCTATGCGGTGACCGAGATTTACGTCAAAGACGCACAATAATCTTGAACTAGCCTGCTTTCATGTATTCACTGATGCAAGTCTGGCGGAGCCCGTTTTTTGAAGAAAAGCACATGAAAACTGTATCCTTTTCAGTTACACTGATTGCCGTTATATACGTCCACTGAACTGTGGCACCTACCCAGTCTCGACAACGCATTTAAATGAGGCTACATTGACTTTATGAAACATCTATATGTAATCAGCGAAATATAGCCAGGAAAACACGTTCGCGTCAAATGGGTCCGCTTAAGAGAGGCGCATATGCAATGTCACATACCTAGGCCACATCCTGTTCCGCCTATAGGCTAGTAATGCCGTTTCGCCATGAAAACAGCCCCTCATTATTGATATAGTGAGGGGATAGTGGATGGCCCGATGGTACATGTAGGCGAGAAAGCAGAGAAAATCCACGAACTGCCCTAATGATGTCAAACCGTCGCTTTCGGGACGAGCCCCAGATATTCAGCTAATAGCTCTACAACCTGGGCCAAATACACTTTAAACCCGCAGTGCTGGAGAAACGCTGCACACCTACCTGGACTCATGACATTCATATGCCTGTATAACCTTACTCTGTTACCCTTCGGGGTAGCCGAGTACCTAAGGCGCTAGTATACTTGGCTCGAAATTGCGGGCTAATCCCCGGCTCCGGAGATTGCAGTTTGAATGGAGGCACACTGCGAAGACGCCCGTGTGCATCGTAGCGCACGTTAAAGATCCCCAGTTGGGCAAAATTCTCCGTAGACCTCCACTACGGCGTCCGTGTGACGTAAAACCACCCCCCCCCCCTTTTGGCGATAAAACTATCGTTACTCCACCCCGTTTTTTCCGAAACTATTCTTTTCTCGAGCTTGTTAAAAAAACGCCTATTTTTTGCCACAGCGAGCGGGCCATGTGGCTAACAATGACCTTACGTACCAGTGAGAGTCGACGGAATGGTCAAATCATGGTTGCACGAACACCTTTCTTTTTCTGTAATAGACTACTTGACAGATCTTCCTTTTTCACTACATTGAAGTGCGGCCCATACGTAGCGCTACATGTTGGGGTCAACAAGCTTTATTGAAAAGGGGCACATACCTCGTGGCCCATCTCCAGTGACGCAAATGCTCATCACGGAAGTTCATTTTAGCTTGGCACACACCCAGTTTTGTACACCCAGTTATGCAAGTGGAAATGAGCTTGGTTGGTTGAAGAGAAGCACATGGCAGTGACACCTATGCGGTGACCGAGATTTACGTCAAAGACGCACAATAATCTTGAACTAGCCTGCTTTCATGTATTCACTGATGCAAGTCTGGCGGAGCCCGTTTTTTGAAGAAAAGCACATGAAAACTGTATCCTTTTCAGTTACACTGATTGCCGTTATATACGTCCACTGAACTGTGGCACCTACCCAGTCTCGACAACGCATTTAAATGAGGTTACATTGACTTTATGAAACATCTATATGTAATCAGCGAAATATAGCCAGGAAAACACGTTCGCGTCAAATGGGTCCGCTTAAGAGAGGCGCATATGCAATGTCACATACCTAGGCCACATCCTGTTCCACCTATAGGCTAGTAATGCCGTTTCGCCATGAAAACAGCCCTTTATTATTGATATAGTGAGGAGATACTAAACGGCCCGATGTTACATGTAGGCGAGAAAGGAGAGAAAGTCCACGAACTGCCCTAATGATGTCAAACCGTCGTTTTCGTGACGACCCCCAGATATAAAGCTAATAGCTCTACAACCTGGCCCAAATACACTTTAAACCCGCAGTGCTGGAGAAACGCTGCACACCTACCTGGACTCATGACATTCATATGCCTGTATAACCTTACTCTGTTACCCTTCGGGGTAGCCGAGTACCTAAGGCGCTAGTATACTTGGCTCGAAATTGCGGGCTAATCCCCGGCTCCGGAGATTGCAGTTTGAATGGAGGCACACTGCGAAGACGCCCGTGTGCATCGTAGCGCACGTTAAAGATCCCCAGTTGGGCAAAAGTCTCCGTAGACCTCCACTACGGCGTCCATGCGACGTAAAACCACCCCCCCCCCCCCGCTTTTGGCGATAAAACTATCGTTACTCCACCCCGTTTTTTCCGAAACTATTCTTTTCTCGAGCTTGTTAAAAAAACGCCTATTTTTTGCCACAGCGAGCGGGCCATGTGGCTAACAATGACCTTACGTACCAGTGAGAGTCGACGGAATGGTCAAATCATGGTTGCACGAACACCTTTCTTTTTCTATAATAGACTACTTGACAGATCTTCCTTTTTCACTACATTGAAGTGCGGCCCATACGTAGCGCTACATGTTGGGGTCAACAAGCTTTATTGAAAAGGGGCACATGCCTCGTGGCCCATCTCCAGTGACGCAAATGCTCATCACGGAAGTTCATTTTAGCTTGGCACACACCTAGTTTTGTACACCCACTTATGCAAGTGGAAATGAGCTTGGTTGGTTGAAGAGAAGCACATGGCAGTGACACCTATGCGGTGACCGAGATTTACGTCAAAGACGCACAATAATATGGAACTAGCCTGCTTTCATGTATTCACTGATGCAAGTCTGGCGGAGCCCGTTCTTTGAAGAAAAGCACATGAAAACTGTCTCCTTTTCAGTTACACTGATTGCCGTTACACACGTTCACTAAATTGTAGCACGTACCGTCTCGGCAACGCATTTAAATGAGGTTACATTGACTTTATGAACGATCTACATGTAATCAGCGAAATATAGCCATAAAGCTGGTTCGTGTCAAATGGGTCAGCTAAGAGAGGCGCATATGCATATCACATACCTAGGACACAACCTGTTCCGCCTATAGGCTAGTAATGCCGTTTCGCCATGAAAACAGCCCCTCATTATTGATATAGTGAGGAGATAGTAAACGGCCCGATGGTACATGTAGGCGAGAAAGCAGAGAAAATCCACGAACTGCCCTAATGATGTCAAACCGTCGCTTTCGGGACGAGCCCCAGATATTCAGCTAATAGCTCTACAACCTGGGCCAAATACACTTTAAACCCGCAGTGCTGGAGAAACGCTGCACACCTACCTGGACTCATGACATTCATATGCCTGTATAACCTTACTCTGTTACCCTTCGGGGTAGCCGAGTACCTAAGGCGCTAGTATACTTGGCTCGAAATTGCGGGCTAATCCCCGGCTCCGGAGATTGCAGTTTGAATGGAGGCACACTGCGAAGACGCCCGTGTGCATCGTAGCGCACGTTAAAGATCCCCAGTTGGGCAAAATTCTCCGTAGACCTCCACTACGGCGTCCGTGTGACGTAAACCCCCCCCCGCTATTGGCGATAAAACTATCGTTACTCTAACCCGTTTTTTCCGAAACTATTCTTTTCACGAGCTTGTTAAAAAAAACGCCTATTTTTTGCCACAGCGAGCGGCCCATGTGGCTAACAATGACCTTACGTACCAGTGAGAGTAGACGGAATGGTCAAATCATGGTTGCACGAACACCTTTCTTTTTCTGTAATAGACTACTTGACAGATCTTCCTTTTTCACTACATTGAAGTGCGGTTCAATGTAGCGCTACATGTTGGGGTGAACAAGCTTTATTGAAAAGGGGCACATACCTCGTGGCCCATCTCCAGTGACGCAAATGCTCATCACGGAAGTTCATTTTAGCTTGGCACACACCCAGTTTTGTACACCCAGTTACGCAAGTGGAAATGAGCTTGGTTGGTTGAAGAGAAGCACATGGCAGTGACACCTATGCGGTGACCGAGATTTACGTCAAAGACGCACAATAATCTTGAACTAGCCTGCTTTCATGTATTCACTGATGCAAGTCTGGCGGAGCCCGTTTTTTGAAGAAAAGCACATGAAAACTGTATCCTTTTCAGTTACACTGATTGCCGTTATATACGTCCACTGAACTGTGGCACCTACCCAGTCTCGACAACGCATTTAAATGAGGCTACATTGACTTTATGAAACATCTATATGTAATCAGCGAAATATAGCCAGGAAAACACGTTCGCGTCAAATGGGTCCGCTTAAGAGAGGCGCATATGCAATGTCACATACCTAGGCCACATCCTGTTCCGCCTATAGGCTAGTAATGCCGTTTCGCCATGAAAACAGCCCCTCATTATTGATATAGTGAGGGGATAGTGGATGGCCCGATGGTACATGTAGGCGAGAAAGCAGAGAAAATCCACGAACTGCCCTAATGATGTCAAACCGTCGCTTTCGGGACGAGCCCCAGATATTCAGCTAATAGCTCTACAACCTGGGCCAAATACACTTTAAACCCGCAGTGCTGGAGAAACGCTGCACACCTACCTGGACTCATGACATTCATATGCCTGTATAACCTTACTCTGTTACCCTTCGGGGTAGCCGAGTACCTAAGGCGCTAGTATACTTGGCTCGAAATTGCGGGCTAATCCCCGGCTCCGGAGATTGCAGTTTGAATGGAGGCACACTGCGAAGACGCCCGTGTGCATCGTAGCGCACGTTAAAGATCCCCAGTTGGGCAAAATTCTCCGTAGACCTCCACTACGGCGTCCGTGTGACGTAAAACCACCCCCCCCCCCCCCTTTTGGCGATAAAACTATCGTTACTCCACCCCGTTTTTTCCGAAACTATTCTTTTCTCGAGCTTGTTAAAAAAACGCCTATTTTTTGCCACAGCGAGCGGGCCATGTGGCTAACAATGACCTTACGTACCAGTGAGAGTCGACGGAATGGTCAAATCATGGTTGCACGAACACCTTTCTTTTTCTGTAATAGACTACTTGACAGATCTTCCTTTTTCACTACATTGAAGTGCGGCCCATACGTAGCGCTACATGTTGGGGTGAACAAGCTTTATTGAAAAGGGGCACATACCTCGTGGCCCATCTCCAGTGACGCAAATGCTCATCACGGAAGTTCATTTTAGCTTGGCACACACCCAGTTTTGTACACCCAGTTACGCAAGTGGAAATGAGCTTGGTTGGTTGAAGAGAAGCACATGGCAGTGACACCTATGCGGTGACCGAGATTTACGTCAAAGACGCACAATAATATGGAACTAGCCTGCTTTCATGTATTCACTGATGCAAGTCTGGCGGAGCCCGTTTTTTGAAGAAAAGCACATGAAAACTGTATCCTTTTCAGTTACACTGATTGCCGTTATATACGTCCACTGAACTGTGGCACCTACCCAGTCTCGACAACGCATTTAAATGAGGCTACATTGACTTTATGAAACATCTATATGTAATCAGCGAAATATAGCCAGGAAAACACGTTCGCGTCAAATGGGTCCGCTTAAGAGAGGCGCATATGCAATGTCACATACCTAGGCCACATCCTGTTCCGCCTATAGGCTAGTAATGCCGTTTCGCCATGAAAACAGCCCTTTATTATTGATATAGTGAGGAGATAGTAAACGGCCCGATGTTACATGTAGGCGAGAAAGGAGAGAAAGTCCACGAACTGCCCTAATGATGTAAAACCGTCGTTTTCGTGACGACCCCCAGATATAAAGCTAATAGCTCTACAACCTGGCCCAAATACACTTTAAACCCGCAGTGCTGGAGAAACGCTGCACACCTACCTGGACTCATGACATTCATATGCCTGTATAACCTTACTCTGTTACCCTTCGGGGTAGCCGAGTACCTAAGGCGCTAGTATACTTGGCTCGAAATTGCGGGCTAATCCCCGGCTCCGGAGATTGCAGTTTGAATGGAGGCACACTGCGAAGACGCCCGTGTGCATCGTAGCGCACGTTAAAGATCCCCAGTTGGGCAAAATTCTCCGTAGACCTCCACTACGGCGTCCATGCGACGTAAAACCACCCCCCCCCCCCTTTTGGCGATAAAACTATCGTTACTCCACCCCGTTTTTTCCGAAACTATTCTTTTCTCGAGCTTGTTAAAAAAACGCCTATTTTTTGCCACAGCGAGCGGGCCATGTGGCTAACAATGACCTTACGTACCAGTGAGAGTCGACGGAATGGTCAAATCATGGTTGCACGAACACCTTTCTTTTTCTATAATAGACTACTTGACAGATCTTCCTTTTTCACTACATTGAAGTGCGGCCCATACGTAGCGCTACATGTTGGGGTCAACAAGCTTTATTGAAAAGGGGCACATGCCTCGTGGCCCATCTCCAGTGACGCAAATGCTCATCACGGAAGTTCATTTTAGCTTGGCACACACCTAGATTTGTACACCCACTTATGCAAGTGGAAATGAGCTTGGTTGGTTGAAGAGAAGCACATGGCAGTGACACCTATGCGGTGACCGAGATTTACGTCAAAGACGCACAATAATATGGAACTAGCCTGCTTTCATGTATTCACTGATGCAAGTCTGGCGGAGCCCGTTCTTTGAAGAAAAGCACATGAAAACTGTCTCCTTTTCAGTTACACTGATTGCCGTTACACACGTTCACTAAATTGTAGCACGTACCGTCTCGGCAACGCATTTAAATGAGGTTACATTGACTTTATGAACGATCTACATGTAATCAGCGAAATATAGCCAGGAAAACACGTTCGCGTCAAATGGGTCCGCTTAAGAGAGGCGCATATGCAATGTCACATACCTAGGCCACAACCTGTTCCACCTATAGGCTAGTAATGCCGTTTCGCCATGAAAACAGCCCTTTATTATTGATATAGTGAGGAGATAGTAAACGGCCCGATGTTACATGTAGGCGAGAAAGGAGAGAAAGTCCACGAACTGCCCTAATGATGTAAAACCGTCGTTTTGGTGACGACCCCCAGATTTTAAAGCTAATAGCTCTACAACCTGGCCCAAATACACTTTAAACCCGCAGTGCTGGAGAAACGCTGCACACCTACCTGGACTCATGACATTCATATGCCTGTATGACCTTACTCTGTTACCCTTCGGGGTAGCCGAGTACCTAAGGCGCTAGTATACTTGGCTCAAAATTGCGGGCTAATCCCCGGCTCCGGAGATTGCAGTTTGAATGGAGGCACACTGCGAAGACGCCCGTGTGCATCGTAGCGCACGTTAAAGATCCCCAGTTGGGCAAAATTCTCCGTAGACCTCCACTACGGCGTCCGTGTGACGTAAACCCCCCCCCCCCCTATTGGCGATAAAACTATCGTTACTCTACCCCGTTTTTTCCGAAACTCTTCTTTTCTCGTGCTTGTTAAAAAAACGCCTATTTTTTGCCACAGCGAGCGGCCCATGTGGCTAACAATGACCTTACGTACCAGTGAGAGTAGACGGAATGGTCAAATCATGGTTGCACGAACACCTTTCTTTTTCTGTAATAGACTACTTGACAGATCTTCCTTTTTCACTACATTGAAGTGCGGCTCATACGTAGCGCTACATGTTGGGGTCAACAAGCTTTATTGAAAAGGGGCACATACCTCGTGGCCCATCTCCAGTGACGCAAATGCTCATCACGGAAGTTCATTTTAGCTTGGCACACACCTAGTTTTGTACACCCAGTTATGCAAGTGGAAATGAGCTTGGTTGGTTGAAGAGAAGCACATGGCAGTGACACCTATGCGGTGACTGAGATTTACGTCAAAGACGCACAGTAATCTGGAACTAGCCTGCTTTCATGTATTCACTGATGCAAGTCTGGCGGAGCCCGTTTTTTGAAGAAAAGCACATGAAAACTGTCTCCTTTTCAGTTACACTGATTGCCGTTACATACGTTCACTAAATTGTGGCACGTACCGTCTCGGCAATGCATTTAAATGAGGTTACATTGACTTTATGAAAGATCTACATGTAATCAGCGAAATATAGCCATAAAGCAGGTTCGTGTCAAATGGGTCAGCTAAGAGAGGCGCATATGCAATGTCACATACCTAGGCCACAACCTGTTCCACCTATAGGCTAGTAATGCCGTTTCGCCATGAAAACAGCTCTTTATTATTGATATAGTGAGGAGATAGTAAACGGCCCGATGTTAAATGTAGGCGAGAAAGGAGAGAAAGTCCACGAACTGCCCTAATGATGTCAAACCGTCGTTTTCGTGACGACCCCCAGATTTTAAAGCTAATAGCTCTACAACCTGGCCCAAATACACTTTAAACCCGCAGTGCTGGAGAAACGCTGCACGCCGACCTGGACTCATGACATTCATATGCCTGTATAACCTTACTCTGTTACCCTTCGGGGTAGCCGAGTACCTAAGGCGCTAGTATACTTGGCTCGAAATTGCGGGCTAATCCCCGGCTCCGGAGATTGCAGTTTGAATGGAGGCACACTGCGAAGACGCCCGTGCGCATCGTAGCGCACGTTAAAGATCCCCAGTTGGGCAAAATTCTCCTTAGACCTCCACTACGGCGTCTGTGTGACGTAAAACCACCCCCCCCCCTATTGGCGATAAAACTATAGTTACTCTACCCCGTTTTTTCCGAAACTATTGTTTTTTCGAGCTTGTTAAAAAAAACGCCTATTTTTTGCCACAGCGAGCGGCCCATGTGGCTAACAATGACCTTACGTACCAGTGAGAGTCGACGGAATGGTCAAATCATGGTTGCACGAACACCTTTCTTTTTCTATAATAGACTACTTGACAGATCTTCCTTTTTCACTACATTGAAGTGCGGCCCATACGTAGCGCTACATGTTGGGGTCAACAAGCTTTATTGAAAAGGGGCACATGCCTCGTGGCCCATCTCCAGTGACGCAAATGCTCATCACGGAAGTTCATTTTAGCTTGGCACACACCTAGATTTGTACACCCACTTATGCAAGTGGAAATGAGCTTGGTTGGTTGAAGAGAAGCACATGGCAGTGACACCTATGCGGTGACCGAGATTTACGTCAAAGACGCACAATAATTTGGAACTAGCCTGCTTTCATGTATTCACTGATGCAAGTCTGGCGGAGCCCGTTTTTTGAAGAAAAGCACATGAAAACTGTCAGCTTTTCAGTTACACTGATTGCCGTTACATACGTTCATTAAATTGTGGCACGTGCCGTCTCGGCAACGCATTTAAATTAGGTTACATTGAATTTATGAAAGATCTACATGTAATCAGCGAAATATAGCCATAAAGCAGGTTCGTGTCAAATGGGTCAGCTAAGAGAGGCGCATATGCATGTCACATACCTACGACACAACCTGTTCCGCCTATAGGCTAGTAATGCCGTTTCGCCATGAAAACAGCCCCTCATTATTGATATAGTGAGGGGATAGTGGATGGCCCGATGGTACATGTAGGCGAGAAAGCATAGAAAATCCACGAACTGCCCTAATGATGTCAAACCGTCGCTTTCGTGACGACCCCCAGATATTCAGCTAATAGCTCTACAACCTGGGCCAAATAAACTTTAAACCCGCAGTGCCGGAGAAACGCTGCACACCTACCTGGACTCATGACATTCATATGCCTGTATAACCTTACTCTGTTACCCTTCGGGGTACCCGAGTACCTAAGGGGCTAGTATACTTGGCTCGAAATTGCGGGCTAATCCCCGGCTCCGCAGATTGCAGTTTGAATGGAGGCACACTGCGAAGACGCCCGTGTGCATCGTAGCGCACGTTAAAGATCCCCAGTTGGGCAAAATTCTTCGTAGACCTCCACTACGGCGTCCGTGTGACGTAAAACCACCCCCCCCCCCCCGATTCGCGATAAAACTATCGTTACTCTACCCCGTTTTTTCCGAAACTATTCTTTTCTCGAGCTTGTTAAAAAAACGCCTATTTTTTGCCACAGCGAGCGGCCCATGTGGCTAACAATGACCTTGCGTACCAGTGAGAGTAGACGGAATGGTCAAATCATGGTTGCACGAACACCTTTCTTTTTCTATAATAGACTACTTGACAGATCTTCCTTTTTCACTACATTGAAGTGCGGCTCATACGTAGCGCTACATGTTGGGGTCAACAAGCTTTATTGAAAAGGGGCACATACCTCGTGGCCCATCTCCAGTGACGCAAATGCTCACCACGGAAGTTCATTTTAGCTTGGCACACACCTAGTTTTGTACACCCAGTTATGCAAGTGGAAATGAGCTTGGTTGGTTGGAGAGAAGCACATGGCAGTGACACCTATGCGGTGACCGAGATTTACGTCAAAGACGCACAATAATCTGGAACTAGCCTGCTTTCATGTATTCACTGATGCAAGTCTGGCGGAGCCCGTTTTTTGAAGAAAAGCACATGAAAACTGTCTCCTTTTCAGTTACACTGATTGCCCTTACATACGTTCACTAAATTGTGGCACGTACCGTCTCGGCAACACATTTAAATGAGGTTACATTGACTTTATGAAAGATCTACATGTAATCAGCGAAATACAGCCATAAAGCAGGTTCGTGTCAAATGGGTCAGCTAACAGAGGCGCATATGCATGTCACATACCTATGACACAACATGTTCCGCCTATAGGCTAGTAATGCCGTTTCGCCATGAAAACAGCCCCTCATTATTGATATAGTGAGGGGATAGTCGATGGCCCGATGGTACATGTAGGCGAGAAAGCAGAGAAAATCCACGAACTGCCCTAATGATGTCAAACCGTCGCTTTCGTGAAGACCCCCAGAAATTCAGCTAATAGCTCTACAACCGCGGCCAAATACACTTTAAACCCGCAGTGCTGGAGAAACGCTGCACGCCGACCTGGACTCATGACATTCATATGCCTGTATAACCTTACTCTGTCACCCTTCGGGGTAGCCGAGTACCTAAGGCGCTAGTATACTCGGCTCGAAATTGCGGGCTAATCCCCGGCTCCGGAGATTGCAGTTTGAATGGAGGCACACTGCGAAGACGCCCGTGTGCATCGTAGCGCACGTTAAAGATCCCCAGTTGGGCAAAATTCTCCGTAGACCTCCACTACGGCGTCCGTGTGACGTAAAACCACCCCCCCCCTATTGGCGATAAAACTATCGTTACTCTACCCCGTTTTTCCCGAAACTATTCTTTTCTCGAGCTTGTTAAAAAAAACGCCTATTTTTTGCCACAGCGAGCGGCCCATGTGGCTAACAATGACCTTACGTACAAGTGAGAGTAGACGGAATGGTCAAATCATGGTTGCACGAACACCTTTCTTTTTCTATAATAGACTACTTGACAGATCTTCCTTTTTCACTACATTGAAGTGCGGCTCATACGTAGCGCTACATGTTGGGGTCAACAAGCTTTATTGAAAAGGGGCACATACCTCGTGGCCCATCTCCAGTGACGCAAATGCTCATCACGGAAGTTCATTTTAGCTTGGCACACACCTAGTTTTGTACACCTAGTTATGCAAGTGGAAATGAGCTTGGTTGGATGAAGAGAAGCACATGGCAGTGACACCTATGCGGTGACCGAGATTTACGTCAAAGACGCACAATAATCTGGAACTAGCCTGCTTTCATGTATTCACTGATGAAAGTCTGGCGGAGCCCGATTTTTGAAGAAAAGCACATGAAAACTGTCTCCTTTTCAGTTACACTGATTGCCGTTACATACGTTCACTAAATTGTGGCACGTACCGTCTCGGCAACGCATTTAAATGAGGTTACATTGACTTTATGAAAGATCTACATGTAATCAGCGAAATATTGCCATAAAGCAGGTTCGTGTCAAATGGGTCAGCTAAGAGAGGCGCATATGCATGTCACATACCTAGGACACAACCTGTTCCGCCTATAGGCTAGTAATGCCGTTTCGCCATGAAAACAGCCCCTCATTTTTGATATAGTGAGGGGATAGTGGATGGCCCGAAGGTACATGTAGGCGAGAAAGCAGAGAAAATCCACGAACTGCCCTAATGATGTCAAACCGTCGCTTTCGTGACGACCCCCAGATATTCAGCTAATAGCTCTACAACCTGGGCCAAATACACTTTAAACCCGCAGTGCTGGAGAAACGCTGCACACCTACCTGGACTCATGACATTCATATGCCTGTATAACCTTACTCTGTCACCCTTCGGGGTAGCCGAGTACCTAAGGCGCTAGTATGCTCGGCTCGAAATTGCGGGCTAATCCCCGGCTCCGGAGATTGCAGTTTGAATGGAGGCACACTGCGAAGACGCCCGTGTGCATCGTAGCGCAAGTTAAAGATCCCCAGTTGGGCAAAATTCTCCGTAGACCTCCACTACGGCGTCCGTGTGACGTAAACCCCCCCCCCCCCCTATTGGCGATAAAACTATCGTTACTCTACCCCGTTTTTTCTGAAACTATTCTTTTCTCGAGCTTGTTAAAAAAAACGCCTATTTGTTGCCACAGCGAGCGGCCCATGTGGCTAACAATGACCTTACGTACCAGTGGCAGTAGACGGAATGGTCAAATCATGGTTGCACGAACACCTTTCTTTTTCTATAATAGACTACTTGACAGATCTTCCTATTTCACTACATTGAAGTGCGGCTCATACGTAGCGCTACATGTTGGGGTCAACAAGCTTTATTGAAAAGGGGCACATACCTCGTGGCCCATCTCCAGTGACGCCAATGCTCATCACGGAAGTTCATTTTAGCTTGGCACACACCTAGTTTTGTATACCCAGTTATGCAAGTGGAAATGAGCTTGGTTGGTGGAAGAGAAGCACATGGCAGTGACACCTATGCGGTGACCGAGATTTACGTCAAAGACGCACAATAATCTGGAACTAGCCTGCTTTCATGTATTCACTGATGCAAGTCTGGCGGAGCCCGTTTTTTGAAGAAAAGCACATGAAAACTGTCTGCTTTTCAGTTACACTGATTGCCGTTACATACGTTCACTAAATTGTGGCACGTGCCGTCTCGGCAACGCATTTAAATTAGGTTACATTGAATTTATGAAAGATCTACATGTAATCAGCGAAATATAGCCATAAAGCAGGTTCGTGTCAAATGGGTCAGCTAAGAGAGGCGCATATGCATATCACATACCTAGGACACAACCTGTTCCGCCTATAGGCTAGTAATGCCGTTTCGCCATGAAAACAGCCCCTCATTATTGATACAGTGAGGGGATAGTGGATGGCCCGATGGTACATGTAGGCGAGAAAGCAGAGAAAATCCACGAACTACCCTAATGATGTCAAACCGTCGCTTTCGTGACGACCCCCAGATATTCAGCTAATAGCTCTACAACCTGGGCCAAATATACTTTAAACCCGCAGTGCTGGAGAAATGCTGCACACCTACCTGGACTCATGACATTCATATGCCTGTATAACCTTACTCTGTCACCCTTCGGGGTAGCCGAGTACCTAAGGCGCTAGTATACTCGGCTCGAAATTGCGGGCTAATCCCCGGCTCCGGAGATTGCAGTTTGAATGGAGGCACACTGCGAAGACGCCCGTGTGCATCGTAGCGCACGTTAAAGATCCCCAGTTGGGCAAAATTCTCCGTAGACCTCCACTACGGCGTCCGTGTGACGTAAACCCCCCCCCCCCCCCCCCTATTGGCGATAAAACTATTGTTACTATACCCTGTTTTTTCCGAAACTATTCTTTTCTCGAGCTTGTTAAAAAAAGACGCCTATTTTTTGCCACAGCGAGCGGCCCATGTGGCTAACAAAGACCTTACGTACCAGTGAGAGTAGACGGAATGGTCAAATCATGGTTGCACGAACACCTTTCATTTTGTGTAATAGACTACTTGACTGATCTTCCAATTTCGCTACATTGAAGTGCGGCTCATACGTAGCTCTACATGTTTGGGTCAACAAGCTTTATAAGAGGGGCACATAGCTCGTGGCTCATCTCCAGTCGCGCAAATACTCCTCACGGAAGTTCATTGCAGCTTGGCACAGACCTAGTTTTCTATACCCAGTTATGCAAGTGGAAATGAGCTGGGTTAGTTGAAGAGAAGCACATGGCAAAGTCACCTATGCGGTGACCGACATTTACGTCAAAGGCGTACAATGAATCTGGCACTAGCCTGCTCTCACCCATTGAGTGATGCAAGTGTGGCGGAGCCCGTTTTTTGTAGAAAAGCACATGAAAACTGTATCCTTTTCAGTTACACTGATTGCCGTTATATACGTCCACTGAACTGTGGCACGTACCCAGTCTCGGCAACGCATTTAAATGAGGTTACATTGACTTTATGAAAGATCTATATGTAATCAGTGAAATATAGCCAGGAAAACACGTTCGCGTCAAATGGGTCCGCTTAAGAGAGGCGCATATGCAATGTCACATAACTAGGAAACAACCTCTTCCGCCTATAGGCTAGTAATGCCATTTCGCCATGAAAACAGCCCCTCATTATTGATATAGTGAGGTGATAGTGGATGGCCCGATGGTACATGTAGGCGAGAAAGCAGAGAAAATCCACGAACTGCCCTAATGATGTCAAACCGTCGCTTTCGTGAAGACCCCCAGATATTCAGCTAATAGCTCTGCAACCTGGGCCAAATATACTTTAAACCTGCAGTGCTGGAGAAACCCTGCACACCTACCTGGCCTCATGACATTCATATGCCTGTATAACCTTACTCTGTCACCCTTCGGTGTAGCCGAGTACCTCAGGCGCTAGTATACTCAGCTCGAAATTGCGGGCTAATCCCCGGCTCCGCAGATTGGAGTTTGAATGGAGGCACACTACGAAGACGCCCGTGTGCATCGTAGCGCACGTTAAAGATCCCCAGTTGGGCAAAATTCTCCGTAGACCTCCACTACGGCGTCCGTGTGACGTAAAACCACCCCCCCCCCCCCTATTCGCGATAAAACTATCGTTACTCTACCCCGTTTCTTCCGAAACTATTCTTTTCTCGAGCTTGTTAAAAAAACGCCTATTTTTTGCCACATCGAGCGGCCCATGTGGCTAACAAAGACCTTACGTACCAGTGAGAGTAGACGGAATGGTCAAATCATGGTTGCACGAACGCCTTTCTTTTTGTGTAATAGACTACTTGACTGATCTTCCAATTTCGCTACATTGAAGTGCGGCTCATACGTAGCTCTACATGTTTGGGTCAACAAGCTTTATAAGAGGGGCACATAGCTCGTGGCCCATCTCCAGTCGCGCAAATACTCCTCACGGAAGTTCATTGCAGCTTGGCACACACCTAGTTTTGTACACCCAGTATTGCAAGTGGAAATGAGCTTGGTTGGTTGAACAGAAGCACATGGCAGTGACACCTATGCGGTGACCGAGATTTACGTCAAAGACGCACAATAATCTGGAACTAGCCTGCTTTCATATATTCACTGATGCAAGTCTGGCGGAGCCCGTTTTTTGAAGAAAAGCACATGAAAACTGTCTCCTGTTCAGTTACACTGATTGCCGTTACATACGTTCACTAAATTGTGGCACGTACCGTCTCGGCAACGCATTTAAATGAGGTTACATTGACTTTATGAAAGATCTACATGTAATCAGCGAAATATAGCCATAAAGCAGGTTCGTGTCAAATGGGTCAGCTAAGAGAGGCGCATATGCATGTCACATACCTACGACACAACCTGTTCCGCCTATAGGCTAGTAATGCCGTTTCGCCATGAAAACAGCCCCTCATTATTGATATAGGGAGGGGATAGTGGATGGCCCGATGGTACATGTAGGCGAGAAAGCAGAGAAAATCCACGAACTTCCCTAATGATGTCAAACCGTCGCTTTCGCGACGACCCCCAGATATTCAGCTAATAGCTCTACAACCTGGGCCAAATACACTTTAAACCCGCAGTGCCGGAGAAACGCCGCACACCTACCTGGACTCATGACATTCATATGCCTGTATAACCTTACTCTGTTACCCTTCGGGGTACCCGAGTACCTAAGGGGCTAGTATACTTGGCTCGAAATTGCGGGCTAATCCCCGGCTCCGCAGATTGCAGTTTGAATGGAGGCACACTGCGAAGACGCCCGCGTGCATCGTAGCGCACGTTAAAGATCCCCAGTTGGGCAAAATTCTTCGTAGACCTCCACTACGGCGTCCGTGTGACGTAAAACCACCCCCCCCCCTATTCGCGATAAAACTATCGTTACTCTACCCCGTTTTTTCCGAAACTATTCTTTTCTCGAGCTTGTTTAAAAAACGCTTATTTATTGCCACAGCGAGCGGCCCATGTGGCTAACAATGACCTTACGTACCAGTGAGAGTAGACGGAATGGTCAAATCATGGTTGCACGAACACCTTTCTTTTTCTGTAATAGACTACTTGACTGATCTTCCAATTTCGCTACATTGAAGTGCGGCTCATACGTAGCTCTACATGTTTGGGTCAACAAGCTTTATAAGAGGGGCACATAGCTCGTGGCCCATCTCCAGTCGCGCAAATACTCCTCACGGAAGTTCATTGCAGCTTGGCACACACCTAGTTTTGTACACCCAGTATTGCAAGTGGAAATGAGCTTGGTTGGTTGAACAGAAGCACATGGCAGTGACACCTATGCGGTGACCGAGATTTACGTCAAAGACGCACAATAATCTGGAACTAGCCTGCTTTCATATATTCACTGATGCAAGTCTGGCGGAGCCCGTTTTTTGAAGAAAAGCACATGAAAACTGTCTCCTGTTCAGTTACACTGATTGCCGTTACATACGTTCACTAAATTGTGGCACGTACCGTCTCGGCAACGCATTTAAATGAGGTTACATTGACTTTATGAAAGATCTACATGTAATCAGCGAAATATAGCCATAAAGCAGGTTCGTGTCAAATGGGTCAGCTAAGAGAGGCGCATATGCATGTCACATACCTACGACACAACCTGTTCCGCCTATAGGCTAGTAATGCCGTTTCGCCATGAAAACAGCCCCTCATTATTGATATAGGGAGGGGATAGTGGATGGCCCGATGGTACATGTAGGCGAGAAAGCAGAGAAAATCCACGAACTGCCCTAATGATGTCAAACCGTCGCTTTCGCGACGACCCCCAGATATTCAGCTAATAGCTCTACAACCTGGGCCAAATACACTTTAAACCCGCAGTGCCGGAGAAACGCCGCACACCTACCTGGACTCATGACATTCATATGCCTGTATAACCTTACTCTGTTACCCTTCGGGGTACCCGAGTACCTAAGGGGCTGGTATACTTGGCTCGAAATTGCGGGCTAATCCCCGGCTCCGCAGATTGCAGTTTGAATGGAGGCACACTGCGAAGACGCCCGCGTGCATCGTAGCGCACGTTAAAGATCCCCAGTTGGGCAAAATTCTTCGTAGACCTCCACTACGGCGTCCGTGTGACGTAAAACCACCCCCCCCCCTATTCGCGATAAAACTATCGTTACTCTACCCCCGTTTTTTCCGAAACTATTCTTTTCTCGAGGTTGTTAAAAAAACGCTTATTTTTTGCCACAGCGAGCGGCCCATGTGGCTAACAATGACCTTACGTACCAGTGAGAGTAGACGGAATGGTGAAATCATGGTTGCACGAACACCTTTCTTTTTCTGTAATAGACTACTTGACTGATCTTCCAATTTCGCTACATTGAAGTGCGGCTCATACGTAGCTCTACATGTTTGGGTCAACAAGCTTTATAAGAGGGGCACATAGCTCGTGGCCCATCTCCAGTCGCGCAAATACTCCTCACGGAAGTTCATTGCAGCTTGGCACACACCTAGTTTTGTACACCCAGTATTGCAAGTGGAAATGAGCTTGGTTGGTTGAACAGAAGCACATGGCAGTGACACCTATGCGGTGACCGAGATTTACGTCAAAGACGCACAATAATCTGGAACTAGCCTGCTTTCATGTATTCACTGATGCAAGTCTGGCGGAGCCCGTTTTTTGAAGAAAAGCACATGAAAACTGTCTCCTGTTCAGTTACACTGATTGCCGTTACATACGTTCACTAAATTGTGGCACGTACCGTCTCGGCAACGCATTTAAATGAGGTTACATTGACTTTATGAAAGATCTACATGTAATCAGCGAAATATAGCCATAAAGCAGGTTCGTGTCAAATGGGTCAGCTAAGAGAGGCGCATATGCATGTCACATACCTACGACACAACCTGTTCCGCCTATAGGCTAGTAATGCCGTTTCGCCATGAAAACAGCCCCTCATTATTGATATAGTGAGGGGATAGTCGATGGCCCGATGGTACATGTAGGCGAGAAAGCAGAGAAAATCCACGAACTGCCCTAATGATGTCAAACCGTCGCTTTCGTGACGACCCCCAGATATTCAGCTAATAGCTCTACAACCTGGGCCAAATACACTTTAAACCCGCAGTGCCGGAGAAACACCGCACACCTACCTGGACTCATGACATTCGTATGCCTGTATAACCTTACTCTGTTAGCCTTCGGGGTACCCGAGTACCTAAGGGGCTAGTATACTTGGCTCGAAATTGCGGGCTAATCCCCGGCTCCGCAGATTGCAGTTTGAATGGAGGCACACTGCGAAGACGCCCGTGTGCATCGTAGCGCACGTTAAAGATCCCCAGTTGGGCAAAATTCTTCCTAGACCTCCACTACGGCGTCCGTGTGACGTAAACCCCCCCCCCCCCCCTATTCGCGATAAAACTATCGTTACTCTACCCCAATTTTTCCGAAACTATTCTTTTCTCGAGCTTGTTAAAAAAACGCTTATTTTTTGCCACAGCGAGCGGCCCATGTGGCTAACAATGACCTTACGTACCAGTGAGAGTAGACGGAATGGTCAAATCATGGTTGCACGAACACCTTTCTTTTTGTGTAATAGACTACTTGACTGATCTTCCAATTTCGCTACATTGAAGTGCGGCTCATACGTAGCGCTACATGTTGGGGTCAACAAGCTTTATTGAAAAGGGGCACATACCTCGTGGCCCATCTCCAGTCGCGCAAATGCTCATCACGGAAGTTCATTTTAGCTTGGCGCACACCTAGTTTTGTACACCCAGTATTGCAAGTGGAAATGAGCTTGGTTGGTTGAACAGAAGCACATGGCAGTGACACCTATGCGGTGACCGAGATTTACGTCAAAGACGCACAATAATCTGGAACTAGCCTGCTTTCATGTATTCACTGATGCAAGTCTGGCGGAGCCCGATTTTGAAGAAAAGCACATGAAAACTGTCTCCTGTTCAGTTACACTAACTGCCGTTACATACGTTCACTAAATTGTGGCACGTACCGTCTCGGCAACGCATTTAAATGAGGTTACATTGACTTTATGAAAGATCTACATGTAATCAGCGAAATATAGCCATAAAGCAGGTTCGTGTCAAATGGGTCAGCTAAGAGAGGCGCATATGCATGTCACATACCTACGACACAACGTGTTCCGCCTATAGGCTAGTAATGCCGTTTCGCCATGAAAACAGCCCCTCATTATTGATATAGTGAGGGGATAGTGGATGGCCCGATGGTACATGTAGGCGAGAAAGCAGAGAAAATCCACGAACTGCCCTAATGATGTCAAACCGTCGCTTTCGTGACGACCCCCAGATATTCAGCTAATAGCTCTACAACCTGGGCCAAATACACTTTAAACCCGCAGTGCCGGAGAAACGCCGCACACCTACCTGGACTCATGACATTCATATGCCTGTATAACCTCACTCTGTTACCCTTCGGGGTACCCGAGTACCTAAGGGGCTAGTATACTTGGCTCGAAATTGCGGGCTAATCCCCGGCTCCGCAGATTGCAGTTTGAATGGAGGCACACTGCGAAGACGCCCGTGTGCATCGTAGCGCACGTTAAAGATCCCCAGTTGGGCAAAAGTCTTCGTAGACCTCCACTACGGCGTCCGTGTGACGTAAAACCACCCCCCCCCCCCTATTCGCGATAAAACTATCGTTACTCTACCCCGTTTTTTCCGAAACTATTCTTTTCTCGAGCTTGTTAAAAAAACGCCTATTTTTTGCCACAGCGAGCGGCCCATGTGGCTAACAATGACCTTACGTACCAGTGAGAGTAGACGGAATGGTCAAATCATGGTTGCACGAACACCTTTCTTTTTCTATAATAGACTTCTTGACAGATCTTCCTTTTTCACTACATTGAAGTGCGGCTCATACGTAGCGCTACATGTTGGGGTCAACAAGCTTTATTGAAAAGGGGCACATACCTCGTGGTCCATCTCCAGTGACGCAAATGCTCATCACGGAAGTTCATTTTAGCTTGGCACACACCTAGTTTTGTACACCCAGTTATGCAAGTGGAAATGAGCTTGCTTGGTTGTAGAGAAGCACATGGCAGTGACACCTACGCGGTGACCGAAATTTACGTCAAAGACGCACAATATTCTGGTACTAGCCTGCTTTCATGTATTCACTGATGCAAGTCTGGCGGAGCCCGTTTTTTGAAGAAAAGCACATGAAAACTGTCTCCTTTTCAGTTACACTGATTGCCGTTACATACGTTCACTAAATTGTGGCACGTACCGTCTCGGCAACGCATTTAAATGAGGTTACATTGACTTTATGAAAGATCTACATGTAATCAGCGAAATATAGCCATAAAGCAGGTTCGTGTCAAATGGGTCAGCTAACAGAGGCGCATATGCATGTCACATACCTATGACACAACATGTTCCGCCTATAGGCTAGTAATGCCGTTTCGCCATGAAAACAGCCCCTCATTATTGATATAGTGAGGGGATAGTGGATGGCCTGATGGTACATGTAGGCGAGAAAGCAGAGAAAATCCACGAACTGCCCTAATGATGTCAAACCGTCGCTTTCGTGACGACCCCCAGATATTCAGCTAATAGCTCTACAACCTGGGCCAAATACACTTTAAACCCGCAGTGCCGGAGAAACGCCGCACACCTACCTGGACTCATGACATTCATATGCCTGTATAACCTTACTATGTTACCCTTCGGGGTACCCGAGTACCTAAGGGGCTAGTATACTTGGCTCGAAATTGCGGGCTAATCCCCGGCTCCGCAGATTGCAGTTTGAATGGAGGCACACTGCGAAGACGCCCGTGTGCATCGTAGCGCACGTTAAAGATCCCCAGTTGGGCAAAATTCTTCGTAGACCTCCACTACGGCGTCCGTGTGACGTAAAACCACCCCCCCCCCCCCTATTCGCGATAAAACTATCGTTACTCTACCCCGTTTTTTCCGAAACTATTCTTTTCTCGAGCTTGTTAAAAAAACGCTTATTTTTTGCCACAGCGAGCGGCCCATGTGGCTAACAATGACCTTACGTACCAGTGAGAGTAGACGGAATGGTCAAATCATGGTTGCACGAACACCTTTCTTTTTCTGTAATAGACTACTTGACTGATCTTCCAATTTCGCTACATTGAAGTGCGGCTCATACGTAGCTCTACATGTTTGGGTCAACAAGCTTTATAAGAGGGGCACATAGCTCGTGGCCCATCTCCAGTCGCGCAAATACTCCTCACGGAAGTTCATTGCAGCTTGGCACACACCTAGTTTTGTACACCCAGTATTGCAAGTGGAAATGAGCTTGGTTGGTTGAACAGAAGCACATGGCAGTGACACCTATGCGGTGACCGAGATTTACGTCAAAGACGCACAATAATCTGGAACTAGCCTGCTTTCATGTATTCACTGATGCAAGTCTGGCGGAGCCCGTTTTTTGAAGAAAAGCACATGAAAACTGTCTCCTGTTCAGTTACACTGATTGCCGTTACATACGTTCACTAAATTGTGGCACGTACCGTCTCGGCAACGCATTTAAATGAGGTTACATTGACTTTATGAAAGATCTACATGTAATCATCGAAATATAGCCATAAAGCAGGTTCGTGTCAAATGGGTCAGCTAAGAGAGGCGCATATGCATGTCACATACCTACGACACAACCTGTTCCGCCTATAGGCTAGTAATGCCGTTTCGCCATGAAAACAGCCCCTCATTATTGATATAGTGAGGGGATAGTGGATGGCCCGATGGTACATGTAGGCGAGAAAGCAGAGAAAATACACGAACTGCCCTAATGATGTCAAACCGTCGCTTTCGTGACGACCCCCAGATATTCAGCTAATAGCTCTACAACCTGGGCCAAATACACTTTAAACCCGCAGTGCCGGAGAAACGCCGCACACCTACCTGGACTCATGACATTCATATGCCTGTATAACCTTACTCTGTTACCCTTCGGGGTACCCGAGTGCCTAAGGGGCTAGTATACTTGGCTCGAAATTGCGGGCTAATCCCCGGCTCCGCAGATTGCAGTTTGAATGGAGGCACACTGCGAAGACGCCCGTGTGCATCGTAGCGCACGTTAAAGATCCCCAGTTGGGCAAAATTCTTCGTAGACCTCCACTACGGCGTCCGTGTGACGTAAAACCACCCCCCCCCCTATTCGCGATAAAACTATCGTTACTCTACCCCGATTTTTCCGAAACTATTCTTTTCTCGAGCTTGTTAAAAAAACGCTTATTTTTTGCCACAGCGAGCGGCCCATGTGGCTAACAATGACCCTACGTACCAGTGAGAGTAGACGGAATGGTCAAATCATGGTTGCACGAACACCTTTCTTTTTGTGTAATAGACTACTTGACTGATCTTCCAATTTCGCTACATTGAAGTGCGGCTCATACGTAGCGCTACATGTTGGGGTCAACAAGCTTTATTGAAAAGGGGCACATACCTCGTGGCCCATCTCCAGTCGCGCAAATGCTCATCACGGAAGTTCATTTTAGCTTGGCGCACACCTAGTTTTGTACACCCAGTATTGCAAGTGGAAATGAGCTTGGTTGGTTGAACAGAAGCACATGGCAGTGACACCTATGCGGTGACCGAGATTTACGTCAAAGACGCACAATAATCTGGAACTAGCCTGCTTTCATGTATTCACTGATGCAAGTCTGGCGGAGCCCGTTTTTTGAAGAAAAGCACATGAAAACTGTCTCCTGTTCAGTTACACTGATTGCCGTTACATACGTTCACTAAATTGTGGCACGTACCGTCTCGGCAACGCATTTAAATGAGGTTACATTGACTTTATGAAAGATCTACATGTAATCAGCGAAATATAGCCATAAAGCAGGTTCGTGTCAAATGGGTCAGCTAAGAGAGGCGCATATGCATGTCACATACCTACGACACAACCTGTTCCGCCTATAGGCTAGTAATGCCGTTTCGCCATGAAAACAGCCCCTCATTATTGATATAGTGAGGGGATAGTGGATGGCCCGATGGTACATGTAGGCGAGAAAGCAGAGAAAATCCACGAACTGCCCTAATGATGTCAAACCGTCGCTTTCGTGACGACCCCCAGATATTCAGCTAATAGCTCTACAACCTGGGCCAAATACACTTTAAACCCGCAGTGCCGGAGAAACGCCGCACACCTACCTGGACTCATGACATTCATATGCCTGTATAACCTTACTCTGTTACCCTTCGGGGTACCCGAGTACCTAAGGGGCTAGTATACTTGGCTCGAAATTGCGGGCTAATCCCCGGCTCCGCAGATTGCAGTTTGAATGGAGGCACACTGCGAAGACGCCCGTGTGCATCGTAGCGCACGTTAAAGATCCCCAGTTGGGCAAAATTCTTCGTAGACCTCCACTACGGCGTCCGTGTGACGTAAAACCACCCCCCCCCCCTATTCGCGATAAAACTATCGTTACTCTACCCCGATTTTTCCGAAACTATTCTTTTCTCGAGCTTGTTAAAAAAACGCTTATTTTTTGCCACAGCGAGCGGCCCATGTGGCTAACAATGACCTTACGTACCAGTGAGAGTAGACGGAATGGTCAAATCATGGTTGCACGAACACCTTTCTTTTTGTGTAATAGACTACTTGACTGATCTTCCAATTTCGCTACATTGAAGTGCGGCTCATACGTAGCGCTACATGTTGGGGTCACCAAGCTTTATTGAAAAGGGGCACATACCTCGTGGCCCATCTCCAGTCGCGCAAATGCTCATCACGGAAGTTCATTTTAGCTTGGCGCACACCTAGTTTTGTACACCCAGCATTGCAAGTGGAAATGAGCTTGGTTGGTTGAACAGAAGCACATGGCAGTGACACCTATGCGGTGACCGAGATTTACGTCAAAGACGCACAATAATCTGGAACTAGCCTGCTTTCATGTATTCACTGATGCAAGTCTGGCGGAGCCCGTTTTTTGAAGAAAAGCACATGAAAACTGTCTCCTGTTCAGTTACACTGATTGCCGTTACATACGTTCACTAAATTGTGGCACGTACCGTCTCGGCAACGCATTTAAATGAGGTTACATTGACTTTATGAAAGATCTACATGTAATCAGCGAAATATAGCCATAAAGCAGGTTCGTGTCAAATGGGTCAGCTAAGAGAGGCGCATATGCATGTCACATACCTACGACACAACCTGTTCCGCCTATAGGCTAGTAATGCCGTTTCGCCATGAAAACAGCCCCTCATTATTGATATAGTGAGGGGATAGTGGATGGCCCGATGGTACATGTAGGCGAGAAAGCAGAGAAAATCCACGAACTGCCCTAATGATGTCAAACCGTCGCTTTCGTGACGACCCCCAGATATTCAGCTAATAGCTCTACAACCTGGGCCAAATACACTTTAAACCCGCAGTGCCGGAGAAACGCCGCACACCTACCTGGACTCATGACATTCATATGCCTGTATAACCTCACTCTGTTACCCTTCGGGGTACCCGAGTACCTAAGGGGCTAGTATACTTGGCTCGAAATTGCGGGCTAATCCCCGGCTCCGCAGATTGCAGTTTGAATGGAGGCACACTGCGAAGACGCCCGTGTGCATCGTAGCGCACGTTAAAGATCCCCAGTTGGGCAAAATTCTTCGTAGACCTCCACTACGGCGTCCGTGTGACGTAAAACCACCCCCCCCCCCCCCTATTCGCGATAAAACTATCGTTACTCTACCCCGTTTTTTCCGAAACTATTCTTTTCTCGAGCATGTTAAAAAAACGCCTATTTTTTGCCACAGCGAGCGGCCCATGTGGCTAACAATGACCTTACGTACCAGTGAGAGTAGACGGAATGGTCAAATCATGGTTGCACGAACACCTTTCTTTTTCTATAATAGACTACTTGACAGATCTTCCTTTTTCACTACATTGAAGTGCGGCTCATACGTAGCGCTACATGTTGGGGTCAACAAGCTTTATTGAAAAGGGGCACATACCTCGTGGCCCATCTCCAGTGACGCAAATGCTCATCACGGAAGTTCATTTTAGCTTGGCACACACCTAGTTTTGTACACCCAGTTATGCAAGTGGAAATGAGCTTGCTTGGTTGTAGAGAAGCACATGGCAGTGACACCTATGCGGTGACCGAAATTTACGTCAAAGACGCACAATAATCTGGTACTAGCCTGCTTTCATGTATTCACTGATGCAAGTCTGGCGGAGCCCGTTTTTTGAAGAAAAGCACATGAAAACTGTCCCCTTTTCAGTTACACTGATTGCCGTTACATACGTTCACTAAATTGTGGCACGTACCGTCTCGGCAACGCATTTAAATGAGGTTACATTGACTTTATGAAAGATCTACATGTAATCAGCGAAATATAGCCTTAAAGCAGGTTCGTGTCAAATGGGTCAGCTAACAGAGGCGCATATGCATGTCACATACCTATGACACAACATGTTCCGCCTATAGGCTAGTAATGCCGTTTCGCCATGAAAACAGCCCCTCATTATTGATATAGTGAGGGGATAGTCGATGGCCCGATGGTACATGTAGGCGAGAAAGCAGAGAAAATCCACGAACTGCCCTAATGATGTCAAACCGTCGCTTTCGTGACGACCCCCAGATATTCAGCTCATAGCTCTACAACCTGGGCCAAATACACTTTAAACCCGCAGTGCCGGAGAAACGCCGCACACCTACCTGGACTCATGACATTCATATGCCTGTATAACCTTACTCTGTTACCCTTCGGGGTACCCGAGTACCTAAGGGGCTAGTATACTTGGCTCGAAATTGCGGGCTAATCCCCGGCTCCGCAGATTGCAGTTTGAATGGAGGCACACTGCGAAGACGCCCGTGTGCATCGTAGCGCACGTTAAAGATCCCCAGTTGGGCAAAATTCTTCGTAGACCTCCACTACGGCGTCCGTGTGACGTAAAACCACCCGCCCCCTATTCGCGATAAAACTATCGTTACTCTACCACGTTTTTTCCGAAACTATTCTTTTCTCGAGCTTGTTAAAAAAACGCTTATTTTTTGCCACAGCGAGCGGCCCATGTGGCTAACAATGACCTTACGTACCAGTGAGAGTAGACGGAATGGTCAAATCATGGTTGCACGAACACCTTTCTTTTTCTATAATAGACTACTTGACTGATCTTCCTTTTTCACTACATTGAAGTGCGGCTCATACGTAGCGCTACATGTTGGGGTCAACAAGCTTTATTGAAAAGGGGCACATACCTCGTGGCCCATCTCCAGTGACGCAAATGCTCATCACGGAAGTTCATTTTAGCTTGGCACACACCTAGTTTTGTACACCCAGTTATGCAAGTGGAAATGAGCTTGGTTGGTTGTAGAGAAGCACATGGCAGTGACACCTATGCGGTGACCGAAATTTACGTCAAAGACGCACAATAATCTGGTACTAGCCTGCTTTCATGTATTCACTGATGCAAGTCTGGCGGAGCCCGTTTTTTGAAGAAAAGCACATGAAAACTGTCTCCTTTTCAGTTACACTGATTGCCGTTACATACGTTCACTAAATTGTGGCACGTACCGTCTCGGCAACGCATTTAAATGAGGTTACATTGACTTTATGAAAGATCTACATGTAATCAGCGAAATATAGCCATAAAGCAGGTTCGTGTCAAATGGGTCGGCTAAGAGAGGCGCATATGCATGTCACATACCTAGGACACAACCTGTTCCGCCTATAGGCTAGTAATGCCGTTTCGCCATGAAAACAGCCCCTCATTATTGATATAGTGAGGGGATAGTGGATGGCCCGATGGTACATGTAGGCGAGAAAGCAGAGAAAATCCACGAACTGCCCTAATGATGTCAAACCGTCGCTTTCGTGAAGACCCCCAGATATTCAGCTAATAGCTCTACAACCTGGGCCAAATATACTTTAAACCCGCAGTGCAGGAGAAACGCTGCACACCTACCTGGACTCATGACATTCATATGCCTGTATAACCTTACTCTGTCACCCTTCGGGGTAGCCGAGTACCTAAGGCGCTAGTATACTCGGCTCGAAATTGCGGGCTAATCCCCGGCTCCAGAGATTGCAGTTTGAATGGAGGCACACTGCGAAGACGCCCGTGTGCATCGTAGCGCACGTTAAAGATCCCCAGTTGGGCAAAATTCTCCGTAGACCTCCACTACGGCGTCCGTGTGACGTAAAACCACCCCCCCCCCCCTATTGGCGATAAAACTATCGTTACTCTACCCCGTTTTTTCCGAAACTATTCTTTTCTCGAGCTTGTTAAAAAAACGCCTATTTTTTGCCACATCGAGCGGCCCATGTGGCTAACAATGACCTTGCGTACCAGTGAGAGTAGACGGAATGGTCAAATCATGGTTGCACGAACACCTTTCTTTTTGTGTAATAGACTACTTGACTGATCTTCCAATTTCGCTACATTGAAGTGCGGCTCATACGTAGCTCTACATGTTTGGGTCAACAGCTTTATAAGAGGTGCACATAGCTCGTGGCCCATCTCCAGTCGCGAAAATACTCCTCACGGAAGTTCATTGCAGCTTGGCACACACCTAGTTTTGTATACCCAGTTATGCAAGTGGAAATGAGCTCGGTTGGTTGGCAGCAGCAGTCACGGCGATCGCACGCTTTTCTAAGCGCTTTGCTGTACATTCTCAGGTGCCGGCCAAGCTATATCTGCGAGCGGTTTGACTTCGGCTATCGCTGGACACGACGACCATCATCGGACCACGTACTTCAAGGGCATTTCCTGGCCTAGTGTACTGCGCCTGCGTGGATTCCTGGTGGAGAGCAGAAAAGCCGGCGAAGAACGCATCGACGCCTTACTTGGCAGCAGCAGTCACGGCGATCGCACGCTTTTCTAAGCGCTTTGCTGTACATTCTCAGGTGCCGGCCAAGCTATATCTGCGAGCGCTTTGACTTCGGCTATCGCTGGACACGACGACCATCATCGGACCACGTACTTCAAGGGCATTTCCTGGCCTAGTGTACTGCGCCTGCGTGCATTCCTGGCGGATAGCAGAAAAGCCGGCGAAGAACGCATCGACGCCTTACTTGGCAGCAGCAGTCACGGCGATCGCACGCTTTTCTAAGCGCTTTGCTGTACATTCTCAGGTTGGTGAAATTTTGCCCTACTAGCCTGGGAGCTTTTTCGTTTGCCGTGACTGCTGCTGCTGCTGTTGCATACCAACTATCGCTTGTACTTGCTCTTGTGTACTGTTGTTGTCATTGCGTCATACCAACTACCATACCAACTGTCGCTTGTACTTGCTCTTGTGTACTGTTGTTGTCATTGCGTCATCCGAACTGCAAGCTTATTTTCCCCTTTGCCCAGTGGCAATGTCAAAGGAACTTGTTAAACTTTTTGAGGAATTGAAACGAGAACTTAAACAAGAGTTCCCTGAACTACGGGAAAGTCTCGAAAGGGACATAAGAAAGGACATCCGCGACATAAAGAACAGCCTAGGATTCATAAACGAGAGTTATGAAGAAATGAAAACGTCCGTGAACCGCGTTGAATTGGAAAATGGACAGCTAAGAACATCCGTAGTAAAACTAGAAAAGGAACGAGACGCTTTGCATGCTCAAGTTCAAGAGCATGAAGTGAAACTTCTACAAAATGAACAGCACATGCGGTGTCACAACGTTGAAGTGAAAGGTGTTCCGAAGACGCAAGACGAGAATGTCATGGATATCACAAAAAATATAGCGAAGGCTATTAAGATGCCCCTTGAAAGTGGAGACATCGAGGTCTGTCCCCGCGTCCGAACTACGGGGAATACAGAAGCGCCAAATATAGTGGTGCAGTTTGTTCGCAGATCAATCCGTGACTGCTTTCTTGAGAAAGCTTGAAAGGTGAGGATAACGTCAGAGGACATTGAACTTGAACCCAAAACCCCTATCTTCATTAATGAGCACTTGAGCCCTTCCATGAAAAAACTGTTCGGTGTGGCAAATGCAAAGAAAAAGGAGTGCCAGTGGAAATATATATGGACTCGGAATGGTAAAATATTTGTGCGCAGAACGGATACCTCAGCAGTCATGGCGATCACCAAGTTTGATGATTTGCGTCAAATTGTGTAGTTATACCTGCAGACACCTAAAATTTGTTTCTCGACATGGGTTATCAGCCACACGAAATTAAGCATATAGTGAAACCAAAAAAATCTGTTTTGTCAGTTTTTCATTTAAACGTCAGATCCTTAACAAACAAAGAAGATGAATTAACTGTTCTACTCGATACTTTCGGAGTGTCACTTACTGCGATCATGTTAACTGAAACCTGTTACACACCAGCATCAATTGTATTTCACCGTCCCGGCTATCAGTGCTTCTATCAAAGCTGCGAAGATAAAAGGGGAGGCGGCGTCGCACTTCTGCTTAGAGAAACATTGTCGTGCGAAATAGTCGTAGAATACACGACCACAACTGCTGATTACGAAGTGCTCACTCTACGAAGTTCTAACAAACTTTTCTGCGTTATTTACAGGCCACCATCTGGCGCCATTAATCACTTCTTTGAATTTCTTGAAAATATTTTTAGCTACGCATCTGATCAATCTGTAGATATGGTCCTAGGTGGCGATATTAACAGAAATATGCTTTCATTGAGTCAATCCCAAAATGAACTCCAGTATTTAATTGCTACTAATGGTTTTTTTAGCGTAATAACAAAGGCGACGCGAGTGACACTAGAAAGTGAATCTTTATTAGATGTATTCATTACAAATGTTGACAGTAATTTAGTAACTGCAGACGTAGTTTATACCGACATTAGTGATCATCTTGGAATCATCATGATAACTGATAAGGCTGTACATGTTAATTACAAAAGGCAAATAATTTATACACAATCTATAACGAACAAAAATCTTGAATCCTTTCTTGCTGCGATTAGCCAACAGACCTGGAACCACGTTTTCGAGGAAGATAGTAGTGATACCGCTTACCTTAACTTCATCACTACATTCAAGGCTATATATGATGCACATTTTCCACTAAGAAAGACAGCCACGTCATCAAAAGCACGGAAACCCTGGATGACGTCCGACTTGCTCCAAATGGTCAAGCATAAGAACCGATTGTACGCACAATTTGTACAATCAAACGATGAAGAGTTGCTTCGGCAATTCAAAAAGTACAGAAATAATCTAACATCAAAACTAAGAATGGCTCGAGACGCCTATTTCACAAATGTATTTTGGAGCCCTGAAGAACAGCGGTCGGATGTAATCTGGCGAAAACTGAATTGCTTATTGCAACGAAATACCCGTGATACTTCCGAAAACTTTCAGCATGAAGGAAAACGAATTTATGGGACCTGTTTAGCTGACGCTTTCAACAATTTCTTTATTTTACAGGCATCTCAGAGTCAGGTAGAGTGCAGCCAAAATTACATTGAATTCATGAAGGGAAGCAGCTGTCCATCATCCCTTTTCGTTGCGCCCACGAACTACACAGAAGTTTTCTCGTGCATAAGTAATATAAAAAATGGCAAGTCAGTAGATTCAACTGGTCTCCAAATAGTGCCCATTAAACATGTTCTTCAACTAATATGCCCCGCTGTTACTCACATTTACAATCTCATATTATCTACCGCTGTATTTCCAAAGGCACTGCAAATGGCTCGAGTGATACCGGTTTTCAAAAGCGGCAACAAGAATTTGATTCCTAACTATCGTCCAATTTCTATACTGCCAGTGTTCTCGAAGGGTACAGAAAAATTAATGCACGGTAGGGTACTATCTTTCTTTGAAAAACATAACCTGCTCCTTGACTTTCAGCACGGCTTTCGAAAGAATCGATCCACTGAAACAGCATTACTGACTCAAAAAGAAATCCTTATAGATATGTTTCAAAATAAGGAAATAGGTGCAGGCATATATATAGATTTTACTAAGGCTTTTGACTTGATAAACCACAGAACTTTACTACATAAACTGTCAAACTATGGTGTCCGAGGAAAAGCTCACGATCTTATAAAATCTTATTTGTCGAACAGAACACAATACGTTGACTTTAAAAATTCGTTGTCTTCAATACAAAATATTTATGCAGGAGTCCCCCAAGGAAGCATATTGGGACCGCTTTTATTTTTATTCTATATAAATGATATTGTACAATGTGTAACTGATGGAAAGATTGTATCCTACGCTGATGACACTTCGGTGTTCATAACCGGGAGATCAGAAAGTGACATTGAAGAGAAAGCAATCAAAACACTGAGTGCATTAAATACATGGGCAAAATCAAATTGTTTGAAGATTAATTCTAAAAAGACAAAAATAATATTGTACTTTCCGAAAGGAAAGATAATTTCTAGGCCGTTGAACGTGTTCTTAAGCTCTGATACTGTTGAAATTGTTGATTCTGTTAAAATCCTTGGCGTTATATTTTCCAAGCATTTGACTTGGAATGATCATGTTGACTATATCAGATCAAAAGTGTCTTCAGCTGTCGGTGTCATGTTGCGCCTGCACGGTATTCTTCCTCTAAATGTAAGGCTATTGCTATACAACTCATTAGTTCTTTCTCTTTTGCAATATTGGTGTACCGTTTGGGGCACTACGGGTGTCACAAATTTATCCAAGCTTCACCTTCTTCAAAAAAGAGCTGTAAGATGCATTGCTTGTGCTCCTTATTGTTCCCCCACACATGATTTGTTTTTAAAATATGAAATCCTGCCAATCTATAGTTTACACAATTATAGACTTTTAATGATCTATAAAAGCTCTTCACAAGGTGATGAACATTATATTAATTATCTGGCAAAACTTCAGAAAAACACGCATATCCTGCAGACTAGACATAAAGAAGTTTGGTTAGTGCCGACGCCTAGGGCATATTATACCGAGCAGTCTCTTTCTTATACTGTTCCAGTATTATTAAATAAATTGAACAGAGACTTATTTGACCCCTTTCAGCATTCAAGTGATGTTATTAAGCTATATTTTCTTAACAAGATTACGTAATACTGCACTCAGTTTAAACCTATACCTGTTATTAATTTTTCCGTTTCCCCATGACCAATTATTTGTTTTTTCTAATGCCTATGTTTGTGCTGCAATGCATAGCGCTGCCTTTTACAAAGTGTCTTGTTACTTAGTTTCAGTGTTTATTTGGACAATCGATAATCTCTGCCTGTGTACTGTACTGCCGAGTTGATAAAGGGGGCAGGACCTCTGTCAAGCTTACGAGCTTTTAGTCCTGTCTCCTTCTCTGTTCAAGAGAAAAATAGAGACTGAATTGAATTGAATTGAATTGAGAAGCACATGGCAAAGACACCTATGCGGTGACCGACATTTACGTCAAAGGCGTACAATGAATCTGGCACTAGCCTGCTGTCACCCATTGAGTGATGCAAGTGTGGCGGAGCCCGTTTTTTGAAGGAAAGCACATGAAAACTGTATCCTTTTCAGTTACACTGATTGCCGTTATATACGTCCACTGAACTGTGGCACGTACCCAGTCTCGGCAACGCATTTAAATGAGGTTACATTGACTTTATGAAAGATCTATATGTAATCAGTGAAATATAGCCAGGAAAACACGTTCGCGTCAAATGGGTCCGCTTAAGAGAGGCGCATATGCAATGTCACATACCTAGGACACAACCTGTTCCACCTATAGGCTAGTAATGCCGTTTCGCCATGAAAACAGCCCTTTATTATTGATATAGTGAGGAGATAGTAAACGGCCCGATGTTACATGTAGGCGAGAAAGGAGAGAAAGTCCAGTCATTGGGGCACAATGATGTCAAACCGTCGTTTTCGTGACGACCCCCAGATATTCAGCTAATAGCTCTACAACCGGGGCCAAATACACTTTAAACCCGCAGTGCTGGAGAAACGCTGCACGCCGACCTGGACTCATGACATTCATATGCCTGTATAACCTTACTCTGTCACCCTTCGGGGTAGCCGAGTACCTAAGGCGCTAGTATACTCGGCTCGAAATTGCGGGCTAATCCCCGGCTCCGGAGATTGCAGTTTGAATGGAGGCACACTGCGAAGACGCCCGTGTGCATCGTAGCGCACGTTAAAGATCCCCAGTTGGGCAAAATTCTCCGTAGACCTCCACTACGGCGTCCGTGTGACGTAAAACCACCCCCCGCCTATTGGCGATAAAACTATCGTTACTCTACCCCGTTTTTCCCGAAACTATTCTTTTCTCGAGCTTGTTAAAAAAAACGCCTATTTTTTGCCACAGCGAGCGGCCCATGTGGCTAACAATGACCTTACGTACAAGTGAGAGTAGACGGAATGGTCAAATCATGGTTGCACGAACACCTTTCTTTTTCTATAATAGACTACTTGACAGATCTTCCTTTTTCACTACATTGAAGTGCGGCTCATACGTAGCGCTACATGTTGGGGTCAACAAGCTTTATTGAAAAGGGGCACATACCTCGTGGCCCATCTCCAGTGACGCAAATGCTCATCACGGAAGTTCATTTTAGCTTGGCACACACCTAGTTTTGTACACCCAGTTATGCAAGTGGAAATGAGCTTGGTTGGTTGAAGAGAAGCACCTGGCAGTGACACCTATGCGGTGACCGAGATTTACGTCAAAGACGCACAATAATCTGGAACTAGCCTGCTTTCATGTATTCACTGATGAAAGTCTGGCGGAGCCCGATTTTTGAAGAAAAGCACATGAAAACTGTCTCCTTTTCAGTTACACTGATTGCCGTTACATACGTTCACTAAATTGTGGCACGTACCGTCTCGGCAACGCATTTGAATGAGGTTACATTGACTTTATGAAAGATCTACATGTAATCAGCGAAATATAGCCATAAAGCAGGTTCGTGTCAAATGGGTCAGCTAAGAGAGGCGCATATGCATGTCACATACCTAGGACACAACCTGTTCCGCCTATAGGCTAGCAATGCCGTTTCGCCATGAAAACAGCCCCTCATTATTAATATAGTGAGGGGATAGTGGATGGCCCGATGGTACATGTAGGCGAGAAAGCAGAGAAAATCCACGAACTGCCCTAATGATGTCAAACCGTCGCTTTCGTGACGACCCCCAGATATTCAGCTAATAGCTCTACAACCTGGGCCAAATACACTTTAAACCCGCAGTGCTGGAGAAACGCTGCACACCTACCTGGACTCATGACATTCATATGCCTGTATGACCTTACTCTGTTACCCTTCGGGGTAGCCGAGTACCTAAGGCGCTAGTATACTTGGCTCGAAATTGCGGGATAATCCCCGGCTCCGGAGATTGCAGTTTGAATGAAGGCACACTGCGAAGACTCCCCTGTGCATCGTAGCGCACGTTAAAGATCCCCAGTTGCGTAAATTCTCCGTAGACCTCCACTACGGCGTCCGTGTGACGTAAAACCACCCCCCACCCTATTGGCGATAAAACTATCGTTACTCTACCCCGTTTTTTTCCGAAACTATTCTTTTCTCGAGCTTGTTAAAAAAACGCCTATTTTTTGCCACAGCGAGCGGCCCATTTGGCTAACAATGACCTTACATACCAGTGAGAGTAGACGGAATGGTCAAATGATGGTTGCACGAACACCTTTCTTTTTCTATAATAGACTACTTGACAGATCTTCCTTTTTCACTACATTGAAGTGCGGCTCATACGTAGCGCTACATGTTGGGGTCAACAAGCTTTATTGAAAAGGGGCACATACCTCGTGGCCCATCTCCAGTGACGCAAATGCTCATCACGGAAGTTCATTTTAGCTTGGCACACACCTAGTTTTGTACACCCAGTTATGCAAGTGGAAATGAGCTTGGTTGGTTGAAGAGAAGCACCTGGCAGTGACACCTATGCGGTGACCGAGATTTACGTCAAAGACTCACAATAATCTGGAACTAGCCTGCTTTCATGTATTCACTGATGCAAGTCTGGCGGAGCCCGTTTTTTGAAGAAAAGCACATGAAAACTGTTTCCTTTTCAGTTACACTGATTGCCGTTACATACGTTCACTAAATTGTGGCACGTACCGTCTCGGCAACGCATTTAAATGAGGTTACATTCACTTTATGAAAGATCTACATGTAATCAGCGAAATATAGCCATAAAGCAGGTTCGTGTCAAATGGGTCAGCTAAGAGAGGCGCATATGCATGTCACATACCTACGACACAACCTGTTCCGCCTATAGGCTAGTAATGCCGTTTCGCCATGAAAACAGCCCCTCATTATTGATATAGTGAGGGGATAGTCGATGGCCCGATGGTACATGTAGGCGAGAAAGCAGAGAAAATCCACGAACTGCCCTAATGATGTCAAACCGTCGCTTTCGTGACGACCCCCAGATATTCAGCTAATAGCTCTACAACCTGGGCCAAATAAACTTTAAACCCGCAGTGCCGGAGAAACGCCGCACACCTACCTGGACTCATGACATTCATATGCCTGTATAACCTTACTCTGTTACCCTTCGGGGTACCCGAGTACCTAAGGGGCTAGTACACTTGGCTCGAAATTGCGGGCTAATCCCCGGCTCCGCAGATTGCAGTTTGAATGGAGGCACACTGCGAAGACGCCCGTGTGCATCGTAGCGCACGTTAAAGATCCCCAGTTGGGCAAAATTCTTCGTAGACCTCCACTACGGCGTCCGTGTGACGTAAAACCACCCCCCCCCCCCCCTATTCGCGATAAAACTATCGTTACTCTACCCCGATTTTTCCGAAACTATTCTTTTCTCGAGCTTGTTAAAAAAACGCTTATTTTTTGCCACAGCGAGCGGCCCATGTGGCTAACAATGACCTTACGTACCAGTAAGAGTAGACGGAATGGTCAAATCATGGTTGCACGAACACCTTTCTTTTTGTGTAATAGACTACTTGACTGATCTTCCAATTTCGCTACATTGAAGTGCGGCTCATACGTAGCGCTACATGTTGGGGTCAACAAGCTTTATTGAAAAGGGGCACATACCTCGTGGCCCATCTCCAGTCGCGCAAATGCTCATCACGGAAGTTCATTTTAGCTTGGCGCACACCTAGTTTTGTACACCCAGTATTGCAAGTGGAAATGAGCTTGGTTGGTTGAACAGAAGCACATGGCAGTGACACCTATGCGGTGACCGAGATTTACGTCAAAGACGCACAATAATCTGGAACTAGCCTGCTTTCATGTATTCACTGATGCAAGTCTTGCGGCGCCCGTTTTTTGAAGAAAAGCACATGAAAACTGTCTCCTGTTCAGTTACACTGATTGCCGTTACATACGTTCACTAAATTGTGGCACGTACCGTCTCGGCAACACATTTAAATGAGGTTACATTGACTTTATGAAAGATCTACATGTAATCAGCGAAATATAGCCATAAAGCAGGTTCGTGTCAAATGGGTCAGCTAAGAGAGGCGCATATGCATGTCACATACCTACGACACAACCTGTTCCGCCTATAGGCTAGTAATGCCGTTTCGCCATGAAAACAGCCCCTCATTATTGATATAGTGAGGGGATAGTGGATGGCCCGATGGTACATGTAGGCGAGAAAGCAGAGAAAATCCACGAACTGCCCTAATGATGTCAAACCGTCGCTTTCGTGACGACCCCCAGATATTCAGCTAATAGCTCTACAACCTGGGCCAAATACACTTTAAACCCGCAGTGCCGGAGAAACGCCGCACACCTACCTGGACTCATGACATTCATATGCCTGTATAACCTCACTCTGTTACCCTTCGGGGTACACGAGTACCTAAGGGGCTAGTATACTTGGCTCGAAATTGCGGGCTAATCCCCGGCTCCGCAGATTGCAGTTTGAATGGAGGCACACTGCGAAGACGCCCGTGTGCATCGTAGCGCACGTTAAAGATCCCCAGTTGGGCAAAATTCTTCGTAGACCTCCACAACGGCATCCGTGTGACGTAAACCCCCCCCCCCCCCCTATTCGCGATAAAACTATCGTTACTCTACCCCGTTTTTTCCGAAACTATTCTTTTCTCGAGCTTGTTAAAAAAACGCCTATTTTTTGCCACAGCGAGCGGCCCATGTGGCTAACAATGACCTTACGTACCAGTGAGAGTAGACGGAATGGTCAAATCATGGTTGCACGAACACCTTTCTTTTTCTATAATAGACTACTTGACAGATCTTCCTTTTTCACTACATTGAAGTGCGGCTCATACGTAGCGCTACATGTTGGGGTCAACAAGCTTTACTGAAAAGGGGCACATACCTCGTGGCCCATCTCCAGTGACGCAAATGCTCATCACGGAAGTTCATTTTAGCTTGGCACACACCTAGTTTTGTACACCCAGTTATGCAAGTGGAAATGAGCTTGCTTGGTTGTAGAGAAGCACATGGCAGTGACACCTATGCGGTGACCGAAACTTACGTCAAAGACGCACAATAATCTGGTACTAGCCTGCTTTCATGTATTCACTGATGCAAGTCTGGCGGAGCCCGTTTTTTGAAGAAAAGCACATGAAAACTGTCTCCTTTTCAGTTACACTGATTGCCGTTACATACGTTCACTAAATTGTGGCACGTACCGTCTCGGCAACGCATTTAAATGAGGTTACATTGACTTTATGAAAGATCTACATGTAATCAGCGAAATATAGCCATAAAGCAGGTTCGTGTCAAAGGGGTCAGCTAACAGAGGCGCATATGCATGTCACATACCTATGACACAACATGTTCCGCCTATAGGCTAGTAATGCCGTTTCGCCATGAAAACAGCCCCTCATTATTGATATAGTGAGGGGATAGTCGATGGCCCGATGGTACATGTAGGCGAGAAAGCAGAGAAAATCCACGAACTGCCCTAATGATGTCAAACCGTCGCTTTCGTGACGACCCCCAGATATTCAGCTAATAGCTCTACAACCTGGGCCAAATACACTTTAAACCCGCAGTGCCGGAGAAACGCCGCACACCTACCTGGACTCATGACATTCATATGCCTGTATAACCTCACTCTGTTACCCTTCGGGGTACACGAGTACCTAAGGGGCTAGTATACTTGGCTCGAAATTGCGGGCTAATCCCCGGCTCCGCAGATTGCAGTTTGAATGGAGGCACACTGCGAAGACGCCCGTGTGCATCGTAGCGCACGTTAAAGATCCCCAGTTGGGCAAAATTCTTCGTAGACCTCCACAACGGCATCCGTGTGACGTAAAACCACCCCCCCCCCCCCCTATTCGCGATAAAACTATCGTTACTCTACCCCGTTTTTTCCGAAACTATTCTTTTCTCGAGCTTGTTAAAAAAGCGCCTATTTTTTGCCACAGCGAGCGGCCCATGTGGCTAACAATGACCTTACGTACCAGTGAGAGTAGACGGAATGGTCAAATCATGGTTGCACGAACACCTTTCTTTTTCTATAATAGACTACTTGACAGATCTTCCAATTTCGCTACATTGAATTGCGGCTCATACGTAGCGCTACATGTTGGGGTCAACAAGCTTTATTGAAAAGGGGCACATACCTCGTGGCCCATCTCCAGTGACGCAAATGCTCATCACGGAAGTTCATTTTAGCTTGGCACACACCTAGTTTTGTACACCCAGTTATGCAAGTGGAAATGAGCTTGGTTGGTTGTAGAGAAGCACATGGCAGTGACACCTATGCGGTGACCGAGATTTACGTCAAAGACGCACAATAATCTGGAACTAGCCTGCTTTCATGTATTCACTGATGCAAGTCTTGCGGCGCCCGTTTTTTGAAGAAAAGCACATGAAAACTGTCTCCTGTTCAGTTACACTGATTGCCGTTACATACGTTCACTAAATTGTGGCACGTACCGTCTCGGCAACACATTTAAATGAGGTTACATTGACTTTATGAAAGATCTACATGTAATCAGCGAAATATAGCCATAAAGCAGGTTCGTGTCAAATGGGTCAGCTAAGAGAGGCGCATATGCATGTCACATACCTACGACACAACATGTTCCGCCTATAGGCTAGTAATGCCGTTTCGCCATGAAAACAGCCCCTCATTATTGATATAGTGAGGGGATAGTCGATGGCCCGATGGTACATGTAGGCGAGAAAGCAGAGAAAATCCACGAACTGCCCTAATGATGTCAAACCGTCGCTTTCGTGACGACCCCCAGATATTCAGCTAATAGCTCTACAACCTGGGCCAAATACACTTTAAACCCGCAGTGCCGGAGAAACGCCGCACACCTACCTGGACTCATGACATTCATATGCCTGTATAACCTTACTCTGTCACCCTTCGGGGTAGCCGAGTACCTAAGGCGCTAGTATACTCGGCTCGAAATTGCGGGCTAATCCCCGGCTCCGCAGATTGCAGTTTGAATGGAGGCACACTGCGAAGACGCCCGTGTGCATCGTAGCGCACGTTAAAGATCCCCAGTTGGGCAAAATTCTTCGTAGACCTCCACTACGGCGTCCGTGTGACGTAAAACCACCCCCCCCCCCCCTATTCGCGATAAAACTATCGTTACTCTACCCCGATTTTTCCGAAACTATTCTTTTCTCGAGCTTGTTAAAAAAACGCCTATTTTTTGCCACAGCGAGCGGCCCATGTGGCTAACAATGACCTTACGTACCAGTCAGAGTAGACGGAATGGTCAAATCATGGTTGCACGAACACCTTTCTTTTTCTATAATAGACTACTTGACAGATCTTCCTTTTTCGCTACATTGAAGTGCGGCTCATACGTAGCGCTACATGTTGGGGTCAACAAGCTTTATTGAAAAGGGGCACATACCTCGTGGCCCATCTCCAGTCGCGCAAATGCTCATCACGGAAGTTCATTTTAGCTTGGCGCACACCTAGTTTTGTACACCCAGTATTGCAAGTGGAAATGAGCTTGGTTGGTTGAACAGAAGCACATGGCAGTGACACCTATGCGGTGACCGAGATTTACGTCAAAGACGCACAATAATCTGGTACTAGCCTGCTTTCATGTATTCACTGATGCAAGTCTTGCGGCGCCCGTTTTTTGAAGAAAAGCACATGAAAACTGTCTCCTGTTCAGTTACACTGATTGCCGTTACATACGTTCACTAAATTGTGGCACGTACCGTCTCGGCAACGCATTTAAATGAGGTTACATTGACTTTATGAAAGATCTACATGTAATCAGCGAAATATAGCCATAAAGCAGGTTCGTGTCAAAGGGGTCAGCTAACAGAGGCGCATATGCATGTCACATACCTATGACACAACATGTTCCGCCTATAGGCTAGTAATGCCGTTTCGCCATGAAAACAGCCCCTCATTATTGATATAGTGAGGGGATAGTCGATGGCCCGATGGTACATGTAGGCGAGAAAGCAGAGAAAATCCACGAACTGCCCTAATGATGTCAAACCGTCGCTTTCGTGACGACCCCCAGATATTCAGCTAATAGCTCTACAACCTGGGCCAAATACACTTTAAACCCGCAGTGCCGGAGAAACGCCGCACACCTACCTGGACTCATGACATTCATATGCCTGTATAACCTTACTCTGTCACCCTTCGGGGTAGCCGAGTACCTAAGGCGCTAGTATACTCGGCTCGAAATTGCGGGCTAATCCCCGGCTCCAGAGATTGCAGTTTGAATGGAGGCACACTGCGAAGACGCCCGTGTGCATCGTAGCGCACGTTAAAGATCCCCAGTTGGGCAAAATTCTCCGTAGACCTCCACTACGGCGTCCGTGTGACGTAAAACCCCCCCCCCCCCCCCCCTATTGGCGATAAAACTATCGTTACTCTACCCCGTTTTTTCCGAAACTATTCTTTTCTCGAGCTTGTTAAAAAAAACGCCTATTTTTTGCCACATCGAGCGGCCCATGTGGCTAACAATGACCTTGCGTACCAGTGAGAGTAGACGGAATGGTCAAATCATGGTTGCACGAACACCTTTCTTTTTGTGTAATAGACTACTTGACTGATCTTCCAATTTCGCTACATTGAAGTGCGGCTCATACGTAGCTCTACATGTTTGGGTCAACAGCTTTATAAGAGGTGCACATAGCTCGTGGCCCATCTCCAGTCGCGAAAATACTCCTCACGGAAGTTCATTGCAGCTTGACACACACCTAGTTTTGTATACCCAGTTATGCAAGTGGAAATGAGCTCGGTTGGTTGGCAGCAGCAGTCACGGCGATCGCACGCTTTTCTAAGCGCTTTGCTGTACATTCTCAGGTGCCGGCCAAGCTATATCTGCGAGCGGTTTGACTTCGGCTATCGCTGGACACGACGACCATCATCGGACCACGTACTTCAAGGGCATTTCCTGGCCTAGTGTACTGAGCCTGCGTGGATTCCTGGTGGAGAGCAGAAAAGCCGGCGAAGAACGCATCGACGCCTTACTTGGCAGCAGCAGTCACGGCGATCGCACGCTTTTCTAAGCGCTTTGCTGTACATTCTCAGGTGCCGGCCAAGCTATATCTGCGAGCGGTTTGACTTCGGCTATCGCTGGACACGACGACCATCATCGGACCACGTACTTCAAGGGCATTTCCTGGCCTAGTGTACTGCGCCTGCGTGGATTCCTGGCGGATAGCAGAAAAGCCGGCGAAGAACGCATCGACGCCTTACTTGGCAGCAGCAGTCACGGCGATCGCACGCTTTTCTAAGCGCTTTGCTGTACATTCTCAGGTTGGTGAAATTTTGCCCTACTAGCCTGGGAGCTTTTTCGTTTGCCGTGACTGCTGCTGCTGCTGTTGCATACCAACTATCGCTTGTACTTGCTCTTGTGTACTGTTGTTGTCATTGCGTCATACCAACTACCATACCAACTGTCGCTTGTACTTGCTCTTGTGTACTGTTGTTGTCATTGCGTCATCCGAACTGCAAGCTTATTTTCCCCTTTGCCCAGTGGCAATGTCAAAGGAACTTGTTAAACTTTTTGAGGAATTGAAACGAGAACTTAAACAAGAGTTCCCTGAACTACGGCAAAGTCTCGAAAGGGACATAAGAAAGGACATCCGCGACATAAAGAACAGCCTAGGATTCATAAACGAGAGTTATGAAGAAATGAAAACGTCCGTGAACCGCGTTGAATTGGAAAATGGACAGCTAAGAACATCCGTAGTAAAACTAGAAAAGGAACGAGACGCTTTGCATGCTCAAGTTCAAGAGCATGAAGTGAAACTTCTACAAAATGAACAGCACATGCGGTGTCACAACGTTGAAGTGAAAGGTGTTCCGAAGACGCAAGACGAGAATGTCATGGATATCACAAAAAATATAGCGAAGGCTATTAAGATGCCCCTTGAAAGTGGAGACATCGAGGTCTGTCACCGCGTCCGAACTACGGGGAATACAGAAGCGCCAAATATAGTGGTGCAGTTTGTTCGCAGATCAATCCGTGACTGCTTTCTTGAGAAAGCTCGAAAGGTGAGGATAACGTCAGAGGACATTGAACTTGAACCCAAAACCCCCATCTTCATTAATGAGCACTTGAGCCCTTCCATGAAAAAACTGTTCGGTGTGGCAAATGCAAAGAAAAAGGAGTGCCAGTGGAAATATATATGGACTCGGAATGGTAAAATATTTGTGCGCAGAACGGATACCTCAGCAGTCATGGCGATCACCAAGTTTGATGATTTGCGTCAAATTGTGTAGTTATACCTGCAGACACCTAAAATTTGTTTCTCGACATGGGTTATCAGCCACACGAAATTAAGCATATAGTGAAACTAAAAAAATCTGTTTTGTCAGTTTTTCATTTAAACGTCAGATCCTTAACAAACAAAGAAGATGAATTAACTGTTCTACTCGATACTTTCGGAGTGTCACTTACTGCGATCATGTTAACTGAAACCTGTTACACACCAGCATCAATTGTATTTCACCGTCCCGGCTATCAGTGCTTCTATCAAAGCTGCGAAGATAAAAGGGGAGGCGGCGTCGCACTTCTGCTTAGAGAAACATTGTCGTGCGAAATAGTCGTAGAATACACGACCACAACTGCTGATTACGAAGTGCTCACTCTACGAAGTTCTAACAAACTTTTCTGCGTTATTTACAGGCCACCATCTGGCGCCATTAATCACTTCTTTGAATTTCTTGAAAATATTTTTAGCTACGCATCTGATCAATCTGTAGATATGGTCCTAGGTGGCGATATTAACATAAATATGCTTTCATTGAGTCAATCCCAAAAAGAACTCCAGTATTTAATTGCTACTAATGGTTTTTTTAGCGTAATAACAAAGCCGACGCGAGTGACTCTAGAAAGTGAATCTTTATTAGATGTATTCATTACAAATGTTGACAGTAATTTATTAACTGCAGACGTAGTTTATACCGACATTAGTGATCATCTTGGAATCGTCATGATAACTGATAAGGCTGTACATGTTAATTACAAAAGGCAAATAATTTATACACAATCTATAACGAACAAAAATCTTGAATCCTTTCTTGCTGCGATTAGCCAACAGACCTGGAACCACGTTTTCGAGGAAGATAGTAGTGATACCGCTTACCTTAACTTCATCACTACATTCAAGGCTATATATGATGCACATTTTCCACTAAGAAAGACAGCCACGTCATCAAAAGCACGGAAACCCTGGATGACGTCCGACTTGCTCCAAATGGTCAAGCATAAGAACCGATTGTACGCACAATTTGTACAATCAAACGATGAAGAGTTGCTTCGGCAATTCAAAAAGTACAGAAATAATCTAACATCAAAACTAAGAATGGCTCGAGACGCCTATTTCACAAATGTATTTTGGAGCCCTGAAGAACAGCGGTCGGATGTAATCTGGCGAATACTGAATTGCTTATTGCAACGAAATACCCGTGATACTTCCGAAAACTTTCAGCATGAAGGAAAACGAATTTATGGGACCTGTTTAGCTGACGCTTTCAACAATTTCTTTATTTTACAGGCATCTCAGAGTCAGGTAGAGTGCAGCCAAAATTACATTGAATTCATGAAGGGAAGCAGCTGTCCATCATCCCTTTTCGTTGCGCCCACGAACTACACAGAAGTTTTCTCGTGCATAAGTAATATAAAAAATGGCAAGTCAGTAGATGCAACTGGTCTCCAAATAGTGCCCATTAAACATGTTCTTCAACTAATATGCCCCGCTGTTACTCACATTTACAATCTCATATTATCTACCGCTGTATTTCCAAAGGCACTGCAAATGGCTCGAGTGATACCGGTTTTCAAAAGCGGCAACAAGAATTTGATTCCTAACTATCGTCCAATTTCTATACTGCCAGTGTTCTCGAAGGGTATAGAAAAATTAATGCACGGTAGGGTACTATCTTTCTTTGAAAAACATAACCTGCTCCTTGACTTTCAGCACGGCTTTCGAAAGAATCGATCCACTGAAACAGCATTACTGACTCAAAAAGAAATCATTATAGATATGTTTCAAAATAAGGAAATAGGTGCAGGCATATATATAGATTTTACTAAGGCTTTTGACTTGATAAACCACAGAATTTTACTACATAAACTGTCAAACTATGGTGTCCGAGGAAAAGCTCACGATCTTATAAAATCTTATTTGTCGAACAGAACACAATACGTTGACTTTAAAAATTCGTTGTCTTCAATACAAAATATTTATGCAGGAGTCCCCCAAGGAAGCATATTGGGACCGCTTTTATTTTTAATCTATATAAATGATATTGTACAATGTGTAACTGATGGAAAGATTGTATCCTACGCTGATGACACTTCGGTGTTCATAACCGGGAGATCAGAAAGTGACATTGAAGAGAAAGCAATCAAAACACTGAGTGCATTAAATACATGGGCAAAATCAAATTGTTTGAAGATTAATTCTAAAAAGACAAAAATAATATTGTACTTTCCGAAAGGAAAGATAATTTCTAGGCCGTTGAACGTGTTCTTAAGCTCTGATACTGTTGAAATTGTTGATTCTGTTAAAATCCTTGGCGTTATATTTTCCAAGCATTTGACTTGGAATGATCATGTTGACTATATCAGATCAAAAGTGTCTTCAGCTGTCGGTGTCATGTTGCGCCTGCGCGGTATTCTTCCTCTAAATGTAAGGCTATTGCTATACAACTCATTAGTTCTTTCTCTTTTGCAATATTGGTGTACCGTTTGGGGCACTACGGGTGTCACAAATTTATCCAAGCTTCACCTTCTTCAAAAAAGAGCTGTAAGATGCATTGCTTGTGCTCCTTATTGTTCCCCCACACATGATTTGTTTTTAAAATATGAAATCCTGCCAATCTATAGTTTACACAATTATAGACTTTTAATGATCTATAAAAGCTCTTCACAAGGTGATGAGCATTATATTAATTATCTGGCAAAACTTCAGAAAAACACGCATATCCTGCAGACTAGACATAAAGAAATTTGGTTAGTGCCGACGCCTAGGGCATATTATACCGAGCAGTCTCTTTCTTATACTGTTCCAGTATTATTAAATAAATTGAACAGAGACTTATTTGACCCCTTTCAGCATTCAAGTGATGTTATTAAGCTATATTTTCTTAACAAGATTACGTAATACTGCACTCAGTTTAAACCTATACCTGTTATTAATTTTTCCGTTTCCCCATGACCAATTATTTGTTTTTTCTAATGCCTATGTTTGTGCTGCAATGCATAGCGCTGCCTTTTACAAAGTGTCTTGTTACTTAGTTTCAGTGTTTATTTGGACAATCGATAATCTCTGCCTGTGTACTGTACTGCCGAGTTGATAAAGGGGGCAGGACCTCTGTCAAGCTTACGAGCTTTTAGTCCTGTCTCCTTCTCTGTTCAAGAGAAAAATAGAGACTGAATTGAATTGAATTGAATTGAGAAGCACATGGCAAAGACACCTATGCGGTGACCGACATTTACGTCAAAGGCGTACAATGAATCTGGCACTAGCCTGCTGTCACCCATTGAGTGATGCAAGTGTGGCGGAGCCCGTTTTTTGAAGGAAAGCACATGAAAACTGTATCCTTTTCAGTTACACTGATTGCCGTTATATACGTCCACTGAACTGTGGCACGTACCCAGTCTCGGCAACGCATTTAAATGAGGTTACATTGACTTTATGAAAGATCTATATGTAATCAGTGAAATATAGCCAGGAAAACACGTTCGCGTCAAATGGGTCCGCTTAAGAGAGGCGCATATGCAATGTCACATACCTAGGACACAACCTGTTCCACCTATAGGCTAGTAATGCCGTTTCGCCATGAAAACAGCCCTTTATTATTGATATAGTGAGGAGATAGTAAACGGCCCGATGTTACATGTAGGCGAGAAAGGAGAGAAAGTCCAGTCATTGGGGCACAATGATGTCAAACCGTCGTTTTCGTGACGACCCCCAGATATTCAGCTAATAGCTCTACAACCGGGGCCAAATACACTTTAAACCCGCAGTGCTGGAGAAACGCTGCACGCCGACCTGGACTCATGACATTCATATGCCTGTATAACCTTACTCTGTCACCCTTCGGGGTAGCCGAGTACCTAAGGCGCTAGTATACTCGGCTCGAAATTGCGGGCTAATCCCCGGCTCCGGAGATTGCAGTTTGAATGGAGGCACACTGCGAAGACGCCCGTGTGCATCGTAGCGCACGTTAAAGATCCCCAGTTGGGCAAAATTCTCCGTAGACCTCCACTACGGCGTCCGTGTGACGTAAAACCACCCCCCACCCTATTGCCGATAAAACTATCGTTACTCTACCCCGTTTTTTTCCGGAACTATTATTTTCTCGAGCTTGTTAAAAAAAAACGCCTATTTTTTGCCACAGCGAGCGGCCCATTTGGCTAACAATGACCTTACATACCAGTGAGAGTAGACGGAATGGTCAAATGATGGTTGCACGAACAGCTTGCTTTTTCTATAATAGACTACTTGACAGATCTTCCTTTTTCACTACATTGAAGTGCGGCTCATACGTAGCGCTACATGTTGGGGTCAACAAGCTTTATTGAAAAGGGGCACATACCTCGTGGCCCATCTCCAGTGACGCAAATGCTCATCACGGAAGTTCATTTTAGCTTGGCACACACCTAGTTTTGTACACCCAGTTATGCAAGTGGAAATGAGCTTGGTTGGTTGAAGAGAAGCACCTGGCAGTGACACCTATGCGGTGACCGAGATTTACGTCAAAGACTCACAATAATCTGGAACTAGCCTGCTTTCATGTATTCACTGATGCAAGTCTGGCGGAGCCCGTTTTTTGAAGAAAAGCACATGAAAACTGTTTCCTTTTCAGTTACACTGATTGCCGTTACATACGTTCACTAAATTGTGGCACGTACCGTCTCGGCAACGCATTTAAATGAGGTTACATTCACTTTATGAAAGATCTACATGTAATCAGCGAAATATAGCCATAAAGCAGGTTCGTGTCAAATGGGTCAACTAAGAGAGGCGCATATGCATGTCACATACCTAGGACACAACCTGTTCCGTCTATAGGCTAGTAATGCCGTTTCGCAATGAAAACAGCCCCTCATTATTGATATAGTGAGGGGATAGTGGATGGCCCGATGGTACATGTAGGCGAGAAAGCAGAGAAAATCCACGAACTGCCCAAATGATGTGAACCGTCGCTTTCGTGACGACCCCCAGATATTCAGCTAACAGCTCTACAACCTGGGCCAAATACACTTTAAACCCGCAGTGCTGGAGAAACGCTGCACACCTACCTGGACTCATGACATTCATATGCCTGTATAACCTTACTCTGTCACCCTTCGGGGTAGCCGAGTACCTAAAGCGCTAGTATACTCGGCTCGAAATTGCGGGTTAATCGCCGGCTCCGGAGATTGCAGTTTGAATGGAGGCACACTGCGAAGACGCCCGTGTGCATCGTAGCGCACGTTAAAGATCCCCAGTTGGGCAAAATTCTCCGTAGACCTCCACTACGGCGTCCGTGTGACGTAAACCTCCCCCCCCCTATTGGCGATAAAACTATCGTTACTCTACCCCGTTTTTTCCGAAACTATTCTTTCCTCGAGCTTGTTAAAAAAACGCCTATTTTTTGCCACAGCGAGCGGCCCATGTGGCTAACAATGACCTTACGTACCAGTGAGAGTAGACGGAATGGTCAAATCATGGTTGCACGAACACCTTTCTTTTTCTATAATAGACTACTTGACAGATCTTCCTTTTTCACTACATTGAAGTGCGGCTCATACGTAGCGCTACATGTTGGGGTCAACAAGCTTTATTGAAAAGGGGCACATACCTCGTGGCCCATCTCCAGTGACGCAAATGCTCATCACGGAAGTTCATTTTAGCTTGGCACACACCTAGTTTTGTACACCCAGTTATGCAAGTGGAAATGAGCTTGGTTGGTTGAAGAGAAGCACATGGCAGCGACACCTATGCGGTGACCGAGATTTACGTCAAAGACGCAAAATAATCTGGAACTAGCCTGCTTTCATGTATTCACTGATGCAAGTCTGGCGGAGCCCGTTTTTTGAAGAAAAGCACATGAAAACTGTCTCCTTTTCAGTTACACTGATTGCCGTTACATACGTTCACTAAATTGTGGCACGTACCGTCTCGGCAACGCATATAAATGAGGTTACATTGACTTTATGAAAGATCTACATGTAATCAGCGAAATATAGCCATAAAGCAGGTTCGTGTCAAATGGGTCAGCTAAGAGAGGCGCATATGCATGTCACATACCTAGGACACAACCTGTTCCGCCTATAGGCTAGTAATGCCGTTTCGCCATGAAAACAGCCCCTCATTATTGATGTAGTGAGGGGATAGTGGATGGCCCGATGGTACATGTAGGCGAGAAAGCAGAGAAAATCCACGAACTGCCCTAATGATGTCAAACCGTCGCTTTCGTGACGACCCCCAGATATTCAGCTAATAGCTCTACAACCTGGGCCAAATACACTTTAAATCCGCAGTGCTGGAGAAACGCTGCACACCTACCTGGACTCATGACATTCATATGCCTGTATAACCTTACTCTGTTACCCTTCGGGGTAGCCGAGTACCTAAGGCGCTAGTATACTCGGCTCGAAATTGCGGGCTAATCCCCGGCTCCGGAGATTGCAGTTTGAATGCAGGCACACTGCGAAGACGCCCGTGTGCATCATAGCGCACGTTAAAGATCCCCAGTTGGGCAAAATTCTCCGTAGACCTCCACTACGGCGTCCGTGTGACGTAAAAGCACCCCCCCCCCCCCCTATTGGCGATAAAACTATCGTTACTCTACCACGTTTTTTGCGAAACTATTCTTTTCTCGAGCTTGTTAAAAAAACCACTATTTTTTGCCACAGCGAGCGGCCCATGTGGCTAACAAACACCTTACGTACCAGTGAGAGTAGACGGAATGGTCAAATCATGGTTGCACGAACACCTTTCTTTTTGTGCAATAGACTACTTGACTGATCTTCCAATTTCGCTACATTGAAGTGCGGCTCATACGTAGCTCTACATGTTTGGGTCAACAAGCTTTAACAGAGGGGCACATAGCTCGTGGCCCATCTCCAGTCGCGCAAATACTCCTCACAGAAGTTCATTGCAGCTTCGCACACACCTAGTTTTGTATACCCAGTTATGCAAGTGGAAATGAGCTGGGTTGGCTGAAGAGAAGCACATGGCAAACACACCTATGCGGTGACCGACATTTACGTCAAAGGCGTACAATGAATCTGGCACTAGCCTGCTCTCACCCATTGAGTGATGCAAGTGTGGCGGAGCCCGTTTTTTGAAGGAAAGCACATGAAAACTGTATCCTTTTCAGTTGCACTGATTGCCGTTATATACGTCCACTGAACTGTGGCACGTACCCAGTCTCGGCAACGCATTTAAATGAGGTTACATTGACTTTATGAAAGATCTATATGTAATCAGTGAAATATAGCCAGGAAAACACGTTCGCGTCAAATGGGTCCGCTTAAGAGAGGCGCATATGCAATGTCACATACCTAGGACACAACCTGTTCCACCTATAGGCTAGTAATGCCGTTTCGCCATGAAAACATCCCTTCATTATTGATATAGTGAGGAGATAGTAAACGGCCCGATGTTACATGTAGGCGAGAAAGGAGAGAAAGTCCACGAACTGCCCCAATGATGTCAAACCGTCGTTTTCGTGACGACCCCCAGATATTCAGCTAATAGCTCTACAACCTGGGACAAATACACTTTAAACCCGCAGTGCTGGAGAAACGCTGCACACCTACCTGGACTCATGACATTCATATGCCTGTATAACCTTACTCTGTTACCCTTCGGGGTAGCCGAGTACCTAAGGCGCTAGTATACTCGGCTCGAAATTGCGGGCTAATCCCCGGCTCCGGAGATTGCAGTTTGAATGCAGGCACACTGCGAAGACGCCCGTGTGCATCATAGCGCACGTTAAAGATCCCCAGTTGGGCAAAATTCTCCGTAGACCTCCACTACGGCGTCCGTGTGACGTAAACCCCCCCCCCCCCCATATTGGCGATAAAACTATCGTTACTCTACCCCGTTTTTTGCGAAACTATTCTTTTCTCGAGCTTGTTAAAAAAACGCCTATTTTTTGCCACAGCGAGCGGCCCATGTGGCTAACAAACACCTTACGTACCAGTGAGAGTAGACGGAATGGTCAAATCATGGTTGCACGAACACCTTTCTTTTTGTGCAATAGACTACTTGACTTATCTTCCAATTTCGCTACATTGAAGTGCGGCTCATACGTAGCGCTACATGTTGGGGTCAACAAGCTTTATTGAAAAGGGGCACATACCTCGTGGCCCATCTCCAGTGACGCAAATGCTCATCACGGAAGTTCATTTTAGCTTGGCACACACCTAGTTTTGTACACCCAGTTATGCAAGTGGAAATGAGCTTGGTTGGTTGAAGAGAAGCACATGGCAGTGACACCTATGCGGTGACCGAGATTTACGTCAAAGACGCACAATAATCTGGAACTAGCCTGCTTTCATGTATTCACTGATGCAAGTCTGGCGGAGCCCGTTTTTTGAAGAAAAGCACATGAAAACTGTCTCCTTTTCAGTTACACTGATTGCCGTTACATACGTTTACTAAATTGTGGCACGTACCGTCTCGGCAACGCATTTACATGAGGTTACATTGACTTTATGAAAGATGTAAATGTAATCAGCGAAATATAGCCATAAAGCAGGTTTGTCTCAAATGGGTCAGCTAAGAGAGGCGCATATGCATGTCACATACCTAGGACACAACCTGTTCCGATTATAGGCTAGTAATGCCGTTTCGCCATGAAAACAGCCCCTCATTATTGATATAGTGAGGGGATAGTGGATGGCCCGATGTACATGTAGGCGAGAAAGCAGAGAAAATCCACGAACTGCCCTAATGATGTCAAACCGTCGCTTTCGTGACGACCCCCAGATATTCAGCTAATAGCTCTACAACCTGGGCCAAATACACTTTAATTCCGCAGTGCTGGAGAAACGCTTCACACCTACCTGGACTCATGACATTCATATGCCTGTATAACCTTACTCTGTTACCCTTCGAGGTAGCCGAGTGCCTAAGGCGCTAGTATACTTGGCTCGAAATTGCGGGCTAATCCCCGGCTCCGGAGATTGCAGTTTGAATGGAGGCACACTGCGAAGACGCCCGTGTGCATCGTAGCGCACGTTAAATATCCCCAGTTGGGCTAAATTCTCCGTAGACCTCCACTACGGCGTCCGTGTGACGTAAACCCCCCCCCCCCCCCCCCTATTGGCGATAAAACCATCTTTACTCTACCCCGTTTTTTCCGAAACTACTCTTTTCTCGAACTTGTTAAAAAAACGCCTATTTTTTGCCACAGCGAGTGGCCCATGTGGCTAACAATGACCTTACGTACCAGTGAGAGTAGACGGAATGGTCAAATCATGGTTGCACGAACACCTTTCTTTTTCTATAATAGACTACTTGACAGATCTTCCTTTTTCACTACATTGAAGTGCGGCTCATACGTAGCGCTACATGTTGGGGTCAACAAGCTTTATTGAAAAGGGGCACATACCTCGTGGCCCATCTCCAGTGACGCAAATGCTCATCACGGAAGTTCATTTTAGCTTGGCACATACCTAGTTTTGTACGCCCAGTTACGCAAGTGGAAATGAGCTTGGTTGGATGAAGAGAAGCACATGGCAGCGACACCTATGCGGTGACCGACATTTACGTCAAAGGCATACAATGAATCTGGCACTAGCCTGCTCTCACCCATTGAGTGATGCAAGTTTGGCGGAGCCCGTTTTTTGAAGGAAAGCACATGAAAACTGTATCCTTTTCAGTTACACCGATTGCCGTTATATACGTCCACTGAACTGTGGCACGTGCCCAGTCTCGGCAACGCATTTAAATGAGGTTACGTTGACTTTATGAAAGATCTATATGTAATCAGCGAAATATAGCCAGGAAAACACGTTCGCGTCAAATGGGTCCGCTTAAGAGAGGCGCATATGCAATGTGTCACATACCTAGGCCACAACCTGTTCCACCTATAGGCTAGTAATGCCGTTTCGCCATGAAAACAGCCCTTTATTATTGATATTGCCACGACAAGCTTGGTGACATTCAAGTTGCGCGCCCTTTGCATTGGGCACTGTGCACGCCGTACAGTGGTGTTGTTCAGCAACAACAGGAAGCGATCTTCGTGGCACGGGCAGCCAGTTGGACCCGGCTCGCATGCGGCACGCGCCCGAGGTGTCACGCGAGAAGAAGAGGAAGACGGTTCTAGCCCAGTTTGAGAACGCGACTGCCGCGGATTCCTGCACGACCGCAGTGACTTTTACTTGTGGGCACAAGTTCGCCTTTAATAAATATCCTTGTTTTACTAACATCGTTACATTTCTGGTGGAGGTGCGGGGTATGAGTCGAAGCCCCACGAACGAAAGTCAGCGTAGCCCCGACAACCCGCGAGTTCATCCCGTGGAACTGACACCTGTACACCAGCGGACCAGCCGCCGTCTTCGAGGTGACTCGCCCGAATTCGGCCCTCTTCTCTTCTTGCCAAGTGAAACTCCCACAACGGACGCCGCCACAATGACTACCCAGGTAACACCGGCACAGCTAGTCGTAAGCCAACCTCGCAAGCCGCCAACATTCCATGGTGACTCGTTCGAAGACGTGGAAGATTGGTTGGAACTGTTCGAGAGAGTGGCGAGCTTTAATGAATGGAATGAGAGACAGAAGCTCCGTAACGTATATTTCGCGTTGGAAGACTTCGCAAAATCGTGGTATGAGAACCACGAACCCTCTTTGACCTCTTGGGAGGAATTTCGACGACAACTGCTAGCAACGTACGCCAGCACGGATCGTAAAGAAAAGGCCTAAATCGCACTATAAGCCAGGAACCAGCTCACAAACGAGAACGTGGCGATGTACATCGAGGACATGTCCCGCCTGTTCAAGCGTGCTGATCCCACCATGAGTGAAGATAAGAAGCTGCGCCATCTCATGCGTGGGGTAAAGCAGGAACTATTCGCAGTTCTCGTCCGCAACCCACCGCGCACAGTTGCCGAGTTCAGATGTGAAGCAACGACCATCGAAAAGACGCTGGGACAGCGGGCTCGGCAATAGAACCGTGAGGCAAGCTGCGCACCTGTCCATGTCTTCCCTGGAGGCCTGCCAAACGACCTGGAAGCCCTGCGGGAGCTTGTCCGGTCAGTGATCAGGGAAGAGCTCAACAAGTTGCAGATACCTCAGGCTCCAGCTGCACTATCTATCGTCGACGTTGTCCGGGACGAACTCAGGAACGTCATACGGGATCCAGAGCGTGAGCCACAGCCGACGCGGCGCACCCCAACGTACGCCGACGTACTCAGGCAACCCGCGGTACCCAGTAGTGGAGCAGTTGCGACGACCATTCCCGACCCGTCGACAGTACGCAGTGTACCTCGTCTACTGGAACCACCGGCTACCTATCAGCCTTCAGCACGTAGTGCACCTTGTTTTGTGGAACAAAGGCCCCGGAAAAGTGACGTCTGGCGTGACCACGAGCGCAGGCCTCTGTGTTTCCACTGCGGAGAAGCGGGTCACCTGTATAGGTTCTGCCCGTACCGTCAAGTTGGGTTAAGGGGTTTTCCCTTAAGCGCACCATGCCCCCGAAACGGTGAACGGCCAGCGGAGATCGAAGAATACCTGTCGACGCGCCAAAGCCCCGTTACTCCTCGCCAACGTCAACCACGATTACCGTCGCCCATGCGCTACCGATCGCCTAGCCCACGCGCGTCTCCAAGATTGCCTAGGCGTCGTTCACCAAGCCCACACCAGGAAAACTAAAGCAAGCGACCTGTGGAGGTGAGGCCGCTGATAACCAGAGTGACGAAGATCCTCCAACGCGATTCCAGTGCGGAGACGAGATAATTCCAGTCTAAAGGTGCAGGAACGAAACGATTACGTCAGATTTACGGTTGATAATAGACGGATGCGAGCTTAATGCCTTAGTCGACACCGGCGCTGATTATTCGGTAGTAAGCTTCAAGATGGCGAAGCACCTTAAAAAAGTTGTGACGAAGTGGACTGGTCTGCAGATACGCACAGCAGGCGGCCATCTTATTACGCCCCTTGGCCGATGCACCGCAAGACTTACGATAAAAGGCTTTACTTACGTTTCTGACTTTATTGTACTGCCAGAATGTTCACGGGAACTTATATTGGGAATGAATTTTCTACAAGCTAACGGCGCCATAATTAACCTACGTAGGTCCAGTGTATCTTTCTCGACAAAAAAAGCTATACCTGTGGAAGAATCGGAGGAGCGACGTGTCGCTGCACTGCGCGTCGTTGGCGGTGACGTAACTGTGCCGCCACGCTGCAGTATAATGGTTCTTGTGGAGAATGAAAGATTTTCCGACCGCGAAGGCATAGCGGATGGAAATATAGAGCTCATTTTCAACAAAGGTATTTGCGTGGCTCGGGGCCTTGTTCACTTAAGCGATGGCCGTGCAAATGTCGCACTTACCAATTTCGGTAATGAATTCCAACACATCGCACAAGGAACAGCTATTGCCTATTTCCACGAGTTCTGTGAAGCGACCGAATTATGCAGCCTAACTACGTCAACTGCCCTGCCAGGAACCTGCAGTGTCGACAGATCAATTACCGTCAACCCGAGACTCCCTGAAGCCCAAAAGAAACAGATATATGCCCTGATAAAGGATTTTTCTGACTGCTTCTCCACGTCCTCGAAGGTACGGCGCACGTCTGTTGTGAAGCACAGAATCATAACAGAGGACGCCACAAGACCGGTATGCCAGCACCCGTATCGAGTGTCACCAAAAGAAAGGGAGATCATCAAGAAGCAAGTAGAGGAGATGCTTTCAGATGACGTTATTCAGCCTTCCAGCAGTCCATGGGCGTCTCCGGTAGTGCTGGTTAAGAAAAAAGACAACACACTTCGATTCTGCGTCGACTACCGTAAACTGAACAGCGTAACCAAGCGAGATGTGTACCCCCTTCCGCGTATCGACGATACCTTAGATCGGCTCCGATGTGCAAAGTTTTTCTCCTCCCTGGATCTCAAGAGTGGATATTGGCAAATAGAGGTGGATGAACGGGACCGTGAAAAGACAGCATTCGTGACCCCTGATGGCCTCTACGAATTTAAAGCACTTCCATTCGGCCTCTGTTCCGCACCCGCAACGTTCCAGCGAATGATGGACTCTGTGCTTGCAGGATTGAAATGGCAGTCATGCTTAGTGTATTTGGATGATGTGGTCGTATTTTCCACCACATTTGACCAACATCTAGAGCGCCTGGGACTAGTATTAGAAGCTATTCGCGCAGCAGACTTGACAATTAAGCCGGAGAAACGTCAGTTCGGCTTCGATGAACTTCGGTTTCTCGGACACGTCATCAGTGCTGAAGGCGTCCGATCAGATCCCGAAAAGACAGCAGCTGTTGCGAGGTTCCCGACACCCACAGACAAAAAGTCAGTGCGACGTTTCTTGGGTTTATGCTCATACTACAGAAGATTTGTGGAAAACTTTTCAAACATTGCTGAGCCCCTTACAATACTGACAAGAGATGATCAACCTTTCATGTGGAAAAGCGAACAACAAGACGCCTTTGACGAGTTAAGGAAACGCCTGCAAGCTTCTCCAATCCTTGCCCATTTTGATGAGACAACCGACACTGAAGTTCATACCGATGCGAGTAACGTCGGCCTCGGTGCCATACTAGTGCAGTGGAATAACGGCCAGGAGAAAGTAATTGCTTATGCCAGCCGTAAGCTCTCGAAAGCAGAGGCAAACTACTCCGCAACCGAGAAAGAGTGCCTTGCAGTCATTTGGGCAATATGTAAATTTCGGCCCTACCTCTATGGTAGACCATTCAGAGCAGTCAGCGATCACCATTCGCTTTGCTGGCTAGCGAATCTCAAGGATCCATCCGGACGACTAGCAAGATGGAGCCTTAGGCTTCAAGAGTATGACATTACTGTCGTATACCGATCCGGGAGGAAACACAGCGATGCCGACTGCTTGTCACGCGCACCCGTCGAGACAACTGTGTCAGAAGAAGAGGATTTCCCGTTCCTTGGCATTGTTGACGCGTCACAAATTGCTCAACAACAACGAGATGACCCGGAATTGCTTCCACTTATACAACGCCTGGAGGGACTGGACGTTCAACTGCCGCGTATTTTCTCTAGGGGGCTATCCTCGTTCTGTCTGCGAGGAAGTGTCCTCTACAAGAGAAACTTCGAGAACAGCGAGACAAAGTTTTTACTTGTCGTACCCACATCTATGCGAGAAGAAGTTTTGCATGCCTGTCACGATGAGCCGACGTCTGGACACATGGGCGTGAGCCGTACAGTCGCTAGGATTCGTCTGAAATACTACTGACCCAAGTTATTAGCCTCAGTGCAGCACTACGTCAAGACTTGTCGCGAGTGTCAAAGGCGCAAGACTCCATCCGTAAAACCGGCCGGCCTCCTCCAGCCAATAGAGCCACCAAAAGCCCCATTCCAACAAGTCGGTATGGACCTCCTTGGACCCTTCCCAACATCATCTTTAGGCAAAAAGTGGATAGTTGTGGCCACGGACTATCTGACCCGTTACGCAGAAACTTTCCCTGTACAATGCAACGGCTGTCGAAGTTGCAAAATTCTTTGTCCACAATATCGTGCTCAGGCATGGCGCTCCCGCAGTTGTTATTACCGATCGTGGAACGGCCTTTACTGCGGACCTAATGAAATGCTTGTTGCAAATGACACATACTGATCATAGGAAAACTACGGCGTACCACCCTCAGACAAACGGTTTAACTGAACGCCTTAACAGAACACTGACCGACATGCTTTCGATGTATGTCGACGTTGAACATAGGCTGTGGGACGAAATTTTGCCATACATCACCTTCGCATATAATACGGCCGTTCAGGAAACAACACGAGTCACCCCGTTTGAACTTGTATTCGGCCGAGCAGTAACCACAACTTTGGATGTTATGTTGCCGTAAGATGAAGAAAACCATAACTCATCTGACCTAGATGATTTCTTGCAACGAGCCGAGGAGGCACGACAGATGGCAAGGTACCGAATACGCCGCCAACAACGCATCGACTCCAGCCGGTACGACCAGCGCCGTAGTGAAGCTCATTACCAGCCCGGTGACAAGGTGTGGGTATGGACCCCAGTGCGACGTCGTGGACTATCTGAAAAGCTTCTGTGCCGATACTTCGGCCCTTACGAAATACTTCGTCGTAGAAGCGACGTCACTTACGAAGTGAAATCCGCTGGACACGAGAGCCCAATACGGCGCAACTCCACGGAAGTTGTGCATGTTGTCCGCATGAAACCCTACCAGGAGAGGTCATGAACAACAACAACAAAAAAAAAAGTGAGAGCCCACAGGAACCCCTCTTCCTCTCACGCATCGGGCCGATGCGGCAAGGAAGGGGATAATGCCACGACAAACTTGGTGACATTCAAGTTACGCGCCCTTTGCATTGGGCACTGTGCACGCCGTACAGTGGTGTTGTTCAGCAACAACAGGAAGCGATCTTCGTGGCACGGGCAGCCAGTTGGACCCGGCTCGCATGCGGCACGCGCCCGAGGTGTCACGCGAGAAGAAGAGGAAGACGGTTCGAGCACAGTTTGAGAACGCGACTGCCGCGGATTCCTGCACAACCGCCGTGACTTTTACTTGTGGGCACAAGTTCGCCTTTAATAAATATCCTTGTTTTACTAACATGGTTACAATATAGTGAGGAGATAGTAAACGGCCCGATGTTACATGTAGGCGAGAAACGAGAGAAAGTCCACGAACTGCCCTAATGATGTCAAATCGTCGTTTTCGTGACGACCCCCAGATATTCAGCTAATAGCTCTACAACCTAGGCCAAATACACTTTAAACCCGCAGTGCTGGAGAAACGCTGCACACATACCTGGACTCATGACATTCATATGCCTGTACAACCTTACTCTGTTACCCTTCGGGGTAGCCGAGTACCTAAGGCGCTAGTATACTTGGCTCGAAATTGCGGGCTAATCCCCGGCTCCGGAGATTGCAGTTTGAATGGAGGCACACTGCGAAGACGCCCGTGTGCATCGTAGCGCACCTTAAAGATCCCCAGTTTGGCAAAATTCTCCGTAGACCTCCACTACGGCGTCCGTGTGACGTAACCCCCCCCCCCCCCCCCCCTATTGACGATAAAACTATCGTTACTCTACCCCGTTTTTTCCGAAACTATTCTTTTCTCGAGCTTGTTAAAAGAACGCCTATTTTTTTGCCACAGCGAGCGGCCCATGTGGCTAACAATGACCTTACGTACCAGTGAGAGCAGACGGAATGGTCAAATCATGGTTGCACGAACACCTTTCTTTTTCTATAATAGACTACTTGACAGATCTTCCTATTTCACTACATTGAAGTGCGGCTCATACGTAGCGCTACATGTTGAGGTCAACAAGCTTTATTGAAAAGGGGCACATACCTCGTGGCCCATCTCCAGTGACGCAAATGCTCATCACGGAAGTTCATTTTAGCTTGGCACACACCTAGTTTTGTATACCCAGTTATGGAAGTGGAAATGAAGCTTGGTTGGTTGAAGAGAAGCACATGGCAGTGACACCTATGCGGTGACCGAGATTTACGTCAAAGACGCACAATAATATGGAACTAGCCTGCTTTCATGTATTCACTGATGCAAGTCTGGCGGAGCCCGTTTTTTGAAGAAAAGCACATGAAAACCGTCTCGTTTTCAGTTACACTGATTGCCGTTACATACGTTCACTAAATTGTGGCACGTAAAGTCTCGGCAACGCATTTAAATGAGGCTACATTGACTTTATGAAAGATCTACATGTAATCAGCGAAATATAGCCATAAAGCAGGTTCGTGTCAAATGGGTCAGCTAAGAGAGGCGCATATGCATATCACATACCTAGGACACAACCTGTTCCGCCTATAGGCTAGTAATGCCGTTTCGCCATGAAAACAGCCCCTCATTATGGATATAGCGAGGGTATAGTGGATGGCCCGATGGTACATGTAGGCGAGAAAGCAGAGAAAATCCACGAACTGCCCTAATGATGTCAAACCGTCGCTTTCGTGACGACCCCCAGATATTCAGCTAATAGCTCTACAACCTGGGCCAAATACACTTTAAACCCGCAGTGCTGGAGAAACGCTGCACACCTACCTGGACTCATGACATTCATATGCCTGTATAACCTTACTCTGTCACCCTTCGGGGTAGCCGAGTACCTAAGGCGCTAGTATACTTGGCTCGAAATGGCGGGCTAATCCCCGGCTCCGGAGATTGCAGTTTGAATGGAGGCACACTGCGAAGACGCCCGTGTGCATCGTAGCGCACGTTAAAGGTCCCCAGTTGGGCAAAATTCTCCGTAGACCTCCACTACGGCGTCCGTGTGACGTAAAACCGCCCCCCCCCCAATATTGGCGATAAAACTATCGTTAATCTACCCCGTTTTTTCCGAAACTATTCTTTTCTCGAGCTTGTTAAAAAAAAACGCCTATTTTTTGCCACAGCGAGCGGCCCATGTGGCTAACAATGACCTTACGTACCAGTGAGAGTAGACGGAATGGTCAAATCATGGTTGCACGAACACCTTTCTTTTTCTATAATAGACTACTTGACAGATCTTCCTATTTCACTACATTGAAGTGCGGCTCATACGTAGCGCTACATGTTGAGGTCAACAAGCTTTATTGAAAAGGGGCACATACCTCGTGGCCCATCTCCAGTGACGCAAATGCTCATCACGGAAGTTCATTTTAGCTTGGCACACACCTAGTTTTGTATACCCAGTTATGGAAGTGGAAATGAGCTTGGTTGGTTGAAGAGAAGCACATGGCAGTGACACCTATGCGGTGACCGAGATTTACGTCAAAGACGCACAATAATATGGAACTAGCCTGCTTTCATGTATTCACTGATGCAAGTCTGGCGGAGCCCGTTTTTTGAAGAAAAGCACATGAAAACCGTCTCGTTTTCAGTTACACTGATTGCCGTTACATACGTTCACTAAATTGTGGCACGTAAAGTCTCGGCAACGCATTTAAATGAGGCTACATTGACTTTATGAAAGATCTACATGTAATCAGCGAAATATAGCCATAAAGCAGGTTCGTGTCAAATGGGTCAGCTAAGAGAGGCGCATATGCATATCACATACCTAGGACACAACCTGTTCCGCCTATAGGCTAGTAATGCCGTTTCGCCATGAAAACAGCCCCTCATTATGGATATAGCGAGGGTATAGTGGATGGCCCGATGGTACATGTAGGCGAGAAAGCAGAGAAAATCCACGAACTGCACTAATGATGTCAAACCGTCGCTTTCGTGACGACCCCCAGATATTCAGCTAATAGCTCTACAACCTGGGCCAAATACACTTTAAACCCGCAGTGCTGGAGAAACGCTGCACACATACCTGGACTCATGACATTCATATGCCTGTACAACCTTACTCTGTTACCCTTCGGGGTAGCCGAGTACCTAAGGCGCTAGTATACTTGGCTCGAAATTGCGGGCTAATCCCCGGCTCCGGAGATTGCAGTTTGAATGGAGGCACACTGCGAAGACGCCCGTGTGCATCGTAGCGCACCTTAAAGATCCCCAGTTTGGCAAAATTCTCCGTAGACCTCCACTACGGCGTCCGTGTGACGTAACCCCCCCCCCCCCCCCCCCTATTGACGATAAAACTATCGTTACTCTACCCCGTTTTTTCCGAAACTATTCTTTTCTCGAGCTTGTTAAAAGAACGCCTATTTTTTTGCCACAGCGAGCGGCCCATGTGGCTAACAATGACCTTACGTACCAGTGAGAGCAGACGGAATGGTCAAATCATGGTTGCACGAACACCTTTCTTTTTCTATAATAGACTACTTGACAGATCTTCCTATTTCACTACATTGAAGTGCGGCTCATACGTAGCGCTACATGTTGAGGTCAACAAGCTTTATTGAAAAGGGGCACATACCTCGTGGCCCATCTCCAGTGACGCAAATGCTCATCACGGAAGTTCATTTTAGCTTGGCACACACCTAGTTTTGTATACCCAGTTATGGAAGTGGAAATGAAGCTTGGTTGGTTGAAGAGAAGCACATGGCAGTGACACCTATGCGGTGACCGAGATTTACGTCAAAGACGCACAATAATATGGAACTAGCCTGCTTTCATGTATTCACTGATGCAAGTCTGGCGGAGCCCGTTTTTTGAAGAAAAGCACATGAAAACCGTCTCGTTTTCAGTTACACTGATTGCCGTTACATACGTTCACTAAATTGTGGCACGTAAAGTCTCGGCAACGCATTTAAATGAGGCTACATTGACTTTATGAAAGATCTACATGTAATCAGCGAAATATAGCCATAAAGCAGGTTCGTGTCAAATGGGTCAGCTAAGAGAGGCGCATATGCATATCACATACCTAGGACACAACCTGTTCCGCCTATAGGCTAGTAATGCCGTTTCGCCATGAAAACAGCCCCTCATTATGGATATAGCGAGGGTATAGTGGATGGCCCGATGGTACATGTAGGCGAGAAAGCAGAGAAAATCCACGAACTGCCCTAATGATGTCAAACCGTCGCTTTCGTGACGACCCCCAGATATTCAGCTAATAGCTCTACAACCTGGGCCAAATACACTTTAAACCCGCAGTGCTGGAGAAACGCTGCACACCTACCTGGACTCATGACATTCATATGCCTGTATAACCTTACTCTGTCACCCTTCGGGGTAGCCGAGTACCTAAGGCGCTAGTATACTTGGCTCGAAATGGCGGGCTAATCCCCGGCTCCGGAGATTGCAGTTTGAATGGAGGCACACTGCGAAGACGCCCGTGTGCATCGTAGCGCACGTTAAAGGTCCCCAGTTGGGCAAAATTCTCCGTAGACCTCCACTACGGCGTCCGTGTGACGTAAAACCGCCCCCCCCCCCAATATTGGCGATAAAACTATCGTTAATCTACCCCGTTTTTTCCGAAACTATTCTTTTCTCGAGCTTGTTAAAAAAAAACGCCTATTTTTTGCCACAGCGAGCGGCCCATGTGGCTAACAATGACCTTACGTACCAGTGAGAGTAGACGGAATGGTCAAATCATGGTTGCACGAACACCTTTCTTTTTCTATAATAGACTACTTGACAGATCTTCCTATTTCACTACATTGAAGTGCGGCTCATACGTAGCGCTACATGTTGAGGTCAACAAGCTTTATTGAAAAGGGGCACATACCTCGTGGCCCATCTCCAGTGACGCAAATGCTCATCACGGAAGTTCATTTTAGCTTGGCACACACCTAGTTTTGTATACCCAGTTATGGAAGTGGAAATGAGCTTGGTTGGTTGAAGAGAAGCACATGGCAGTGACACCTATGCGGTGACCGAGATTTACGTCAAAGACGCACAATAATATGGAACTAGCCTGCTTTCATGTATTCACTGATGCAAGTCTGGCGGAGCCCGTTTTTTGAAGAAAAGCACATGAAAACCGTCTCGTTTTCAGTTACACTGATTGCCGTTACATACGTTCACTAAATTGTGGCACGTAAAGTCTCGGCAACGCATTTAAATGAGGCTACATTGACTTTATGAAAGATCTACATGTAATCAGCGAAATATAGCCATAAAGCAGGTTCGTGTCAAATGGGTCAGCTAAGAGAGGCGCATATGCATATCACATACCTAGGACACAACCTGTTCCGCCTATAGGCTAGTAATGCCGTTTCGCCATGAAAACAGCCCCTCATTATGGATATAGCGAGGGTATAGTGGATGGCCCGATGGTACATGTAGGCGAGAAAGCAGAGAAAATCCACGAACTGCCCTAATGATGTCAAACCGTCGCTTTCGTGACGACCCCCAGATATTCAGCTAATAGCTCTACAACCTGGGCCAAATACACTTTAAACCCGCAGTGCTGGAGAAACGCTGCACACCTACCTGGACTCATGACATTCATATGCCTGTATAACCTTACTCTGTCACCCTTCGGGGTAGCCGAGTACCTAAGGCGCTAGTATACTTGGCTCGAAATGGCGGGCTAATCCCCGGCTCCGGAGATTGCAGTTTGAACGGAGGCACACTGCGAAGACGCCCGTGTGCATCGTAGCGCACGTTAAAGGTCCCCAGTTGGGCAAAATTCTCCGTAGACCTCCACTACGGCGTCCGTGTGACGTAAAACCGCCCCCCCCCCCCAATATTGGCGATAAAACTCTCGTTAATCTACCCCGTTTTTTCCGAAACTATTCTTTTCTCGAGCTTGTTAAAAAAAAACGCCTATTTTTTGCCACAGCGAGCGGCCCATGTGGCTAACAATGACCTTACGTACCAGTGAGAGTAGACGGAATGGTCAAATCATGGTTGCACGAACACCTTTCTTTTTCTATAATAGACTACTTGACAGATCTTCCTATTTCACTACATTGAAAAGCGGCTCATACGTAGCGCTACATGTTGGGGTCAACAAGCTTTATTGAAAAGGGGCACATACCTCGTGGCCCATCTCCAGGGACGCAAATGCTCATCACGGAAGTTCAATTTATCTTGGCACACACCTAGTTTTGTATACCCAGTTATGCAAGTGGAAATGAGCTTGGTTGGTTGAAGAGAAGCACATGGCAGTGACACCTATGCGGTGACCGAGATTTACGTCAAAGACGCACAATAATATGGAACTAGCCTGCTTTCATGTATTCACTGATGCAAGTCTGGCGGAGCCCGTTTTTTGAAGAAAAGCACATGAAAACCGTCTCGTTTTCAGTTACACTGATTGCCGTTACATACGTTCACTAAATTGTGGCACGTAAAGTCTCGGCAACGCATTTAAATGAGGCTACATTGACTTTATGAAAGATCTACATGTAATCAGCGAAATATAGCCATAAAGCAGGTTCGTGTCAAATGGGTCAGCTAAGAGAGGCGCATATGCATATCACATACCTAGGACACAACCTGTTCCGCCTATAGGCTAGTAATGCCGTTTCGCCATGAAAACAGCCCCTCATTATGGATATAGCGAGGGGATAGTGGATGGCCCGATGGTACATGTAGGCGAGAAAGCAGAGAAAATCCACGAACTGCCCTAATGATGTCAAACCGTCGCTTTCGTGACGACCCCCAGATATTCAGCTAATAGCTCTACAACCTGGGCCAAATACACTTTAAACCCGCAGTGCTGGAGAAACGCTGCACACCTACCTGGACTCATGACATTCATATGCCTGTATAACCTTACTCTGTCACCCTTCGGGGTAGCCGAGTACCTAAGGCGCTAGTATACTTGGCTCGAAATGGCGGGCTAATCCCCGGCTCCGGAGATTGCAGTTTGAATGGAGGCACACTGCGAAGACGCCCGTGTGCATCGTAGCGCACGTTAAAGGTCCCCAGTTGGGCAAAATTCTCCGTAGACCTCCACTACGGCGTCCGTGTGACGTAAAACCGCCCCCCCCCCCAATATTGGCGATAAAACTATCGTTAATCTACCCCGTTTTTTCCGAAACTATTCTTTTCTCGAGCTTGTTAAAAAAAAACGCCTATTTTTTGCCACAGCGAGCGGCCCATGTGGCTAACAATGACCTTACGTACCAGTGAGAGTAGACGGAATGGTCAAATCATGGTTGCACGAACACCTTTCTTTTTCTATAATAGACTACTTGACAGATCTTCCTATTTCACTACATTGAAGTGCGGCTCATACGTAGCGCTACATGTTGAGGTCAACAAGCTTTATTGAAAAGGGGCACATACCTCGTGGCCCATCTCCAGTGACGCAAATGCTCATCACGGAAGTTCATTTTAGCTTGGCACACACCTAGTTTTGTATACCCAGTTATGGAAGTGAAAATGAAGCTTGGTTGGTTGAAGAGAAGCACATGGCAGTGACACCTATGCGGTGACCGAGATTTACGTCAAAGACGCACAATATTATGGAACTAGCCTGCTTTCATGTATTCACTGATGCAAGTCTGGCGGAGCCCGTTTTTTGAAGAAAAGCACATGAAAACCGTCTCGTTTTCAGTTACACTGATTGCCGTTACATACGTTCACTAAATTGTGGCACGTAAAGTCTCGGCAACGCATTTAAATGAGGCTACATTGACTTTATGAAAGATCTACATGTAATCAGCGAAATATAGCCATAAAGCAGGTTCGTGTCAAATGGGTCAGCTAAGAGAGGCGCATATGCATATCACATACCTAGGACACAACCTGTTCCGCCTATAGGCTAGTAATGCCGTTTCGCCATGAAAACAGCCCCTCATTATGGATATAGCGAGGGTATAGTGGATGGCCCGATGGTACATGTAGGCGAGAAAGCAGAGAAAATCCACGAACTGCCCTAATGATGTCAAACCGTCGCTTTCGTGACGACCCCCAGATATTCAGCTAATAGCTCTACAACCTGGGCCAAATACACTTTAAACCCGCAGTGCTGGAGAAACGCTGCACACCTACCTGGACTCATGACATTCATATGCCTGTATAACCTTACTCTGTCACCCTTCGGGGTAGCCGAGTACCTAAGGCGCTAGTATACTTGGCTCGAAATGGCGGGCTAATCCCCGGCTCCGGAGATTGCAGTTTGAATGGAGGCACACTGCGAAGACGCCCGTGTGCATCGTAGCGCACGTTAAAGGTCCCCAGTTGGGCAAAATTCTCCGTAGACCTCCACTACGGCGTCCGTGTGACGTAAAACCGCCCCCCCCCCCCCAATATTGGCGATAAAACTATCGTTAATCTACCTCGTTTTTTCCGAAACTATTCTTTTCTCGAGCTTGTTAAAAAAAACGCCTATTTTTTGCCACAGCGAGCGGCCCATGTGGCTAACAATGACCTTACGTACCAGTGAGAGTAGACGGAATGGTCAAATCATGGTTGCACGAACACCTTTCTTTTTCTATAATAGACTACTTGACAGATCTTCCTATTTCACTACATTGAAGTGCGGCTCATACGTAGCGCTACATGTTGAGGTCAACAAGCTTTATTGAAAAGGGGCACATACCTCGTGGCCCATCTCCAGTGACGCAAATGCTCATCACGGAAGTTCATTTTAGCTTGGCACACACCTAGTTTTGTATACCCAGTTATGGAAGTGGAAATGAGCTTGGTTGGTTGAAGAGAAGCACATGGCAGTGACACCTATGCGGTGACCGAGATTTACGTCAAAGACGCACAATAATATGGAACTAGCCTGCTTTCATGTATTCACTGATGCAAGTCTGGCGGAGCCCGTTTTTTGAAGAAAAGCACATGAAAACCGTCTCGTTTTCAGTTACACTGATTGCCGTTACATACGTTCACTAAATTGTGGCACGTAAAGTCTCGGCAACGCATTTAAATGAGGCTACATTGACTTTATGAAAGATCTACATGTAATCAGCGAAATATAGCCATAAAGCAGGTTCGTGTCAAATGGGTCAGCTAAGAGAGGCGCATATGCATATCACATACCTAGGACACAACCTGTTCCGCCTATAGGCTAGTAATGCCGTTTCGCCATGAAAACAGCCCCTCATTATGGATATAGCGAGGGGATAGTGGATGGCCCGATGGTACATGTAGGCGAGAAAGCACACACCTAGTTTTGTATACCCAGTTATGCAAGTGGAAATGAGCTTGGTTGGTTGAAGAGAAGCACATGGCAGTGACACCTATGCGGTGACCGAGATTTACGTCAAAGACGCACAATAATATGGAACTAGCCTGCTTTCATGTATTCACTGATGCAAGTCTGGCGGAGCCCGTTTTTTGAAGAAAAGCACATGAAAACCGTCTCGTTTTCAGTTACACTGATTGCCGTTACATACGTTCACTAAATTGTGGCACGTAAAGTCTCGGCAACGCATTTAAATGAGGCTACATTGACTTTATGAAAGATCTACATGTAATCACCGAAATATAGCCATAAAGCAGGTTCGTGTCAAATGGGTCAGCTAAGAGAGGCGCATATGCATATCACATACCTAGGACACAACCTGTTCCGCCTATAGGCTAGTAATGCCGTTTCGCCATGAAAACAGCCCCTCATTATGGATATAGCGAGGGGATAGTGGATGGCCCGATGGTACATGTAGGCGAGAAAGCAGAGAAAATCCACGAACTGCCCTAATGATGTCAAACCCTCGCTTTCGTGACGACCCCCAGATATTCAGCTAATAGCTCTACAACCTGGGCCAAATACACTTTAAACCCGCAGTGCTGGAGAAACGCTGCACACCTACCTGGACTCATGACATTCATATGCCTGTATAACCTTACTCTGTCACCCTTCGGGGTAGCCGAGTACCTAAGGCGCCAGTATACTCGGCTCGAAATTTCGGGCTAATCCCCGGCTCCGGAGATTGCAGTTTGAATGGAGGCACACTGCCAAGACGCCCGTGTGCATCGTAGCGCACGTTAAAGATCCCCAGTTTGGCAAAATTCTCCGTAGACCTCTACTACGGCGTCCGTGTGACGTAAAACCACCCCCCCCCCCCCTATTGGCTATAAAACTATCGTTACTCTACCCCGTTTTTTCCGAAACTATTCTTTTCTCGAGCTTGTTAAAAAAAACGCCTATTTTTTGCCACAGCGAGCGGCCCATGTGGCTAACAATGACCTTACGTACCAGTGAGAGTAGACGGAATGGTCAAATCATGGTTGCACGAACACCTTTCTTTTTCTATAATAGACTACTTGACAGATCTTCCTATTTCACTACATTGAAGTGCGGCTCATACGTAGCGCTACATGTTGGGGTCAACAAGCTTTATTGAAAAGGGGCACATACCTCGTGGCCCATCTCAAGTGACGCAAATGCTCCTCACCGAAGTTCATTGCAGCTTGGCACACACCTAGTTTTGTATACCCAGTTATGCAAATGGAAATGAGCTGGGTTAGTTGAAGAGAAGCACATGGCAGTGACACCTATGTGGTGACCGAGATTTACGTCAAAGACGCACAATAATCTGGAACTAGCCTGCTTTCATGTATTCACTGATGCAAGTCTGGCGGAGCCCGTTTTTTGAAGAAAAGCACATGAAAACTGTCTCCTTTTGAGTTACACTGATTGCCGTTATATACGTCCACTGAACTGTGGCACGTACCCAGTCTCGGCAACGCATTTAAATGAGGTTACATTGACTTTATGAAAGATCTATATGTAATCAGTGAAATATAGCCAGGAAAACACGTTCGCGTCTAATGGGTCCGCTTAAGAGAGGCGCATATGCAATGTCACATACCTAGGCCACAACCTGTTCCACCTATAGGCTAGTAATGCCGTTTCGTTATGAAAACAGCCCTTTATTATTAATATAGTGATGAGATAGTAAACGGCCCGATGTTACATGTAGGCGAGAAAGGAGAGAAAGTCCACGAACTGCAATAATGATGTCAAACCGTCGTTTTCGTGACGACCCTCAGATATTCAGCTAATAGCTCTACAACCTGGGCCAAATACACTTTAAACCCGCAGTGCTGGAGAAACGCTGCACACCGACCTGGACTCATGACATTCATATGCCTGTATAACCTTACTCTGTTACCCTTCGGGGTAGCCGAGTACCTAAGGCGCTAGTATACTTGGCTCGAAATTGCGGGCTAATCCCCGGCTCCGGAGATTGCAGTTTGAATGGAGGCACACTGCGAAGACGCCCGTGTGCATCGTAGCGCAAGTTAAAGATCCCCAGTTGGTCAAAATTCCCCGTAGACCTCCACTACGGCGTCCGTGTGACGTAAACCCCCCCCCCCCCCCTATTGGCGATAAAACTATCGTTACTCTACCCCGTTTTTTCCGAAACTATTCTTTTCTCGAGCTTGTTAAAAAAAACGCCTATTTTTTGCCACAGCGAGCGGCCCATGTGGCTAACCATGACGTTACGTACCAGTGAGAGTAGACGGAATGGTCAAATCGTGGTTGCACGAACACCTTTCTTTTTCTATAATAGACTACTTGACAGATCTTCCTATTTCACTACATTGAAGTGCGGCTCATACGTAGCGCTACATGTTGGGGTCAACAAGCTTTATTGAAAAGGGGCACATACCTCGTGGCCCATATGCAGTGACGCAAATGCTCCTCACGGAAGTTCATTGCAGCTTGGCACACACCTAGTTTTGTATACCCAGTTATACAAGTGGAAATGAGCTTGGTTGGTTGAAGAGAAGCACATGGCAGTGACACCTATGCGGTGACCGAGATTTACGTCAAAGACGCACAATAATCTGGAACTAGCCTGCTTTCATGTATTCACTGATGCAAGTCTGGCGGAGCCCGTTTTTTGAAGAAAAGCACATGAAAACCGTCTCCTTTTCAGTTACACTGATTGCCGTTACATACGTTCACTGAATTGTGGCACGTAAAGTCTCGGCAACGCATTTAAATGAGGTTACATTGACTTTATGAAAGATCTACATGTAATCAGCGAAATGTAGCCAGGAAAACACGTTCGCGTCAAATGGGTCCGCTAAGAGAGGCGCATATGCAATGTCACATACCTAGGCCACAACCTGTTGCGCCTATAGGCTAGTAATGCCGTTTCGCCATGAAAACAGCCCCTCATTATGGATATAGCGAGGGGATAGTGGATGGCCCGATGGTACATGTAGGCGAGAAAGCAGAGAAAGTCCACGAACTGCCCTAATGATGTCAAACCCTCGCTTTCGTGACGACCCGCAGATATTCAGCTAATAGCTCTACAACCTGGGCCAAATACACTTTAAACCCGCAGTGCTGGAGAAACGCTGCACACCTACCTGGACTCATGACATTCATATGCCTGTATAACCTTACTCTGTCACCCTTCGGGGTAGCCGAGTACCTAAGGCGCTAGTATACTCGGCTCGAAATTGCGGGCTAATCCCCGGCTCCGGAGATTGCAGTTTGAATGGAGGCACACTGCGAAGACGCCCGTGTGCATCGTAGCGCACGTTAAAGATCCCCAGTTGGGCAAAATTCTCCGTAGACCTCCACTACGGCGTCCGTGTGACGTAAAACCACCCCCCCCCCCCTATTGGCGATAAAACTATCGTTAGTCTACCCCATTTTTTCCGAAACTATTCTTTTCTCGAGCTTGTTAAAAAAAACGCCTATTTTTTGCCACAGCGAGCGGCCCATGTGGCTAACAATGACCTTACGTACCAGTGAGAGTAGACGGAATGGTCAAATCATGGTTGCACGAACACGTTTCTTTTTCTATAATAGACTACTTGACAGATCTTCCTATTTCACTACATTGAAGTGCGGCTCATACGTAGCGCTACATGATGGGGTCAACAAGCTTTATTCAAAAGGGGCACATACCTCGTGGCCCATCTCCAGTGACGCAAATGCTCATCACGGAAGTTCAATATATCTTGGCACACACCTAGTTTTGTATACCCAGTTATGCAAGTGGAAATGAGCTTGGTTGGTTGAAGAGAAGCACATGGCAGTGACACCTATGCGGTGACCGAGATTTACGTCAAAGACGCACAATAATCTGGAACTAGCCTGCTTTCATGTATTCACTGATGCAAGTCTGGCGGAGCCCGTTTTTTGAAGAAAAGCACATGAAAACCGTCTCCTTTTCAGTTACACTGATTGCCGTTACATACGTTCACTAAATTGTGGCACGTACCGTCTCGGCAACGCATTTGAATGAGGCTACATTGACTTTATGAAAGATCTACATGTAATCAGCGAAATATAGCCATAAAGCAGGTTCGTGTCAAATGGGTCAGCTAAGAGAGGCGCATATGAATGTCACATACCTAGGACACAACCTGTTCCGCCTATAGGCTAGTAATGCCGTTTCGCCATGAAAACAGCCCCTCATTATTGATATAGTGAGGGGACAGTGGACAGCCCGATGGTACATGTAGGTGAGAAAGCAGAGAAAATCCACGAACTGCCCTAATGATGTCAAACCGTCGCTTTCGTGACGACCCCCAGATATTCAGCTAATAGCTCTACAACCTGGGCCAAATACACTTTAAACCCGCAGTGCTGGAGAAACGCTGCACACCTACCTGGACTCATGACATTCATATGCCTGTACAACCTTACTCTGTTACCCTTCGGGGTAGCCGAGTACCTAACGCGCTAGTATACTTGGCTCGAAATTGCGGGCTAATCCCCGGCTCCGGAGATTGCAGTTTGAATGGAGGCACACTGCCAAGACGCCCGTGTGCATCGTAGCGCATGTTAAAGATCCCCAGTTTGGCAAAATTCTCCGTAGACCTCTACTACGGCGTCCGTGTGACGTAAAACCACCCCCCCCCCTATTGGCGATAAAACTATCGTTACTCTACCCCGTTTTTTCCGAAACTATTCTTTGCTCGAGCTTGTTAAAAAAAACGCCTATTTTTTGCCACAGCGAGCGGCCCATGTGGCTAACAATGACCTTACGTACCAGTGATAGCAGACGGATAGGTCAAATCATGGTTGCACGAACACCTTTCTTTTTCTATAATAGACTACTTGACAGATCTTCCTATTTCACTACATTGAAGTGCGGCTGATACGTAGCGCTACATGTTGAGGTCAACAAGCTTTATTGAAAAGGGGCACATACCTCGTGGCCCATCTCCAGTGACGCAAATGCTCATCACGGAAGTTCATTTTAGCTTGGCACACACCTAGTTTTGTATACCCAGTTATGCAAGTGGAAATGAGCTTGGTTGGTTGAAGAGAAGCACATGGCAGTGACACCTATGCGGTGACCGAGATTTACGTCAAAGACGCACAATAATATGGAACTAGCCTGCTTTCATGTATTCACTGATGCAAGTCTGGCGGAGCCCGTTTTTTGAAGAAAAGCACATGAAAACCGTCTCGTTTTCAGTTACACTGATTGCCGTTACATACGTTCACTAAATTGTGGCACGTAAAGTCTCGGCAACGCATTTAAATGAGGCTACATTGACTTTATGAAAGATCTACATGTAATCAGCGAAATATAGCCATAAAGCAGGTTCGTGTCAAATGGTTCAGCTAAGAGAGGCGCATATGCATATCACATACCTAGGACACAACCTGTTCCGCCTATAGGCTAGTAATGCCGTTTCGCCATGAAAACAGCCCCTCATTATGGATATAGCGAGGGGATAGTGGATGGCCCGATGGTACATGTAGGCGAGAAAGCAGAGAAAATCCACGAACTGCCCTAATGATGTCAAACCCTCGCTTTCGTGACGACCCCCAGATATTCAGCTAATAGCTCTACAACCTGGGCCAAATACACTTTAAACCCGCAGTGCTGGAGAAACGCTGCACACCTACCTGGACTCATGACATTCATATGCCTGTATAACCTTACTCTGTCACCCTTCGGGGTAGCCCAGTACCTAAGGCGCCAGTATACTCGGCTCGAAATTGCGGGCTAATCCCCGGCTCCGGAGATTGCAGTTTGAATGGAGGCACACTGCCAAGACGCCCGTGTGCATCGTAGCGCACGTTAAATATCCCCAGTTTGGCAAAATTCTCCGTAGACCTCTACTACGGCGTCCGTGTGACGTAAAACCACCCCCCCCCCCCCCCTATTGGCTATAAAACTATCGTTACTCTACCCCGTTTTTTCCGAAACTATTCTTTTCTCGAGCTTGTTAAAAAAAACACCTATTTTTTGCCACAGCGAGCGGCCCATGTGGCTAACAATGACCTTACGTACCAGTGAGAGTAGACGGAATGGTCAAATCATGGTTGCACGAACACCTTTCTTTTTCTATAATAGACTACTTGACAGATCTTCCTATTTCACTACATTGAAGTGCGGCTCATACGTAGCGCTACATGTTGGGGTCAACAAGCTTTATTGAAAAGGGGCACATACCTCGTGGCCCATCTCAAGTGACGCAAATGCTCCTCACGGAAGTTCATTGCAGCTTGGCACACACCTAGTTTTGTATACCCAGTTATGCAAATGGAAATGAGCTGGGTTAGTTGAAGAGAAGCACATGGCAGTGACACCTATGCGGTGACCGAGATTTACGTCAAAGACGCACAATAATCTGGAACTAGCCTGCTTTCATGTATTCACTGATGCAAGTCTGGCGGAGCCCGTTTTTTGAAGAAAAGCACATGAAAACTGTCTCCTTTTGAGTTACACTGATTGCCGTTATATACGTCCACTGAACTGTGGCACGTACCGAGTCTCGGCAACGCATTTAAATGAGGTTACATTGACTTTATGAAAGATCTATATGTAATCAGTGAAATATAGCCAGGAAAACACGTTCGCGTCTAATGGGTCCGCTTAAGAGAGGCGCATATGCAATGTCACATACCTAGGCCACAACCTGTTCCACCTATAGGCTAGTAATGCCGTTTCGTTATGAAAACAGCCCTTTATTATTAATATAGTGAGGAGATAGTAAACGGCCCGATGTTACATGTAGGCGAGAAAGGAGAGAAAGTCCACGAACTGCAATAATGATGTCAAACCGTCGTTTTCGTGACGACCCTCAGATATTCAGCTAATAGCTCTACAACCTGGGCCAAATACACTTTAAACCCGCAGTGCTGGAGAAACGCTGCACACCGACCTGGACTCATGACATTCATATGCCTGTATAACCTTACTCTGTTACCCTTCGGGGTAGCCGAGTACCTAAGGCGCTAGTATACTTGGCTCGAAATTGCGGGCTAATCCCCGGCTCCGGAGATTGCAGTTTGAATGGAGGCACACTGCGAAGACGCCCGTGTGCATCGTAGCGCAAGTTAAAGATCCCCAGTTGGTCAAAATTCCCCGTAGACCTCCACTACGGCGTCCGTGTGACGTAAACCCCCCCCCCCCCCCGCTATTGGCGATAAAACTATCGTTACTCTACCCCGTTTTTTCCGAAACTATTCTTTTCTCGAGCTTTTTAAAAACAAAACGCCTATTTTTTGCCACAGCGAGCGGCCCATGTGGCTAACCATGACCTTACGTACCAGTGAGAGTAGACGGAATGGTCAAATCGTGGTTGCACGAACACCTTTCTTTTTCTATAATAGACTACTTGACAGATCTTCCTATTTCACTACATTGAAGTGCGGCTCATACGTAGCGCTACATGTTGGGGTCAACAAGCTTTATTGAAAAGGGGCACATACCTCGTGGCCCATATGCAGTGACGCAAATGCTCCTCACGGAAGTTCATTGCAGCTTGGCACACACCTAGTTTTGTATACCCAGTTATACAAGTGGAAATGAGCTTGGTTGGTTGAAGAGAAGCACATGGCAGTGACACCTATGCGGTGACCGAGATTTACGTCAAAGACGCACAATAATCTGGAACTAGCCTGCTTTCATGTATTCACTGATGCAAGTCTGGCGGAGCCCGTTTTTTGAAGAAAAGCACATGAAAACCGTCTCCTTTTCAGTTACACTGATTGCCGTTACATACGTTCACTGAATTGTGGCACGTAATGTCTCGGCAACGCATTTAAATGAGGTTACATTGACTTTATGAAAGATCTACATGTAATCAGCGAAATGTAGCCAGGAAAACACGTTCGCGTCAAATGGGTCCTCTAAGAGAGGCGCATATGCAATGTCACATACCTAGGCCACAACCTGTTGCGCCTATAGGCTAGTAATGCCGTTTCGCCATGAAAACAGCCCCTCATTATGGATATAGCGAGGGGATAGTGGATGGCCCGATGGTACATGTAGGCGAGAAAGCAGAGAAAGTCCACGAACTGCCCTAATGATGTCAAACCCTCGCTTTCGTGACGACCCCCAGATATTCAGCTAATAGCTCTACAACCTGGGCCAAATACACTTTAAACCCGCAGTGCTGGAGAAACGCTGCACACCTACCTGGACTCATGACATTCATATGCCTGTATAACCTTACTCTGTCACCCTTCGGGGTAGCCGAGTACCTAAGGCGCCAGTATACTCGGCTCGAAATTGCGGGCTAATCCCCGGCTCCGGAGATTGCAGTTTGAATGGAGGCACACTGCCAAGACGCCCGTGTGCATCGTAGCGCACGTTAAATATCCCCAGTTTGGCAAAATTCTCCGTAGACCTCTACTACGGCGTCCGTGTGACGTAAAACCACCCCCCCCCCTATTGGCTATAAAACTATCGTTACTCTACCCCGTTTTTTCCGAAACTATTCTTTTCTCGAGCTTGTTAAAAAAAACGCCTATTTTTTGCCACAGCGAGCGGCCCATGTGGCTAACAATGACCTTACGTACCAGTGAGAGTAGACGGAATGGTCAAATCATGGTTGCACGAACACCTTTCTTTTTCTATAATAGACTACTTGACAGATCTTCCTATTTCACTACATTGAAGTGCGGCTCATACGTAGCGCTACATGTTGAGGTCAACAAGCTTTTTTGAAAAGGGGCACATACCTCGTGGCCCATCTCCAGTGACGCAAATGCTCATCGCGGAAGTTCATTTTAGCTTGGCACACACCTAGTTTTGTATACCCAGTTATGGAAGTGGAAATGAGCTTGGTTGGTTGAAGAGAAGCACATGGCAGTGACACCTATGCGGTGACCGAGATTTACGTCAAAGACGCACAATAATATGGAACTAGCCTGCTTTCATGTATTCACTGATGCAAGTCTGGCGGAGCCCGTTTTTTGAAGAAAAGCACATGAAAACCGTCTCGTTTTCAGTTACACTGATTGCCGTTACATACGTTCACTAAATTGTGGCACGTAAAGTCTCGGCAACGCATTTAAATGAGGCTACATTGACTTTATGAAAGATCTACATGTAATCAGCGAAATATAGCCATAAAGCAGGTTCGTGTCAAATGGGTCAGCTAAGAGAGGCGCATATGCATATCACATACCTAGGACACAACCTGTTCCGCCTATAGGCTAGTAATGCCGTTTCGCCATGAAAACAGCCCCTCATTATGGATATAGCGAGGGTATAGTGGATGGCCCGATGGTACATGTAGGCGAGAAAGCAGAGAAAATCCACGAACTGCCCTAATGATGTCAAACCCTCGCTTTCGTGACGACCCCCAGATATTCAGCTAATAGCTCTACAACCTGGGCCAAATACACTTTAAACCCGCAGTGCTGGAGAAACGCTGCACACCTACCTGGACTCATGACATTCATATGCCTGTATAACCTTACTCTGTCACCCTTCGGGGTAGCCGAGTACCTAAGGCGCCAGTATACTCGGCTCGAAATTGCGGGCTAATCCCCGGCTCCGGAGATTGCAGTTTGAATGGAGGCACACTGCCAAGACGCCCGTGTGCATCGTAGCGCACGTTAAATATCCCCAGTTTGGCAAAATTCTCCGTAGACCTCTACTACGGCGTCCGTGTGACGTAAAACCACCCCCCCCCCTATTGGCTATAAAACTATCGTTACTCTACCCCGTTTTTTCCGAAACTATTCTTTTCTCGAGCTTGTTAAAAAAAAACGCCTATTTTTTGCCACAGCGAGCGGCCCATGTGGCTAACAATGACCTTACGTACCAGTGAGAGTAGACGGAATGGTCAAATCATGGTTGCACGAACACCTTTCTTTTTCTATAATAGACTACTTGACAGATCTTCCTATTTCACTACATTGAAGTGCGGCTCATACGTAGCGCTACATGTTGGGGTCAACAAGCTTTATTGAAAAGGGGCACATACCTCGTGGCCCATCTCAAGTGACGCAAATGCTCCTCACCGAAGTTCATTGCAGCTTGGCACACACCTAGTTTTGTATACCCAGTTATGCAAATGGAAATGAGCTGGGTTAGTTGAAGAGAAGCACATGGCAGTGACACCTATGCGGTGACCGAGATTTACGTCAAAGACGCACAATAATCTGGAACTAGCCTGCTTTCATGTATTCACTGATGCAAGTCTGGCGGAGCCCGTTTTTTGAAGAAAAGCACATGAAAACCGTCTCCTTTTCAGTTACACTGATTGCCGTTACATACGTTCACTAAATTGTGGCACGTACCGTCTCGGCAACGCATTTGAATGAGGCTACATTGACTTTATGAAAGATCTACATGTAATCAGCGAAATATAGCCATAAAGCAGGTTCGTGTCAAATGGGTCAGCTAAGAGAGGCGCATATGAATGTCACATACCTAGGACACAACCTGTTCCGCCTATAGGCTAGTAATGCCGTTTCGCCATGAAAACAGCCCCTCATTATTGATATAGTGAGGGGACAGTGGACAGCCCGATGGTACATGTAGGTGAGAAAGCAGAGAAAATCCACGAACTGCCCTAATGATGTCAAACCGTCGCTTTCGTGACGACCCCCAGATATTCAGCTAATAGCTCTACAACCTGGGCCAAATACACTTTAAACCCGCAGTGCTGGAGAAACGCTGCACACCTACCTGGACTCATGACATTCATATGCCTGTACAACCTTACTCTGTTACCCTTCGGGGTAGCCGAGTACCTAACGCGCTAGTATACTTGGCTCGAAATTGCGGGCTAATCCTCGGCTCCGGAGATTGCAGTTTGAATGGAGGCACACTGCCAAGACGCCCGTGTGCATCGTAGCGCATGTTAAAGATCCCCAGTTTGGCAAAATTCTCCGTAGACCTCTACTACGGCGTCCGTGTGACGTAACCCCCCCCCTCCCCCCTATTGGCGATAAAACTATCGTTACTCTACCCCGTTTTTTCCGAAACTATTCTTTTCTCGAGCTTGTTAATAAAAAACGCCTATTTTTTGCCACAGCGAGCGGCCCATGTGGCTAACAATGACCTTACGTACCAGTGAGAGTAGACGGAATGGTCAAATCATGGTTGCACGAACACCTTTCTTTTTCTATAATAGACTACTTGACAGATCTTCCTATTTCACTACATTGAAGTGCGGCTCATACGTAGCGCTACATGTTGAGGTCAACAAGCTTTTTTGAAAAGGGGCACATACCTCGTGGCCCATCTCCAGTGACGCAAATGCTCATCGCGGAAGTTCATTTTAGCTTGGCACACACCTAGTTTTGTATACCCAGTTATGGAAGTGGAAATGAGCTTGGTTGGTTGAAGAGAAGCACATGGCAGTGACACCTATGCGGTGACCGAGATTTACGTCAAAGACGCACAATAATATGGAACTAGCCTGCTTTCATGTATTCACTGATGCAAGTCTGGCGGAGCCCGTTTTTTGAAGAAAAGCACATGAAAACCGTCTCGTTTTCAGTTACACTGATTGCCGTTACATACGTTCACTAAATTGTGGCACGTAAAGTCTCGGCAACGCATTTAAATGAGGCTACATTGACTTTATGAAAGATCTACATGTAATCAGCGAAATATAGCCATAAAGCAGGTTCGTGTCAAATGGGTCAGCTAAGAGAGGCGCATATGCATATCACATACCTAGGACACAACCTGTTCCGCCTATAGGCTAGTAATGCCGTTTCGCCATGAAAACAGCCCCTCATTATGGATATAGCGAGGGTATAGTGGATGGCCCGATGGTACATGTAGGCGAGAAAGCAGAGAAAATCCACGAACTGCCCTAATGATGTCAAACCCTCGCTTTCGTGACGACCCCCAGATATTCAGCTAATAGCTCTACAACCTGGGCCAAATACACTTTAAACCCGCAGTGCTGGAGAAACGCTGCACACCTACCTGGACTCATGACATTCATATGCCTGTATAACCTTACTCTGTCACCCTTCGGGGTAGCCGAGTACCTAAGGCGCCAGTATACTCGGCTCGAAATTGCGGGCTAATCCCCGGCTCCGGAGATTGCAGTTTGAATGGAGGCACACTGCCAAGACGCCCGTGTGCATCGTAGCGCACGTTAAATATCCCCAGTTTGGCAAAATTCTCCGTAGACCTCTACTACGGCGTCCGTGTGACGTAAAACCACCCCCCCCCCTATTGGCTATAAAACTATCGTTACTCTACCCCGTTTTTTCCGAAACTATTCTTTTCTCGAGCTTGTTAAAAAAAAACGCCTATTTTTTGCCACAGCGAGCGGCCCATGTGGCTAACAATGACCTTACGTACCAGTGAGAGTAGACGGAATGGTCAAATCATGGTTGCACGAACACCTTTCTTTTTCTATAATAGACTACTTGACAGATCTTCCTATTTCACTACATTGAAGTGCGGCTCATACGTAGCGCTACATGTTGGGGTCAACAAGCTTTATTGAAAAGGGGCACATACCTCGTGGCCCATCTCAAGTGACGCAAATGCTCCTCACCGAAGTTCATTGCAGCTTGGCACACACCTAGTTTTGTATACCCAGTTATGCAAATGGAAATGAGCTGGGTTAGTTGAAGAGAAGCACATGGCAGTGACACCTATGCGGTGACCGAGATTTACGTCAAAGACGCACAATAATCTGGAACTAGCCTGCTTTCATGTATTCACTGATGCAAGTCTGGCGGAGCCCGTTTTTTGAAGAAAAGCACATGAAAACCGTCTCCTTTTCAGTTACACTGATTGCCGTTACATACGTTCACTAAATTGTGGCACGTACCGTCTCGGCAACGCATTTGAATGAGGCTACATTGACTTTATGAAAGATCTACATGTAATCAGCGAAATATAGCCATAAAGCAGGTTCGTGTCAAATGGGTCAGCTAAGAGAGGCGCATATGAATGTCACATACCTAGGACACAACCTGTTCCGCCTATAGGCTAGTAATGCCGTTTCGCCATGAAAACAGCCCCTCATTATTGATATAGTGAGGGGACAGTGGACAGCCCGATGGTACATGTAGGTGAGAAAGCAGAGAAAATCCACGAACTGCCCTAATGATGTCAAACCGTCGCTTTCGTGACGACCCCCAGATATTCAGCTAATAGCTCTACAACCTGGGCCAAATACACTTTAAACCCGCAGTGCTGGAGAAACGCTGCACACCTACCTGGACTCATGACATTCATATGCCTGTACAACCTTACTCTGTTACCCTTCGGGGTAGCCGAGTACCTAACGCGCTAGTATACTTGGCTCGAAATTGCGGGCTAATCCTCGGCTCCGGAGATTGCAGTTTGAATGGAGGCACACTGCCAAGACGCCCGTGTGCATCGTAGCGCATGTTAAAGATCCCCAGTTTGGCAAAATTCTCCGTAGACCTCTACTACGGCGTCCGTGTGACGTAAACCCCCCCCCCCCCCTATTGGCGATAAAACTATCGTTACTCTACCCCGTTTTTTCCGAAACTATTCTTTGCTCGAGCTTGTTAAAAAAAACGCCTATTTTTTGCCACAGCGAGTGGCCCATGTGGCTAACAATGACCTTACGTACCAGTGATAGCAGACGGAATGGTCAAATCATGGTTGCACGAACACCTTTCTTTTTCTATAATAGACTACTTGACAGATCTTCCTATTTCACTACATTGAAGTGCGGCTCATACGTAGCGCTACATGTTGAGGTCAACAAGCTTTTTTGAAAAGGGGCACATACCTCGTGGCCCATCTCCAGTGACGCAAATGCTCATCGCGGAAGTTCATTTTAGCTTGGCACACACCTAGTTTTGTATACCCAGTTATGGAAGTGGAAATGAGCTTGGTTGGTTGAAGAGAAGCACATGGCAGTGACACCTATGCGGTGACCGAGATTTACGTCAAAGACGCACAATAATATGGAACTAGCCTGCTTTCATGTATTCACTGATGCAAGTCTGGCGGAGCCCGTTTTTTGAAGAAAAGCACATGAAAACCGTCTCGTTTTCAGTTACACTGATTGCCGTTACATACGTTCACTAAATTGTGGCACGTAAAGTCTCGGCAACGCATTTAAATGAGGCTACATTGACTTTATGAAAGATCTACATGTAATCAGCGAAATATAGCCATAAAGCAGGTTCGTGTCAAATGGGTCAGCTAAGAGAGGCGCATATGCATATCACATACCTAGGACACAACCTGTTCCGCCTATAGGCTAGTAATGCCGTTTCGCCATGAAAACAGCCCCTCATTATGGATATAGCGAGGGTATAGTGGATGGCCCGATGGTACATGTAGGCGAGAAAGCAGAGAAAATCCACGAACTGCGCTAATGATGTCAAACCGTCGCTTTCGTGACGACCCCCAGATATTCAGCTAATAGCTCTACAACCTGGGCCAAATACACTTTAAACCCGCCGTGCTGGAGAAACGCTGCACACCTACCTGGACTCATGACATTCATATGCCTGTATAACCTTACTCTGTCAATCTTCGGGGTAGCCGAGTACCTAAGGCGCTAGTATACTTGGCTCGAAATGGCGGGCTAATCCCCGGCTCCGGAGATTGCAGTTTGAATGGAGGCACACTGCGAAGACGCCCGTGTGCATCGTAGCGCAAGTTAAAGATCCCCAGTTGGTCAAAATTCCCCGTAGACCTCCACTACGGCGTCCGTGTGACGTAAACCCCCCCCCCCCCCCCCGCTATTGGCGATAAAACTATCGTTACTCTACCCCGTTTTTTCCGAAACTATTCTTTTCTCGAGCTTGTTAAAAAAAACGCCTATTTTTTGCCACAGCGAGCGGCCCATGTGGCTAACCATGACCTTACGTACCAGTGAGAGTAGACGGAATGGTCAAATCGTGGTTGCACGAACACCTTTCTTTTTCTATAATAGACTACTTGACAGATCTTCCTATTTCACTACATTGAAGTGCGGCTCATACGTAGCGCTACATGTTGGGGTCAACAAGCTTTATTGAAAAGGGGCACATACCTCGTGGCCCATATGCAGTGACGCAAATGCTCCTCACGGAAGTTCATTGCAGCTTGGCACACACCTAGTTTTGTATACCCAGTTATACAAGTGGAAATGAGCTTGGTTGGTTGAAGAGAAGCACATGGCAGTGACACCTATACGGTGACCGAGATTTACGTCAAAGACGCACAATAATCTGGAACTAGCCTGCTTTCATGTATTCACTGATGCAAGTCTGGCGGAGCCCGTTTTTTGAAGAAAAGCACATGAAAACCGTCTCCTTTTCAGTTACACTGATTGCCGTTACATACGTTCACTGAATTGTGGCACGTAATGTCTCGGCAACGCATTTAAATGAGGTTACATTGACTTTATGAAAGATCTACATGTAATCAGCGAAATGTAGCCAGGAAAACACGTTCGCGTCAAATGGGTCCTCTAAGAGAGGCGCATATGCAATGTCACATACCTAGGCCACAACCTGTTGCGCCTATAGGCTAGTAATGCCGTTTCGCCATGAAAACAGCCCCTCATTATGGATATAGCGAGGGGATAGTGGATGGCCCGATGGTACATGTAGGCGAGAAAGCAGAGAAAGTCCACGAACTGCCCTAATGATGTCAAACCCTCGCTTTCGTGACGACCCCCAGATATTCAGCTAATAGCTCTACAACCTGGGCCAAATACACTTTAAACCCGCAGTGCTGGAGAAACGCTGCACACCTACCTGGACTCATGACATTCATATGCCTGTATAACCTTACTCTGTCACCCTTCGGGGTAGCCGAGTACCTAAGGCGCCAGTATACTCGGCTCGAAATTGCGGGCTAATCCCCGGCTCCGGAGATTGCAGTTTGAATGGAGGCACACTGCCAAGACGCCCGTGTGCATCGTAGCGCACGTTAAATATCCCCAGTTTGGCAAAATTCTCCGTAGACCTCCACTACGGCGTCCGTGTGACGTAAAACCACCCCCCCCCCTATTGGCTATAAAACTATCGTTGCTCTACCCCGTTTTTTCCGAAACTATTCTTTTCTCGAGCTTGTTAAAAAAAAAACGCCTATTTTTTGCCACAGCGAGCGGCCCATGTGGCTAACAATGACCTTACGTACCAGTGAGAGTAGACGGAATGGTCAAATCATGGTTGCACGAACACCTTTCTTTTTCTATAATAGACTACTTGACAGATCTTCCTATTTCACTACATTGAAGTGCGGCTCATACGTAGCGCTACATGTTGGGGTCAACAAGCTTTATTGAAAAGGGGCACATACCTCGTGGCCCATCTCAAGTGACGCAAATGCTCCTCACCGAAGTTCATTGCAGCTTGGCACACACCTAGTTTTGTATACCCAGTTATGCAAATGGAAATGAGCTGGGTTAGTTGAAGAGAAGCACATGGCAGTGACACCTATGCGGTGACCGAGATTTACGTCAAAGACGCACAATAATCTGGAACTAGCCTGCTTTCATGTATTCACTGATGCAAGTCTGGCGGAGCCCGTTTTTTGAAGAAAAGCACATGAAAACCGTCTCCTTTTCAGTTACACTGATTGCCGTTACATACGTTCACTAAATTGTGGCACGTACCGTCTCGGCAACGCATTTGAATGAGGCTACATTGACTTTATGAAAGATCTACATGTAATCAGCGAAATATAGCCATAAAGCAGGTTCGTGTCAAATGGGTCAGCTAAGAGAGGCGCATATGAATGTCACATACCTAGGACACAACCTGTTCCGCCTATAGGCTAGTAATGCCGTTTCGCCATGAAAACAGCCCCTCATTATTGATATAGTGAGGGGACAGTGGACAGCGCGATGGTACATGTAGGTGAGAAAGCAGAGAAAATCCACGAACTGCCCTAATGATGTCAAACCGTCGCTTTCGTGACGACCCCCAGATATTCAGCTAATAACTCTACAACCTGGGCCAAATACACTTTAAACCCGCAGTGCTGGAGAAACGCTGCACACCTACCTGGACTCATGACATTCATATGCCTGTACAACCTTACTCTGTTACCCTTCGGGGTAGCCGAGTACCTAACGCGCTAGTATACTTGGCTCGAAATTGCGGGCTAATCCTCGGCTCCGGAGATTGCAGTTTGAATGGAGGCACACTGCCAAGACGCCCGTGTGCATCGTAGCGCATGTTAAAGATCCCCAGTTTGGCAAAATTCTCCGTAGACCTCTACTACGGCGTCCGTGTGACGTAAACCCCCCCCCCCCTATTGGCGATAAAACTATCGTTACTCTACCCCGTTTTTTCCGAAACTATTCTTTGCTCGAGCTTGTTAAAAAAAACGCCTATTTTTTGCCACAGCGAGCGGCCCATGTGGCTAACAATGACCTTACGTACCAGTGATAGCAGACGGAATGGTCAAATCATGGTTGCACGAACACCTTTCTTTTTCTATAATAGACTACTTGACAGATCTTCCTATTTCACTACATTGAAGTGCGGCTCATACGTAGCGCTACATGTTGAGGTCAACAAGCTTTTTTGAAAAGGGGCACATACCTCGTGGCCCATCTCCAGTGACGCAAATGCTCATCGCGGAAGTTCATTTTAGCTTGGCACACACCTAGTTTTGTATACCCAGTTATGGAAGTGGAAATGAGCTTGGTTGGTTGAAGAGAAGCACATGGCAGTGACACCTATGCGGTGACCGAGATTTACGTCAAAGACGCACAATAATATGGAACTAGCCTGCTTTCATGTATTCACTGATGCAAGTCTGGCGGAGCCCGTTTTTTGAAGAAAAGCACATGAAAACCGTCTCGTTTTCAGTTACACTGATTGCCGTTACATACGTTCACTAAATTGTGGCACGTAAAGTCTCGGCAACGCATTTAAATGAGGCTACATTGACTTTATGAAAGATCTACATGTAATCAGCGAAATATAGCCATAAAGCAGGTTCGTGTCAAATGGGTCAGCTAAGAGAGGCGCATATGCATATCACATACCTAGGACACAACCTGTTCCGCCTATAGGCTAGTAATGCCGTTTCGCCATGAAAACAGCCCCTCATTACGGATATAGCGAGGGTATAGTGGATGGCCCGATGGTACATGTAGGCGAGAAAGCAGAGAAAATCCACGAACTGCCCTAATGATGTCAAACCGTCGCTTTCGTAACGACCCCCAGATATTCAGCTAATAGCTCTACAACCTGGGCCAAATACACTTTAAACCCGCCGTGCTGGAGAAACGCTGCACACCTACCTGGACTCATGACATTCATATGCCTGTATAACCTTACTCTGTCAATCTTCGGGGTAGCCGAGTACCTAAGGCGCTAGTATACTTGGCTCGAAATGGCGGGCTAATCCCCGGCTCCGGAGATTGCAGTTTGAATGGAGGCACACTGCGAAGACGCCCGTGTGCATCGTAGCGCACGTTAAAGGTCCCCAGTTGGGCAAAATTCTCCGTAGACCTCCACTACGGCGTCCGTGTGACGTAAAACCGCCCCCCCCCCCAATATTGGCGATAAAACTATCGTTAATCTACCCCGTTTTTTCCGAAACTATTCTTTTCTCGAGCTTGTTAAAAAAAAAACGCCTATTTTTTGCCACAGCGAGCGGCCCATGTGGCTAACAATGACCTTACGTACCAGTGAGAGTAGACGGAATGGTCAAATCATGGTTGCACGAACACCTTTCTTTTTCTATAATAGACTACTTGACAGATCTTCCTATTTCACTACATTGAAGTGCGGCTCATACGTAGCGCTACATGTTGGGGTCAACAAGCTTTATTGAAAAGGGGCACATACCTCGTGGCCCATCTCCAGGGACGCAAATGCTCATCACGGAAGTTCAATTTATCTTGGCACACACCTAGTTTTGTATACCCAGTTATGCAAGTGGAAATGAGCTTGGTTGGTTGAAGAGAAGCACATGGCAGTGACACCTATGCGGTGACCGAGATTTACGTCAAAGACGCACAATAATATGGAACTAGCCTGCTTTCATGTATTCACTGATGCAAGTCTGGCGGAGCCCGTTTTTTGAAGAAAAGCACATGAAAACTGTCTCCTTTTCAGTTACACTGATTGCCGTTACATACGTGCACTAAATTGTGGCACGTACCGTCTCGGCAACGCATTTAAATGAGGTTACATTGACTTTATGAAAGATCTACATGTAATCAGCGAAATATAGCCATAAAGCAGGTTCGTGTCGAATGGGTCAGCTAAGAGAGGCGCATATGCATGTCACATACCTACGACACAACCTGATCCGCCTATAGGCTAGTAATGCCGTTTCGCCATGAAAACAGCCCCTCATTATTCATATAGTGAGGGGATAGTGGATGGCCCGATGGTACATGTAGGCGAGAAAGCAGAGAAAATCCACGAACTGCCCTAATGATGTCAAACCGTCGCTTTCGTGACGACCCCCAGATATTCAGCTAAAAACCCTACAACCTGAGCCAAATACACTTTAAACCCGCAGTGCTGGAGAAAAGCTGCACACCTACCTGGACTCATGACATTCATATGCCTGTATAACCTTACTCTGTCACCCTTCGGGGTAGCCGAGTACCTAAGGCGCTAGTATACTCGGCTCGAAATTGCCGGCTAATCCCCGGCTCCGCAGATTGCAGTTTGAATGGAGGCACACTGCGAAGACGCCCGTGTGCATCCTAGTGCACGTTAAAGATCCCCAGTTGGGCAAAATTCTCCGTAGACCTCCACTACGGCGTCCGTGTGACGTAAACCCCCCCCTCCCCTATTGGCGATAAAACTATCGTTACTCTACCCCGTTTTTTCCGAAACTATTCTTTTCTCGAGCTTGTTTAAAAAAACGCCTATTTTTTGCCACAGCGAGCGGCCCATGTGGCTAACAAAGACCTTACGTACCAGTGAGAGTAGACGGAAGTGGTCAAATCATGGTTGCACGAACACCTTTCTTTTTGTGTAATAGACTACTTGACGGATCTTCCAATTTCGCTACATTGAAGTGCGGCTCATACGTAGCTCTACATGTTTGGGTCAACAAGCTTTATAAGAGGGGCACATAGCTCGTGGCCCATCTCCAGTCGCGCAAATACTCCTCACGGAAGTTCATTGCAGCTTGGCACACACCTAATTTTGTATACCCAGTTATGCAAGTGGAAATGAGCTGGGTTGGTTGAAGAGAAGCACATGGCAAAGACAGCTGTGCGGTGACCGACATTTACGTCAAAGGCGTACAATGAATCTGGCACTAGCCTGCTCTCACCCATTGAGTGATGCAAGTGTGGCGGAGCCCGTTTTTTGAAGGAAAGCACATGAAAACTGTATCCTTTTTAGTTACACTGATTGCCGTTATATACGTCCACTGAACTGTGGCACGTACCCAGTCTCGGCAACGCATTTAAATGAGGTTACATTGACTTTATGAAAGATCTATATGTAATCAGTGAAATATAGCCAGGAAAACACGTTCGCGTCAAATGGGTCCGCTTAAGAGAGGCGCATATGCAATGTCACATACCTAGGACACAACCTGTTCCACCTATAGGCTAGTAATACCGTTTCGCCATGAAAACAGCCCTTCATTATTGATATAGTGAGGAGATAGTAAACGGCCCGATGTTACATGTAGGCTAGAAAGGAGAGAAAGTCCACGAACTGCCCCAATGATGTCAAACCGTCGTTTTCGTGACGACCCCCAGATATTCAGCTAATAGCTCTACAACCTGGGCCAAATACACTTTAAGCGCGCAGTTCTGGAGAAACGCTGCACACCGACCTGGACTCATGACATTCATATGCCTGTATAACCTTACTCTGTTAACCTTCGGGGTGGCCGAGTACCTAAGGCGCTAGTATACTTGGCTCGAAATTGCGGGCTAATCCCCGGCTCCGGAGATTGCAGTTTGAATGGAGGCACACTGCGAAGACGCCCGTGTGCATCGTAGCGCACGTTAAAGATCCCCAGTTGGGCAAAATTCTCCGTAGACCTCCACTACGGCGTCCGTGTGAAGTAAAACCACCCCCCCCCCCTTATTGGCGATAAAACTATCGTTACTCTACCCCGTTTTTTCCGACACTATTCATTTCTCGAGATTGTTAAAAAACGCCTATTTTTTGCCACAGCGACCGGCCCATGTGGCTAACAATGACCTTACGTACCAGTGAGAGTAGACGGAATGGTGAAATCATGGTTGCACGAACACCTTTCTTTTTCTATAATAGACTACTTGACAGATCTTCCTTTTTCACTACATTGAAGTGCGGTTCATACGTAGCGGTACATGTTGGGGTCAACAAACTTTATTGAAAAGGGGCACATACCTCGTGGCCCATCTCCAGTGACGCAAATACTCCTCACGGAAGTTCATTGCAGCTTGGCACACACCTAATTTTGTATACCCAGTTATGCAAGTGGAAATGAGCTGGGTTGGTTGAAGAGAAGCACATGGCAAAGACACCTGTGCGGTGACCGACATTTACGTCAAAGGCGTACAATGAATCTGGCACTAGCCTGCTCTCACCCATTGAGTGATGCAAGTGTGGCGGAGCCCGTTTTTTGAAGGAACGCACATGAAAACTGTATCCTTTTTAGTTACACTGATTGCCGTTATATACGTCCACTGAACTGTGGCACGTACCCAGTCTCAGCAACGCATTTAAATGAGGTTACATTGACTTTATGAAAGATCTATATGTAATCAGTGAAATATAGCCAGGAAAACACGTTCGCGTCAAATGGGTCCGCTTAAGAGAGGCGCATATGCAATGTCACATACCTAGGACACAACCTGTTCCACCTATAGGCTAGTAATGCCGTTTCGCCATGAAAACAGCCCTTCATTATTGATATAGTGAGGAGATAGTAAACGGCCCGATGTTACATGTAGGCTAGAAAGGAGAGAAAGTCCACGAACTGCCCCAATGATGTCAAACCGTCGTTTTCGTGACGACCCCCAGATATTCAGCTAATAGCTCTACAACCTGGGCCAAATACACTTTAAACCCGCAGTGCTGGAGAAACGCTGCACACCTACCTGGACTCATGACATTCATATGCCTGTATAACCTTACTCTGTTACCCTTCGGGGTAGCCGAGTACCTAAGGCGCTAGTATACTTGGCTCGAAATTGCGGGCTAATCCCCGGCTCCGGAGATTGCAGTTTGAATGGAGGCACACTGCGAAGACTCCCGTGTGCATCGTAGCGCACGTTAAAGATCCCCAGTTGGGCAAAATTCTCCCTAGACCTCCACTACGGCGTCCGTGTGAAGTAAAACCACCTCCCCCCCGTTATTGGCGATAAAACTATCGTTACTCTACCCCGTTTTTTCCGAAACTATTCATTTCTCGAGATTGTTAAAAAACGCCTATTTTTTTGCCACAGCGACCGGCCCATGTGGCTAACAATGACCTTACGTACCAGTGAGAGTAGACGGAATGGTCAAATCATGGTTGCACGAACACCTTTCTTTTTCTATAATAGACTACTTGACAGATCTTCCTTTTTCACTACATTGAAGTGCGGTTCATACGTAGCGCTACATGTTGGGGTCAACAAGCTTTATTGAAAAGGGGCACATACCTCGTGGCCCATCTCCAGTGACGCAAATGCTCATCACGGAAGTTCATTTTAGCTTGGCACACACCTAGTTTTGTACACCCAGTTATGCAAGTGGAAATGAGCTTGGTTGGTTGAAGAGAAGCACATGGCAGTGACACCTATGCAGTGACCGAGATTTACGTCAAAGACGCACAATAATCTGGAACTAGCCTGCTTTCATGTATTCACTGATGCAAGTCTGGTGGAGGCCGTTTTTTGAAGAAAAGCACATGAAAACTGTCTCCTTTTCAGTTACACTGATTGCCGTTACATACGTTCACTAAATTGTGGCACGTACCGTCTCGGCAACGCATTTAAATGAGGTTACATTGACTTTATGAAAGATCTACATGTAATCAGCGAAATATAGCCATAAAACAGGTTCGTGTCAAATGGGTCAGCTAAGAGAGGCGCATATGCATGTCACATACCTAGGACACAACCTGTTCCGCCTATAGGCTAGTAATGCCGTTTCGCCATGAAAACAGCCCCTCATTATTGATATAGTGAGGGGATAGTGGATGGCCCGATGGTACATGTAGGCGAGAAAGCAGAGAAAATCCACGAACTGCCCTAATGATGTCAAACCGTCGCTTTCGTGACGACCCCCACATATTCCGTTAATAGCTCTACAACCTGGGTCAAATACACTTTAAACCCGCAGTGCTGGAGAAACGCTGCACACCTACCTGGACTCATGACATTCATATGCCTGTATAACCTTACTCTGTTACCCTTCGGGGTAGCCGAGTACCTAAGGCGCTAGTATACTTGGCTCGAAATTGCGGGCTAATCCCCGGCTCCGGAGATTGCAGTTTGAATGGAGGCACACTGCGAAGACTCCCGTGTGCATCGTAGCGCACGTTAAAGATCCCCAGTTGGGCAAAATTCTCCGTAGACCTCCACTACGGCGTCCGTGTGAAGTAAAACCACCCCCCCCCCCTTATTGGCGATAAAACTATCGTTACTCTACCCCGTTTTTTCCGAAACTATTCATTTCTCGAGATTGTTAAAAAACGCCTATTTTTTGCCACAGCGACCGGCCCATGTGGCTAACAATGACCTTACGTACCAGTGAGAGTAGACGGAATGGTGAAATCATGGTTGCACGAACACCTTTCTTTTTCTATAATAGACTACTTGACAGATCTTCCTTTTTCACTACATTGAAGTGCGGTTCATACGTAGCGCTACATGTTGGGGTCAACAAACTTTATTGAAAAGGGGCACATACCTCGTGGCCCATCTCCAGTGACGCAAATACTCCTCACGGAAGTTCATTGCAGCTTGGCACACACCTAGTTTTGTATACCCAGTTATGCAAGTGGAAATGAGCTGGGTTGGTTGAAGAGAAGCACATGGCAAAGACACCTGTGCGGTGACCGACATTTACGTCAAAGGCGTACAATGAATCTGGCACTAGCCTGCTCTCACCCATTGAGTGATGCAAGTGTGGCGGAGCCCGTTTTTTGAAGGAAAGCACATGAAAACTGTATCCTTTTTAGTTACACTGATTGCCGTTATATACGTCCACTGAACTGTGGCACGTACCCAGTCTCGGCAACGCATTTAAATGAGGTTACATTGACTTTATGAAAGATCTATATGTAATCAGTGAAATATAGCCAGGAAAACACGTTCGCGTCAAATGGGTCCGCTTAAGAGAGGCGCATATGCAATGTCACATACCTAGGACACAACCTGTTCCACCTATAGGCTAGTAATGCCGTTTCGCCATGAAAACAGCCCTTCATTATTGATATAGTGAGGAGATAGTAAACGGCCCGATGTTACATGTAGGCTAGAAAGGAGAGAAAGTCCACGAACTGCCCCAATGATGTCAAACCGTCGTTTTCGTGACGACCCCCAGATATTCAGCTAATAGCTCTACAACCTGGGCCAAATACACTTTAAACCCGCAGTGCTGGAGAAACGCTGCACACCTACCTGGACTCATGACATTCATATGCCTGTATAACCTTACTCTGTTACCCTTTGGGGTAGCCGAGTACCTAAGGCGCTAGTATACTTGGCTCGAAATTGCGGGCTAATCCCCGGCTCCGGAGATTGCAGTTTGAATGGAGGCACACTGCGAAGACTCCCGTGTGCATCGTAGCGCACGTTAAAGATCCCCAGTTGGGCAAAATTCTCCGTAGACCTCCACTACGGCGTCCGTGTGAAGTAAAACCACCTCCCCCCCGTTATTGGCGATAAAACTATCGTTACTCTACCCCGTTTTTTCCGAAACTATTCATTTCTCGAGATTGTTAAAAAACGCCTATTTTTTGCCACAGCGACCGGCCCATGTGGCTAACAATGACCTTACGTACCAGTGAGAGTAGACGGAATGGTCAAATCATGGTTGCACGAACACCTTTCTTTTTCTATAATAGACTACTTGACAGATCTTCCTTTTTCACTACATTGAAGTGCGGTTCATACGTAGCGCTACATGTTGGGGTCAACAAGCTTTATTGAAAAGGGGCACATACCTCGTGGCCCATCTCCAGTGACGCAAATGCTCATCACGGAAGTTCATTTTAGCTTGGCACACACCTAGTTTTGTACACCCAGTTATGCAAGTGGAAATGAGCTTGGTTGGTTGAAGAGAAGCACATGGCAGTGACACCTATGCAGTGACCGAGATTTACGTCAAAGACGCACAATAATCTGGAACTAGCCTGCTTTCATGTATTCACTGGTGCAAGTCTGGCGGAGGCCGTTTTTTGAAGAAAAGCACATGAAAACTGTCTCCTTTTCAGTTACACTGATTGCCGTTACATACGTTCACTAAATTGTGGCACGTACCGTCTCGGCAACGCATTTAAATGAGGTTACATTGACTTTATGAAAGATCTACATGTAATCAGCGAAATATAGCCATAAAACAGGTTCGTGTCAAATGGGTCAGCTAAGAGAGGCGCATATGCATGTCACATACCTAGGACACAACCTGTTCCGCCTATAGGCTAGTAATGCAGTTTCGCCATGAAAACAGCGCTTCATTATTGATATAGTGAGGAGATAGTAAACGGCCCGATGTTACATGTAGGCGAGAAAGGAGAGAAAGTCCACGAACTGCCCCAATGATGTCAAACCGTCGTTTTCGTGACGACCCCCAGATATTCAGCTAATAGCTCTACAACCTGGGCCAAATACACTTTAAACCCGCAGTGCTGGAGAAACGCTGCACACCGACCTGGACTCATGACATTCATATGCCTGTATAACCTTACTCTGTTACCCTTCGGGGTAGCCGAGTACCTAAGGCGCTAGTATACTCGGCTCGAAATTGCGGGCTAATCCCCAGCTCCGGAGATTGCAGTTTGAATGGAGGCACACTGCGAAGACGCCCGTGTGCATCGTAGCGCACGTTAAAGATCCCCAGTTGGGGAAAATTCTCCGTAGACCTCCACTACGGCGTCCGTGTGACGTAAACCCCCCCCCCCCCCCCTATTGGCGATAAAACTATCGTTACTCTACCCCGTTTTTTCCTAAACTGTTCTTTTCTCGAGCTTGTTAAAAAAAACGCCTATTTTTTGCCACAGCGAGCGGCCCATGTGGCTAACAATGACCTTACGTACCAGTGAGAGTAGACGGAATGGTCAAATCATGGTTGCACGAACACCTTTCTTTTTCTATAATAGACTACTTGACAGATCTTCCTTTTTCACTACATTGAAGTGCGGCTCATACGTAGCGCTACATGTTGGGGTCAACAAGCTTTATTGAAAAGGGGCACATACCTCGTGGCCCATCTCCAGTGACGCAAATGCTCATCACGGAAGTTCATTTTAGCTTGGCACACACCTAGTTTTGTGCACCCAGTTATGCAAGTGGAAATGAGCTTGGTTGGATGAAGAGAAGCACATGGCAGTGACACCTATGCGGTGACCGACATTTACGTCAAAGGCATACAATGAATCTGGCACTAGCCTGCTCTAACCCATTGAGTGATGCAAGTGTGGCGGAGCCCGTTTTTTGAAGGAAAGCACATGAAAACTGTATCCTTTTCAGTTACACTGATTGCCGTTATATACGTCCACTGAACTGTGGCACGTACCCAGTCTCGGCAACGCATTTAAATGAGGTTACATTGACTTTATGAAAGATCTATATGTAATCAGCGAAATATAGCCAGGAAAATACGTTCGCGTCAAATGGGTCCGCTTAAGAGAGGCGCATATGCAATGTCACATACCTAGGCCACAACCTGTTCCACCTATAGGCTAGTAATGCCGTTTCGCCATGAAAACAGCCCCTCATTATTGATATAGTGAGGGGATAGTGGATGGCCCGATGGTACATGTAGGCGAGAAAGCAGAGAAAATCTACGAACTGCCCTAATGATGTCAAACTGTCGCTTTCGTGACGACCCCCAGATATTCAGCTAATAGCTCTACAACCTGGGCCAAATACACTTTAAACCCGCAGTGCTGGAGAAACGCTGCACACCTACCTGGACTCATGACATTCATATGCCTGTATAACCTTACTCTGTCACCCTTCGGGGTAGCCGAGTACCTAAGGCGCTAGTATACTCGGCTCGAAATTGCGGGCTAATCCCCGGCTCCGGAGATTGCAGTTTGAATGGAGGCACACTGCGAAGACGCCCGTGTGCATCGTAGGGCACGTTAAAGATCCCCAGTTGGGCAAAATTCTCCGTACACCTCCACTACGGCATCCGTGTGACGTAAAACCACCCCCCCCTATTGGCGATAAAACTATCGTTACTCTACCCCGTTTTTTCCGAAGCTATTCTTTTTTCGAGCTTGTTAAAAAAACGCCTATTTTTTGCCACAGCGAGCGGCCCATGTGGCTAACAAAGACCTTACGTACCAGTGAGAGTAGACGGAATGGTCAAATCATGGTTGCACGAACACCTTTCTTTTTGTGTAATAGACTACTTGACTGATCTTCCTTTTTCACTACATTGAAGTGCGGCTCATACGTAGCGCTACATGTTGGGGTCAAGAAGCTTTATTGAAAAGGGGCACATACCTCGTGGCCCTTCTCCAGTGACGCAAATGCTCATCACGGAAGTTCATTTTAGCTTGGCACACTCCTAGTTTTGTACACCCAGTTATGCAAGTGGAAATGAGCTGGGTTGGTTGAAGAGAAGCACATGGCAAAGACACCTATGCGGTGACCGACATTTACGTCAAAGGCGTACAATGAATCTGGCACTAGCCTGCTCTCACCCATTGAGTGATGCAAGTGTGGCGGAGCCCGTTTTTTGAAGGAAAGCACATGAAAACTGTATCCTTTTCAGTTACACTGATTGCCGTTATATACGTCCACTGAACTGTGGCACGTACCCAGTCTCGGCAATGCATTTAAATGCGGTTACATTGACTTTATGAAAGATCTATATGTAATCACTGAAACATAGCCAGGAAAACACGTTCGTGTCAAATGGGTCCGCTTAAGAGAGGCGCATATGCAATGTCACACACCTAGGACACAACCTGTTCCACCTATAGGCTAGTAATGCAGTTTCGCCATGAAAACAGCGCTTCATTATTGATATAGTGAGGAGATAGTAAACTGCCCGATGTTACATGTAGGCGAGAAAGGCGAGAAAGTCCACGAACTGCCCCAATGATGTCAAACCGTCGTTTTCGTGACGACCCCCAGATATTCAGCTAATAGCTCTACAACCTGGGCCAAATACACTTTAAACCCGCAGTGCTGGAGAAACGCTGCACACCGACCTGGACTCATGACATTCATATGCCTGTATAACCTTACTCTGTTACCCTTCGGGGTAGCCGAGTACCTAAGGCGCTAGTATACTCGGCTCGAAATTGCGGGCTAATCCCCAGCTCCGGAGATTGCAGTTTGAATGGAGGCACACTGCGAAGACGCCCGTGTGCATCGTAGCGCACGTTAAAGATCCCCAGTTGGGGAAAATTCTCCGTAGACCTCCACTACGGCGTCCGTGTGACGTAAACCCCCCCCCCCCCCCCCCTATTGGCGATAAAACTATCGTTACTCTACCCCGTTTTTTCCGAAACTATTCTTTTCTCGAGCTTGTTAAAAAAAACGCCTATTTTTTGCCACAGCGAGCGGCCCATGCGGCTAACAATGACCTTACGTACCAGTGAGAGTAGACGGAATGGTCAAATGATGGTTGCACGAACACCTTTCTTTTTCTATAATAGACTACTTGACAGATCTTCCTTTTTCACTACATTGAAGTGCGGCTCATACGTAGCGCTACATGTTGGGGTCAACAAGCTTTATTGAAAAGGGGCACATACCTCGTGGCCCATCTCCAGTGACGCAAATGCTCATCACGGAAGTTCATTTTAGCTTGGCACACACCTAGTTTTGTACACCCAGTTATGCAAGTGGAAATGAGCTTGGTTGGATGAAGAGAAGCACATGGCAGTGACACCTATGCGGTGACCGACATTTACGTCAAAGGCATACAATGAATCTGGCACTAGCCTGCTCTCACCCATTGAGTGATGCAAGTGTGGCGGAGCCCGTTTTTTGAAGGAAAGCACATGAAAACTGTATCCTTTTCAGTTACAGTGATTGCCGTTATATACGTCCACTTAACTGTGGCACGTACCCAGTCTGGGCAACGCATTTAAATGAGGTTACATTGACTTTATGAAAGATCTATATGTAATCAGCGAAATATAGCCAGGAAAATACGTTCGCGTCAAATGGGTCCGCTTAAGAGAGGCGCATATGCAATGTCACATACCTAGGCCACAACCTGTTCCACCTATAGGCTAGTAATGCCGTTTCGCCATGAAAACAGCCCTTTATTTTTGATATAGTGAGGAGATAGTAAACGGCCCGATGTTACATGTAGGCGAGAAAGGAGAGAAAGTCCACGAACTGCCCTAATGATGTCAAACCGTCGTTTTCGTGACGACCCCCAGATATTCAGCTAATACCTCTGCAACCTGGGCCAAATACACTTTAAACCCGCAGTGCTGGAGAAGCGCTGCACACCTACCTGTACTCATGACATTCATATGCCTGTATAACCTTACTCTGTTACCCTTCGGGGTAGCCGAGTACCTAAGGCGCTAGTATACTTGGCTCGAAATTGCGGGCTAATCCCCGGCTCCGGAGATTGCAGTTTGAATGGAGGCACACTATGAAGACGCCCGTGTGCATCGTAGCGCACGTTAAAGATCCCCAGTTGGGCAAAATTCTCCGTAGACCTCCACTACGGCGTCCGTGTGACGTAAAAGCACCCCCCCCCCCCCTATTGGCGATAAAACTATCGTTACTCTACCCCGTTTTTTCCGAAACTATTCTTTTCTCGAGCTTGTTAAAAAAAACGCCTATTTTTTGCCACAGCGAGCGGCCCATGTGGCTAACAAAGACCTTACGTACCAGTGAGAGTAGACGGAATGGTCAAATGCTGGTTGCACGAACACCTTTCTTTTTGTGTAATAGACTACTTGACTGATCTTCCAATTTCGCTACATTGAAGTGCGGCTCATACGTAGCTCTACATGTTTGGGTCAACAAGCTTTATAAGAGGGGCACATAGCTCGTGGCCCATCTACAGTCGCGCAAATACTCCTCACGGAAGTTCATTGCAGCTTGGCACACACCTAGTTTTGTATACCCAGTTATGCAAGTGGAAATGAGCTGGGTTGGTTGAAGAGAAGCACATGGCAAAGACACCTATGCGGTGACCGACATTTACGTCAAAGGCGTACAATGAATCTGGCACTAGCCTGCTCTCACCCATTGAGTGATGCAAGTGTGGCGGAGCCCGTTTTTTGAAGGAAAGCACATGAAAACTGTATCCTTTTCAGTTACACTGATTGCCGTTATATACGTCCACTGAACTGTGGCACGTACCCAGTCTCGGCAACGCATTTAAATGAGGTTACATTGACTTTATGAAAGATCTATATGTAATCAGTGAAATATAGCCAGGAAAACACGTTCGCGTCAAATGGGTCCGCTTAAGAGAGGCGCATATGCAATGTCACACACCTAGGACACAACCTGTTCCACCTATAGGCTAGTAATGCCGTTTCGCCATGAAAACAGCCCTTCATTATTGATATAGTGAGGAGATAGTAAACGGCCCGATGTTACATGTAGGCGAGAAAGGAGAGAAAGTCCACGAACTGCCCCAATGATGTCAAACCGTCGTTTTCGTGACGACCCCCAGATATTCAGATAATAGCTCTACAACCTGGGCCAAATACACTTTAAACCCGCAGTGCTGGAGAAACGCTGCACACCGACCTGGACTCATGACATTCATATGCCTGTATAACCTTACTCTGTTACCCTTCGGGGTAGCCGAGTACCTAAGGCGCTAGTATACTTGGCTCGAAATTGCGGGCTAATCCCCGGCTCCGGAGATTGCAGTTTGAATGGAGGCACACTGTGAAGACGCCCGTGTGCATCGTAGCGCACGTTAAAGATCCCCAGTTGGGGAAAATTCTCCGTAGACCTCCACTACGGCGTCCGTGTGACGTAAAACCACCCCCCCCACTATTGGCGTTAAAACTATCGTTACTCTACCCCGTTTTTTCCGAAACTATTCTTTTCTCGAGCTTGTTAAAAAAAACGCCTATTTTTTGCCGCAGCGAGCGGCCCATGTGGCTAACAATGACCTTACGTACCAGTGAGAGTAGACGGAATGGTCAAATCATGGTTGCACGAACACCTTTCTTTTTCTATAATAGACTACTTGACAGATCTTCCTTTTTCACTACATTGAAGTGCGGCTCATACGTAGCGCTACATGTTGGGCTCAACAAGCTTTATTGAAAAGGGGCACATACCTCGTGGCCCATCTCCAGTGACGCAAATGCTCATCACGGAAGTTCATTTTAGCTTGGCACACACCTAGTTTTGTACACCCAGTTATGCAAGTGGAAATGAGCTTGGTTGGATGAAGAGAAGCACATGGCAGTGACACCTATGCGGTGACCGACATTTACGTCAAAGGCATACAATGAATCTGGCACTAGCCTGCTCTCACCCATTGAGTGATGCAAGTGTGGCGGAGCCCGTTTTTTGAAGGAAAGCACATGAAAACTGTATCCTTTTCAGTTACACTGATTGCCGTTATATACGTCCACTGAACTGTGGCACGTACCCAGTCTCGGCAACGCATTTAAATGAGGTTACATTGACTTTATGAAAGATCTATATGTAATCAGCGAAATATAGCCAGGAAAATACGTTCGCGTCAAATGGGTCCGCTTAAGAGAGGCGCATATGCAATGTCACATACCTAGGCCACAACCTGTTCCACCTATAGGCTAGTAATGCCGTTTCGCCATGAAAACAGCCCTTTATTTTTGATATAGTGAGGAGATAGTAAACGGCCCGATGTTACATGTAGGCGAGAAAGGAGAGAAAGTCCACGAACTGCCCTAATGATGTCCAACCGTCGTTTTCGTGACGACCCCCAGATATTCAGCTAATACCTCTGCAACCTGGGCCAAATACACTTTAAACCCGCAGTGCTGGAGAAGCGCTGCACACCTACTTGGACTCATGACATTCATATGCCTGTATAACCTTACTCTGTTACCCTTCGGGGTAGCCGAGTACCTAAGGCGCTAGTATACTTGGCTCGAAATTGCGGGCTAATCCCCGGCTCCGGAGATTGCAGTTTGAATGGAGGCACACTATGAAGACGCCCGTGTGCATCGTAGCGCACGTTAAAGATCCCCAGTTGGGCAAAATTCTCCGTAGACCTCCACTACGGCGTCCGTGTGACGTAAAAGCACCCCCCCCCCCTATTGGCGATAAAACTATCGTTACTCTACCCCGTTTTTTCCGAAACTATTCTTTTCTCGAGCTTGTGAAAAAAAACGCCTATTTTTTGCCACAGCGAGCGGCCCATGTGGCTAACAAAGACCTTACGTACCAGTGAGAGTAGACGGAATGGTCAAATGCTGGTTGCACGAACACCTTTCTTTTTGTGTAATAGACTACTTGACTGATCTTCCAATTTCGCTACATTGAAGTGCGGCTCATACGTAGCTCTACATGTTGGGCTCAACAAGCTTTATTGAAAAGGGGCACATACCTCGTGGCCCATCTCCAGTGACGCAAATGCTCATCACGGAAGTTCATTTTAGCTTGGCACACACCTAGTTTTGTACACCCAGTTATGCAAGTGGAAATGAGCTTGGTTGGATGAAGAGAAGCACATGGCAGTGACACCTATGCGGTGACCGACATTTACGTCAAAGGCATACAATGAATCTGGCACTAGCCTGCTCTCACCCATTGAGTGATGCAAGTGTGGCGGAGCCCGTTTTTTGAAGGAAAGCACATGAAAACTGTATCCTTTTCAGTTACACTGATTGCCGTTATATACGTCCACTGAACTGTGGCACGTACCCAGTTTCGGCAACGCATTTAAATGAGGTTACATTGACTTTATGAAAGATCTATATGTAATCAGCGAAATATAGCCAGGAAAACACGTTCGCGTCAAATGGGTCCGCTTAAGAGAGGCGCATATGCAATGTCACATACCTAGGCCACAACCTGTTCCACCTATAGGCTAGTAATGCCGTTTCGCCATGAAAACAGCCCTTTTTTATTGATATAGTGAGGAGATAGTAAACGGCCCGATGTTACATGTAGGCGAGAAAGGAGAGAAAGTCCACGAACTGCCCTAATGATGTCAAACCATCGTTTTCGTGACGACCCCCAGATATTCAGCTAATAGCTCTACAACCTCGGCCAAATTCACTTTAAACCCGCAGTGCTGGAGAAGCGCTGCACACCTACCTGGACTCATGACATTCATATGCCTGTATAACCTTACTCTGTTACCCTTCGGGGTAGCCGAGTACCTAAGGCGCTAGTATACTTGGCTCGAAATTGCGGGCTAATCCCCGGCTCCGGAGATTGCAGTTTCAATGGAGGCACACTGTGAAGACGCCCGTGTGCATCGTAGCGCACGTTAAAGATCCCCAGTTGGGCGAAATTCTCCGTAGACCTCCACTACGGCGTCCGTGTGACGTAAAAGCACCCCCCCCCCCCTATTGGCGATAAAACTATCGTTACTCTACCCCGTTTTTTCCGAAACTGTTCTTTTCTCGAGCTTGTTAAAAAAACGCGAATTTTTTGCCACAGCGAGCGGCCCATGTGGCTAACAATGACCTTACGTACCAGTGAGAGTAGACGCAATGGTCAAATCATGCTTGCACGAACACCTTCCTTTTCTATAATAGACTACTTGACAGATCTTCCTATTTCATTACATTGAAGTGCGGCTCATACATAGCGCTACATGTTGGGGTCAACAAGCTTTATTGAAAAGGGGCACATACCTCGTGGCCCATCTCCAGTGACGCAAATGCTCATCACGGAAGTTCATTTTAGCTTGGCACACACCTAGTTTTTATACCCAGTTATGCAAGTGGAAATGAGCTTGGTTGGTTGAAGAGAAGCACATGGCAGTGACACCTATGCGGTGACCGAGATTTACGTCAAAGACGCACAATAATCTGGAACTAACCTGCTTTCATGTATTCACTGATGCAAGTCTGGCGGAGCCCGTTTTTTGAAGAAAAGCACATGAAAACTGTCTCCTTTTCAGTTACACTGATTGCCGTTACATACGTTCACTAAATTGTGGCACGTACCGTCTCGGCAACGCATTTAAATGAGGTTACATTGACTTTATGAAAGATCCACATGTAATCAGCGAAATATAGCCATAAAGCAGGTTCGTGTCAAATGGGTCAGCTAAGAGAGGCGCATATGCATATCACATACCTAGGACACAACCTGTTCCGCCTATAGGCTAGTAATGCCGTTTCGCCATGAAACCAGCCCCTCATTATTGATATAGTGAGGGGATAGTGGATGGCCCGATGGTACATGTAGGCGAGAAAGCAGAGAAAATCCACGAACTGCTCTAATGATGTCAAACCGTCGCTTTCGTGACGACCCCCAGATATTCAGCTAATAGCTCTACAACCTGGGCCAAATACGCTTTAAACCCGCAGTGCTGGAGAAACGCTGCACACCTACCTGGACTCCTGACATTCATATGCCTGTATAACCTTACTCTGTCACCCTTCGGGGTAGCCGAGTACCTAAGGCGCTAGTATACTCGGCTCGAAATTGCGGGCTAATCCCCAGCTCAGGAGATTGCAGTTTGAATGGAGGCACACTGCGAAGACGCCCGTGTGCATCGTAGCGCACGTTAAAGATCCCCAGTTGGGCAAAATTCTCCGTAGACCTCCACTACGGCGTCCGTGTGACGTAAAAGCACCCCCCCCCCCTATTGGCGATAAAACTATCGTTACTCTACCCCGTTTTTTCCGAAACTATTCTTTTCTCGAGCTTGTTAAAAAAAAACGCCTATTTTTTGCCACAGCGAGCGGCCCATGTGGCTAACAAAGACCTTACGTACCAGTGAGAGTAGACGGAATGGTCAAATCATGGTTGCACGAACACCTTTCTTTTTGTCTAATAGACTACTTGACTGATCTTCCAATTTCGCTACATTGAAGTGCGGCTCATATGTAGCTCTACATGTTTGGGTCAACAAGCTTTATAAGAGGGCCACATAGCTCGTGGCCCATCTACAGTCGCGCAAATACTCCTCACGGGAGTTCATTGCAGCTTGGCACACACCTAGTTTTGTATACCCAGTTATGCAAGTGGAAATGAGCTGGGTTGGTTGAAGAGAAGCACATGGCAAAACACCTATGCGGTGACCGACATTTACGTCAAAGGCGTACAATGAATCTGGCACTAGCCTGCTCTCACCCATTGAGTGATGCAAGTGTGGCGGAGCCCGTTTTTTGAAGGAAAGCACATGAAAACTGTATCCTTTTCAGTTACACTGATTGCCGTTATATACGTCCACTGAACTGTGGCACGTACCCAGTCTCGGCAACGCATTTAAATGAGGTTACATTGACTTTAAGAAAGATCTATATGTAATCAGCGAAATAGAGCCAGGAAAACACGTTCGCGTCAAATGGGTCCGCTTAAGAGAGGCGCATATGCAATGTCACATACCTAGGCCACAACCTGTTCCACCTATAGGCTAGTAATGCCGTTTCGCCATGAAAACAGCCCTTTATTATTGATATAGTGAGGAGATAGTAAACGGCCCGATGTTACATGTAGGCGAGAAAGGAGAGAAAGTCCACGAACTGCCCTAATGATGTCAAACCGTCGTTTTCGTGACGACCCCCCGATATTCAGCTAATAGCTCTACAACCTGGGGCAAATACACTTTAAACCCGCAGTGCTGGAGAAGCGCTGCACACCTACCTGGACTCATGACATTCATATGCCTGTATAACCTTACTCTGTTACCCTTCGGGGTAGCCGAGTACCTAAGGCGCTAGTATACTTGGCTCGAAATTGCGGGCTAATCCCCGGCTCCGGAGATTGCAGTTTGAATGGAGGCACACTATGAAGACGCCCGTGTGCATCGTAGCGCACGGTAAAGATCCCCAGTTGGGCAAAATTCTCCGTAGACCTCCACTACGGCGTCCGTGTGACGTAAAAGCACCCCCCCCCCCCCTATTGGCGATAAAACTATCGTTACTCTACCCCGTTTTTTCCAAAACTATTCTTTTCTCGAGCTTGTTAAAAAAACGCCTATTTTTTGCCACAGCGAGCGTCCCATGTGGCTAACAATGACCTTACGTACCAGTGAGAGTAGACGGAATGGTGAAATCATGCTTGCACGAACACCTTTCTTTTTCTATAATAGACTACTTGACAGATCTTCCTATTTCATTACATTGAAGTGCGGCTCATACGTAGCGCTACATGTTGGGGTCAACAAGCTTTATTGAAAAGGGGCACATACCTCGTGGCCCATCTCCAGTGACGCAAATGCTCATCACGGAAGTCCATTTTAGCTTGGCACACACCTAGTTTTTATACCCAGTTATGCAAGTGGAAATGAGCTTGGTTGGTTGAAGAGAAGCACATGGCAGTGACACCTATGCGGTGACCGAGATTTACGTCAAAGACGCACAATAATCTGGAACTAACCTGCTTTCATGTATTCACTGATGCAAGTCTGGCGGAGCCCGTCTTTTGAAGAAAAGCACATGAAAACTGTCTCCTTTTCAGTTACACTGATTGCCGTTACATACGTTCACTAAATTGTGGCACGTACCGTCTCGGCAACGCATTTAAATGAGGTTACATTGACTTTATGAAAGATCCACATGTAATCAGCGAAATATAGCCATAAAGCAGGTTGGTGTCAAATGGGTCAGCTAAGAGAGGCGCATATGCATATCACATACCTAGGACACAACCTGTTCCGCCTATAGGCTAGTAATGCCGTTTCGCCATAAAACCAGCCCCTCATTATTGATATAGTGAGGGGATAGTGGATGGCCCGATGGTACATGTAGGCGAGAAAGCAGAGAAAATCCACGAACTGCTCTAATGATGTCAAACCGTCGCTTTCGTGACGACCCCCAGATATTCAGCTAATAGCTCTACAACCAGGGCCAAATACACTTTAAACCCGCAGTGCTGGAGAAACGCTGCACACCTACCTGGACTCCTGACATTCATATGCCTGTATAACCTCACTCTGTCACCCTTCGGGGTAGCCGAGTACCTAAGGCGCTAGTATACTCGGCTCGAAATTGCGGGCTAATCCCCAGCTCCGGAGATTGCAGTTTGAATGGAGGCACACTGCGAAGACGCCCGTGTGCATCGTAGCGCACGTTAAAGATCCCCAGTTGGGGAAAATTCTCCGTAGACCTCCACTACGGCGTCCGTGTGACGTAAAACCACCCCCCCCCCCCTATTGGCGATAAAACTATCGTTACTCTACCCCGTTTTTTCCGAAACTATTCTTTTCTCGAGCTCGTTAAAAAAAATGCCTATTTTTTGCCACAGCGAGCGGCCCATGTGGCTAACAAAGACCTTACGTACCAGTGAGAGTAGACGGAATGGTCAAATCATGGTTGCACGAACACCTTTCTTTTTGTCTAATAGACTACTTGACTGATCTTCCAATTTCGCTACATTGAAGTGCGGCTCATATGTAGCTCTACATGTTTGGGTCAACAAGCTTTATAAGAGGGCCACATAGCTCGTGGTCCCTCTACAGTCGCGCAAATACTCCTCACGGAAGTTCATTGCAGCTTGGCACACACCTAGTTTTGTATACCCAGTTATGCAAGTGGAAATGAGCTGGGTTGGTTGAAGAGAAGCACATGGCAAAGACACCTATGCGGTGACCGACATTTACGTCAAAGGCGTACAATGAATCTGGCACTAGCCTGCTCTCACCCACTGAGTGATGCAAGTGTGGCGGAGCCCGTTTTTTGAAGGAAAGCACATGAAAACTGTATCCTTTTCAGTTACACTGATTGCCGTTATATACGTCCACTGAACTGTGGCACGTACCCAGTCTCGGCAACGCATTTAAATGAGGTTACATTGACTTTAAGAAAGATCTATATGTAATCAGCGAAATAGAGCCAGGAAAACACGTTCGCGTCAAATGGGTCCGCTTAAGAGAGGCGCATATGCAATGTCACATACCTAGGCCACAACCTGTTCCACCTATAATGTTGTAATGCCGTTTCGCCATGAAAACAGCCCTTTATTATTGATATAGTGAGGAGATAGTAAACGGCCCGATGTTACATGTAGGCGAGAAAGGAGAGAAAGTCCACGAACTGCCCTAATGATGTCAAACCGTCGTTTTCGTGACGACCCCCCGATATTCAGCTAATAGCTCTACAACCTGGGCCAAATACACTTTAAACCCGCAGTGCTGGAGAAGCGCTGCACACCTACCTGGACTCATGACATTCATATGCATGTATAACCTTACTCTGTTACCCTTCGGGGTAGCCGAGTACCTAAGGCGCTAGTATACTTGGCTCGAAATTGCGGGCTAATCCCCGGCTCCAGAGATTGCAGTTTGAATGGAGGCACACTATGAAGACGCCCGTGTGCATCTTAGCGCACGGTAAAGATCCCCAGTTGGGCAAAATTCTCCGTAGACCTCCACTACGGCGTCCGTGTGACGTAAAAGCACCCCCCCCCCCTATTGGCGATAAAACTATCGTTACTCTACCCCGTTTTTTCCAAAACTATTCTTTTCTCGAGCTTGTTAAAAAAACGCCTATTTTTTGCCACAGCGAGCGGCCCATGTGGCTAACAATGACCTTACGTACCAGTGAGAGTAGACGGAATGGTCAAATCATGGTTGCACGAACACCTTTCTTTTTCTATAATAGACTACTTGACAGATCTTCCTTTTTCACTATATTGAATGCGGCTCATACGTAGCGCTACATGTTGGGGTCAACAAGTTTTATTGAAAAGGGGCACATACCTCGTGGCCCATCTCTAGTGACGCAAATGCTCATCACGGAAGTTCATTTTAGCTTGGCACACACCTAGTTTTGTACACCCAGTTATGCAAGTGGAAATGAGCTTGGTTTGTTGAAGAGACGCACATGGCAGTGACACCTATGCGGTGAACGAGATTTACGTCAAAGACGCACAATAATCTGGAACTAGCCTGCTTTCATGTATTCACTGATGCAAGTCTGGCGGAGCCCGTTTTTTGAAGAAAAGCACATGAAAACTGTCTCCTTTTCAGTTACACTGATTGCCGTTACATACGTTCACTAAATTGTGGCACGTACCGTCTCGGCAACGCATTTAAATGAGGTTAGATTGACTTTATGAAAGATCTACATGTAATCAGCGAAATATAGCCATAGAGCAGGTTCGTGTCAAATGGGTCAGCTAAGAGAGGCGCATATGCATATCACATACCTAGGACACAACCTGTTCCGCCTATACGCTAGTAATGCCGTTTCGCCATGAAAACAGCCCTTCATTATTGATATAGTGAGGGGATAGTGGATGGCCCGATGGTACATGTAGGCGAGAAAGCAGAGAAAATCCACGAACTGCCCTAATGATGTCAAACCGTCGGTTTCGTGACGACCCCCAGATATTCAGCTAATAGCTCTACAACCTGGGCCAAATACACTTTAAACCCGCAGTGCTGGAGAAACGCTGCACACCTACCTGGACTCATGACATTCATATGCCTGTATAACATTACTCTGTCACCCTTCGGGGTAGCCGGGTACCTAAGGCGCTAGTATATTCGGCTCGAAATTGCGGGCTAATCCCCGGCTCCGGAGATTGCAGTTTGAATGGAGGCACACTGCGAAGACGCCCGTGTACATCGTAGCGCACGTTAACGATCCCCAGTTGGGCAAAATTCTCCGTAGACCTCAACTACGGCGTCCGTGTGACGTAAACCACCCCCCCCCCCCTATTGGCGATAAAACTATCGTTACTCTACCCCGTTCTTTCCGAAACTATTCTTTTCTCGAGCTTGTTAAAAAAAACGCCTATTTTTTGCCACAGCGAGCGGCCCATGTGGCTAACAATGACCTTACGTACCAGTGAGAGTAGACGGAATGGTCAAATCATGGTTGCACGAACACCTTTCTTTTTCTATAATAGACTACTTGACAGATCTTCCTATTTCACTACATTGAAGTGCGGCTCATGCGTAGCGCTACATGTTGGGGTCAACAAGTTTTATTGAAAAGGGGCACATACCTCGTGGCCCATCTCCAGTGACGCAAATGCTCATCACGGAAGTTCATTTTAGCTTGGCACACACCTAGTTTTGTATACCCAGTTATGCAAGTGGAAATGAGCTTGGTTTGTTGAAGAGAAGCACATGGCAGTGACACCTATGCGGTGACCGAGATTTACGTCAAAGACGCACAATAATCTGGAACTAGCCTGCTTCCATGTATTCACTGATGCAAGTCTGGCGGAGCCCGTTTTTTGAAGAAACGCACATGAAAACTGTCTCCTTTTCAGTTACACTGATTGCCGTTACATACGTTCACTAAATTGTGGCACGTACCGTCTCGGCAACGCATTTAAATGAGGTTACATTGACTTTATGAAAGATCTACATGTAATCAGCGAAATATAGCCATAGAGCAGGTTCGTGTCAAATGGGTCAGCTAAGAGAGGCGCATATGCATATCACATACCTAGGACACAACCTGTTCCGCCTATACGCTAGTAATGCCGTTTCGCCATGAAAACAGCCCTTCATTATTGATATAGTGAGGGGATAGTGGATGGCCCGATGGTACATGTAGGCGAGAAAGCAGAGAAAATCCACGAACTGCCCTAATGATGTCAAACCGTCGGTTTCGTGACGACCCCCAGATATTCAGCTAATAGCTCTACAACCTGGGCCAAATACACTTTAAACCCGCAGTGCTGGAGAAACGCCAGACCTACCTGGACTCATGACATTCATATGCCTGTATAACTTTACTCTGTCACCCTTCGGGGTAGCCGAGTACCTAAGGCGCTAGTATACTCGGCTCGAAATTGCGGGCTAATCCCCGGCTCCGGAGATTGCAGTTTGAATGGAGGCACACTGCGAAGACGCCCGTGTGCATCGTAGCGCACGTTAAAGATCCCCAGTTGGGCAAAATTCTCCGTAGACCTCCGCTACGGCGTCCGTGTGACGCAAAACTACCCCCCCCCCCCTATTGGCGATAAAACTATCGTTACTCTACCCCGTTTTTTCCGAAACTATTCTTTTCTCGAGCTTGTTAAAAAAAACGCCTATTTTTTGCCACAGCGAGCGGCCCATGTGGCTAACAATGACCTTACGTACCAGTGAGAGTAGACGGAATGGTCAAATCATGGTTGCACGAACACCTTTCTTTTTCTATAATAGACTACTTGACAGATCTTCCTATTTCACTACATTGAAGTGCGGCTCATGCGTAGCGCTACATGTTGGGGTCAACAAGTTTTATTGAAAAGGGGCACATACCTCGTGGCCCATCTCCAGTGACGCAAATGCTCATCACGGAAGTTCATTTTAGCTTGGCACACACCTAGTTTTGTATACCCAGTTATGCAAGTGGAAATGAGCTTGGTTGGTTGAAGAGAAGCACATGGCAGTGACACCTATGCGGTGACCGAGATTTACGTCAAAGACGCACAATAATCTGGAACTAGCCTGCTTTCATGTATTCACTGATGCAAGTCTGGCGGAGCCCGTTTTTTGAAGAAAAGCACATGAAAACTGTCTCCTTTTACACTGATAGCCGTTACATACGTTCACTAAATTGTGGCACGTACCGTCTCGGCAACGCATGTAAATGAGGTAACATTGACTTTATTAAAGATCTACATGTAATCAGCGAAATATAGCCATAAAGCAGGTTCGTGTCAAATGGGTCAGCTAAGAGACGCGCATATGCATATCACATACCTAGGACACAACCTGTTCCGCCTATAGGCTAGTAATGCCGTTTCGCCATGAAAACAGCCCCTCATTATTGATATAGTGAGGGGATAGTGGATGGCCCGATGGTACATGTAGGCGAGAAAGCAGAGAAAATCCACGAACTGCTCTAATGATGTCAAACCGTCGCTTTCGTGACGACCCCCAGATATTCAGCTAATAGCTCTACAACCTGGGCCAAATACACTTTAAACCCGCAGTGCTGGAGAAACGCTGCACGCCTACCTGGACTCCTGACATTCATATGCCTGTATAACCTTACTCTGTCACCCTTCGGGGTAGCCGAGTACCTAAGGCGCTAGTATACTCGGCTCGAAATTGCGGGCTAATCCCCAGCTCCGGAGATTGCAGTTTGAATGGAGGCACACTGCGAAGACGCCCGTGTGCATCGTAGCGCACGTTAAAGATCCCCAGTTGGGGAAAATTCTCCGTAGACCTCCACTACGGCGTCCGTGTGACGTAAACCACCCCCCCCCCCCCCCCCCCCTATTGGCGATAAAGCTATCGTTACTCTACCCCGTTTTTTCCGAAACTATTCTTTTCTCGAGCTTGTTAAAAAAAACGCCTATTTTTTGCCACAGCGAGCGGCCCATTTGGCTAACAAAGACCTTACGTACCAGTGAGAGTAGACGGAATGGTCAAATCATGGTTGCACCAACACCTTTCTTTTTCTATAATAGACTACTTCACATATCTTCCTATTTCATTACATTGAAGTGCGGCTCATACGTAGCGCTACATGTTGGGGTCAACAAGCTTTATTGAAAAGGGGCACATACCTCGTGGCCCATCTCGAGTGACGCAAATGCTCATCACGGAAGTTCATTTTAGCTTGGCACACACCTAGTTTTGTATACCCAGTTATGCAAGTGGAAATGAGCTTGGTTGGTTGAAGAGAAGCACATGGCAGTGACACCTATGCGGTGACCGAGATTTACGTCAAAGACGCACAATAATCTGGAACTAACCTGCTTTCATGTATTCACTGATGCAAGTCTGGCGGAGCCCGTTTTTTGAAGAAAAGCACATGAAAACTGTCTCCTTTTGAGTTACACTGATTGCCGTACATACGTTCACTAAATTCTGGCACCTACCGTCTGGGCAACGTATTTAAACGAAGTTACATTGACTTTATGAAAGATCTACATGTAATCAGCGAAATATAGCCATAAAGCAGGTTCGTGTCAAATGGGTCAGCTAAGAGAGGCGCATATGCAAATCACATGCCTAGGACACAAGCTGTTCCGCCTATAGGCTAGTAATGCCGTTTCGCCATGAAAACAGCCCCTCATTTTTGATATAGTGAGGGGATAGTTGATGGCCCGATGGTACATGTAGGCGAGAAAGCAGAGAAAATCCACGAACTGCCCTAATGATGTCAAACCGTCGCTTTCGTGACGACCCCCAGATATTCAGCTAATAGCTCTACAACCTGGGCCAAATACACTTTAAACCCGCAGTGCTGGAGAAACGCTGCACACCTACCTGGACTCCTGACATTCATATGCCTGTGTAACCTTACTCTGTCACCCTTCGGGGTAGCCGAGTATCTAAGGCGCTAGTATACTCGGCTCGAAATTCCGGGCTAATCCCCGGCTCCGGAGATTGCAGTTTGAATGGAGGCACACTGCGAAGACGCCCGTGTGCATCGTAGCGCACGTTAAAGATCCCCAGTTGGGCAAAATTCTCCGTAGACCTCCACTACGGCGTCCGTGTGACGTACCCCCCCCCCCCCCCCCCTATTAGCGACAAAACTATCGTTACTCTACCCCGTTTTTTCCGAAACTATTCTTTTCTCGAGCTTGTTAAAAAAAACGCCTATTTTTTGCCACAGCGAGCGGCCCATGTGGCTAACAAAGACCTTGCGTACCAGTGAAAGTAGACGGAATGGTCAAATCATGGTTGCACGAACACCTTTCTTTTTTTGTAATAGACTATTGACTGATCTTCCAATTTCGCTACATTGAAGTGCGGCTCATACGTAGCTCTACATGTTTGGGGTCAACAAGCTTTATTGAAAAAGGGCACATACCTCGTGGCCCATCTCCAGTGACGCAAATGCTCATCACGGAAGTTCATTTTAGCTTGGCACACACCTAGTTTTGTATACCCAGTTATGCAAGTGTAAATGAGCTTGGTTGGTTGAAGAGAAGCACATGGCAGTGACACCTATGCGGTGACCGAGATTTACGTCAAAGACGCACAATAATCTGGAACTAACCTGCTTTCATGTATTCACTGATGCAAGTCTGGCGGAGCCCGTTTTTTGAAGAAAAGCACATGAAAACTGTCTCCTTTTCAGTTACATTGATTGCCGTTACATACGTTCACAAAATATGGCACGTACCGTCTCGGCAACGCATTTAAATGAGGTTACATTGTCTTTATGAAAGATTTACATGTAATCAGCGAAATATAGCCATAAAGCAGGTTCGTGTCAAATGGGTCAGGTAAGAGAGGCGCATATGCATGTCACATACCTAGGACAGAACCTGTTCCGCCTATAGGCTAGTAATGCCGTTTCGCCATGAAAACAGCCCCTCATTATTGATATAGTGAGGGGATAGTGCATGGCCCGATGGTGCATGTAGGTGAGAAAGCAGAGAAAATCCACGTACTGCCCCAATGATGTCAAACCGTCGTTTTCGTGACGACCCCCAGATATTCAGCTAATAGCTCTACAACCTGGGCCAAATACACTTTAAACCCGCAGTGCTGGAGAAACGCTGCACACCGACCTGGACTCATGACATTCATATGCCTGTATAACCTTACTCTGTTACCCTTCGGGGTAGCCGAGTACCTAAGGCGCTAGTATACTTGGCTCGAAATTGCGGGCTAATCCCCGGCTCCGGAGATTGCAGTTTGAATGGAGGCACACTGCGAAGACGCCCGTGTGCATCGTAGCGCACGTTAAAGATCCCCAGTTGGGCAAAATTCTCCGTAGACGTCCACTACGGCGTCCGTGTGACGTAACCCCCCCCCCCCCTCCCCTATTGGCGATAAAACTATCGTTACTCTACCCCGTTTTTTCCGAAACTATTCTTCTCTCGAGCTTGTTAAAAAAAAACGCCTATTTTTTGCCACAGCGAGCGGCCCATGTGGCTAACAATGACCTTACGTACCAGTGAGAGTAGACGATGGTCAAATCATGGTTGCACGAACACCTTTCTTTTTCTATAATAGACTACTTGACAGATCTTCCTATTTCACAACATTGAAGTGCGGCTCATACGTAGCGCTACATGTTGGGGTCAACAAGCTTTATTGAAAAGGGGCACATACCTCGTGGCCCATCTCCAGTGACGCAAATGCCCATCACGGAAGTTCATTTTAGCTTGGCACACACCTAGTTTTGTATACCCAGTTATGCAAGTGGAAATGAGCTTGGTTGGTTGAAGAGAAGCACATGGCAGTGACACCTATGCGGTGACCGAGATTTACGTCAAAGACGCACAATAATCTGGAACTAACCTGCTTTCATGTATTCACTGATGCAAGTCTGGCGGAGCCCGTTTTTTGAAGAAAAGCACATGAAAACTGTCTCCTTTTGAGTTACACTGATTGCCGTTACATACGTTCACTCAATTGTGGCACCTACCGTCTCGGCAACGCATTTAAATGAGGTTACATTGACTTTATGAAAGATCTACATGTAATCAGCGAAATATAGCCATAAAGCAGGTTCGTGTCAAATGGGTCAGCTATGAGAGGCGCATATGCATGTCACATACCTAGGACACAACCTGTTCCGCCTATAGGCTAGTAATGCCGTTTCGCCATGAAAACAGCCCCTCATTATTGATATAGTGAGGGGATAGTGGATGGCCCGATGGTACATGTAGGCGAGAAAGCAGAGAAAATCCACGAACTGCCCTAATGCTGTCAAACCGTCGCTTTCGTGACGACCCCCAGATATTCAGCTAATAGCTCTACAACCTGGGCCAAATACACTTTAAACCCGCAGTGTCTGAGAAACGCTGCACACCTACCTGGACTCATGACATTCATATGCCTGTATAACCTTACTCTGTCACCCTTCGGGGTAGCCGAGTACCTAAGGCGCTAGTATACTCGGCTCGAAATTGCGGGCTAATCCCCGGCTCCGGAGATTGCAGTTTGAATTGAGGCACACTGCGAAGACGCCCGTGTGCATCGTAGCGCACGCTAAAGATCCCCAGTTGGGCAAAATTCTCCGTAGGCTTCCACTACAGCGTCCGTGTGACGTAAAACCACCCCCGCCTATTGGCGATAAAACTATCGTTACACTACCCCGTTTTTTCCGAAACTATTCTTTTCTCGAGCTTGTTAAAAAAACGCCTATTTTTTGCCTCAGCGAGCGGCCCATGTGGCTAACAATGACCTTACGTACCAGTGAGAGTAGACGGAATGGTCAAATCATGGTTGCACGAACACCTTTCTTTTTCTATAATAGACTACTTGACAGATCTTCCTATTTCACTACATTGAAGTGCGGCTCATACGTAGCGCTACATGTTGGGGTCAACAAGCTTTATTGAAAAGGGGCACATACCTCGTGGCCCATCTCCAGTGACGCAAATGCTCATCACGGAAATTCATTTTTGCTTGGCACGCACCTAGTTTTTTATACCCAGTTATGCTAGTGGAAATGAGCTTGGTTGGTTGAAGAGAAGCACATGGCAGTGACACGTATGCGGTGACCGAGATTTACGCCAAAGACGTACAATAATCTGGAACTAGCCTGCTTTCATGTATTCACTGATGCAAGTCTGGCGGAGCCAGTTTTTTGAAGAAAAGCACATGAAAACTGTCTCCTTTTGAGTTACACTGATTGCCGTTACATACGTTCACTAAATTGTGGCACGTACCGTCTCGGAAACGCATTTAAATGAGGTTACATTGACTTTATGAAAGATCTACATGTAATCAGCGAAATATAGCCATAAAGCAGGTTCGTGTCAAGTGGGTCAGCTAAGAGAGGCGCATATGCATATCACATACCTAGGACACAACCTGTTCCGCCTATAGGCTAGTAATGCCGTTTCGCCATGAAAACAGCCCCTCATTATTGATATAGTGAGGGGATAGTGGATGGCCCGATGGTACATGTAGGCGAGAAAGCAGAGAAAATCCACGAACTCCCCTAATGATGTCAAACCGTCGCTTTCGTGACGACCCCCAGATATTCAGCTAATAGCTCTACAACCTGGGCCAAATACACTTTAAACCCGCAGTGCTGGAGAAACGCTGCACACCTACCTGGACTCATGACATTCATATGCCTGTATAACCTTACTCTGTCACCCTTCGGGGTAGCCGAGTACCTAAGGCGCTAGTATACCCGGCTCGAAATTGCGGGCTAATCCCCGGCTCCGGAGATTGCAGTTGGAATGGAGGCACACTGCGAAGACGCCCTTGTGCATCGTACCGCACGTTAAAGATCCCCAGTTGGGCAAAATTCTCCGTAGACCTCCACTACGGCGTCCGTGTGACGTAACCCCCCCCTCCCTATTGGCGATAAAACTATCGTTACTCTACCCCGTTTTTTCCGAAACTATTCTTTCTCGAGCTTGTTAAAGAAAACGCCTATTTTTTGCCACAGCGAGCGGCCCATGTTGCTAACAATGACCTTACGTACCAGTGAGAGTAGACGGAATAGTCAAATCATGGTTCCACGAACACCTTTCTTTTTCTATAATAGACTACTTGACAGATCTTCCTATTTCACTACACTGAAGTGCGGCTCATACGTAGCGCTACATGTTGGGGTCAACAAGCTTTATTGAAAGGGGCACATACCTCGTGGCCCATCTCCAGTGACGCAAATGCTCATCACGGAAGTTCATTTTAGCTTGGCACACACCTAGTTTTGTATACCCAGTTATGCAAGTGGAAATGAGCTTGGTTGGTTGAAGAGAAGCACATGGCAGTGACACCTATGCGGTGACCGAGATTTACGTCAAAGACGCACAATAATCTGGAACTAACCTGCTTTCATGTATTCACTGATGCAAGTCTGGCGGAGCCCGTTTTTTGAAGAAAAGCACATGAAAACTGTCTCCTTTTGAGTTACACTGATTGCCGTTACATACGTTCACTAAATTGCGGCACGTACCGTCTCGGCAACGCATTTAAATGAGGTTACATTGACTTTATGAAAGATCTACATGTAATCAGCGAAATATAGCCATAAAGCAGGTTCGTGTCAAATGGGTCAGCTAAGAGAGGCGCATATGCATGTCACATACCTAGGACACAACCTGTTCCGCCTATAGGCTAGTAATGTCGTTTCGCCATGAAAACAGCCCCTCATTATTGATATAGTGAGGGGATAGTGGATGGCCCGATGGTACATGTAGGCGAGAAAGCAGAGAAAATCCACGAACTGCCCTAATGATGTCAAACCGTCGCTTCCGTGACGACCCCCAGATATTCAGCTAATAGGTCTACAACCTGGGCCAAATACACTTTAAACCCGCAGTGCTGGAGAAACGCTGCAGACCTACCTGGACTCATGACATTCATATGCCTGTATAACTTTACTCTGTCACCCTTCGGGGTAGCCGAGTACCTAAGGCGCTAGTATACTCGGCTCGAAATTGCGGGCTAATCCCCGGCTCCGGAGATTGCAGTTTGAATGGAGGCACACTGCGAAGACGCCCGTGTGCATCGTAGCGCACGTTAAAGATCCCCAGTTGGGCAAAATTCTCCGTAGACTTCCGCTACGGGGTCCGTGTGACGCAAAACTACCCCCCCCTCCCCTATTGGCGATAAAACTATCGTTACTCTACCCCGTTTTTTCCGAAACTATTCTTTTCTCGAGCTTGTTAAAAAAAACGCCTATTTTTTGCCACAGCGAGCGGCCCATGTGGCTAACAATGACCTTACGTACCAGTGAGTGTAGACGGAATGGTCAAATCATGGTTGCACGAACACCTTTCTTTTTCTATAATAGACTACTTGACAGATCTTCCTATTTCACTACATTGAAGTGCGGCTCATACGTAGCGCTACATGTTGGGGTCAACAAGCTTTATTGAAAAGGGGCACATACCTCGTGGCCCATCTCCAGTATCGCAAATGCTCATCACGGAAGTTCATTTTAGCTTGGCACACACCTAGTTTTGTATACCCAGTTATGCAAGTGGAAATGAGCTTGGTTGGTTGAAGAGAAGCACATGGCAGTGACACCTATGCGGTGACCGAGATTTACGTCAAAGACGCACAATAATCTGGAACTAACCTGCTTTCATGTATTCACTGATGCAAGTCTGGCGCAGCCCGTTTTTTGAAGAAAAGCACACGAAAACTGTCTCCTTTTCAGTTACACTGATTGCCGTTACATACGTTCACTAAATTGTGGCACGTACCGTCTCGGCAACGCATTTAAATGAGGTTACATTGACTTTATGAAAGATCTACATGTAATCAGCGAAATATAGCCATAAAGCAGGTTCGTGTCAAATGGGTCAGCTAAGAGAGGCGCATATGCATATCACATACCTAGGACACAACCTGTTCCGCCTATAGGCTAGTAATGCCGTTTCGCCATGAAAACAGCCCCTCATTATTGATATAGTGAGGGGATAGTGGATGGCCCGATGGTACATGTAGGCGAGAAAGCAGAGAAAATCCACGAACTGCTCTAATGATGTCAAACCGTCGCTTTCGTGACGACCCCCAGATATTCAGCTAATAGCTCTACAACCTGGGCCAAATACACTCTAAACCCGCAGTGCTGGAGAAACGCTGCACACCTACCTGGACTCCTGACATTCACATGCCTGTAAAACCTTACTCTGTCACCCTTCGGGGTAGCCGAGTACCTAAGGCCCTAGTATACTCGGCTCGAAATTGCGGGCTAATCCCCGGCTCCGGAGATTGCAGTTTGAATGGAGGCACACTGCGAAGACGCCCGTGTGCATCGTAGCGCACGTTAAAGATCCCCAGTTGGGCAAAATTCTCCGTAGACCTCCACTACGGCGTCCGTGTGACGTAAAACCACCCCCCCCCCTATTGGCGATAAAACTATCGTTACTCTACCCCGTTTTTTCCGAAACTATTCTTTTCTCGAGCTTGTTAAAAAAAAAACGGCTATTTTTTGCCACAGCGAGCGGCCCATGTGGCTAACAAAGACCTTACGTACCAGTGAGAGTAGACGGAATGGTCAAATCATGGTTGCACGAACACCTTTGTTTTTCTATAATAGACTACTTGACAGATGTTCCTATTCCACTACATTGAAGTGCGGCTCATACGTAGCGCTACATGTTGGGGTCAACAAGCTTTATTGAAAAAGGGGCACATACCTCGTGGCCCATCTCCAGTGACGCAAATGCTCATCACGGAAGTTCTTTTTAGCTTGGCACACACCTAGTTTTGTATACCCAGTTATGCAAGTGGAAATGAGCTTGGTTGGTTGAAGAGAAGCACATGGCAGTGACACCTATGCGGTGACCGAGATTTACGTCAAAGACGCACAATAATCTGGAACTAACCTGCTTTCATGTATTCACTGATGCAAGTCTGGCGGAGCCCGTTTTTTGAAGAAAAGCACATGAAAACTGTCTCCTTTTGAGTTACACTGATTGCCGTTACATACGTTCACTAAATTGCGGCACGTACCGTCTCGGCAACGCATTTAAATGAGGTTACATTGACTTTATGAAAGATCTACATGTAATCAGCGAATATAGCCATAAAGCAGGTTCGTGTCAAATGGGTCAGCTAAGAGAGGCGCATATGCATGTCACATACCTAGGACAGAACCTGTTCCGCCTATAGGCTAGTAATGCCGTTTCGCCATGAAAACAGCCCCTCATTATTGATATAGTGAGGGGATAGTGGATGGCCCGATGGTACATGTAGGCGAGAAAGCAGAGAAATCCACGAACTGCCCTAATGATGTCAAACCGTCGCTTCCGTGACGACCCCCAGATATTCAGCTAATAGGTCTACAACCTGGGCCAAATACACTTTAAACCCGATGCTGGAGAAACGCTGCAGACCTACCTGGACTCATGACATTCATATGCCTGTATAACTTTACTCTGTCACCCTTCGGGGTAGCCGAGTACCTAAGGCGCTAGTATACTCGGCTCGAAATTGCGGGCTAATCCCCGGCTCCGGAGATTGCAGTTTGAATGGAGGCACACTGCGAAGACGCCCGTGTGCATCGTAGCGCACGTTAAAGATCCCCAGTTGGGCAAAATTCTCCGGAGACCTCCGCTACGGCGTCCGTGTGACGCAAAACTACCCCCCCCCCCCTATTGGCGATAAAACTATCGTTACTCTACCCCGTTTTTTCCGAAACTATTCTTTTCTCGAGCTTGTTAAAAAAAACGCCTATTTTTTGCCACAGCGAGCGGCCCATGTGGCTAACAATGACCTTACGTACCAGTGAGAGTAGACGGAATGGTCAAATCATGGTTGCACGAACACCTTTCTTTTTCTATAATAGACTACTTGACAGATCTTCCTATTTCACTACATTGAAGTGCGGCTCATACGTAGCGCTACATGTTGGGGTCAACAAGCTTTATTGAAAAGGGGCACATACCTCGTGGCCCATCTCCAGTGACGCAAATGCTCATCACGGAAGTTCATTTTAGCTTGGCACACACCTAGTTTTGTATACCCAGTTATGCAAGTGGAAATGAGCTTGGTTGGTTGAAGAGAAGCACATGGCAGTGACACCTATGCGGTGACCGAGATTTACGTCAAAGACGCACAATAATCTGGAACTAACCTGCTTTCATGTATTCACTGATGCAAGTCTGGCGGAGCCCGTTTTTTGAAGAAAAGCACACGAAAACTGTCTCCTTTTCAGTTACACTGATTGCCGTTACATACGTTCACTAAATTGTGGCACGTACCGTCTCGGCAGCGCATTTAAATGAGGTTACATTGACTTTATGAAAGATCTACATGTAATCAGCGAAATATAGCCAGGAAAACACGTTCGCGTCAAATGGGTCCGCTTAAGAGAGGCGCATATGCAATGTCACATACCTAGGCCACAACCTGTTCCACCTATAGGCTAGTAATGCCGTTTCGCCATGAAAACAGCCCTTTATTATTGATACAGTGAGGAGATAGTAGACGGCCCGATGTTACTTGTAGGCGAGAAAGGAGAGAAAGTCCACGAACTCCCTAATGATGTCAAACCGTCGTTTTCGTGACGACCCCCAGATATTCAGCTAATAGCTCTACAACCTGGGCCAAATACACTTTAAACCCGCATTGCTGGTGAAACGCTGCACACCTACCTGGACTCATGACATTCATATGCCTGTATAACCTTACTCTGTTACCCTTCGGGGTAGCCGAGTACCTAAGGCGCTAGTATACTCGGCTCGAAATTGCGGGCTAATCCCCGGCTCCGGAGATTGCAGTTTGAATGGAGGCACACTGCGAAGACGCTCGTGTGCATCGTAGCGCACGTTAAAGATCCCCAGTTGGGCAAAATTCTCCGTAGACCTCGACTACGGCGTCCGTGTGACGTAAAACCACCCCCCCCCCCCCCTATTGGCGATAAAACTATCGTTACTCTACCCCGTTTTTTCCGAAACTATTCTTTTCTCGAGCTTGTTAAAAAAAAAACGCCTATTTTTTGCCACAGCGAGCGGCCCATGTGGCTAACAATGACCTTACGTACCAGTGAGAGTAGACGGAATGGTCAAATCATGGTTGCACGAACACCTTTCTTTTTCTATAATAGACTACTTGACAGATCTTCCTTTTTCACTACATTGAAGTGCGCGCTACATGTTGGGGTCAACAAGCTTCATTGAAAAGGGGCACATACCTCATGGCCCATCTCCAGTGACGCAAATGCTCATCACGGAAGTTCATTTTAGCTTGGCACACACCTAGTTTTGTACACCCAGTTATGCAAGTGGAAATGAGCTTGGTTGGTTGAAGAGAAGCACATGGCAGTGACACCTATGCGGTGACCGAGATTTACGTCAAAGACGCACAATAATCTGGAACTAGCCTGCTTTCATGTATTCACTGATGCAAGTCTGGCGGAGCCCGTTTTTTGAAGAAAAGCACATGAAAACTGTCTCCTTTTCAGTTACACTGATTGCCGTTACATACGTTCACTAAATTGTGGCACGTACCGTCTCGGCGACGCATTTAAATGAGGTTACATTGACTTTATGAAAGATCTACATGTAATCAGCGAAATATAGCCATAAAGCAGGTTCGTGTCAAATTCGTCAGCTAAGAGAGGCGCATATGCATGTCACATACCTAGGACACAAGCTGTTTCACCTATAGGCTAGTAATGCCGGCTCGCCATGAAAACAGCCCCTCATTATTGATATAGTGAGGGGATAGTGGATGGCCCGATGGCACATGTAGGCGAGAAAGCAGAGAAAATCCACGAACTGCCCTAATGATGTCAAACCGTCGCTTTCGTGACGGCCCCCAGATATTCAGCTATTAGCTCTACAACCTGGGCCAAATACACTTTAAACCCGCAGTGCTGGAGAAACGCTGCACACCTACCTGGACTCATGACATTCATATGCCTGTATAACCTTACTCTGTCACCCTTCGGTGTAGCCGAGTACCTAAGGCGCTAGTATACTCGGCTCGAAATTGCGGGCTAATCCCCGGCTCCGGAGATTGCAGTTTGAATGGAGGCACACTGCGAAGACGCCCGTGTGCATCGTAGCGCACGTTAAAGATCCCCATTTGGGCAAAATTCTCCGTAGACCTCCACTACGGCGTCCGTGTGAGGTAAAACCACCCCCCCCCCCTATTGGCGATAAAACTATCGTTACTCTACCCCGTTTTTTCCGAAACTATTCTTTTCTCGAGCTTGTTAAAAAAAACACCTATTTTTTGCCACAGCGAGCGGCCCATGTGGCTAACAAAGACCTTACGTACCAGTGAGAGTAGACGGAATGGTCAAATCATGGTTGCACGAACACCTTTCTTTTTTTGTAATAGACTACTTGACTGATCTTCGGATGGCCGCAAATGGTTGCTTGTGTTCGGATATTTGCGCAGCGTTCCACGACGATCCCCAGTGCGCGCATGCAGGGGTACTGAAGACATACGCGCGTCTACGCCTTCGTTACTACTGGCGGGGGATGTATCGATTCATCCATCATTATGTCCGCTCCTGTCTGGTTTCCCAACGCCGTAAAGATCCCCCTCGTCGTTCAACCGCGCCATCGCAGCCTTTTCCTTGCCCAGCACGCGCTTTAGATCGAGTAGGCATCGACATTTATGGACCTCTGCCAACCACATCAGATGGCAATCGCTGAGTAATCGTGGTCATCGACCATCTTACGCGCTATGCGGGAACTTCCCCTTTGTCCAGCGCTTCTGCACGTGACGTCGCCTGGTTCCTCCTGCGCCACATCATCCTTCGCCACGGAGCTCCCAGGGAACTACTCAGTGACAGAGGCCGCGTCTTCCTCTCCGACGTCATCGAGGCTCTCCTCAAAGAATGCCGCATCAATCATCGCACCACTACTGCATATCATCCGCAGACTAATGGCATGACCGAGCGCTTTAATCGCACTCTTGGTGACATGCTGGCCATGTACGTTGCATCCGACCAAACCAAATGGGACCATGTTCTACCTTTCCTGACCTACGCTTACAACACCGCCACGCAGACTACCACGGGATTTTCGCCCATCTTTCTCCTGTACGGACGCGAACCTTTTTCCACAATGGATACTATCCTTCCGTACCGCCCTGACTCCACGGAAACGACTACCCTATCCGAAGCTGCTGCACACGCAGAAGAGTGTCGCAAGCTTTCCCGTATATTTACGTCAGAAGACCAGCAACGCCAGAAGCACCATCGAGAAAGTTCCAATGCTCCTGTATCGTATGCTCCTGGCTCGCTAGTGTGGCTTTGGCTTAAAGCCTCTACCGCCGGACTGTCAACGAAACTCGCGTCGAAGTACCAAGGCCCATACCGCGTGATCAACCAAACGTCTCCAGTCAACTATATTGTGGAACCCCTCGAGCTACCTTTGGATCATCGCCATCGTGGACGCGAAATTGTGCATGCCCAGCGTCTCAAGCCCGACTATGATCCGCCTGTGCTGTCCTACCCGTAGGACGCCGGGACGGCTTCCTTTTCCGCGGGGGGATAACTGTACTGTAAAATAAGGAGCAGTGGGGCTGTGGCTAGGAGAGAGACAGTGACGACGAGAAAGAACAACCTTGTTTCGGTGCTCGGTCGGCTACACTACCTCTCGCTGCTTCAGCGTTCTAGTCGCGAACGTTTTCTGCTCAAAGTGCTTCGCGACAGTAACTTCATTTATATGCGTTGCCGAGACTGGGTACGTGCCACAGTTCAGTGGACGTATATAACGGCAATCAGTGTAACTGAAAAGGAGACAGTTTTCATGTGCTTTCCTTCAAAAAACGGGCTCCGCCACACTCGCATCACTCAATGGGTGAAAGCAGGCTAGTGCCAGATTCATTGTACGCCTTTGACGTAAATGTCGGTCACCGCATAGGTATCTTTGCCATGTGCTTCTCTTCAACCAGCCTAGCTCATTTCCACTTGCATAACTGGGTATACAAAACTAGGTGTGTGCCAAGCTGCAATGAACTTCCGTGACGAGTTTTTGCGCGACTGGAGATGAGCCACGAGCTATGTGCCCCTCTTATAAAGCTTGTTGACCCAAAGATGTAGAGCTACGTATGAGCCGCACTTCAATGTAGCGAAATTGGAAGATCAGTCAAGTAGTTTATTACACAAAAAGAAAGGTGTTCGTGCAAGCTTGATTTGACCATTCCGTCTACTCTCACTGCTACGTAAGGTCATTGTTAGCCACATGGGCCGATCGCTGTTGCTAAAAATAGGCGTTTTTTTAAAAACCAAGGTCGAGAAAAGAATAGTTTCGGAAAAAACGGGGTAGAGTAACGATAGTTTTATAGCCAATAGGGGGGGGGGGGGGGTGGTTTTACGTCGCACGGACGCCGTAGTGGAGGTCTACGGGGAAATTTGCCCAACTGGGGATCTTTAACGTGCGCTACGATGCACACGGGCGTCTTCGCAGTGTGCCTCCATTCAAACTGCAATCTCCGAAGCCGGGGATTAGCCCGCAATTTCGAGCCGAGTATACTAGCGCCTTAGGTACTCGGCTACCCCGAAGGGTGACAGAGTAAGGTTATACAGGCATATGAATGTCATGAGTCCAGGTAGGTTTGCAGCGTTTCTCCAGCACTGCGGGTTTAAAGTGTATTTGGCCCCGTTTGTAGAGCTATTAGCTGAATATCTGGTTGCTGAATATATCTGCCGGCGGTTGGCGGGGACCAGCTAGTGTACCCATGCGCTTGTGAAAGGGCGCGCAGGTCGGGTCAGAGCCCGGAACTGCTTTGAAAAGTACTCACCATTTTGACGGATTGCGAAATTTCGGTGGCAGCATTGTTTTACTCGCGGCCGTCTTCTTTTTTTTTCAATGTTATTGGCATTGTGTGACATTTTCAGCGACCTTCCTCTGTGCATGTAGCCCCATTCAAATGCGTGTTGACCCCAGTTGTCCGCTGGCTTCTGGAACTAAGTGTGTGTTGACTGCTATCTTGCTCTGCAGACGATAGGGTTCTCGGAGAATGTGGCTTGTGAGAGATCTTGGGAAACATTTTCAGGGACAAACCCACAAATAATGTGAACACACCTACAATGAAGGCTTACCTCGCCGATTTCAATGGATCCGCAAGGCATTCTTCTTGCTTAGGTTTTGGCCAATGTTAATGTATAGGTTGTACTGAAGACTGTTGAATACCAGCGCAATGCTGACGACGCAATGAATGCCATGGAGCCACCACACGCTGACGTCAATGGCGTGAATCCCGGGTGATGGTGACGCTGTGACCAGACGATGGAACGATGCTGATTCCATGCGAAGACCTCAGAGGTTGGGCGCCTCACCATTCCCAAGTTGCCAATTCTGACCAATGTACCCAATGGCACAAGCCCACTCCAAAATTGTTTATGGCTCATGCTGTTTGTACGACCGCCTGCCCCGCCCTGTTTGATTGCCGGCCTTTTGAGCAGCTTTTCTGACGTTTATTTGTTGGTTCCACAGTTTACGTTGCCCGCCGTGCCGCAATTGTCAGCGTGGCGACGTGTCATGCGTAGCTGTTCTCGATAAACACATATACGCCCAACGACCTAGTGAACATCGCCTGATCCGCGGCGTTGCGTCTAGGACCCTCGGCAGGAATCGATGAGGGAGGTAGAGGCGTCAGCCTGCTGCCGGCGGTTCGCGGGTACCAGCTAGTGTACCCGTGCGCTTGTGAAAGGGCGCGCAGGTTGGGTCAGAGCCCGGAACTGCTTTGAAAAGTACTCACCGTTTTTGACGGATTGCGAAATTTCGGAGGCAGCATTGTTTTTGTCGCTTCCGTCTTCTTTTTTTTTCAATGTTATTGGCATTGTGTGACATTTTCCGCCACCTTCCTCTGTGCATGTAGTCCCAATCACATACGTATTGGATCAAGTTGTCCGCTGGCTCCTGGACCTAAGTGTGTGTTGACTGCTATCTTGCTCTGAAGACGATAGGGTTCTCAGAGAATGTGGCTTGTGAGACACATTGGGACACATTTTCAGGGACAAACCCACAATTAATGTGAACACACCTACATTGAAGGCTTACCTCGCGAATTTCAATGGATCCGCAGCGCTTTCTTCTTGCTTACGTTTTGGCCTATGTTAATATATAGGTTGTACTGAGGACTTTTGAATACCAGCTTTATGCTGAAGACGCAATGAATACCATGGAGCCACCACACGTTGGCGTCAAAGGCGTGAAACCCGGGTGATGGCGACGCTGTTATGAGAGGATCGAACCATGCTGTTTCCATGCGAAGACCGAAGAAGTTGGGCACGTCAAAATTCCAAAGTTGCCAATTCTGATCAATGTACCCAATGCCACAAGCCCAATCGGAAATGCTTGATGGCTCAGGCTGTTTGTACGACCGCGTGCCACGCCGTGTTCGTTTGCCGGCCTTCTGTGCCGCCTATCATTCGGACATTCCTTCGTTTGTTCCACAGTTTACGCTGCCCGCCGTGCCGCAATTGTCATTGTGGCGACGTGTCATGCGTGGCTGTTCTTGATAAACACATATACGCCCAACGACCTAGTGAACACCACCTGATCCGCGGCCTTGTGTCTAGGACACTCGGCAGGAATCGATCAGAGAGGTAGAGGCGTCAGCCTCCTGCCGGCGCTTGGTGGTCAGCCTCCTGCCGGCGCTACTGTACCCGTGCGCTTGTGAAAGGGCACGCAGGTCGGGTCAGAGCCCGGAACTGCTTTGAAAAGTACTCACCCTTTCTGACGGATTGCGAAATTTCGGTAGCAGCCTCGTTTTCCTCGCTTCCGTCTTCTTTTTTTTTCAATGTTGTTGGCATTGTGTGACATTTGGAGCCACCTTCATATGTACATCTAGTCCCATTCACATACGCGTTGACAAAAGGTGTGCGCTGGCTTCTGGAACTAAGTGTGTGCTGACTGCTATCTTGCTCTGCAGATGATAGGGTTCTCAGAGAATGTGGCTTGTGAGACATCTTGGGAAACATTTTCAGGGACAAACCCACAATCAATGTGAACGCGCCTACAATAAAGGCTTACCTCGCCGCTTTCAATGGATCCGCGGCGCTTTCTTCTTGCTTACGTTTTGGCCTATGTTAATGTATAGGTTGTACCGAAGACTGTTGAATACCAGCGTCATGCTGACGACGCAATGAATACCATGGAGCCACCACACGTTGGCGTCAACGGCATGAAACCCGGGTGATGGCGACACTGTTATGAGACGATCGAACCATGCTGTTTCCATGCGAAGACCGAAGAAGTTGGGCACGTCAAAATTCCCAAGTTTTCAATTCTGACCAATGTACCCAATGGCACAAGCCCAATCGGAAATGGTTGATGGCTCAGGCTGTTTGTACGACCACGTGCCCCGCCCTGTTCGATTGCCGGCCTTCTGTGCCGCTTATCTTTGTGACGTTTCTTCGTTTGTTCCACAGTTTACGTTGGCCGCCGTGCCGCAATTGTCAGTGTGGCGACGTCTCATGCGCGGCTGTATTTGATAAACACATATACGCCCAACGACCTATTGAACATCACGTGATCCGTGTCGTTGCGTCTAGGACACTCGGCAGGAATCGATTAGGGAGGTAGAGGCGTCAGCCTGCTGCCGGCGGTTGGCGGGGACCAGCTAATGTACCCGTGCACTTGTGAAAGGACGCGCAGGTCGGGTCAGAGCCCGGAACTGCTTCGAAAAGTACTCACACTTTTTGACGGATAGCGAAATTTTGGGTGGCAGCATTGTTTTTCGTCGCTGCCGTCTTCTTTCTTTTTTCAATGTTATTGGCATTGTGTGACATTTTTCGCCACCTTCCTCTGTGCATGTAGTCCCATTCACATACGTGTGTACCCAAGTTGTCAGCTGGCTTCTGGAACAAAGTGCGTGTTGACTGCTATCTTGCTCTGCAGACGATAGGGTTCTCAGAGAATGTGGCTTGTGAGACATCTTGGGAAACATTTTCAGGGACATCCCACAATTAATGTAAACACGCCTACAATGAAGGCTTACCTCGCCGATTTCAATGGATCCGCAGGGCATTCTTCTTCCTTAGCTTTTGGCCTATGTTAATGTATAGGTTGTACTGAAGACTGTTGAATACTAGCGTCATGCTGACGACGCAATACGACGGAGCCACCACACGTTGGCGTCAACGGCGTGAAACCCGGGTGATGGCGACGCTGTTATGAGATGATCGAACCATGCTGTTTCCATGCGAAGACCGAAGTTGGGCACGTCAAAATTCCCATGTTGCCACTTCTGAGCAATGTACCCAATGGCACAAGAGCACTAAAACATGGTTTATGGCTCAGGCTGTTTGTACGATCGCGTGCCAAGCCGTGTTCGATTGCCGGCCTTCTGTGCCGCTTTCTGACGTTTCTTCATTTGTTCCACAGCTTACGCTGCCCGCCGTGCCGCAATTGTCAGTGTGGCGACGTGTCATGCGTGGCTGTTCTCGATAAACACATATACGCCCAACGACCTAGTCAACATCACCTGATCCGTGGCCTTGTGTCTAGGAAACTCAGCAGGAATCGATCAGGGAGGTAGAGGCGTCAGCCTGCTGCCGGCAGTTGGCGGGGACCAGCTAGTGTACCCGTGCGCTTGTGAAAGGGCGCGCAGGTCGGGTCATAGCCCGGAACTGCTTTGAAAAGTACTCACCCTTTATGACGGATTCCGAAATTTCGGTTGCAGCATTGTTTTTGTCGCTGCCGTCTTCTTTTTTTTCCATGTTATTCGCATTGTGTGACATTTTCAGCCACCTTCCTCTGTGCATGTAGTCAAATTCACATGCGTGCTGACCCAAGTTGTCCGCTGGCTTTTGGAACAAAGTGCGTGTTGACTGCTATCTTGCTCTGATGACGTTAGGGTTCTCAGAGAATGTGGCTTGTGAGACATCTTTGGAAACATTTTCAGGGACAAACACAAAATTAATGTGAACACACCTACAATGAAGGCTTACCTCGCCGATTTCAATGGATCCGCAGGGCATTCTTCTTGCTTAGGTTTTGGCCTATGGTAATGTATAGGTTGCACTGAAGACTATTCAATACCAGCGTCATGCTGACGACGCAATGAATACCATGGAGCCACCACACGTTGGAGTCAACGGCGTGAAACCCGGGTGATGACGACGCTGTTATGAGACGATCGATCCATGCTGTTTCCATGCGAAGACCGAAGAAGTTGGGCACGTCAAAATTCCCAAGTTGCCAATTCTGACCAATGTACCCAATGGCACAAGCCCAATCTCAAATGGTTGATGGCTCAGGCTGTTTGTACGACCGCGTGCCCCGCCCTCTTCGATTGCCGGCCTTCTGCGCCGCTTATCTTTCTGACGTTTCTTCGTTTGTTCTACAGTTTACGTTGCCCGCCGTGCAGTAATTGTCAGTGTGACGACGTGTCATGCGCAGCTGTTCTGAATAAACACATATACGCCCAACAACCTAGTGAACATCACCTGATCCGTGGCCTTGTGTCTAGAACACTCGGCAGGAATCGATCATGGAGAAAGAGGCGTCAGCCTGCTGCCGGCGGTTGGCGGGGACCAGCTAGTGTACCCTTGCGCTTGTGAAAGGGCGCGCAGGTCGGGCCAGAGCCCGGAACTGCTTCGCAAAATACTCATCCTTTTTGACGGATTGCGAAATTTCGGTGGGAGCCTTCTTTCCGTCGCTTCCGTCTTCTTTTTTTTTCAATGTTATTGGCATTGTGTGACATTTTCAGCCACCTTCCTCTGTGATGTGAGGTCGTTGGGCGTATATGTGTTTATCGCGAACAGCCACGCATGACACGTCGCCACACTGATAATTGCGGCACGGCGGGCAACGTAAACTGTGGAACAAACGAAGAAACGTCAAAAGGATAAGCGGCACAGAAGGCCGGCAATGGAACACGGCGTGGCACGCGGTCGTGCAAATGGCCTTAGCCATAAACCATTTCCGATTGGCCTTGCGCTATTGGGTACATTGGTCAGAATTGGCAACTAGGGAATTGTGACGCGCCCAACTTTCTCGGTCTTCGCATGGAATCAGCATCGTTCGATCGTCTCGTCATAGCGTCACCATCACCCGCATTTCACGCCGTTGACGTTGCTAAGGACGAAAATAAAATGTTATTTTGTGCGAAGTAATGCATCCTGTGGTTGTTTTGCACGCCGATCGTGTTTACTACTGGAACTGTGCTACGATTGGGGGCAGAAGCTTAGCGCTGCTATCGGGAGCTTATGCACACGTTTTTTTTTCCCTTCCGCGGAGCGAGCTACGAAGGAAACATTTCGTCACTTCGAGCCGGAATGAGGCAAGCTTGTGCTTTTGGGCATGAACATCGTGGACCGCCGTCGGCGTCTATTGAATGTTTCCAAGCAGGAGGAAACTAACACCTGACAGTGTCACAGGCACGTACGTTCATGGTATAATTTCACAAGCTAAATCGGATACATTTAATTTAGTCTGCAAACGGATACCGCGCGTTCTCGACTCTGCCGGGCGACTTCGTCCGCCGTATACGCACGACACGCAGCGACTGCCGTGTGCGCGCCGGTGTTTCGCTGTGATCGTAAGACGACCTGTGCACAGCTGGCGTAAAAGCCAACTTCGATGACCATTTTGCGCACTAAATCTTGTGGAAGGCCAATATGAGCTATTTGCGTGATTCCAGCAACGTACATGTACTTTTGTGCACTGATAATGAGCGAGAGTTTGCTACATTGCGATTCATGAGAGCGGCTGTCTATAGTGCGTTCATGAGCGGCTATTCTTCTCAACTTATTTATGACTGTTTTCTTAAACTGCCAAGATTTGCTGCCTGTGTAAAAAAACAAAAAGCAGAAACGCCCGCTGGTGACGCAGCCCTTTTTTTTTCTAAGTTACATAGGCGATGTATAAAATTCTTGTACTTGAAGAGCGGTTTATGTAACATGCGTAGTGACAGAGTGAAACTAAAGCTACTGGGTGTTATGTTGTTTTGCATTTCTTGTTATGCATCAAGCACAACATTATTTGGGAATGCACCGTAGCATTTCAACATAAAACATATGTATGCTGACTTCAGTTCATTGCATGTGCACGGCTTACAAGCTCAAAATTTGAGGCATGTGTTGTGAATATCACCGGGCCGTTGGTTTCAACCTCAAAATGCGTATTTAAAAATGAGCAAAGGATAAGTGGAAAAAAGGAAGTATCGTGGGCCTCGTATTGACCACGTTTTTATTGACTGCGATCGTCACGATCTGCGAAAAACAAGTGCCATTGCGGTCGAGTGACTCGAGGCGAGAGCGCACTCATGTGCGCGGAGAAATAATGCGAGTACCTGGTGCACGTGAGGACGCGGAATTCTCGCGCGGCAAGTGTGCCTTCGCGTGCCACGAGCACGGAATAACCGCTTGTGTTGAGCAACAAACGAGTACACGCGTACCCACGTCAAGCGTGCAAGACGCGAACGATCCCTGCAATGAACTCCTATTTTCGTAGCATCGCTAACACCGCGTGTACTTCGCCTAAATATCTTCTAAAACAGTGCCGAAAAGCACAAGCAAGGTGTACTTACACCTCGAACAAGCGGGTGTTTTTGGTAGGCTTGAAGTTATCCCGGTCGATTCTGTGTAACCACGCAGAACGACGCTCTAGGTCATTTTTCCCAGTCGGAATCTAGAAAAAAGTCTTTCCAGACTCAGTTCGGTTGCTGCATCCGAAGGCGCAGCAGCCAGGTATGATTTCCTTGCAGTCAGACGAGAGCGCGACAATCGGAACACAAAAAACGTAGAGAACCTGCGCTGCCTGCGCTGCCTGCGCTCTAACTCAGCCGGCCCGCCCGGCGCTTGGAAGGTATATGGCACCCCAGAAGTCACGTGGTACGGTTGGGCCAATGAACGCGCCGGCGGCGCGGGGAAAACGAATGCGGTACTCTGAAATTTTTTCCAGTGACTCTACTCGGATCTGCTTTAAAAAGTACTCACCCTTTTTGACGGATTGCGAAATTTTGGTGGCAGCCTCGTTTCCGTCGCTTGCGTCTTCATTTTTTCAATGTTATTTGCATTGTGTGACATTTTCAGCGACCTTCCTCTGTGCATCTAGTCCCATTGACCTGCGCGTTGACCCAAGTTGTCCGCTTGCTTCTGGAACTAAGTCTGTGTTGGCCGCTATCTTGCTCTGCAGACGATAGGGTTCTATGAGAATGTGGCTTGTGAGACATCTTGGGAAACATTTTAAGGGACAAACCCACAAACAAAGTGAACACACCTACAATGAAGGCTTACGTCGCCGATTTCAATGGATCCGCAGGGCATTCTTCTTCCTTACGTTTTGGCCTAGGTTAATGTATAGGTTGTACTGAAGACTGTTGAATACCAGCGTCATGCTGACGACGCAATGAATACCATGGAGCCACCACTTGCGGACGTCAACGGCGTGAAACGCGGGTGATGGTGACGCTGTGACGAGACGATCGAACTATGCTGATTCCATGCGAAGACCGAGAAAGTTGGGCGCGTCACAATTCCCTAGTTGCCAATTCTGACCAATGTATCCAATAGCGCAAGGCCAATCGGAAATGGTTTATGGCTCAGGTCATTTGCACGACCGCGTGCCACGCCGTGTTCCATTGCCGGCGTTCTGTGCCGCTTATCTTTTTGACGTTTCTTCGTTTGTTCCACAGTTTACGTTGCCCGCCGTGCCGCAATTATCAGTGTGGCGACGTGTCATGCGTGGCTGTTCGCGATAAACACATATACGCCCAACGACCTAGTGAACATCACCTGATCCGTGGCCTTGTGTCTAGGACACTCGGCAGGAATGAATCAGGGAGGTAGAGGCGTCAGCCTGCTGCCGGCGGTTGGCGGGGACCAGCTTGCGTACCGGTGCGCTTTTGAAAGGGCGCGCAGGTCAGGTCAGAGCCCGGAACTGCTTTCAAAAGTACTCATCCTTTTTGATGGATTGCGAAATTTCGGTGGCAGCCTCGTTTTTGGTCGCTGCCGTCTTCTTTTTTTTTTCAATGTTATTGGCATTGTGTGGCATTTTCAGCCACCTTACTCTTTGCATCTAGTCCCTTTCACCTGCACGTTGACCCAAGTTGTCCGCTGGCTTCTGGAACTAAGAGTGTGTTGGCTGCTATCTTTCTCTGCAGACGATAGCGTTCTCTGAGAATGTGGCATGTGAGGCTCCTGGGGAAACATTTTAGGCACAAACAAAAATTAATGTGAACACACCTACAATGAAGGCTTTCGTCGCCGATTTCAATGGATCCACGGCGCATTCTTCATACTTACGTTTTGGCCTAGGTTCATGTATAGGTTGTACTGAAGACTGCTGAATACCAGCGTCATGATGACGACGCAATGAATACCATGGAGCCACCACACGCTGACGTCAACGGCGTGAAACGCGGGTGATGGTGACGCTGCGACGAGACCATCGAACGATGCTGATTCCATGCGAAGACCGAAGAGGTTTGGCGCGTCACAATTTCCCAGTTGCCTATTCTGACCAATGTACCCAATGGCACAAGGCCAATCGGAAATGGTTTATGGCTCAGGCTATTTGTACGACCGTTTGCCACGCCGTGTTCGATTGCCGGCCTTCTGTGCCGCTCATCTTTTTGACGTTTCTTCGTTTGTTCCACAGTTTACGTGTCCCGCCGTGCCGCAATTGTCAGTTTGACGACGTGTCATGCGTGGCTGTTCTCGATAAACACACACAGGCCCAACGACCTAGTGAACATCATCTGATCCGTGGCCTGCCGTCTAGGACACTCGGCAGGAATGAATCAGGGAGGTAGAGGCGTCAGCCTGCTGACGCGGTTGGCGGAGACCAGCTTGTGTACCGGTGCGCTTGTGAAAGGGCGCGCAGGTCGGGTCAGAGCTCGGATCTGCTTTAAAAAGTACTCACCCTTTTTGACGGATTGCGAAATTTTGGTGGCAGCCTCGTTTCCGTCGCTTGCGTCTTCATTTTTTCAATGTTATTTGCATTGTGTGACATTTTCAGCGACCTTCCTCTGTGCATCTAGTCCCATTGACCTGCGCGTTGACCCAAGTTGTCCGCTTGCTTCTGGAACTTATTCTGTGTTGGCCGCTATCTTGCTCTGCAGACGATAGGGTTCTATGAGAATGTGGCTTGTGAGACATCTTGGGAAACATTTTAAGGGACAAACCCACAAACAAAGTGAACACACCTACAATGAAGGCTTACGTCGCCGATTTCAATGGATCCGCAGGGCATTCTTCTTCCTTACGTTTTGGCCTAGGTGAATGTATAGGTTGTACTGAAGACTGTTGAATACCAGCGTCATGCTGACGACGCAGTGAATACCATGGAGCCACCACACGCGGACGTCAACGGCGTGAAACGCGGGTGATGGTGACGCTGTGACGAGACGATCGAACTATGCTGATTCCATGCGAAGACCGAGAAAGTTGGGCGCGTCACAATTCCCTAGTTGCGAATTCTGACCAATGTATCCAATAGCGCAAGGCCAATCGGAAATGGTTTATGGCTCAGGCCATTTGCACGACCGCGTGCCACGCCGTGTTCCATTGCCGGCGTTCTGTGCCGCTTATCTTTTTGACGTTTCTTCGTTTGTTCCACAGTTTACGTTGCCCGCCGTGCCGCAATTATCAGTGTGGCGACGTGTAATGCGTGGCTGTTCGCGATAAACACATATACGCCCAACGACCTAGTGAACATCACCTGATCCGTGGCCTTGTGTCTAGGACACTCGGCAGGAATGAATCAGGGAGGTAGAGGCGTCAGCCTGCTGCCGGCGGTTGGCGGGGACCAGCTTGCGTACCGGTGCGCTTTTGAAAGGGCGCGCAGGTCAGGTCAGAGCCCGGAACTGCTTTCAAAAGTACTCATCCTTTTTGATGGATTGCGAAATTTCGGTGGCAGCCTCGTTTTTGGTCGCTGCCGTCTTCTTTTTTTTTTCAATGTTATTGGCATTGTGTGGCATTTTCAGCCACCTTACTCTTTGCATCTAGTCCCTTTCACCTGCACGTTGACCCAAGTTGTCCGCTGGCTTCTGGAACTAAGAGTGTGTTGGCTGCTATCTTTCTCTGCAGACGATAGCGTTCTCTGAGAATGTGGCATGTGAGGCTCCTGGGGAAACATTTTAGGGACAAACAAAAATTAATGTGAACACACCTACAATGAAGGCTTGCGTCGCCGATTTCAATGGATCCACGGCGCATTCTTCATACTTACGTTTTGGCCTAGGTTCATGTATAGGTTGTACTGAAGACTGCTGAATACCAGCGTCATGATGACGACGCAATGAATACCATGGAGCCACCACACGCTGACGTCAACGGCGTGAAACGCGGGTGATGGTGACGCTGCGACGAGACCATCGAACGATGCTGATTCCATGCGAAGACCGAAGAGGTTTGGCGCGTCACAATTTCCAAGTTGCCTATTCTGACCAATGTACCCAATGGCACAAGGCCAATCGGAAATGGTTTATGGCTCAGGCTATTTGTACGACCGTTTGCCACGCCGTGTTCGATTGCCGGCCTTCTGTGCCGCTCATCTTTTTGACGTTTCTTCGTTTGTTCCACAGTTTACGTGTCCCGCCGTGCCGCAATTGTCAGTTTGACGACGTGTCATGCGTGGCTGTTCTCGATAAACACACACACGCCCAACGACCTAGTGAACATCATCTGATCCGTGGCCTCCCGTCTAGGACACTCGGCAGGAATGAATCAGGGAGGTAGAGGCGTCAGCCTGCTGACGCGGTTGGCGGAGACCAGCTTGTGTACCGATGCGCTTGTGAAAGGGCGCGCAGGCCGGGTCAGAGCTCGGATCTGCTTTAAAAAGTACTCACCCTTTTTGACGGATTGCGAAATTTGGTGGCAGCCTCGTTTCCGTCGCTTGCGTCTTCATTTTTTCAATGTTATTTGCATTGTGTGACATTTTCAGCGACCTTCCTCTGTGCATCTAGTCCCATTGACCTGCGCGTTGACCCAAGTTGTCCGCTTGCTTCTGGAACTTATTCTGTGTTGGCTGCTATCTTGCTCTGCAGACGATAGGGTTCTATGAGAATGTGGCTTGTGAGACATCTTGGGAAACATTTTAAGGGACAAACCCACAAACAATGTGAACACACCTATAATGAAGGCTTACGTCGCCGATTTCAATGGATCCGCAGGGCATTCTTCTTGCTTACGTTTTGGCCTAGGTTAATGTATAGGTTGTACTGAAACTGTTGAATACCAGCGTCATGCTGACGACGCAATGAATACCATGGAGCCACCACACGCTGACGTCAACGGCGTGAAACGCGGGTGATGGTGACGCTGTGACGAGACGATCGAACGATGCTGATTCCATGCGAAGACCGAGAAAGTTGGGCGCGTCACAATTCCCTAGTTGCCAATTCTGACCAATGTACCCAATAGCGCAAGGCCAATCGGAAATGGTTTATGGCTCAGGCCATTTGTACGACCCCGCGTGTTCGATCGCCGGCCTTCTGTGCCGCTTATCTTTTGACGTTTCTTCGTTTGTTTCACAGTTTACGTTGCCCGCCGTGCCGCAATGGTCAGTGTGGCGACGTGTCATGCGTGGCTGTTCTCGATAAACACATATACGCCCAACGACCTGGTGAACATCACCTGATCCGTGGCCTTGTTTCTAGGACACTCGGCAGGAATGGATCAGGGAGGTAGAGGCGTCAGCCCGATGCCGGCGGTATCCGGGAAGCAGCTTGTGTACCGGTGCGCTTGTGAAAGGGCGCGCCAGTGAGGTCAGAGCCCGGAACTGCCTTGAAAAGTACTCATCCTTTTTGACGGATTGCGAAATTTTGGGGGCAGCCTCGTTTTTGGCCGCTGCCGTCTTGTTTTTTCCAATGGTATTCGCATTGTGTGACATTTTCAGCCACCTTCCTCTGTGTATCTAGTCCCATGGACGTGCGCGTTGACCCAAGTTGTCCGCTGGCTTCTGGAATTAAGAGTGTGTTGGCTGCTATCTTTCTCTGCAGACGATAGGGTTCTATGAGAATGTGGCTTGTGAGACATCTTGGGAAACATTTTAAGGGACAAACCCACAAACAATGTGAACACACCTACAATGAAGGCTTACGTCGCCGATTTCAATGGATCCGCAGGGCATTCTTCTTGCTTACGTTTTGGCCTTGGTTGATGTATACGTTGTACTGAAGTCTGTTGAATACCAGCGTCATGCTGACGACGCAATGAATAGCATGGACCCACCAATTGCTGACGTCAACGGCGTGAAACGCGGGTAATGGTGACGCTGTGACGAGACGATCGAACGATGCTGATTCCATGCGAAGACCGAAGAATTTGGGCGCGTCACAATTGCCAAGTTGCCAATTCTGACCAATGTACCCAATGGCACAAAGCCAATCGGAAATGATTTATGGCTCAGGCTGTTTGTACGACCGCGTGCCACGCCGTGTTCGATTGCCGGCCTCGTGTGCCGGTTATCTTTTTGACGTTTCTTCGTTTGTTACACAGTTTACGTTGCCCGCCGTGCCGCAATGGTCAGTGTGGCGACGTGTCATGCGTGGCTGTTCTCGATAAACACATATACGCCCAACGACCTAGTGAACATCACCTGATCCGTGACCTTGTGTCTAGGACACTCGGCAGGAATGAATGAGGGAGGTGGAGGGGTCAGCCTACTGCCGGCAGTTGGCGGGGACCAGCTTGTGTACCGGTGCGCTTGTGGAAGGGCGCGCAGGTCAGGTCAGAGCCCTGGACTGCTTCAAAAAGTAATCATTCTTTTTGATGGATAGCGAAATTTTGGCGGCAGCCTCGTTTTTGGTCGCAGCCGTATTCTTTTTTTTTTTTCAATGTTATTGGCATTGTGTCACATTTTCAGCCACCTTCCTCTGTGCATCTACTCCCATTGACATGCGCGTTGACCCAGGTTGTCCGCTGGCTTCTGGAACTCATATTGTGTAGGCTGCTATCTTGCTTTGCAGACGATAGGGTTTTCTGAGAATGTGGCATGTGAGACATCTTGGGAAAAATTTATGGGACAAACCCACAAACAATGTGAACACACCTACAATGAAGGCTTACGTCGCTGATTTCAATGGATCCGCGGCGCTTTCTTCTCGCTTACGTTTTGGCCTAGGTAATTGTATAGGTTTTACTGAAGACTGTTGAATACCAGCGTCATGTTGACGATGCAATGAATACCATGGAACGACCACACGCTGACATCAACAGCGTGAAACGCGGGTAATGGTCACGCTGTGACGAGACGATCGAACGATGCTGATTCCATGCGAAGACCGAAGAAGTTGGGCGCGTCACAATTCCCAAGTTGCCAATTCTGGCCAATGTACCCAATTGCACAAGGCCAATCGCAAGTGGTTTATAGCTCAGGCCGTTTGTACGACCCTGTGCCACGCCGTGTTCGATTGCCGGCCTCGTGTGCCGCCTATCTTTTTGACGTTTCTTCGTTTGTTCCACAGTTTACCTGGCCCGCCTTGCCGCAAATTCAGTGTGGCGACGTGTCATGCGTGGCTGTTCTTGATAAACACATATACGCCCAACGACCTAGTGAACATCACCTGATCCGTGGCCTTGTGTCTAGGACACTGGGCAGGAATGGATCAAGGAGGTAGAGGCGTCAGCCTGCTGAAGGCAGTTGGCGGGGACCAGCTGGTGTACCGGTGCGCTTGTGAAAGGTCGCGCAGGTCGGGTCTGAGCCCGGAACTGCTTCGAAAAGTACTCACCCTTTTTGACGGATTGCGAAATTTTGGTGGCAGCCTCGTTTTCGTCGCTGCCGTCTTCTTTTTTTTTTTCAATGTTATTGGCGTTGTGTGGCATTTTCAGCTACCTTACTCTGCATCTTGTCCCTTTCACCTGCACGTTGACCAAAGTTGTCCGCTGGCTTCTGGAACTAAGAGTGTGTTGGCTGCTATCTTGCTCTGCAGACGATAGCGTTCTCTGAGAATGTGGCATGTGAGGCTCCTGAGGAAACATTTTAGGGACAAACAAAAATTAATGTGAACACACCTACAATGAAGGCTTACGTCGCCGATTTCAATGGATCCACGGCGCATTCTTCTTACATACAATTTGGCCTAGGTTCATGTATAGGTTTTACTGAAGACTCTTGAATATCAGCGTCATGTTGACGACGCAATGAATACCATGGAACGACCACAAGCTGACGTCAACAGCGTGAAACGCGGGTGATGGTGACGCTGCGACGAGACGATCGAACGATGCTGATTCCATGCGAAGACCGAAACAGTTGGGCGCGTCACAATTGCCAACTTGCCAATTCTGACCAATGTACCCAATGGCACAAGCCCAATCGGAAATGGTTAATGGCTCAGGCCATTTGTACGACCGCGCGCCACGGCGTGTTCGATTGCCGGCCTTCCTTGCCGCTTATCTTTTTGACGTTTCTTCGTTTGTTCCACAGTTTACGTTACCCGCCGTTCCGCAATTGTCATTGTGGCGACGTGTCATGCGTGGCTGTTCTCGATAAACACATATACGCCCAACGACCTAGTGAACATCCCCTGATCCGTGGCCATCCGTCTAGGACACTCGACAGGAATGAATCAGGGAGGTGGAGGCGTCAGCCTGGTGCCGGCAGTTGGCGGGGACCAGCTTGTCTACCGGTGCGCTTGTGAAAGGGCGCGCAGGTCAGGTCAGAGCCCTGGACTGCTTTAAAGAGTACTCATTCTTTTTGACGGATAGCGAAATTTTGGTGGCAGCCTCGTTTTTGGTCGCTGCCGTATTCTTTTTTTCCAATGTTATTGGCATTGTGTCACATTTTCAGCCACCTTCCTCTCTGCATCTAGTCCCATTGAGATGCGCGCTGACTCAAGTTGTCCGCTGGCTTCTGGAACTAAGAGTGTGTTGGCTGCTATCTTGCTCTGCAGACGATAGGGTTCTGTGACAATGTGGCTTGTGAGAAATCTGGGGAAACATTTTAAGGGACAAGCTCACAATTAATGTGAACACACCTACAATGAAGGCTTACCTCGCCGATTTCAATGGATCCGCGGCGCATTCTTCTTGCTTACGTTTTGGCCTAAGTTAATGTATAGGTTGTACTGAAGACTGTTGAGTACCAGCGTCATGCTGACGACGCGATGAATACCATGGAGCCATCACACGCTGACGTCAACGGCGTGAAACGCGGGTGATGGTGACGCTGTGACGAGACGATCGAACGATGCTGATTCCATGCGAACACCGAAACAGTTGGGCGCGTCACAATTGCCAACTTGCCAATTCTGACCAATGTACCCAATGGCACAAGCCCAATCGGAAATGGTTAATGGCTCAGGCCATTTGTACGACCGCGTGCCACGATGTGTTCGATTGCCGGCCTTCTGTGCCGCTTATCTTTTTGACGTTTCTTCGTTTGTTGCACAGTTTACGTTGCCCGCCGTTCCGAAATTGTCAGTGTGGCGACGTGTCATGCGTGGCTCTTCGCGATAAACACATATACGCCCAACGACCTAGTGAACATCACCTGATCCGCGTCTTTGTGTCTAGGACACTCGGCAGGAATGGATCAGGGAAGTAGAGGCGTGAGCCTGCTGCCGGCAGTTGGCGGGAACCAGCTTGTGTACCGGTGCGCTTGTGAAAGGGCGCGCAGGTCGGGTCAGAGCCCGGAACTGCTTTGAAAAGTAATCACCCTTTTTGACGGATTGTGAAATTTTGGTGGCAGCCTCGTTTTCGTCGCTCACGTCTTCTTTCTTTTAATGTTATTGGCATTGTGTTTTTCAACCACCTTCCTCTGGTATCTAGTCCCATTGACATGCGCGTTGACCCAAGATGTCCGCTGGCTTCTGTAACTAAGTGTGTGTTGGCTGCTATCTTGCTCTGCAGACGATAGGGTTCTGTGACAATATGGCTTGTGAGACATCTGGGGAGATATTTTAAGGGACAATCCTACAATTAATGTGAACACACCTACAATGAAGGCTTACCTCGCCGATTTCAATGGATCCGCGCCGCATCCTCGTTGCTTAGGTTTTGGCATATGTTAATGTATAGGTTGTACTGAAGACAGTTGAATACCAGCGTCATGGTGACGACGCAATGAATACCATGGAGCTACCACACGCTGACGTCAACGGCTTGAAACGCGGGTGATGGGGACGCTGTGACGAGATGATCGAACGATGCTGATTCCATACGAAGACCGAAGAAGTTGGGCGCGTCACAATTCCCAAGTGGCCAATTCTCACCAATGTACCCAATGGCACAAGGTCTATCGGAAGTGGTTTATATCTCGGGCTATTTGTACGACCGCGTTCCACGCCGTGTTCGATTGCCGGCCTTCGGTGCCGCTCATCTTTTTGACATTTCTTCGTTTGTTCCACAGTTTACGTTGCCCGCCGTGCCGCAATTGTCAGTGTGGCGACGTGTCATGCGTGGCTGTTCGCGGTAAACACATATACGCCCAACGACCTCGTGAGCATCACCTGATCCGTGGCCTTGTGTCTAGGACACTCGGCAGGAATGGATCAGGGAAGTAGATGAGTCAGCCTGCTGCCGGAAGTTGGCGGGGACCAGCTTGTGTACCGGTGCGCTTGTGAAAGGGCGCGCAGGTCGGGTCAGAGCCCGCAGCTGCTTTGACAAGTACTCATTCTTTTTGACGGATTGCGAAACTTTGGTGGCAGCCTCGTTTTCGTCGCTGCCGTCTTCCTTTTTTCAATGTTATTGGCATTGTGCGACATTTTCAGCGACCTTCCTCTGTGCATCTAGTCCCATTGACCTGCGCGTTGACCTAAGTTGTCCGCGTGCTTCTGGAACTAAGTGTGTGTTGGCTGCTATCTTGCTCTGCAGACGATAGGGTTCTCTGACAATATGGCTTGTGAGACATCTGGGGAGACATTTTAAGGGACGAACCCACAATTAATGTGAACACACCTACAATGAAGGCTTACCTCGCCGATTTCAATATATCCGCAGGGCATACTTGCTTACGTTTTGGCCTAGGTTAATGTATAGGTTGTACTGAAGACTTTTGAATACCAGCGTTATGGTGACGACGCGATGAATACCATGGAGCCACCACACGCTGACGTCAACGGCGTGAAACGCGGGTGATGGTGACGCTGTGACGAGAGGATCGAACTATGCTGATTCCATGCGAACACCGAAGTTGGGCGCGTCACAATTTCCAAGTTGCCTATTCTGACCAATGTACCCAATGACACAAGGCCAATCGGAAGTGGTTTATGGCTCAGGCTATTTGTACGACCGCGTGCCACGCCGTGTTCGATTGCCGGCCTTCTGTGCCGCTCATCTTTTTGAGGTTTCTTCGTTTGTTCCACAGTTTACGTTGCCCGCCGTGCCGCAATTGTCAGTGTGGCGACGTGTCATGCGTGGCTGTTCGCGATAAACACATATACGCCCAACGACCTCGTGAGCATCACCTGATCCGTGGCCTTGTGTCTAGGACACTCGGCAGGAATGGATCAGGGAAGTAGAGGAGTCAGCCTGCTGCCGGCGGTTGGCGAGGACCAGCTTGTGTACCGGTGCGCTTGTGAAAGGGCGCACAGGTCGGGTCAGAGCCCAGAAATGCTTTGAAAAGTACTCACCCTTTTCGACGGATTGCGAAACTTTGGTGGCAGCCTCGTTTTCGTCGCTGCCGTCTTCCTTTTTTCAATGTTATTGGCATTGTGTGACATTTTCAGCGACCTTCCTCTGTGCATCTAGTCCCATTCACATGCGCGTTGACCCAAGTTGTCAGCGTGCTTCTGGAACTAAGTGAGTGTTGGCTGCTATCTTGCTCTGCAGTCGATAGGGCTCATTATGAATGTGGCATGTGAGACATCTTGGGAATCATTTTAAGGGACAAATCCACAATTAATGTGAACACACCTACAATGAAGGCTTACGTCGCCGATTTCGATGGATCCGCAGGGCATTCTTCTTGCTTACGTTTTAGCTTATGTTATTGTGTAGGTTGTACTGAAGACTGTTGAATACCAGCGTCATGGTGACGATGCAATGAACACCATGGAGCCACCACACGCTGACGTCAACGGCGTGAAACGCGGGTGATGGTGACGCTGTGACGAGAGGATCGAACGATGCTGATTCCATGTGAACACCGAAGAAGTTGGGCGCGTCACAATTTCCAAGTTGCCTATTCTGACCAATGTACCCAATGACACAAGGCCAATCGGAAGTGGTTTATGGCTCAGGCTATTTGTACGACCGCGTGCCACGCCGTGTTCGATTGCCGGCCTTCTGTGCCGCTCATCTTTTTGAGGTTTCTTCGTTTGTTCCAGAGTTTACGTTGCCCGCCGTGCCGCAATTGTCAGTGTGACGACGTGTCATGCGTGGGTGTTCTCTATAAACACATATACGCCCAACGACCTAGTGAACACCTGATCCGTGGCCTTCCGTCTAGGACATTCGGCAGGAATGGATCAGGGAGGTAGAGGCGTCAGCCTGCTGCCGGCGGTTGGCGGGGACCAGCTTGTGTACCGGTGCGCTTGCGAAAGGGCGCGCAGGTCGGGTCAGAGCCCGGAACTACTTTGAAAAGTACTCAACCTTTTTGACGGATTGTGAAATTTTGGTGGCAGCCTCGTTTTCGTCGCTGGCGTCTTCTTTTTTTTTAATGTTATTGGCATTGTGTTTTTCAACCACCTTCCTCTGGTATCTAGTCCCATTGACATGCGCGTTGACCCAAGATGTCCGCTGGGTTCTGTAACTAAGTGTGTGTTGGCTGCTATCTTGCTCTGCAGACGATAGGGTTCTCTGACAATATGGCTTGTGAGACATCTGGGGAGACATTTTAAGGGACAATCCTACAATTAATGTGAACACACCTACAATGAAGGCTTACCTCGCCGATTTCAATGGATCCGCGGCGCATCCTCGTTGCTTAGGTTTTGGCATATGTTAATGTATAGGTTGTACTGAAGACTGTTGAATACCAGCGTCATGGTGACGACGCAATGAATACCATGGAGCCACCACACGCTGACGTCAACGGCGTGAAACGCGGGTGATGGTGACGCTGTGACGAGAGGATCGAACGATGCTGATTCCATGCGAACACCGAAGAAGTTGGGCGCGTCACAATTTCCAAGTTGCCTATTCTGACCAATGTACCCAATGACACAAGGCCAATCGGAAGTGGTTTATGGCTCAGGCTATTGTACGACCACGTGCCACGCCGTGCTCGATTGCCGGCCTTCTGTGCCGCTCATCTTTTTGAGGTTTCTTCGTTTGTTCCACTGTTTACGTTGCCCGCCATGCCGCAATTGTCAGTGTGACGACGTGTCATGCGTGGCTGTTCTCTATAAACACATATACGCCCAACGACCTAGTGAACATCACCTGATCCGTGGTCTTGCGTCTAGAGCACTCGGAAGGAATGGATCAGGGAGGTAGAGGCGTCAGCCTGCTGCCGGCGGTTGGTAGGGACCAGCTTGTATACCGGTGCGCTTGTGAAAGGGCGCGCAGGTCGAGTCAGAGCCCGGAACTGCTTTAAAAATTACCCTTTTTGACGGATTGCGAAACTTTGGTGGCAGCCTCGTTTTCATCGCTGCCGTCTTCCTTTTTTCAATGTTATTGGCAATGTGTGACATTTTCAGCGATCTTCCTCTGTGCATCTAGTCCCATTGACCTGCGCGTTGACCCAAGTTGTCCGCGTGCTTCTGGAACTAAGTGTGTGTTGGCTGCTATCTTGCTCTGCAGACGATAGGGTTCTCTGACAATGTGGCTTGTGAGACATCTGGGGAGACATTTTAAGGGACAAAGCCACAATTATAGTGAACACACCTACAATGAAGGCTTACCTCGCCGATTTCAATGGATCCGCAGCGCATCCTCCTTGCTTAGGTTTTGGCCTAGGTTAATGTATAGGTTGTACTGAAGGCTTTTGAATACCAGCGTCATGGTGACGACGCAATCAATACCATGGAGCCACCACACGCTGACGTCAACATCGTGAAACGCGGGTGATGGTGCCGCTGTGACGAGACGATCGAACAATGCGGATTCCATGGGAAGACCGAAGAAGTTGGGTGCGTCACAATTCCCAAGTTGCCAATTCTCACCAATGTACCCAGTGGCACAAAGCCAATCGGAAATGCTTCATGGCTCAGGCTATTTCTACGACCGCGTGCCACGCCGTGTTCGATTGCCGGCCTTCTGTGCCGCTTAACTTTTTGACGTTTCTTCCTTTGTTCCACAGTTTACGTTGCCCGCCGTGCCGGAATTGTCAGTGTGGCGACGTGTCATGCGTGGCTGTTCGCGATAAACACATATACGCCCAACGACCTAGTGAACATCACCTGATCCGTGCCCTCGTGTCTAGGACACTCGGCAGGAATGGATCAGGGAGGTAGAGGCGTCAGCCTGCTGCTGCCAGTTGGCGGGGACCAGCTTGTGTACCGGTGCGCTTGTGAAAGGGCGCGCAGGTCAGGTCAGAGCCCGGAACTGCTTTGAAAGTACTCATCCTTTTTGACGGATTGCGAAATTTTGGTGACAGCCTCGTTTTCGTCGCTGCCTTCTTCTTTTTCTTTCAAAGTTATTGGCATTATGTGACATTTTCAGCCACCTTACTCGTTGCATCGAGTCCCTTTCACGTGCGCGTTGACCCAAGTTGTCCGCTAGTTTCTGGAACTAAGTGTGTGTTGGCTGTTATCTTGCTCTTCTAGATGATAGGGTTCTCTGACAATGTGGCTTTTGAGACATCTGGGGAAACATTTTAAGGGACAAACCCACAATAATGTGAACACACCTACAATGAACGTTTACCTCGCCGATTTCAATGGATCCGCGGCGCATTCTTCTTGTTTACGTTTTGGCCTAGGTTAATGTATAGGTTGTACTGAAGACTGTTGAATACCAGCGTAATGCTGACGACGCAATGAATACGATTTATCCACCACACGCTGACGCCAACGGCGTTAAACGCGGGTGATGGTGACGCTGTGACGAGACGATCGAACGATGCTGATTCCATGCGAAGACCGAAGAAGTTCGGCGCGTCACAATTCCCAAGTTGCCAATTCTGACCAATATACCCAATGGCACAAGGCCAATCAGAAATTGTTTATGGCTCAGGCCATTTGTATGACCGGGTGCCACGCCGTGTTCGATTGCCGGCCTCGCCTGCCGCTTATCTTTTTGACGTTTCTTCGTTTGTTCCACAATTTACCTTGCCCGCCTTGCCGCAATTGTCAGTGTGGCGACGTGTCATGCGTGGCTGTTCTCGGTAAACACATATACCCCCAACGACCTAGTGAACATCACCTGATCCGCGGCCTTGTGTCTAGGACAATCGGCAGGAATGGATCAGGGAGGTAGAGGCGTCAGCCTGCTGCCGGCTGTTGGCGGGGACCAGCTCGTGTACCGGTGCGCTTGTGAAAGGGCGCGCAGGTCGGGTCTGAGCCCGGAACTGATTTGAAACGTACTCATCCTTTTTGACGGATTGCGAAATTTTCGTGGCAGCCTCGTTTTCGTCGCTGCCGTCTCCTTTTTTTTTCAATGTTAGTGGCACTGTGTGGCATTTTCAGCCACATTACTCTTTGCATCTAGTCCCTTTCACGTGCGCGTTGACCCAAGTTGTCCGCTGGCTTCTGGAACAAAGAGTGTGTTGGCTACTATCTTGCTCTGCAGACGATAGGGTTCTCTGACAATGTGGCTTGTCAGACATCTGGGGAAACATTTTAAGGGACAAACCCATAATTAATGTGAACACACCTACAATGAAGGCTTACCTCGCCGATTTCAATGGATTCGCGGCGCTGTCTTCTTGCATGTGTTCAGGCCTATACGCGGTATAGGTTGTACTGAAGACTGTTAATACCAGCATGATACATATGACGAAATGAATAACCATGGAGCCACCACACGCTGACGTCAACGGGGTGAAGCGCGGGTGATGGTCACGCTGTGACGGGACGATCGAACGATGCTGATTCCATGCGAAGACCGAAGAATTTGGGCGCGTCACAATTCCCAAGTTGGAAATACGGACCAATGTACCCAATGGCACAAGCCCAATCGGAAATGGTTTATGACTCAGGCCATTTGTACAACCGCGTGCCACGCCGTGTTCGATTGCCGGCCTTCTGTGCCGCTTATCTTTTTGACGTTTCTTCGTTTGTTCCACAGTTTACGTTGCCCGCCGTTCCGCAATTGTCAGTGTGGCGACGTGTCATGCGTGGCTGTTCTCGATAAACACATATACGCCCAACGACCTAGTGAACATCACCTGATCCGTGGCCTTGTTTCTAGGACACTCGGCAGGAATGGATCAGGGCGGTAGAGGCGTCAGCCTACAGCCGGCGGTTGGCGGGGACCAGCTTGTGTACCGGTGCGCTTGTGAAAGGGCGCCCCAGTGAGGTCAGAGCCCGGAACTGCCCTTAAAAGTACTCATCCTTTTTGACGGATTGCGAAATTTTGGTGGCAGCTTCGTTTTTGGTCGCTGCCGTCTCGCTTTTTTCAATGTTATTGCCATTGTGTGACATTTTCAGCCACCTTCCTCTGTGTATCTAGTCCCATTGACATGCGCGTTGACCCAGGTTGTCCGCTGGTTTCTGGAACTAAGTGTGTGTTGGCTGTTATCTTGCTCTTCTAGATGATAGGGTTCTCTGACAATGTGGCTTGTGAGACATCTGGGGAAACATATTAAGGGACAAACCCACAATAATGTGAACACACCTACAATGAACGTTTACCTCGCCGATTTCAATGGATCCGAGGCGCATTCTTCTTGTTTACGTTTTGGCCTAGGTTAATGTATAGGTTGTACTCAAGACTGTTGAATACCAGCGTAATGCTGACGACGCAATGAATGCCATTTATCCACCACACGCTGACGTCAACGGCGTTAAACGCGGGTGATGGTGACGCTGTGACGAGACGATCGAACGATGCTGATTCCATGCGAAGACCGAAGAAGTTGGGCGCGTCACAATTCCCAAGTTGCCAATTCTGACCAATGTACGCAATGGCACAAGGCCAATCGGAAATGGTTTATGGCTCAGGCCATTTGTATGACCGGGTGCCACGCCGTGTTCGATTGCCCGCCTCGCGTGCCGCTTATCTTTTTGACGTTTCTTCGTTTGTTCCACAATTTACCTTGCCCGCCTTGCCGCAATTGTCAGTGTGGCGACGTGTCATGCGTGGCTGTTCTCGGTAAACACATATACCCCCAACGACCTAGTGAACATCACCTGATCCGCGGCCTTGTGTCTAGGACAATCGGCAGGAATGGATCAGGGAGGTAGAGACGTCAGCCTGCTGCCGGCTGTTGGCGGGGACCAGATCGTGTACCGGTGCGCTTGTGAAAGGGCGCGCAGGTCGGGTCTGAGCCCGGAACCGCTTTGAAAAGTACTCATCCTTTTTGACGGATTGCGAAATTTTGGTGGCAGCTTCGTTTTTGGTCGCTGCCGTCTCGCTTTTTTCAATGTTATTGCCATTGTGTGACATTTTCAGCCACCTTCCTCTGTGTATCTAGTCCCATTGACATGCGCGTTGACCCAGGTTGTCCGCTGGCTTCTGGAACTCATAGTGTGTTGGCTGCTATCTTGCTCTGCAGACGATAGGGTTCTCTGAGAATGTGGCATGTGAGACATCTTGGGAAAAATTTATGGGACAAACCCAAAGACACTGTGAACACACCTACGATGAAGGCTTACGTCGCTCATTTCAATGGATCCACGGCGCTTCCTTCTTGCTTACGTTTTGGCCTAGGTTAATGTATAGGTTGTACTGAAGACTGTTGAATACCAGCGTCATGCTGACGACGCAATGAATACCATGGAACCACCACACGCTGACGCCAACAGCGTGAAACGCGGGTGATGGTCACGCTGTGACGAGACGATCGAACGGTGCTGATTCCATGCGAAGACCGAAGAAGTTGGGCGCGTCACAATTCCCAAGTTGCCAATTCTGACCAATGTACCCAATTGCGCAAGGCCAATCGGACATGGTTTATGGCTCAGGCCGTTTGTACGACCGCGTCCCACGCCGTGTTCGATTGGCGGCCTCGTGTGCCGCTTATCTTTTTGACGTTTCTTCGTTTGTTCCACAGTTTGCCTTGCCCGTCTTGCCGCAATTGTCAGTGTGGCGACGTGTCATGCGTTGCTGTTCTGGATAAACACATATACGCCCAACGACCAAGTGAACATCACCTGATCCGTGGCCTTGTGTCTAGGACACACGGCAGGAATGGATCAGAGAAGTAGAGGCGTCAGCCTGCTGCCGGCAGTTGGCGGGGACCAGCTTGTGTACCGGTGCGCTTGTGAAAGGGCGCGCAGATTGCGTCAGAGCTTGGAACTGCTATGAAAAGTACTCACCCTTTTTGACGGATTGCGAAATTTAGGTGGCAGCCTCGTTTTCGTCGCTGCCGTCTTCTTTTTTTTCAATGTTAGTGGCATTGTGTGACATTTTCAGACACCTTACTCTTTGCATCTAATCCCTTTCACGTGCGCGTTGACTCATGTTTTCCGCTGGCTTCTTGAACTAAGAGTGTGTTGGCTGCTATCTTGCTCTGCAGACGATAGCGTTCTCTGAGAATGTGGCATGTGAGACATCTGGGGAAACATTTTAAGGGACAAACCAAAAATTAGTGTGAACACACATAAATGAAGGTTTACCTCGCCGATTTCAATGGATCCGCGGCGCATTGCTCTTGCTTACCTTTTGGCCTAGGTTAATGTATAGGTTGTACTGAAGATTGTTGAATACCAGCGTCATGCTGACGACGCAATGAATACCATGGAGCCACCACACGCTGACGTCAACGGCGTGAAACGCGGGTGATGGTGACGCTGTGACGAGACGATCGAACGATGCTGATTCCATGCGAAGACAGAAAAAGTTGGGCGCGTCACAATTCCCAAGTTGCCAATTCTGACCAATGTACCCAATTGCGCAAGGCCAATCGCAAATGGTTTATGGCTCAGGCCGTTTCTACGACCGCGTGCCACGCCGTGTTTGATTGCCGGCTTTCTGCTCCGCTTATCTTTTTGACGTTTCTTCGTTTGTTCCACAGTTTACGTTGCCAGCCGTGCCGTAATTGTCAGTGTGGCGACGTGTAACGCGTGGATATTCGCGATAAACACATATACGCCCAACGACCTAGTGAACATCACCTGATCCGTGGCCTTGTGTCTAGGACACTCGGCAGGAATGGATCAGGGAGGTAGAGGCGTCAGCCTGCTGCAGGCAGTTGGCGGGGACCAGCTTGTGTACCGGTGCGCGCTTGAAAGGGCGCGCAGATCAGGTCAGAGTCCGGAACTGCTTTGAAAGGTACTCATCCTTTTCGACGGATTGCGAAATTTTGGTGTCAGCCTCTTTTTTGGTCGCTGCCGTCTTATTTTTTTTCAATGTTATTGGCATTGTGTGACATTTTCAGCCACCTTCCTCTGTGTATCTAGTCCCATTAACATGCGCGTTAACCCAAGTTGTCCGCTGGCTTCTGGAACTAAGAGTGTGTTGGCTGCTATCTTGCTCTGCAGACGATAGGGTTCTCTGACAATGTGGCTTGTGAGACATCTGGGGAAACATTTTAAAGGACAAACCAAAAATTATTGTGAACACACATACAATGAAGGTTTACCTCGCCGATTTCAATGTATCCGCGGCGCATTCTTCTTGCTTACCTTTTGGCCTAGGTTAATGTATAGGTTGTACTGAAGATTGTTGAATACGAGCGTCATGCTGACGACGCAATGAATACCATGGAGCCACCACATGCTGACGTCAACGGCGTGAAACGCGGGTGATGGTGACGCTGTGACGAGACGATCGAACGATGCTGATTCCATGCGAAGACCGAAACAGTTGGGCGCGTCACAATTGCCAACTTGCCAATTCTGACCAATGTACCCAATGGCACAAGCCCAATCGGAAATGGTTAATGGCTCAGGCCATTTGTACGACCGCGTGCCACGATGTGTTCGATTGCAGGCCTTCTGTGCCGCTTATCTTTTTGACGTTTCTTCGTTTGTTCCACAGTTTACGTTGCCCGCCGTTCCGCAATTGTCAGTGTGGCGACGTGTCATGCGTGGCTCTTCGCGATAAACACATATACGCCCAACGACCTAGTGAACATCACCTGATCCGTGGCCTTGTGTCTAGGACACGCGGCAGGAATGCATCAGGGAAGTAGAGGCGTCAGCCTGCTGCCGGCGGTTGGCGGGGACCAGCTTGTGTACCGGTGCGCTTGTGAAAGGGCGCGCAGATCGGGTCAGAGCCTGGAACTACTTTGAAAAGTAATCACCCTTTTTGACGGATTGTGAAATTTTGGTGGCAGCCTCGTTTTCGTCGCTGCCGTCTTCTTTTTTTTAATGTTATTGGCATTGTGTTTTTCAACCACCTTCCTCTGGTATCTAGTCCCATTGACATGCGCGTTGACCCAAGATGTCCGCTGGCTTCTGTAACTAAGTGTGTGTTGGCTGCTATCTTGCTCTGCAGACGATAGGGTTCTCTGACAATATGGCTTGTGAGACATCTGGGGAGACATTTTAAGGGACAATCCTACAATTAATGTGAACACACCTACAATGAAGGCTTACCTCGCCGATTTCAATGGATCCGCGGCGCATCCTCGTTGCTTAGGTTTTGGCATATGTTAATGTATAGGTTGTACTGAAGACTGTTGAATACCAGCGTCATGATGACGACGCAATGAATACCATGGAGCCACCACACGCTGACGTCAACGGGGTGAAGCGCGGGTGATGGTGACGCTGTGACGAGACGATCGAACGATGCTGATTCCATGCGAAGACCGAAGAAGTTGGGCGCGTCACAATTCCCAAGTTGCCTATTCTGACCAATGTACCTGCTGGCACAAGGCGAATGGGAAATGGTTTATGGCTCAGGCTATTTGTACGACCGCGTTACACGCCGTGTTCGATTGCCGGCCTTCTGTGCCGCGCATCTTTTTGACGTTTCTTCGTTTGTTCCCCAGTTTACGTCGCCCGCCGTGCCGCAATTGGCAGTGTGACGACGTGTCATGCGTGGCTGTTCTCGATAAACATATATGCGCCCAACCACCTAGTGAACACCACCTGATCCGTGGTCTTGCGTCTAGGACACTCGGCAGGAATGGATGAGGCAGGTAGAGGCGTCAGCCTGCTGCCGGCGGTTGGCGGCAAGCAGCTTGTGTACTGGTGCGCTTGTGAAAGGGCGCGCAGGTCGGGTCAGAGCCCAGAACTGCTTTAAAAAGTACTCACCCTTTTCGACGGATTGTGAAATTTTGGTGGCAGCCTCGTTTTCGTCGCTGCCGTCTTCTTTTTTTCAGTGTTATTGGCATTGTGTGACATTTTCAACCACCTTCCTCTGTGTATCTAGTCCCATTGGCATGCGCGTTCACCCAAGATGTCCGCTGTCTTCTGGAACTAAGTGTGTGTTGGCTGCTATCTTGGTCTGCAGACGATAGGTTTCTATGAGAATGTGGCTTGTGAGAGATCTTGGGAAACATTTTAAGGGACAAACCCACAAACAATGTGAACACACCTACAATGAAGGCTTACGTCGCCGATTTCAATGGATTCGCAGGGCATTCTTCTTGCTTACGTTTTGGCCTAGGTTAATGTATAGGTTCTACTGAAGACTGTTGAATACCAGCGTCATGCTGACGACGCAATGAATACCATGCAGCCACCACACGCTGACGTCAACGGCGTGAAACGCGGGTGATGGTGCCGCTGTGACGAGACGATCGAACGATGCGGATTCCATGCGAAGACCGAAGAAGTTGGGCGCGTCACAATTCCCAAGTTGCCAATTCTCACCAATGTACCCAGTGGCACAAGGCCAATCGGAAATGCTTTATGGCTCAGGCCATTTGTACAACCGCGAGCCACGATGTGTTCGATTGCCGGCCTTCTGTGCCGCTTATCCTTTTGACGTTTCTTCGTTTCTTCCACAGTTTACGTTGCCCGCCGTTCCGCAATTGTCAGTGTGGCGACGTGTCATTCGAGGCTCTTCGCGATAAACACATACGCCCAACGACCTAGTGAACATCACCTGATCCGTGGCCTTGTGTCTAGGACACTCGGCAGGAATGGTTCAGGGAAGTAGAGGCGTCAGCCTGCTGCCGGCAGTTGGCGGTAACCAGCTTGTGTACCGGTGCGCTTGTGAAAGGGCGCGCAGGTTGCGTCAGAGCCCGGAACTGCTTTGAAAAGTACTCATCCTTTTTGACGGATTGCGAAATTTAGGTGGCAGCCTTGTTTTCCTCGCTGCCGTCTTCTTTTTTTTTAATTTTATTGGCATTGTGTGACATTTTCAGCCACCTCACTATTTGCATCTAGTCCCTTTCACGGGCGCGTTGACCCATGTTTTCCGCTAGCTTCTGGAACTAAGAGTGTGTTGGCTGCTATCTTGCTCTGCAGACGATAGCGTTCTCTGAGAATGTGGCATGTGAGACATCTGGGGAAATATTTTAAGGGACAAACCAAAAATTAATGTGAACACACATACAATGAAGGTTTACCTCGCCGATTTCAATGGATCCGCGGCGCATTCTTCTTGCTTACCTTTTGGCCTAGGTTAATGAATAGGTTCTACTGAAGATTGTTGAATACCAGCGTCCTGCTGACGACGCAATGAATACTATGGAGCCACCACACGCTGACGTCAGCGGCGTGAAACGCGGGTGATGGTGACGCTGTGACGAGACGATCGAACGATGCTGATTCCATGCGAAGACCGAAAAAGTTGGGCGCGTCACAATTGCCAACTTGCCAATTCAGACCAATGTACCCAATGGCACAAGGCCAATCGGAAATGCTTTATGGCTCAGGCTATATGTACGGCCGCGTGCCACGCCGTGTTCGATTGCCGGCCTTCTGTGCCGCTTATCTTTTTGACGTTTCTTTGTTTGTTCCACAGTTTACGTTGCCCGCCGTTCCGCAATTGTCAGTGTGGCGACGTGTCATGCGTGGCTCTTCGCGATAAACACATATACGCCCAACGACCTAGTGAACATCACCTGATCCGCGTCTTTGTGTCTAGGACACTCGGCAGGAATGGATCAGGGAAGTAGAGGCGTGAGCCTGCTGCCGGCAGTTGGCGGGAACCAGCTTGTGTACCGGTGCGCTTGTGAAAGGGCGCGCAGGTCAGGTCAGAGCCCGGAATTGCTTTCAAAGTACTCATCCTTTTTGACGGATTGCGAAATTTTGGTGACAGCCTCGTTTTCGTCGCTGCCGTCCTCTTTTTTTCAGTGTTATTGGCATTGTGTGACATTTTCAACCACCTTCCTCTGTGTATCTAGTCCCATTGGCATGCGCGTTCACCCAAGATGTCCGCTGTCTTCTGGAACTAAGTGTGTGTTGGCTGCTATCTTGCTCTGCAGACAATAGGGTTCTCTGAGAATGTGGCTTGTGAGACATCTTGGGAATCATTTTAAGGGACAAAGCCACAATTATTGTGAACACACCTACAATGAAGGTTTACCTCGCCGATTTCAATGGATCCGCGATGCATTCTTCTTGCTTAGGTTTTGGCCTAGGTTAATGTATAGGTTGTACTGAAGGCCGTTGAATACCAGCGTCATGGTGACGACGCAATCAATACCATGGAGCCATCACACGCTGACGTCAACATCGTGAAACGCGGGTGATGGTGCCGCTGTGACGAGACGATCGAACGATGCGGATTCCATGCGAAGACCGAAGAAGTTGGGCGCGTCACAATTGCCAACTTGCCAATTCTGACCAATGTACCCAATGGCACAAGCCCAATCGGAAATGGTTAATGGCTCAGGCCATTTGTACGACCGCGTGCCACGATGTGTTCGATTGCCGGCCTTCTGTGCCGCTTATCTTTTTGACGTTTCTTCGTTTGTTTCACAGTTTACGCTGCCCGCCGTGCCGCAATGGTCAGTGTGACGACGTGTCATGCGTGGCTGTTCTCGATAAACACATATACGCCCAACGACCTAGTGAACATCACCTGATCCGTGGCCTTGTTTCTAGGACACTCGGCAGGAATGGATCAGGGCGGTAGAGGCGTCAGCCTACAGCCGGCGGTTGGCGGGGACCAGCTTGTGTACCGGTGCGCTTGTGAAAGGGCGCCCCAGTGAGGTCAGAGCCCGGAACTGCCCTGAAAAGTACTCATCCTTTTTGACGGATTGCGAAATTTTGGTGACAGCCTCGTTTTCGTCGCTGCCATCTTCTTTTTCTTTCAAAGTTATTGGCATTATGTGACATTTTCAGCCACCTTACTCGTTGCATCTAGTCCCTTTCACGTGCGCGTTGACCCAAGTTGTCCGCTGGTTTCTGGAACTAAGTGTGTGTTGGCTGTTATCTTGCTCTTCTAGATGATAGGGTTCTCTGACAATGTGGCTTGTGAGACATCTGGGGAAACATATTAAGGGACAAACCCACAATAATGTGAACACACCTACAATGAACGTTTACCTCGCCGATTTCAATGGATCCGAGGCGCATTCTTCTTGTTTACGTTTTGGCCTAGGTTAATGTATAGGGTGTACTCAAGACTGTTGAATACCAGCGTAATGCTGACGACGCAATGAATGCCATTTATCCACCACACGCTGACGTCAACGGCGTTAAACGCGGGTGATGGTGACGCTGTGACGAGACGATCGAACGATGCTGATTCCATGCGAAGACCGAAGAAGTTGGGCGCGTCACAATTCCCAAGTTGCCAGTTCTGACCAATGTACCCAATGGCACAAGGCCAATCGGAAATGGTTTATGGCTCAGGCCATTTGTATGACCGGGTGCCACGCCGTGTTCGATTGCCCGCCTCGCGTGCCGCTTATCTTTTTGACGTTTCTTCGTTTGTTCCACAATTTACCTTGCCCGCCTTGCCGCAATTGTCAGTGTGGCGACGTGTCATGCGTGGCTGTTCTCGGTAAACACATATACCCCCAACGACCTAGTGAACATCACCTGATCCGCGGCCTTGTGTCTAGGACAATCGGCAGGAATGGATCAGGGAGGTAGAGACGTCAGCCTGCTGCCGGCTGTTGGCGGGGACCAGATCGTGTACCGGTGCGCTTGTGAAAGGGCGCGCAGGTCGGGTCTGAGCCCGGAACCGCTTTGAAAAGTACTCATCCTTTTTGACGGATTGCGAAATTTTGGTGGCAGCTTCGTTTTTGGTCGCTGCCGTCTCGCTTTTTTCAATGTTATTGCCATTGTGTGACATTTTCAGCCACCTTCCTCTGTGTATCTAGTCCCATTGACATGCGCGTTGACCCAGGTTGTCCGCTGGCTTCTGGAACTCATAGTGTGTTGGCTGCTATCTTGCTCTGCAGACGATAGGGTTCTCTGAGAATGTGGCATGTGAGACATCTTGGGAAAAATTTATGGGACAAACCCAAAAACACTGTGAACACACCTACGATGAAGGCTTACGTCGCTCATTTCAATGGATCCACGGCGCTTCCTTCTTGCTTACGTTTTGGCCTAGATTAATGTATAGGCTGTACTGAAGACTGCTGAATACCAGCGTCATGCTGACGACGCAATGAATACCATGGAACCACCACACGCTGACGCCAACCGCGTGAAACGCGGGTGATGGTCACGCTGCGACGAGACGATCGAACGATGCTGATTCCATGCGAAGACCGAAGAAGTTGGGTGCGTCACAATCCCCAAGTTGCCAATTCTGACCAATGTACCCAATTGCGCAAGGCCAATCGGACATGGTTTATGGCTCAGGCCGTTTGTACGACCGCGTCCCACGCCGTGTTCGATTGGCGGCCTCGTGTGCCGCTTATCTTTTTGACGTTTCTTCGTTTGTTCCACAGTTTACCTTGCCCGTGTTGCCGCAATTGTCAGTGTGGCGACGTGTCATGCGTTGCTGTTCTGGATAAACACATATACGCCCAACGACCTAGTGAACATCACCTGATCCGTGGCCTTGTGTCTAGGACACTCGGCAGGAATGGATCAGGGAGGTAGAGGCGTCAGCCTGCTGCAGGCAGTTGGCGGGGACCAGCTTGTGTACCGGTGCGCTTGTGAAAGGGCGCGCAGATCAGGTCAGAGTCCGGAACTGCTGTGAAAGGTACTCATCCTTTTCGACGGATTGCGAAATTTTGGTGGCAGCCTCGTTTTCGTCGCTGCCGTCTTCTTTTTTTTAATGTTATTGGCATTGTGTTTTTCAACCACCTTCCTCTGGTATCTAGTCCCATTGACATGCGCGTTGACCCAAGATGTCCGCTGGCTTCTGTAACTAAGTGTGTGTTGGCTGCTATCTTGCTCTGCAGACGATAGGGTTCTCTGACAATATGGCTTGTGAGACATCTGGGGAGACATTTTAAAGGACAAACCAAAAATCATTGTGAACACACATACAATGAAGGTTTACCTCGCCGATTTCAATGTATCCGCGGCGCATTCTTCTTGCTTACCTTTTGGCCTAGGTTAATGTATAGGTTGTACTGAAGCTTGTTGAATACGAGCGTCATGCTGACGACGCAATGAATACCATGGAGCCACCACATGCTGACGTCAACGGCGTGAAACGCGGGTGATGGTGACGCTGTGACGAGACGATCGAACGATGCTGATTCCATGCGAAGACCGAAACAGTTGGGCGCGTCACAATTGCCAACTTGCCAATTCTGACCAATGTACCCAATGGCACAAGCTCAATCGGAAATGGTTAATGGCTCAGGCCATTTGTACGACCGCGTGCCACGATGTGTTCGATTGCAGGCCTTCTGTGCCGCTTATCTTTTTGACGTTTCTTCGTTTGTTCCACAGTTTACGTTGCCCGCCGTTCCGCAATTGTCAGTGTGGCGACGTGTCATGCGTGGCTCTTCGCGAGAAACACATATACGCCCAACGACCTAGTGAACATCACCTGATCCGTGGCCTTGTGTCTAGGACACGCGGCAGGAATGGATCAGGGAAGTAGAGGCGTCAGCCTGCTCCCGGCGGTTGGCGGGGACCAGCTTGTGGACCAGTGCGCTTGTGAAAGGGCGCGCAGGTCAGGTCAGAGCCCGGAACTGCTTTCAAAAGTACTCATCCTTTTTGATGGATTGCGAAACTTTGGTGGCAGCCTCGTTTTTGTCGCTGCCGTCTTCCTTTTTTCAATGTTATTGGCATTGTGTGACATTTTCAGCGACCTTCCTCTGTGCATCTAGTCCCATTCACATGCGCGTTGACCCAAGTTGTCAGCGTGCTTCTGGAACTAAGTGAGTGTTGGCTGCTATCTTGCTCTGCAGTCGATAGGGTTCATTATGAATGTGGCATGTGAGACATCTTGGGAATCATTTTAAGGGACAAATCCACAATTAATGTGAACACACCTACAATGGAGGCTTACGTCGCCGATTTCGATGGATCCGCAGGGCATTCTTCTTGCTTACGTTTTAGCTTATGTTATTGTGTAGGTTGTACTGAAGACTGTTGAATACCAGCGTCACGCTGACGACGCAATGAATACCATGGAACCACCACACGCTGACGCCAACAGCGTGAAACGCGGGTGATGGTCACGCTGTGACGAGACGATCGAACGATGCTGATTCCATGCGAAGACCGAAGAAGTTGGGCGCGTCACAATCCCCAAGTTGCCAATTCTGACCAATGTACCCAATTGCGCAAGGCCAATCGGACATGGTTTATGGCTCAGGCCGTTTGTACGACCGCGTCCCACGCCGTGTTCGATTGGCGGCCTCGTGTGCCGCTTATCTTTTTGACGTTTCTTCGATTGTTCCACAGTTTACCTTGCCCGTGTTGCCGCAATTGTCAGTGTGGCGACGTGTCATGCGTTGCTGTTCTGGATAAACACATATACGCCCAACGACCTAGTGAACATCACCTGATCCGTGGCCTTGTGTCTAGGACACTCGGCAGGAATGGATCAGGGAGGTAGAGGCGTCAGCCTGCTGCAGGCAGTTGGCGGGGACCAGCTTGTGTACCGGTGCGCTTGTGAAAGGGCGCGCAGATCAGGTCAGAGTCCGGAACTGCTGTGAAAGGTACTCATCCTTTTCGACGGATTGCGAAATTTTGGTGTCAGCCTCTTTTTTGGTCGCTGCCGTCTTATTTCTTTCCAATGTTATTGGCATTGTGTGACATTTTCAGCCACCTTCCTCTGTGTATCTAGTCCCATTACCATGCGCGTTAACCCAAGTTGTCCGCTGGCTTCTGGAACTAAGAGTGTGTTGGCTGCTATCTTGCTCTGCAGACGATAGGGTTCTCTGACAATGTGGCTTGTGAGACATCTGGGGAAACATTTTAAAGGACAAACCAAAAATTATTGTGAACACACATACAATGAAGGTTTACCTCGCCGATTTCAATGTATCCGCGGCGCATTCTTCTTGCTTACCTTTTGGCCTAGGTTAATGTATAGGTTGTACTGAAGCTTGTTGAATACGAGCGTCATGCTGACGACGCAATGAATACCATGGAGCCACCACATGCTGACGTCAACGGCGTGAAACGCGGGTGATGGTGACGCTGTGACGAGACGATCGAACGATGCTGATTCCATGCGAAGACCGAAACAGTTGGGCGCGTCACAATTGCCAACTTGCCAATTCTGACCAATGTACCCAATGGCACAAGCTCAATCGGAAATGGTTAATGGCTCAGGCCATTTGTACGACCGCGTGCCACGATGTGTTCGATTGCAGGCCTTCTGTGCCGCTTATCTTTTTGACGTTTCTTCGTTTGTTCCACAGTTTACGTTGCCCGCCGTTGCGCAATTGTCAGTGTGGCGACGTGTCATGCGTGGCTCTTCGCGAGAAACACATATACGCCCAACTACCTAGTGAACATCACCTGATCCGTGGCCTTGTGTCTAGGACACGCGGCAGGAATGGATCAGGGAAGTAGAGGCGTCAGCCTGCTCCCGGCGGTTGGCGGGGACCAGCTTGTGGACCAGTGCGCTTGTGAAAGGGCGCGCAGGTCAGGTCAGAGCCCGGAACTGCTTTCAAAAGTACTCATCCTTTTTGATGGATTGCGAAACTTTGGTGGCAGCCTCGTTTTTGTCGCTGCCGTCTTCCTTTTTTCAATGTTATTGGCATTGTGTGACATTTTCAGCGACCTTCCTCTGTGCATCTAGTCCCATTCACATGCGCGTTGACCCAAGTTGTCAGCGTGCTTCTGGAACTAAGTGAGTGTTGGCTCCTATCTTGCTCTGCAGTCGATAGGGTTCATTATGAATGTGGCATGTGAGACATCTTGGGAATCATTTTAAGGGACAAATCCACAATTAATGTGAACACACCTACAATGGAGGCTTACGTCGCCGATTTCGATGGATCCGCAGGGCATTCTTCTTGCTTACGTTTTAGCTTATGTTATTGTGTAGGTTGTACTGAAGACTGTTGAATACCAGCGTCATGGTGACGACGCAATGAATACCATGGAGCCACCACACGCTGACGTCAACGGCGTGAAACGCGGGTGATGGTGACGCTGTGACGAGAGGATCGAACGACGCTGATTCCATGTGAACACCGAAGAAGTTGGGCGCGTCACAATTTCCAAGTTGCCTATTCTGACCAATGTACCCAATGACACAAGGCCAATCGGAAGTGGTTTATGGCTCAGGCTATTTGTACGACCGCGTGCCACGCCGTGTTCGATTGCCGGCCTTCTGTGCCGCTCATCTTTTTGAGGTTTCTTCGTTTGTTCCACAGTTTACGTTGCCCGCCGTGCCGCAATTGTCAGTGTGACGACGTGTCATGCGTGGGTGTTCTCTATAAACACATATACGCCCAACGACCTAGTGAACATCACCTGATCCGTGGCCTTGCGTCTAGGACATTCGGCAGGAATGGATCAGGGAGGTAGAGGCGTCAGCCTGCTGCCGGCGGTTGGCGGGGACCAGCTTGTGTACCGGTGCGCTTGTGAAAGGGCGCGCAGGTCGGGTCAGAGCCCGAAACTACTTTGAAAAGTAATCACCCTTTTTGACGGATTGTGAAATTTTGGTGGCAGCCTCGTTTTCGTCGCTGCCGTCTTCTTTTTTTTAATGTTATTGGCATTGTGTTTTTCAACCACCTTCCTCTGGTATCTAGTCCCATTGACATGCGCGTTGACCCAAGATGTCCGCTGGCTTCTGTAACTAAGTGTGTGTTGGCTGCTATCTTGCTCTGCAGACGATAGGGTTCTCTGACAATATGGCTTGTGAGACATCTGGGGAGACATTTTAAGGGACAATCCTACAATTAATGTGAACACACCTACAATGAAGGCTTACCTCGCCGATTTCAATGGATCCGCGGCGCATCCTCGTTGCTTAGGTTTTGGCATATGTTAATGTATAGGTTGTACTGAAGACTGTTGAATACCAGCGTCATGGTGACGACGCAATGAATACCATGGAGCCACCACACGCTGACGTCAACGGGGTGAAGCGCGGGTGATGGTGACGCTGTGACGAGACGATCGACCGATGCTGATTCCATGCGAAGACCGAAGAAGTTGGGCGCGTCACAATTCCCAAGTTGCCTATTCTGACCAATGTACCTGCTGGCACAAGGCGAATGGGAAATGGTTTATGGCTCAGGCTATTTGTACGACCGCGTTACACGCCGTGTTCGATTGCCGGCCTTCTGTGCCGCGCATCTTTTTGACGTTTCTTCGTTTGTTCCCCAGTTTAAGTCGCCCGCCGTGCCGCAATTGGCAGTGTGACGACGTGTCATGCGTGGCTGTTCTCGATAAACGTATATGCGCCCAACCACCTAGTGAACACCACCTGATCCGTGGTCTTGCGTCTAGGACACTCGGCAGGAATGGATGAGGCAGGTAGAGGCGTCAGCCTGCTGCCGGCGGTTGGCGGCAAGCAGCTTGTGTACTGGTGCGCTTGTGAAAGGGCGCGCAGGTCGGGTCAGAGCCCAGAACTGCTTTAAAAAGTACTCACCCTTTTCGACGGATTGTGAAATTTTGGTGGCAGCCTCGTTTTCGTCGCTGCCGTCTTCTTTTTTTTCAGTGTTATTGGCATTGTGTGACATTTTCAACCACCTTCCTCTGTGTATCTAGTCCCATTGGCATGCGCGTTCACCCAAGATGTCCGCTGTCTTCTGGAACTAAGTGTGTGTTGGCTGCTATCTTGCTCTGCAGACGATAGGTTTCTATGAGAATGTGGCTTGTGAGAGATCTTGGGAAACATTTTAAGGGACAAACCCACAAACAATGTGAACACACCTACAATGAAGGCTTACGTCGCCGATTTCAATGGATTCGCAGGGCATTCTTCTTGCTTACGTTTTGGCCTAGGTTAATGTATAGGTTGTACTGAAGACTGTTGAATACCAGCGTCATGCTGACGACGCAATGAATACCATGCAGCCACCACACGCTGACGTCAACGGCGTGAAACGCGGGTGATGGTGCCGCTGTGACGAGAGGATCGAACGATGCGGATTCCATGCGAAGACCGAAGAAGTTGGGCGCGTCACAATTCCCAAGTTGCCAATTCTCACCAATGTACCCAGTGGCACAAGGCCAATCGGAAATGCTTTATGGCTCAGGCCATTTGTACAACCGCGAGCCACGATGTGTTCGATTGCCGGCCTTCTGTGCCGCTTATCCTTTTGACGTTTCTTCGTTTGTTCCACAGTTTACGTTGCCCGCCGTTCCGCAATTGTCAGTGTGGCGACGTGTCAATCGTGGCTCTTCGCGATAAACACATACGCCCAACGACCTAGTGAACATCACCTGATCCGTGGCCTTGTGTCTAGGACACTCGGCAGGAATGGTTCAGGGAAGTAGAGGCGTCAGCCTGCTGCCGGCTGTTGGCGGGGACCAGCTCGTGTACCGGTGCGCTTGTGAAAGGGCGCGCAGCTCGGGTCTGAGCCCGGAACCGCTTTGAAAAGTACTCATCCTTTTTGACGGATTGCGAAATTTTGGTGGCAGCTTCGTTTTTCGTCACTGCCGTCTCGCTTTTTTCAATGTTATTGCCATTGTGTGACATTTTCAGCCACCTTCCTCTCTGCATCTAGTCCCATTGACATGCGCGTTGACCCAAGATGTCCGCTGGCTTCTGTAACTAAGTGTGTGTTGGCTGCTATCTTGCTCTGCAGACGATAGGGTTCTCTGACAATATGGCTTGTGAGACATCTGGGGAGACATTTTAAAGGACAAACCAAAAATCATTGTGAACACACATACAATGAAGGTTTACCTCGCCGATTTCAATGTATTCGCGGCGCATTCTTCTTGCTTACCTTTTGGCCTAGGTTAATGTATAGGTTGTACTGAAGCTTGTTGAATACGAGCGTCATGCTGACGACGCAATGAATACCATGGAGCCACCACATGCTGACGTCAACGGCGTGAAACGCGGGTGATGGTGACGCTGTGACGAGACGATCGAACGATGCTGATTCCATGCGAAGACCGAAACAGTTGGGCGCGTCACAATTGCCAACTTGCCAATTCTGACCAATGTACCCAATGGCACAAGCTCAATCGGAAATGGTTAATGGCTCAGGCCATTTGTACGACCGCGTGCTACGATGTGTTCGATTGCAGACCTTCTGTGCCGCTTATCTTTTTGACGTTTCTTCGTTTGTTCCACAGTTTACGTTGCCCGCCGTTCCGCAATTGTCAGTGTGGCGACGTGTCATGCGTGGCTCTTCGCGAGAAACACATATACGCCCAACGACCTAGTGAACATCACCTGATCCGTGGCCTTGTGTCTAGGACACGCGGCAGGAATGGATCAGGGAAGTAGAGGCGTCAGCCTGCTCCCGGCGGTTGGCGGGGACCAGCTTGTGGACCAGTGCGCTTGTGAAAGGGCGCGCAGGTCAGGTCAGAGCCCGGAACTGCTTTCAAAAGTACACATCCTTTTTGATGGATTGCGAAACTTTGGTGGCAGCCTCGTTTTTGTCGCTGCCGTCTTCCTTTTTTCAATGTTATTGGCATTGTGTGACATTTTCAGCGACCTTCCTCTGTGCATCTAGTCCCATTCACATGCGCGTTGACCCAAGTTGCCAGCGTGCTTCTGGAACTAAGTGAGTGTTGGCTGCTATCTTGCTCTGCAGTCGATAGGGTTCATTATGAATGTGGCATGTGAGACATCTTGGGAATCATTTTAAGGGACAAATCCACAATTAATGTGAACACACCTACAATGGAGGCTTACGTCGCCGATTTCGATGGATCCGCAGGGCATTCTTCTTGCTTACGTTTTAGCTTATGTTATTGTGTAGGTTGTACTGAAGACTGTTGAATACCAGCGTCACGCTGACGACGCAATGAATACCATGGAACCACCACACGCTGACGCCAACAGCGTGAAACGCGGGTGATGGTCACGCTGTGACGAGACGATCGAACGATGCTGATTCCATGCGAAGACCGAAGAAGTTGGGCGCGTCACAATCCCCAAGTTGCCAATTCTGACCAATGTACCCAATTGCGCAAGGCCAATCGGACATGGTTTATGGCTCAGGCCGTTTGTACGACCGCGTCCCACGCCGTGTTCGATTGGCGGCCTCGTGTGCCGCTTATCTTTTTGACGTTTCTTCGATTGTTCCACAGTTTACCTTGCCCGTGTTGCCGCAATTGTCAGTGTGGCGACGTGTCATGCGTTGCTGTTCTGGATAAACACATATACGCCCAACGACCTAGTGAACATCACCTGATCCGTGGCCTTGTGTCTAGGACACTCGGCAGGAATGGATCAGGGAGGTAGAGGCGTCAGCCTGCTGCAGGCAGTTGGCGGGGACCAGCTTGTGTACCGGTGCGCTTGTGAAAGGGCGCGCAGATCAGGTCAGAGTCCGGAACTGCTGTGAAAGGTACTCATCCTTTTCGACGGATTGCGAAATTTTGGTGTCAGCCTCTTTTTTGGTCGCTGCCGTCTTATTTCTTTCCAATGTTATTGGCATTGTGTGACATTTTCAGCCACCTTCCTCTGTGTATCTAGTCCCATTACCATGCGCGTTAACCCAAGTTGTCCGCTGGCTTCTGGAACTAAGAGTGTGTTGGCTGCTATCTTGCTCTGCAGACGATAGGGTTCTCTGACAATGTGGCTTGTGAGACATCTGGGGAAACATTTTAAAGGACAAACCAAAAATTATTGTGAACACACATACAATGAAGGTTTACCTCGCCGATTTCAATGTATCCGCGGCGCATTCTTCTTGCTTACCTTTTGGCCTAGGTTAATGTATAGGTTGTACTGAAGCTTGTTGAATACGAGCGTCATGCTGACGACGCAATGAATACCATGGAGCCACCACATGCTGACGTCAACGGCGTGAAACGCGGTTGATGGTGACGCTGTGACGAGACGATCGAACGATGCTGATTCCATGCGAAGACCGAAACAGTTGGGCGCGTCACAATTGCCAACTTGCCAATTCTGACCAATGTACCCAATGGCACAAGCTCAATCGGAAATGGTTAATGGCTCAGGCCATTTGTACGACCGCGTGCCACGATGTGTTCGATTGCAGGCCTTCTGTGCCGCTTATCTTTTTGACGTTTCTTCGTTTGTTCCACAGTTTACGTTGCCCGCCGTTGCGCAATTGTCAGTGTGGCGACGTGTCATGCGTGGCTCTTCGCGAGAAACACATATACGCCCAACTACCTAGTGAACATCACCTGATCCGTGGCCTTGTGTCTAGGACACGCGGCAGGAATGGATCAGGGAAGTAGAGGCGTCAGCCTGCTCCCGGCGGTTGGCGGGGACCAGCTTGTGGACCAGTGCGCTTGTGAAAGGGCGCGCAGGTCAGGTCAGAGCCCGGAACTGCTTTCAAAAGTACTCATCCTTTTTGATGGATTGCGAAACTTTGGTGGCAGCCTCGTTTTTGTCGCTGCCGTCTTCCTTTTTTCAATGTTATTGGCATTGTGTGACATTTTCAGCGACCTTCCTCTGTGCATCTAGTCCCATTCACATGCGCGTTGACCCAAGTTGTCAGCGTGCTTCTGGAACTAAGTGAGTGTTGGCTCCTATCTTGCTCTGCAGTCGATAGGGTTCATTATGAATGTGGCATGTGAGACATCTTGGGAATCATTTTAAGGGACAAATCCACAATTAATGTGAACACACCTACAATGGAGGCTTACGTCGCCGATTTCGATGGATCCGCAGGGCATTCTTCTTGCTTACGTTTTAGCTTATGTTATTGTGTAGGTTGTACTGAAGACTGTTGAATACCAGCGTCATGGTGACGACGCAATGAATACCATGGAGCCACCACACGCTGACGTCAACGGCGTGAAACGCGGGTGATGGTGACGCTGTGACGAGAGGATCGAACGACGCTGATTCCATGTGAACACCGAAGAAGTTGGGCGCGTCACAATTTCCAAGTTGCCTATTCTGACCAATGTACCCAATGACACAAGGCCAATCGGAAGTGGTTTATGGCTCAGGCTATTTGTACGACCGCGTGCCACGCCGTGTTCGATTGCCGGCCTTCTGTGCCGCTCATCTTTTTGAGGTTTCTTCGTTTGTTCCACAGTTTACGTTGCCCGCCGTGCCGCAATTGTCAGTGTGACGACGTGTCATGCGTGGGTGTTCTCTATAAACACATATACGCCCAACGACCTAGTGAACATCACCTGATCCGTGGCCTTGCGTCTAGGACATTCGGCAGGAATGGATCAGGGAGGTAGAGGCGTCAGCCTGCTGCCGGCGGTTGGCGGGGACCAGCTTGTGTACCGGTGCGCTTGTGAAAGGGCGCGCAGGTCGGGTCAGAGCCCGAAACTACTTTGAAAAGTAATCACCCTTTTTGACGGATTGTGAAATTTTGGTGGCAGCCTCGTTTTCGTCGCTGCCGTCTTCTTTTTTTTAATGTTATTGGCATTGTGTTTTTCAACCACCTTCCTCTGGTATCTAGTCCCATTGACATGCGCGTTGACCCAAGATGTCCGCTGGCTTCTGTAACTAAGTGTGTGTTGGCTGCTATCTTGCTCTGCAGACGATAGGGTTCTCTGACAATATGGCTTGTGAGACATCTGGGGAGACATTTTAAGGGACAATCCTACAATTAATGTGAACACACCTACAATGAAGGCTTACCTCGCCGATTTCAATGGATCCGCGGCGCATCCTCGTTGCTTAGGTTTTGGCATATGTTAATGTATAGGTTGTACTGAAGACTGTTGAATACCAGCGTCATGGTGACGACGCAATGAATACCATGGAGCCACCACACGCTGACGTCAACGGGGTGAAGCGCGGGTGATGGTGACGCTGTGACGAGACGATCGACCGATGCTGATTCCATGCGAAGACCGAAGAAGTTGGGCGCGTCACAATTCCCAAGTTGCCTATTCTGACCAATGTACCTGCTGGCACAAGGCGAATGGGAAATGGTTTATGGCTCAGGCTATTTGTACGACCGCGTTACACGCCGTGTTCGATTGCCGGCCTTCTGTGCCGCGCATCTTTTTGACGTTTCTTCGTTTGTTCCCCAGTTTAAGTCGCCCGCCGTGCCGCAATTGGCAGTGTGACGACGTGTCATGCGTGGCTGTTCTCGATAAACGTATATGCGCCCAACCACCTAGTGAACACCACCTGATCCGTGGTCTTGCGTCTAGGACACTCGGCAGGAATGGATGAGGCAGGTAGAGGCGTCAGCCTGCTGCCGGCGGTTGGCGGCAAGCAGCTTGTGTACTGGTGCGCTTGTGAAAGGGCGCGCAGGTCGGGTCAGAGCCCAGAACTGCTTTAAAAAGTACTCACCCTTTTCGACGGATTGTGAAATTTTGGTGGCAGCCTCGTTTTCGTCGCTGCCGTCTTCTTTTTTTTCAGTGTTATTGGCATTGTGTGACATTTTCAACCACCTTCCTCTGTGTATCTAGTCCCATTGGCATGCGCGTTCACCCAAGATGTCCGCTGTCTTCTGGAACTAAGTGTGTGTTGGCTGCTATCTTGCTCTGCAGACGATAGGTTTCTATGAGAATGTGGCTTGTGAGAGATCTTGGGAAACATTTTAAGGGACAAACCCACAAACAATGTGAACACACCTACAATGAAGGCTTACGTCGCCGATTTCAATGGATTCGCAGGGCATTCTTCTTGCTTACGTTTTGGCCTAGGTTAATGTATAGGTTGTACTGAAGACTGTTGAATACCAGCGTCATGCTGACGACGCAATGAATACCATGCAGCCACCACACGCTGACGTCAACGGCGTGAAACGCGGGTGATGGTGCCGCTGTGACGAGACGATCGAACGATGCGGATTCCATGCGAAGACCGAAGAAGTTGGGCGCGTCACAATTCCCAAGTTGCCAATTCTCACCAATGTACCCAGTGGCACAAGGCCAATCGGAAATGCTTTATGGCTCAGGCCATTTGTACAACCGCGAGCCACGATGTGTTCGATTGCCGGCCTTCTGTGCCGCTTATCCTTTTGACGTTTCTTCGTTTGTTCCACAGTTTACGTTGCCCGCCGTTCCGCAATTGTCAGTGTGGCGACGTGTCAATCGTGGCTCTTCGCGATAAACACATACGCCCAACGACCTAGTGAACATCACCTGATCCGTGGCCTTGTGTCTAGGACACTCGGCAGGAATGGTTCAGGGAAGTAGAGGCGTCAGCCTGCTGCCGGCAGTTGGCGGGGACCAGCTCGTGTACCGGTGCGCTTGTGAAAGGGCACGCAGGTCGGGTCTGAGCCCGGAACCGCTTTGAAAAGTACTCATCCTTTTTGACGGATCGCGAAATTTTGGTGGCAGCTTCGTTTTTGGTCGCTGCCGTCTCGCTTTTTTCAATGTTATTGCCATTGTGTGACATTTTCAGCCACCTTCCTCTGTGTACCTAGTCCCATTGACATGCGCGTTGACCCAGGTTGTCCGCTGGCTTCTGGAACTCATAGTGTGTTGGCTGCTATCTTGCTCTGCAGACGATAGGGTTCTCTGAGAATGTGGCATGTGAGACATCTTGGGAAAAATTTATGGGACAAACCCAAAAACACTGTGAACACACCTACGATGAAGGCTTACGTCGCTCATTTCAATAGACCCACGGCGCTTCCTTCTTGCTTACGTTTTGGCCTAGGTTAATGTATAGGTTGTACTGAAGACTGCTGAATACCAGCGTCATGCTGACGACGCAATGAATACCATGGAACCACCACACGCTGACGCCAACAGCGTGAAACGCGGGTGATGGTCACGCTGTGACGAGACGATCGAACGATGCTGATTCCATGCGAAGACCGAAGAAGTTGGGCGCGTCACAATTCCCAAGTTGCCAATTCTGACCAATGTACCCAATTGCGCAAGGCCAATCGGACATGGTTTATGGCTCAGGCCGTTTGTACGACCGCGTCCCACGCCGTGTTCGATTGGCGGCCTCGTGTGCCGCTTATCTTTTTGACGTTTCTTCGTTTGTTCCACAGTTTACCTTGCCCGTCTTGCCGCAATTGTCAGTGTGGCGACGTGTCATGCGTTGCTGTTCTGGATAAACACATATACGCCCAACGACCAAGTGAACATCACCTGATCCGTGGCCTTGTGTCTAGGACACACGGCAGGAATGGATCAGGGAAGTAGAGGCGTCAGCCTGCTGCCGGCAGTTGGCGGGGACCAGCTTGTGTACCGGTGCGCTTGTGAAAGGGCGCGCAGGTCAGGTCAGAGCCCGGAACTGCTTTCAAAAGTACTCATCCTTTTTGATGGATTGCGAAACTTTGGTGGCAGCCTCGGTTTCGTCGCTGCCGTCTTCCTTTTTTCAATGTTATTGGCATTGTGTGACATTTTCAGCGACCTTCCTCTGTGCATCTAGTTCCATTCACATGCGCGTTGACCCAAGTTGTCAGCGTGCTTCTGGAACTAAGTGAGTGTTGGCTGCTATCTTGCTCTGCAGACGATAGGGTTCTCTGACAATGTGGCTTGTGAGACATCTGGGGAAACATTTTAAAGGACAAACCAAAAATTATTGTGAACACACATACAATGAAGGTTTACCTGGCCGATTTCAACGTATCCGCGGCGCATTCTTCTTGCTTACCTTTTGGCCTAGGTTAATGTATAGGTTGTACTGAAGATTGTTGAATACGAGCGTCATGCTGACGACGCAATGAATACCATGGAGCCACCACATGCTGACGTCAACGGCGTGAAACGCGGGTGATGGTGACGCTGTGACGAGACGATCGAACGATGCTGATTCCATGCGAAGACCGAAACAGTTGGGCGCGTCACAATTGCCAACTTGCCAATTCTGACCAATGTACCCAATGGCACAAGCCCAATCGGAAATGGTTAATGGCTCAGGCCATTTGTACGACCGCGTGCCACGATGTGTTCGATTGCAGGCCTTCTGTGCCGCTTATCTTTTTGACGTTTCTTCGTTTGTTCCACAGTTTACGTTGCCCGCCGTTCCGCAATTGTCAGTGTGGCGACGTGTCATGCGTGGCTCTTCGCGATAAACACATATACGCCCAACGACCTAGTGAACATCACCTGATCCGTGGCCTTGTGTCTAGGACACGCGGCAGGAATGGATCAGGGAAGTAGAGGCGTCAGCCTGCTGCCGGCGGTTGGCGGGGACCAGCTTGTGGACCAGTGCGCTTGTGAAAGGGCGCGCAGGTCAGGTCAGAGCCCGGAACTGCTTTCAAAAGTACTCATCCTTTTTGATGGATTGCGAAATTTAGGTGGCAGCCTCGTTTTCGTCGCTGCCGTCTTCTTTTTTTTTCAATGTTATTGACATTGGGTGACATTTTCAGCCACCTTACTCTTTGCATCTAGTCCCTTTCACGTGCGCGTTGACCCATGTTTTCCGTTGGCTTATGGAACTAAGAGTGTCTTGGCTGCTATCTTGCTCTGCAGACGAGAGGGTTCTCTGAGAATGTGGCATGTGAGACATCTGGAGAAACATTTTAAGGGACAAACCAAAAATTAATGTGAGCACACATACAATAAAGGTTTACCTCGCCGATTTCAATGGATCCACGGCGCATTCTTCTTGCTTACCTTTTGGCATAGGTTAATGTAAAGGTTGTACTGAAGACTGTTGAATACCAGCGCCATGCTGACGACGCAATGCATACCATGGAGCCACCACACGCTGACGTCAACGGCGTGAAACGCGGGGGATGGTGACGCGCTGACGAGACGATCGAACGATGCTGATTCCATGCGAAGACAGAAAAAGTTGGGCGCGTCACAATTCCCAAGTTGCCAATTCTGACCAATGTACCCAATTGCGCAAGGCCAATCGGAAATGGTTTATGGCTCAGGCCGTTTGTACGACCGCGTCCCACGCCGTGTTCGATTGGCGGCCTCGTGTGCCGCTTATGTTTTTGACGTTTCTTCGTTTGTTCCACAGTTTACCTTGCCCGTCTTGCCGCAATTTTCAGTGTGGCGACGTGTCATGCGTTGCTGTTCTCGATAAACACATATACCCCCAACGACCTAGTGAACATCACCTGATCCGCGGCCTTGTGTCTAGGACAATCGGCAGGAATGGATCAGGGAGGTACAGGCGTCAGCCTGCTGCCGGCTGTTGGCGGGGACCAGCTCGTGTACCGGTGCGCTTGTGAAAGGGCGCGCAGCTCGGGTCTGAGCCCGGAACCGCTTTGAAAAGTACTCATCCTTTTTGACGGATTGCGAAATTTTGGTGGCAGCTTCGTTTTTCGTCACTGCCGTCTCGCTTTTTTCAATGTTATTGCCATTGTGTGACATTTTCAGCCACCTTCCTCTGTGTATCTAGTCCCATTGACATGCGCGTTGACCCAGGTTGTCCGCTGGCTTCTGGAACTCGTAGTGTGTTGGCTGCTATCTTGCTCTGCAGACGATAGGGTTCTCTGAGAATGTGGCATGTGAGACACCTTGGGAAAAATTTATGGGACAAACCCACAAACACTGTGAACACACCTACGATGAAGGCTTACGTCGCTCATTTCAATGGATCCGCGGCGCTTCCTTCTTGCTTACGTTTTGGCCTAGGTTAATGTATAAGTTGTACTGAAGACTGTTGAATACCAGCGTCATGCTGACGACGCAATGAATAGCATGGAACCACCACACGCTGACGCCAACAGCGTGAAACGCGGGTGATGGTCACGCTGTGACGAGACGATCGAACGATGCTGATTCCATGCGAAGACCGAAGAAGTTGGGCGCGTCACAATTCCCAAGTTGCCAATTCTGACCAATGTACCCAATTGCGCAAGGCCAATCGGAAATGGTTTATGGCTCAGGCCGTTTGTACGACCGAGTCCCACGCCGTGTTCGATTGGCGGCCTCGTGTGCCGCTTATCTTTTTGACGGTTCTTCGTTTGTTCCACAGTTTACCTTGCCCGTCTTGCCGCAATTGTCAGTGTGGCGACGTGTCATGCGTTGCTGTTCTCGATAAACACATATACGCCCAACGACCAAGTGAACATCACCTGATCCGTGGCCTTGTGTCTAGGACACACGGCAGGAATGGATCAGGGAAGTAGAGGCGTCAGCCTGCTGCCGGCAGTTGGCGGGGACCAATTTGTGTACCGGTGCGCTTGTGAAAGGGCGCGCAGATTGCGTCAGAGCTTGGAACTGCTTTGAAAAGTACTCTCCCTTTTTGACGGATTGCGAAATTTAGGTGGCAGCCTCGTTTTCGTCGCTGCCGTCTTCTTTTTTTTCAATGTTAGTGGCATTGTGTGACATTTTCAGACACCTTACTCTTTGCATCTAATCCCTTTCACGTGCGCGGTGACCCATGTTTTCCGCTGGCTTCTTGAACTAAGAGTTGTTTGGCTGCTATCTTGCTCTGCAGACGATAGCGTTCTCTGAGAATGTGGCATGTGAGACATCTGGTAAAACATTTTAAGGGACAAACCAAAAATTAATGTGAACACACATAAATGAAGGTTTACCTCGCCGATTTCAATGGATCCGCGGCGCATTGCTCTTGCTTACCTTTTGGCCTAGGTTAATGTATAGGTTGTACTGAAGATTGTTGAATACCAGCGTCATGCTGACGACGCAATGAATACCATGGAGCCACCACACGCTGACGTCAACGGCGTGAAACGCGGGTGATGGTGACGCTGTGACGAGACGATCGAACGATGCTGATTCCATGCGAAGACCGAAGAAGTTGGGCGCGTCACAATTCCCAAGTTGCCAATTCTGACCAATGTAAACAATTGCGCAAGGCCAATCGGAAATGGTTTATGGCTCAGGCCATTTGTACGACCGCGTGCCACGATGTGTTCGATTGCAGGCCTTCTGTGCCGCTTATCTTTTTGACGTTTCTTCGTTTGTTCCACAGTTTACGTTGCCCGCCGTTCCGCAATTGTCAGTGTGGCGACGTGTCATGCGTGGCTCTTCGCGATAAACACATATACGCCCAACGACCTAGTGAACATCACCTGATCCGTGGCCTTGTGTCTAGGACACGCGGCAGGAATGGATCAGGGAAGTAGAGGCGTCAGCCTGCTGCCGGCGGTTGGCGGGGACCAGCTTGTGGACGAGTGCGCTTGTGAAAGGGCGCGCAGGTCAGGTCAGAGCCCGGAACTGCTTTCAAAAGTACTCATCCTTTTTGATGGATTGCGAAATTTAGGTGGTAGCCTCGTTTTCGTCGCTGCCGTCTTCTTTTTTTTTCAATGTTATTGACATTGGGTGACATGTTCAGCCACCTTACTCTTTGCATCTAGTCCCTTTCACGTGCGCGTTGACCCATGTTTTACGTTGGCTTATGGAACTAAGTGTGTCTTGGCTGCTATCTTGCTCTGCAGACGAGAGGGTTCTCTGAGAATGTGGCATGTGAGACATCTGGAGAAACATTTTAAGGGACAAACCAAAAATTAATGTGAGCACACATACAATAAAGGTTTACCTCGCCGATTTCAATGGATCCACGGCGCATTCTTCTTGCTTACCTTTTGGCATAGGTTAATGTAAAGGTTGTACTGAAGACTGTTGAATAACAGCGCCATGCTGACGACGCAATGAATACCATGGAACCACCACACGCTGACGCCAACAGCGTGAAACGCGGGTGATGGTCACGCTGTGACGAGACGATCGAACGATGCTGATTCCATGCGAAGACCGAAAAAGTTGGGCGCGTCACAATTGCCAAGTTGCCTATTCTTACCAATGTACCCAATGGCACAAGGCCAATCGGAAATGGTTTATGGCTCAGGCTATTTGTACGACCGCTTGCCACGCCGTGTTCGATTGCCGGCCTTCTGTGCCGCTCATCTTTTTGACGTTTCTTCGTTTGTTCCACAGTTTACGTTGACCGCCGTGCCGCAATTGTCAGTGTGACGACGTGTCATGCGTGGCTGTTCTCGATAAACACATATACGCCCAACGACCTAGTGAACATCACCTGATCCGTGGCCTTCCGTCTAGGACACTCGGCAGGAACGGATGAAGGAGGTAGAGGCGTCAGCCTGCTCACGCGGTTGGCGGAGACCAGCTTGTGTACCGGTGCGCTTGTGAAAGGGGGCGCAAGTCGGGTCAGAGCTCGGATCTAGAGTCACTGGAAAAAAAATTTCAGAGTACCGCAAAGGTCGGGATTTGACTGGCAACACTGAGCGGCCACCGCCATATACCTTCCAAGCCGACTGCGTCGCGGGAAGGCCGCCGTGTTGGAAGAGCTTGATATTCGCTGACACGTCGGGTTGAGTGTTTACTGAAGTACAAATACCTTGTGGCCGGAGATAATGGTTGCTAAGGACGAAAATAAAATGTTATTTTGTGCGAAGTAATGCATCCTGTGGTTGTTTGCACGCCGATCGTGTTTACTACTGGAACTGTGCTACGATTGTGGGCAGAAGCTTAGCGCTGCTATTGGGAGCTTATGCACACGTGTTTTTTTTCCCCTTCCGCGGAGCGAGGTACGAAGGAAACATTTCGTCACTTTGAGCCGGCATGAGGCAAGCTTGTGCTTTTGGGCATGAACATCGTGGACCGCCGTCGGCGTCTATTGAATGTTTCCAAGCAGGAGGAAACTAACACCTGACAGTGTCACAGGCACGTACGTTCATGGTATAATTTCACAAGCTAAATCGGATACATTTAATTTAGTCTGCAAACGGATACCGCGCGTTCTCGACTCTGCCGGGCGACTTCGTCCGCCGTATACGCACGACACGCAGCGACTGCCGTGTGCGCGCCGGTGTTTCGCTGTGATCGTAAGACGACCTGTGCACAGCTGGCGTAAAAACCAACTTCGATGACCATTTTGCGCACTAAATCTTGTGGAAGGCCAATATGAGCTATTTGCGTGATTACAGCAACGTACATGTACTTTTGTGCACTGATAATGAGCGAGAGTTTGCTACATTGCAATTCATGAACGCGGCTGTCTATAGTGCGTTCATGAGCGGCTATTCTTCTCAACTTATTTATGACTGTTTTCTTAAACTGCCAAGATTTGCTGCCTGTGTAAAAAAACAAAAAGCAGAAACGCCCGCTGGTGACGCAGCCCTTTTTTTTTTCTAAGTTACATAGGCGATGTATAAAATTGTTGTACTTTAAGAGCGGTTTATGTAACATGCGTAGTGACAGAGTGAAACTAAAGCTACTGGGTGTTATGTTGTTTTGCATTTCTTGTTATGCATCAAGCACAACGTTATTTGGGAATGCACGGTAGCATTTCAACATAAAACATATGTATGCTGACTTCAGTTCATTGCATGTGCACGGCTTACAAGCTCAAAATTTGAGGCATGTGTTGTGAATATCACCTGGCCGTTGGTTTCAACCTCAAAATGCGTATTTATAAATGAGCAAAGGATAAGTGGAAAAAAAGAAGTATCGTGGGCCTCGTATTGACCATGTTTTTATTGACTGCGATCGTCACGATCTGCGAAAAACAAGTGCCATTGCGGTCGAGTGACTCGAGGCGAGAGCGCACTCATGTGCGCGGAGAAATAATGCGAGTACCTGTTGCACGTGAGGACGCGGAATTCTCGCGCGGCAAGTGTGCCTTCGCGTGCCACGAGCACGGAATAACCGCGTGTGTTGAGCAACAAACGAGTACACGCGTACCCGCGTCAAGCGTGCAAGACGCGAACGATCCCTGCAATGAACTCCTATTTTCGTAGCATCGCTAACACCGCGTGTACTTCGCTTAAATATCTTCTAAAACAGTGCCGAAAAGCACAAGCAAGGTGTACTTACACCTCGAACACGCGGGTGTTTTTTGTAGGCTTGAAGTTCTCCCGGTCGATTCTGTGTAACCACGCAGAACGACGCTCTAGGTCATTTTTCCCAGTCGGAATCTAGAAAAAAGTCTTTCCAGACTCAGTTCGGTTGCTGCATCCGAAGGCGCAGCAGCCAGGTATGATTTCCTTGCAGTGAGACGAGAGCGCGACAATCGGAACACAAAAAACGTAGAGAACCTGCGCTGCCTGCGCTGCCTGCGCTCTAACTCAGCCGGCCCGCCCGGCGCTTGGAAGGTATATGGCACCCCAGAAGTCACGTGGTACGGTTGGGCCAATGAACGCGCCGGCGGCGCGGGGAAAACGAATGCGGTACTCTGAAATTTTTTCCAGTGACTCTACTCGGATCTGCTTTAAAAAGTACTCACCCTTTTTGACGGATTGCGAAATTTTGGTGACAGCCTCGTTTCCGTCGCTTGCGTCTTCATTTTTTCAATGTTATTTGCATTGTGTGACATTTTCTGCGACCTTCCTCTGTGCATCTAGTCCCATTGACCTGCGCGTTGACCCAAGTTGTCCGCTTGCTTCTAGGACTAAGTCTGTGTTGGCTGCTATCTTGCTCTGCAGACGATAGGGTTCTATGAGAATGTGGCTTGTGAGACATCTTGGGAAACATTTTAAGGGACAAACCCACAAAGAAGTGAACACACTTACAATGAAGGCTTACGTCGCCGATTTCAATGGATCCGCAGGGCATTCTTCTTGCTTACGTTTTGGCCTAGGTTAATGTATAGGTTGTACTGAAGACTGTTGAATACCAGCGTCATGCTGACGACGCAATGAATACCATGGAGCCAACACACGCGGACGTGAACGGCGTGAAACGCGGGTGATGGTGACGCTGTGACGAGACGATCGAACGATGCTGATTCCATGCGAAGACCGAGAAAGTTGGGCGCGTCACAATTCCCTTGTTGCCAATTCTGACCAATGTACCCAATAGCGCAAGGCCAATCGGAAATGGTTTATGGCTCAGGCCACTTGCACGACCGCGTGCCACGCCGTGTTCTATTGCCGGCCTTCTGTGCCGCTAATCTTTTTGACGTTTCTTCGTTTGTTCCACAGTTTACGTTGCCCGCCGTGCCGCAATTATCAGTGTGGCGACGTGTCATGCGTGGCTGTTCGCGATAAACACATATACGCCCAACGACCTAGTGAACATCACCTGATCCGTGGCCTTGTGTCTAGGACACTCGGCAGGAATGAATCAGAGAGGTAGAGGCGTCAGCCTGCTGCCGGCGGTTGGCGGGGACCAGCTTGCGTAGCGGTGCGCTTGTGAAAGGGCGCGCAGGTCGGGTCAGAGCCTGGAACTGCTTTGAAAAGTACTCATCCTTTCTGACGGATTGCGAAATTTTGGTGGCAGCCTCGTTTTTGGTCGCTGCCGTCTTCTTTTATTCCAATATTATTGGCATTGCGTCACATTTTCAGCCACCTTCCTCTCTGCATCTAGTCCCATTGACATGCGCGCTGACCCAAGTTGTCCGCTGGCTTCTGGAACTAAGAGTGTGTTGGCTGCTATCTTGCTCTGCAGACGATAGGGTTCTCTGACAATGTGACTAGTGAGAAATCTGGGGAAACATTTTAAAGGACAAACCAAAAATTAATATGAACACGCATACAATGAAGGTATACCTCGCCGATATCATTAGATCCGCGGCGCTTTCATCTTGCTTGTGTTTTGGCCTCTGTTAATGTATAGGTTGTACTGAAGACTATGAATACCAGCGTCATGCTGACGACGCAATGAATACCATGGAACGACCACACGCTGACGTCAACAGCGTGAAACGCGGGTGATGGTCACGCTGTGACGAGACGATCGAACGATGCTGATTCCATGCGAAGACCGAAGAAGTTGGGCGCGTCACAATTCCCAAGTTGCCAATTCTGACCAATGTAAACAATTGCGCAAGGCCAATCGGAAATGGTTTATGGCTCAGGCAATTTGTACGACCGCGTGCCACGATGTGTTCGATTGCAGGCCTTCTGTGCCGCTTATCTTTTTGACGTTTCTTCGTTTGTTCCACAGTTTACGTTGCCCGCCGTTCCGCAATTGTCAGTGTGGCGACGTGTCATGCGTGGCTCTTCGCGATAAACACATATACGCCCAACGACCTAGTGAACATCACCTGATCCGTGGCCTTGTGTCTAGGACACGCGGCAGGAATGGATCAGGGAAGTAGAGGCGTCAGCCTGCTGCCGGCGGTTGGCGGGGACCAGCTTGTGTACCGGTGCGCGCTTGAAAGGGCGCGCAGATCAGGTCAGAGTCCGGAACTGCTTTGAAAGGTACTCATCCTTTTCGACGGATTGCGAAATTTTGGTGTCAGCCTCTTTTTTGGTCGCTGCCGTCTTATTTTTTTCCAATGTTATTGGCATTGTGTGACATTTTCAGCCACCTTCCTCTGTGTATCTAGTCCCATTAACATGCGCGTTAACCCAAGTTGTCCGCTGGCTTCTGGAACTAAGACTGTGTTGGCTGCTATCTTGCTCTGCAGACGATAGGGTTCTCTGACAATGTGGCTTGTGAGACATCTGGGGAAACATTTTAAAGGACAAACCAAAAATTATTGTGAACACACATACAATGAAGGTTTACCTCGCCGATTTCAATGTATCCGCGGCGCGTTCTTCTTGCTTACCTTTTGGCCTAGGTTAATGTATAGGTTGTACTGAAGATTGTTGAATACGAGCGTCATGCTGACGACGCAATGAATACCATGGAGCCACCACATGCTGACGTCAACGGCGTGAAACGCGGGTGATGGTGACGCTGTGACGAGACGATCGAACGATGCTGATTCCATGCGAAGACCGAAACAGTTGGGCGCGTCACAATTGCCAACTTGCCAATTCTGACCAATGTACCCAATGGCACAAGCCCAATCGGAAATGGTTAATGGCTCAGGCCATTTGTACGACCGCGTGCCACAATGTGTTCGATTGCAGGCCTTCTGTGCCGCTTATCTTTTTGACGTTTCTTCGTTTGTTCCACAGTTTACGTTGCCCGCCGTTCCGCAATTGTCAGTGTGGCGACGTGTCATGCGTGGCTCCTCGCGATAAACACATATACGCCCAACGACCTAGTGAACATCACCTGATCCGTGGCCTTGTGTCTAGGACACGCGGCAGGAATGGATCAGGGAAGTAGAGGCGTCAGCCTGCTGCCGGCGGTTGGCGGGGACCAGCTTGTGGACCAGTGCGCTTGTGAAAGGGCGCGCAGGTCAGGTCAGAGCCCGGAACTGCTTTCAAAAGTACTCATCCTTTTTGATGGATTGCGAAACTTTGGTGGCAGCCTCGGTTTCGTCGCTGCCGTCTTCCTTTTTTCAATGTTATTGGCATTGTGTGACATTTTCAGCGACCTTCCTCTGTGCATCTAGTTCCATTCACATGCGCGTTGACCCAAGTTGTCAGCGTGCTTCTGGAACTAAGTGAGTGTTGGCTGCTATCTTGCTCTGCAGTCGATAGGGTTCATTATGAATGTGGCATGTGAGACATCTTGGGAATCATTTTAAGGGACAAATCCACAATTAATGTGAACACACCTACAATGAAGGCTTACGTCGCCGATTTCGATGGATCCGCAGGGCATTCTTCTTGCTTACGTTTTAGCTTATGTTATTGTGTAGGTTGTACTGAAGACTGTTGAATACCAGCGTCATGGTGACGACGCAATGAATACCATGGAGCCACCACACGCTGACGTCAACGGCGTGAAACGCGGGTGATGGTGACGCTGTGACGAGAGGATCGAACGATGCTGATTCCATGTGAACACCGAAGAAGTTGGGCGCGTCACAATTTCCAAGTTGCCTATTCTGACCAATGTACCCAATGACACAAGGCCAATCGGAAGTGGTTTATGGCTCAGGCTATTTGTACGACCACGTGCCACGCCGTGTTCGATTGCCGGCCTTCTGTGCCGCTCATCTTTTTGAGGTTTCTTCGTTTGTTCCACAGTTTACGTTGCCCGCCGTGCCGCAATTGTCAGTGTGACGACGTGTCATGCGTGGGTGTTCTCTATAAACACATATACGCCCAACGACCTAGTGAACATCACCTGATCCGTGGCCTTGCGTCTAGGACATTCGGCAGGAATGGATCAGGGAGGTAGAGGCGTCAGCCTGCTGCCGGCGGTTGGCGGGGACCAGCTTGTGTACCGGTGCGCTTGTGAAAGGGCGCGCAGGTCGGGTCAGAGCCCGAAACTACTTTGAAAAGTAATCACCCTTTTTGACGGATTGTGAAATTTTGGTGGCAGCCTCGTTTTCGTCGCTGCCGTCTTCTTTTTTTTAATGTTATTGGCATTGTGTTTTTCAACCACCTTCCTCTGGTATCTAGTCCCATTGACATGCGCGTTGACCCAAGATGTCCGCTGGCTTCTGTAACTAAGTGTGTGTTGGCTGCTATCTTGCTCTGCAGACGATAGGGTTCTCTGACAATATGGCTTGTGAGACATCTGGGGAGACATTTTAAGGGACAATCCTACAATTAATGTGAACACACCTACAATGAAGGCTTACCTCGCCGATTTCAATGGATCCGCGGCGCATCCTCGTTGCTTAGGTTTTGGCATATGTTAATGTATAGGTTGTACTGAAGACTGTTGAATACCAGCGTCATGATGACGACGCAATGAATACCATGGAGCCACCACACGCTGACGTCAACGGGGTGAAGCGCGGGTGATGGTGACGCTGTGACGAGACGATCGAACGATGCTGATTCCATGCGAAGACCGAAGAAGTTGGGCGCGTCACAATTCCCAAGTTGCCTATTCTGACCAATGTACCTGCTGGCACAAGGCGAATGGGAAATGGTTTATGGCTCAGGCTATTTGTACGACCGCGTTACACGCCGTGTTCGATTGCCGGCCTTCTGTGCCGCGCATCTTTTTGACGTTTCTTCGTTTGTTCCCCAGTTTACGTCGCCCGCCGTGCCGCAATTGGCAGTGTGACGACGTGTCATGCGTGGCTGTTCTCGATAAACATATATGCGCCCAACCACCTAGTGAACACCACCTGATCCGTGGTCTTGCGTCTAGGACACTCGGCAGGAATGGATGAGGCAGGTAGAGGCGTCAGCCTGCTGCCGGCGGTTGGCGGCAAGCAGCTTGTGTACTGGTGCGCTTGTGAAAGGGCGCGCAGGTCGGGTCAGAGCCCAGAACTGCTTTAAAAAGTACTCACCCTTTTCGACGGATTGTGAAATTTTGGTGGCAGCCTCGTTTTCGTCGCTGCGTCTTCTTTTTTTTCAGTGTTATTGGCATTGTGTGACATTTTCAAGCACCTTCCTCTGTGTATCTAGTCCCATTGGCATGCGCGTTCACCCAAGATCTCCGCTGTCTTCTGGAACTAAGTGTGTGTTGGCTGCTATCTTGCTCTGCAGACGATAGGTTTCTATGAGAATGTGGCTTGTGAGAGATCTTGGGAAACATTTTAAGGGACAAACCCACAAACAATGTGAACACACCTACAATGAAGGCTTACGTCGCCGATTTCAATGGATTCGCAGGGCATTCTTCTTGCTTACGTTTTGGCCTAGGTTAATGTATAGGTTGTACTGAAGACTGTTGAATACCAGCGTCATGCTGACGACGCAATGAATACCATGCAGCCACCACACGCTGACGTCAACGGCGTGAAACGCGGGTGATGGTGCCGCTGTGACGAGACGATCGAACGATGCGGATTCCATGCGAAGACCGAAGAAGTTGGGCGCGTCACAATTCCCAAGTTGCCAATTCTCACCAATGTACCCAGTGGCACAAGGCCAATCGGAAATGCTTTATGGCTCAGGCCATTTGTACAACCGCGAGCCACGATGTGTTCGATTGCCGGCCTTCTGTGCCGCTTATCCTTTTGACGTTTCTTCGTTTGTTCCACAGTTTACGTTGCCCGCCGTTCCGCAATTGTCAGTGTGGCGACGTGTCATTCGTGGCTCTTCGCGATAAACACATACGCCCAACGACCTAGTGAACATCACCTGATCCGTGGCCTTGTGTCTAGGACACTCGGTAGAAATGGTTCAGGGAAGTAGAGGCGTCAGCCTGCTGCCTGCAGTTGGCGGTAACCAGCTTGTGTACCGGTGCGCTTGTGAAAGGGCGCGCAGGTTGCGTCAGAGCCCGGAACTGCTTTGAAAAGTACTCATCCTTTTTGACGGATTGCGAAATTTAGGTGGCAGCCTCGTTTTCCTCGCTGCCGTCTTCTTTTTTTTTTAATTTTATTGGCATTGTGTGACATTTTCAGCCACCTCGCTATTTGCATCTAGTCCCTTTCACGGGCGCGTTGACCCATGTTTTCCGCTAGCTTCTGGAACTAAGAGTGTGTTGGCTGCTATCTTGCTCTGCAGACGATAGCGTTCTCTGAGAATGTGGCATGTGAGACATCTGGGGAAACATTTTAAGGGACAAACCAAAAATTAATGTGAACACACATACAATGAAGGTTTACCTCGCCGATTTCAATGGATCCGCGGCGCATTCTTCTTGCTTACCTTTTGGCCTAGGTTAATGATTAGGTTGTACTGAAGATTGTTGAATACCAGCGTCCTGCTGACGACGCAATGAATACTATGGAGCCACCACACGCTGACGTCAGCGGCGTGAAACGCGGGTGATGGTGACGCTGTGACGAGACGATCGAACGATGCTGATTCCATGCGAAGACCGAAAAAGTTGGGCGCGTCACAATTGCCAACTTGCCAATTCAGACCAATGTACCCAATGGCACAAGGCCAATCGGAAATGCTTTATGGCTCAGGCTATTTGTACGACCGCGTGCCACGCCGTGTTCGATTGCCGGCCTTCTGTGCCGCTTATCTTTTTGACGTTTCTTCGTTTGTTCCACGGTTTACGTTGCCCGCCGTTCCGCAATTGTCAGTGTGGCGACGTGTCATGCGTGGCTCTTCGCGATAAACACATATACGCCCAACGACCTAGTGAACATCACCTGATCCGCGTCTTTGTGTCTAGGACACTCGGCAGGAATGGATCAGGGAAGTAGAGGCGTGAGCCTGCTGCCGGCAGTTGGCGGGAACCAGCTTGTGTCCTGGTGCGCTTGTGAAAGGGCGCGCAGGTCAGGTCAGAGCCCGGAATTGCTTTGAAAGTACTCATCCTTTTTGACGGATTGCGAAATTTTGGTGACAGCCTCGTTTTCGTCGCTGCCGTCTTCTTTTTTTCAGTGTTATTGGCATTGTGTGACATTTTCAACCACCTTCCTCTGTGTATCTAGTCCCATTGGCATGCGCGTTCACCCAAGATGTCCGCTGTCTTCTGGAACTAAGTGTGTGTTGGCTGCTATCTTGCTCTGCAGACAATAGGGTTCTCTGAGAATGTGGCTTGTGAGACATCTTGGGAATCATTTTAAGGGACAAAGCCACAATTATAGTGAACACACCTACAAAGAAGGTTTACCTCGCCGATTTCAATGGATCCGCGATGCATTCTTCTTGCTTAGGTTTTGGCCTAGGTTAATGTATAGGTTGTACTGAAGGCCGTTGAATACCAGCGTCATGGTGACGACGCAATCAATACCATGGAGCCATCACACGCTGACGTCAACATCGTGAAACGCGGGTGATGGTGCCGCTGTGACGAGACGATCGAACGATGCGGATTCCATGCGAAGACCGAAGAAGTTGGGCGCGTCACAATTGCCAACTTGCCAATTCTGACCAATGTACCCAATGGCACAAGCCCAATCGGAAATGGTTAATGGCTCAGGCCATTTGTACGACCGCGTGCCACGATGTGTTCGATTGCCGGCCTTCTGTGCCGCTTATCTTTTTGACGTTTCTTCGTTTGTTTCACAGTTTACGCTGCCCGCCGTGCCGCAATTGTCAGTGTGACGACGTGTCATGCGTGGCTGTTCTCGATAAACACATATACGCCCAACGACCTAGTGAACATCACCTGATCCGTGGCCTTGTTTCTAGGACACTCGGCAGGAATGGATCAGGGCGGTAGAGGCGTCAGCCTACAGCCGGCGGTTGGCGGGGACCAGCTTGTGTACCGGTGCGCTTGTGAAAGGGCGCCCCAGTGAGGTCAGAGCCCGGAACTGCCCTGAAAAGTACTCATCCTTTTTGACGGATTGCGAAATTTTGGTGACAGCCTCGTTTTCGTCGCTGCCATCTTCTTTTTCTTTCAAAGTTATTGGCATTATGTGACATTTTCAGCCACCTTACTCGTTGCATCTAGTCCCTTTCACGTGCGCGTTGACCCAAGTTGTCCGCTGGTTTCTGGAACTAAGTGTGTGTTGGCTGTTATCTTGCTCTTCTAGATGATAGGGTTCTCTGACAATGTGGTTTGTGAGACATCTGGGGAAACATATTAAGGGACAAACCCACAATAATGTGAACACACCTACAATGAACGTTTACCTCGCCGATTTCAATGGATCCGAGGCGCATTCTTCTTGTTTACGTTTTGGCCTAGGTTAATGTATAGGTTGTACTCAAGACTGTTGAATACCAGCGTAATGCTGACGACGCAATGAATGCCATTTATCCACCACACGTTGACGTCAACGGCGTTAAACGCGGGTGATGGTGACGCTGTGACGAGACGATCGAACGATGCTGATTCCATGCGAAGACCGAAGAAGTTGGGCGCGTCACAATTCCCAAGTTGCCAATTCTGACCAATGTACCCAATGGCACAAGGCCAATCGGAAATGGTTTATGGCTCAGGCCATTTGTATGACCGGGTGCCACGCCGTGTTCGATTGCCCGCCTCGCGTGCCGCTTATCTTTTTGACGTTTCTTCGTTTGTTCCACAATTTACCTTGCCCGCCTTGCCGCAATTGTCAGTGTGGCGACGTGTCATGCGTGGCTGTTCTCGGTAAACACATATACCCCCAACGACCTAGTGAACATGACCTGATCCGCGGCCTTGTGTCTAGGACAATCGGCAGGAATGGATCAGGGAGGTAGAGACGTCAGCCTGCTGCCGGCTGTTGGCGGGGACCAGCTCGTGTACCGGTGCGCTTGTGAAAGGGCGCGCAGGTCGGGTCTGAGCCCGGAACCGCTTTGAAAAGTACTCATCCTTTTTGACGGATTGCGAAATTTAGGTGGCAGCCTCGTTTTCGTCGCTGCCGTCTTCTTTTTTTTCAATGTTAGTGGCATTGTGTGACATTTTCAGACACCTTACTCTTTGCATCTAATCCCTTTCACGTGCGCGTTGACTCATGTTTTCCGCTGGCTTCTTGAACTAAGAGTGTGTTGGCTGCTATCTTGCTCTGCAGACGATAGCGTTCTCTGAGAATGTGGCATGTGAGACATCTGGGGAAACATTTTAAGGGACAAACCAAAAATAAGTGTGAACACACATAAATGAAGGTTTACCTCGCCGATTTCAATGGATCCGCGGCGCATTGCTCTTGCTTACCTTTTGGCCTAGGTTAATGTATAGGTTGTACTGAAGATTGTTGAATACCAGCGTCATGCTGACGACGCAATGAATACCATGGAGCCACCACACGCTGAATTCAACGGCGTGAAACGCGGGTGATGGTGACGCTGTGACGAGACGATCGAACGATGCTGATTCCATGCGAAGACAGAAAAAGTTGGGCGCGTCACAATTCCCAAGTTGCCAATTCTGACCAATGTACCCAATTGCGCAAGGCCAATCGGAAATGGTTTATGGCTCAGGCCGTTTGTACGACCGCGTGCCACGCCGTGTTTGATTGCCGGCTTTCTGCACCGCTTATCTTTTTGACGTTTCTTCGTTTGTTCCACAGTTTACGTTGCCCACCGTGCCGCAATTGTCAGTGTGGCGACGTGTAACGCGTGGACGTTCGCGATAAACACATATACGCCCAACGACCTAGTGAACATCACCTGATCCGTGGCCTTGTGTCTAGGACACTCGGCAGGAATGGATCAGGGAGGTAGAGGCGTCAGCCTGCTGCAGGCAGTTGGTGGGGACCAGCTTGTGTACCGGTGCGCTTGTGAAAGGGCGCGCAGATCAGGTCAGAGTCCGGAACTGCTTTGAAAGGTACTCATCCTTTTCGACGGATTGCGAAATTTTGGTGTCAGCCTCTTTTTTGGTCGCTGCCGTCTTATTTCTTTCCAATGTTATTGGCATTGTGTGACATTTTCAGCCACCTTCCTCTGTGTATGTAGTCCCATTAACATGCGCGTTAACCCAAGTTGTCCGCTGGCTTCTGGAACTAAGAGTGTGTTGGCTGCTATCTTGCTCTGCAGACGATAGGGTTCTCTGACAATGTGGCTTGTGAGACATCTGGGGAAACATTTTAAAGGACAAACCAAAAATTATTGTGAACACACATACAATGAAGGTTTACCTCGCCGATTTCAATGTATCCGCGGCGCATTCTTCTTGCTTACCTTTTGGCCTAGGTTAATGTATAGGTTGTACTGAAGCTTGTTGAATACGAGCGTCATGCTGACGACGCAATGAATACCATGGAGCCACCACATGCTGACGTCAACGGCGTGAAACGCGGGTGATGGTGACGCTGTGACGAGACGATCGAACGATGCTGATTCCATGCGAAGACCGAAACAGTTGGGCGCGTCACAATTGCCAACTTGCCAATTCTGACCAATGTACCCAATGGCACAAGCCCAATCGGAAATGGTTAATGGCTCAGGCCATTTGTACGACCGCGTGCCACGATGAGTTCGATTGCAGGCCTTCTGTGCCGCTTATCTTTTTGACGTTTCTTCGTTTGTTCAACAGTTTACGTTGCCCGCCGTTCCGCAATTGTCAGTGTGGCGACGTGTCATGCGTGGCTCTTCGCGAGAAACACATATACGCCCAACGACCTAGTGAACATCACCTGATCCGTGGCCTAGTGTCTAGGACACACGGCAGGAATGGATCAGGGAAGTAGAGGCGTCAGCCTGCTGCCGGCGGTTGGCGGGGACCAGCTTGTGGACCAGTGCGCTTGTGAAAGCGCGCGCAGGTCAGGTCAGAGCCCGGAACTGCTTTCAAAAGTACTCATCCTTTTTGATGGATTGCGAAACTTTGGTGGCAGCCTCGTTTTTGTCGCTGCCGTCTTCCTTTTTTCAATGTTATTGGCATTGTGTGACATTTTCAGCGACCTTCCTCTGTGCATCTAGTCCCATTCACATGCGCGTTGACCCAAGTTGTCAGCGTGCTTCTGGAACTAAGTGAGTGTTGGCTGCTATCTTGCTCTGCAGTCGATAGGGTTCATTATGAATGTGGCATGTGAGACATCTTGGGAATCATTTTAAGGGACAAATCCACAATTAATGTGAACACACCTACAATGAAGGCTTACGTCGCCGATTTCGATGGATCCGCAGGGCATTCTTCTTGCTTACGTTTTAGCTTATGTTATTGTGTAGGTTGTACTGAAGGCCGTTGAATACCAGCGTCATGGTGACGACGCAATCAATACCATGGAGCCATCACACGCTAACGTCAACATCGTGAAACGCGGGTGATGGTGCCGCTGTGACGAGACGATCGAACGATGCGGATTCCATGCGAAGACCGAAGAAGTTGGGCGCGTCACAATTGCCAACTTGCCAATTCTGACCAATGTACCCAATGACACAAGCCCAATCGGAAATGGTTAATGGCTCAGGCCATTTGTACGACCGCGTGCCACGATGTGTTCGATTGCCGGCCTTCTGTGCCGCTTATCTTTTTGACGTTTCTTCGTTTGTTTCACAGTTTACGCTGCCCGCCGTGCCGCAATTGTCAGTGTGACGACGTGTCATGCGTGGCTATTCTCGATAAACACATATACGCCCAACGACCTAGTGAACATCACCTGATCCGTGGCCTTGTTTCTAGGACACTCGGCAGGAATGGATCAGGGCGGTAGAGGCGTCAGCCTACAGCCGGCGGTTGGCGGGGACCAGCTTGTGTACCGGTGCGCTTGTGAAAGGGCGCCCCAGTGAGGTCAGAGCACGGAACTGCCCTGAAAAGTACTCATCCTTTTTGACGGCTTGCGAAATTTTGGTGACAGCCTCGTTTTCGTCGCTGCCATCTTCTTTTTCTTTCAAAGTTATTGGCATTATGTGACATTTTCAGCCACCTTACTCGTTGCATCTAGTCCCTTTGACGTGCGCGTTGACCCAAGTAGTCCGCTGGTTTCTGGAACTAAGTGTGTGTTGGCTGTTATCTTGCTCTTCTAGATGATAGGGTTCTCTGACAATGTGGCTTGTGAGACATCTGGGGAAACATATTAAGGGACAAACCCACAATAATGTGAACACACCTACAATGAACGTTTACCTCGCCGATTTCAATGGATCCGAGGCGCATTCTTCTTGTATACGTTTTGGCCTAGGTTAATGTATAGGTTGTACTCAAGACTGTTGAATACCAGCGTAATGCTGACGAAGCAATGAATACCATTTATCCACCACACGCTGACGTCAACGGCGTTAAACGCGGGTGATGGTGACGCTGTGACGAGACGATCGAACGATGCTGATTCCATGCGAAGACCGAAGAAGTTGGGCGCGTCACAATTCCCAAGTTGCCAATTCTGACCAATGTACCCAATGGCACAAGGCCAATCGGAAATGGTTTATGGCTCAGGCCATTTGTATGACCGGGTGCCACGCCGTGTTCGACGTTTCTTCGTTTGTTCCACAATTTACCTTGCCCGCCTTGCCACAATTGTCAGTGTGGCGACGTGTCATGCGTGGCTGTTCTCGGTAAACACATATAACCCCAACGACCTAGTGAACATCACCTGATCCGCGGCCTTGTGTCTAGGACAATCGGCAGGAATGGATCAGGGAGGTAGAGACGTCAGCCTGCTGCCGGCTGTTGGCGGGGACCAGCTCGTGTACCGGTGCGCTTGTGAAAGGGCGCGCAGGTCGGGTCTGAGCCCGGAACCGCTTTGAAAAGTACTCATCCTTTTTGACGGATAGCGAAATTTTGGTGGCAGCTTCGTTTTTGGTCGCTGCCGTCTCGCTTTTTTCAATGTTATTGCCATTGTGTGACATTTTCAGCCACCTTCCTCTGTGTATCTAGTCCCATTGACATGCGCGTTGATCCAGGTTGTCCGCTGGCTTCTGGAACTCATAGTGTGTTGGCTGCTATCTTGCTCTGCAGACGATAGGGTTCTCTGAGAATGTGGCATGTGAGACATCTTGGGAAAAATTTATGGGACAAACCCAAAAACACTGTGAACACACCTACGATGAAGGCTTACGTCGCTCATTTCAATGGACCCACGGCGCTTCCTTCTTGCTTACGTTTTGGCCTAGGTTAATGTATAGGTTGTACTGAAGACTGCTGAATACCAGCGTCATGCTGACGACGCAATGAATACCATGGAACCACCACACGCTGACGCCAACAGCGTGAAACGCGGGTGATGGTCACGCTGTGACGAGGCGATCGAACGATGCTGATTCCATGCGAAGACCGAAGAAGTTGGGCGCGTCACAATTCCCAAGTTGCCAATTCTGACCAATGTACCCAATTGCGCAAGGCCAATCGGACATGGTTTATGGCTCAGGCCGTTTGTACGACCGCGTCCCACGCCGTGTTCGATTGGCGGCCTCGTGTGCCGCTTATCTTTTTGACGTTTCTTCGTTTGTTCCACAGTTTACCTTGCCCGTCTTGCCGCAATTGTCAGTGTGGCGACGTGTCATGCGTTGCTGTTCTGGATAAACACATATACGCCCAACGACCAAGTGAACATCACCTGATCCGTGGCCTTGTGTCTAGGACACACGGCAGGAATGGATCAGGGAAGTAGAGGCGTCAGCCTGCTGCCGGCAGTTGGCGGGGACCAGCTTGTGTACCGGTGCGCTTGTGAAAGGGCGCGCAGATTGCGTCAGAGCTTGGAACTGCTTTGAAAAGTACTCACCCTTTTTGACGGATTGCGAAATTTAGGTGGCAGCCTCGTTTTCGCCGCTGCCGTCTTCTTTTTTTTTCAATGTTAGTGGCATTGTGTGACATTTTCAGACACCTTACTCTTTGCATCTAATCCCTTTCACGTGCGCGTTGACCCATGTTTTCCGCTGGCTTCTTGAACTAAGAGTGTGTTGGCTGCTATCTTGCTCTGCAGACGATAGCGTTCTCTGAGAATGTGGCATGTGAGACATCTGGGGAAACATTTTAAGGGACAAACCAAAAATTAATGTGAACACACATAAATGAAGGTTTACCTCGCCGATTTCAATGGATCCGCGGCGCATTGCTCTTGCTTACCTTTTGGCCTAGGTTAATGTATAGGTTGTACTGAAGATTGTTGAATACCAGCGTCATGCTGACGACGCAATGAATACCATGGAGCCACCACACGCTGACGTCAACGGCGTGAAACGCGGGTGATGGTGACGCTGTGACGAGACGATCGAACGATGCTGATTCCATGCGAAGACAGAAAAAGTTGGGCGCGTCACAATTCCCAAGTTGCCAATTCTGACCAATGTACCCAATTGCGCAAGGCCAATCGGAAATGGTTTATGGCTCAGGCCGTTTGTACGACCGCGTGCCACGCCGTGTTTGATTGCCGGCTTTCTGCGCCGCTTATCTTTTTGACGTTTCTTCGTTTGTTCCACAGTTTACGTTGCCCGCCGTGCCGCAATTGTCAGTGTGGCGACGTGCAACGCGTGGATGTTCGCGATAAACACATATACGCCCAACGACCTAGTGAACATCACCTCATCCGTGGCCTTGTGTCTAGGACACTCGGCAGGAATGGATCAGGGAGGTAGAGGCGTCAGCCTGCTGCAGGCAGTTGGCGGGGACCAGCTTGTGTACCGGTGCGCTTGCGAAAGGGCGCGCAGATCAGGTCAGAGTCCGGAACTGCTTTGAAAGGTACTCATCCTTTTCGACGGATTGCGAAATTTTGGTGTCAGCCTCTTTTTTGGTCGCTGCCGTCTTATTTTTTTCCAATGTTATTGGCATTGTGTGACATTTTCAGCCACCTTCCTCTGTGTATCTAGTCCCATTAACATGCGCGTTAACCCAAGTTGTCCGCTGGCTTCTGGAACTAAGAGTGTGTTGGCTGCTATCTTGCTCTGCAGACGATAGGGTTCTCTGACAATGTGGCTTGTGAGACATCTGGGGAAACATTTTAAAGGACAAACCAAAAATTATTGTGAACACACATACAATGAAGGTTTACCTCGCCGATTTCAATGTATCCGCGGCGCATTCTTCTTGCTTACCTTTTGGCCTAGGTTAATGTATAGGTTGTACTGAAGATTGTTGAATACGAGCGTCATGCTGACGACGCAATGAATACCATGGAGCCACCACATGCTGACGTCAACGGCGTGAAACGCGGGTGATGGTGACGCTGTGACGAGACGATCGAACGATGCTGATTCCATGCGAAGACCGAAACAGTTGGGCGCGTCACAATTGCCAACTTGCCAATTCTGACCAATGTACCCAATGGCACAAGCCCAATCGGAAATGGTTAATGGCTCAGGCCATTTGTACGACCGCGTGCCACGATGTGTTCGATTGCAGGCCTTCTGTGCCGCTTATCTTTTTGACGTTTCTTCGTTTGTTCCACAGTTTACGTTGCCCGCCGTTCCGCAATTGTCAGTGTGGCGACGTGTCATGCGTGGCTCTTCGCGATAAACACATATACGCCCAACGACCTAGTGAACATCACCTGATCCGTGGCCTTGTGTCTAGGACACGCGGCAGGAATGGATCAGGGAAGTACAGGCGTCAGCCTGCTGCCGGCGGTTGGCGGGGACCAGCTTGTGGACCAGTGCGCTTGTGAAAGGGCGCGCAGGTCAGGTCAGAGCCCGGAACTGCTTTCAAAAGTACTCATCCTTTTTGATGGATTGCGAAATTTAGGTGGCAGCCTCGTTTTCGTCGCTGCCGTCTTCTTTTTTTTTCAATGTTATTGACATTGGGTGACATTTTCAGCCACCTCACTCTTTGCATCCAGTCCCTTTCACGTGCGCGTTGACCCATGTTTTCCGTTGGCTTATGGAACTAAGAGTGTCTTGGCTGCTATCTTGCTCTGCAGACGAGAGGGTTCTCTGAGAATGTGGCATGTGAGACATCTGGAGAAACATTTTAAGGGACAAACCAAAAATTAATGTGAGCACACATACAATAAATGTTTACCTCGCCGATTTCAATGGATCCACGGCGCATTCTTCTTGCTTACCTTTTGGCCTAGGTTAATGTATAGGTTGTACTGAAGATTGTTGAATACGAGCGTCATGCTGACGACGCAATGAATACCATGGAGCCACCACATGCTGACGTCAACGGCGTGAAACGCGGGTGATGGTGACGCTGTGACGAGACGATCGAACGATGCTGATTCCATGCGAAGACCGAAACAGTTGGGCGCGTCACAATTCCCAAGTTGCCAATTCTGACCAATGTACCCAATTGCGCAAGGCCAATCGGAAATGGTTTATGGCTCAGGCCGTTTGTACGACCGCGTCCCACGCCGTGTTCGATTGGCGGCCTCGTGTGCCGCTTATGTTTTTGACGTTTCTTCGTTTGTTCCACAGTTTACCTTGCCCGCCTTGCCGCAATTGTCAGTGTGGCGACGTGTCATGCGTTGCTGTTCTCGATAAACACATATACCCCCAACGACCTAGTGAACATCACCTGATCCGCGACCTTGTGTCTAGGACAATCGGCAGGAATGGATCAGGGAGGTACAGGCGTCAGCCTGCTGCCGGCTGTTGGCGGGGACCAGCTCGTGTACCGGTGCGCTTGTGAAAGGGCGCGCAGGTCGGGTCTGAGCCCGGAACCGCTTTGAAAAGTACTCATCCTTTTTGACGGATTGCGAAATTTAGGTGGCAGCCTCGTTTTCGTCGCTGCCGTCTTCTTTTTTTTCAATGTTAGTGGCATTGTGTAACATTTTCAGACACCTTACTCTTTGAATCTAATCCCTTTCACGTGCGCGTTGACCCATGTTTTCCGCTGGCTTCTTGAACTAAGAGTTGTTTGGCTGCTATCTTGCTCTGCAGACGATAGCGTTCTCTGAGAATGTGGCATGTGAGACATCTGGTAAAACATTTTAAGGGACAAACCAAAAATTAATGTGAACAAACATAAATGAAGGTTTACCTCGCCGATTTCAATGGATCCGCGGCGCATTGCTCTTGCTTACCTTTTGGCCTAGGTTAATGTATAGGTTGTACTGAAGATTGTTGAATACCAGCGTCATGCTGACGACGCAATGAATACCATGGAGCCACCACACGCTGACGTCAACGGCGTGAAACGCGGGTGATGGTGACGCTGTGACGAGACGATCGAACGATGCTGATTCCATGCGAAGACAGAAAAAGTTGGGCGCGTCACAATTCCCAAGTTGCCAATTCTGACCAATGTACCCAATTGCGCAAGGCCAATCGGAAATGGTTTATGGCTCAGGCCATTTGTACGACCGCGTGCCACGATGTGTTCGATTGCAGGCCTTCTGTGCCGCTTATCTTTTTGACGTTTCTTCGTTTGTTCCACAGTTTACGTTGCCCGCCGTTCCGCAATTGTCAGTGTGGCGACGTGTCATGCGTGGCTCTTCGCGATAAACACATATACGCCCAACGACCTAGTGAACATCACCTGATCCGTGGCCTTGTGTCTAGGACACGCGGCAGGAATGGATCAGGGAAGTAGAGGCGTCAGCCTGCTGCCGGCGGTTGGCGGGGACCAGCTTGTGGACGAGTGCGCTTGTGAAAGGGCGTGCAGGTCAGGTCAGAGCCCGGAACTGCTTTCAAAAGTACTCATCCTTTTTGATGGATTGCGAAATTTAGGTGGCAGCCTCGTTTTCGTCGCTGCCGTCTTCTTTTTTTTTCAATGTTATTGACATTGGGTGACATGTTCAGCCACCTTACTCTTTGCATCTAGTCCCTTTCACGTGCGCGTTGACCCATGTTTTCCGTTGGCTTATGGAACTAAGAGTGTCTTGGCTGCTATCTTGCTCTGCAGACGAGAGGGTTCTCTGAGAATGTGGCATGTGAGACATCTGGAGAAACATTTTAAGGGACAAACCAAAAATTAATGTGAGCACACATACAATAAAGGTTTACCTCGCCGATTTCAATGGATCCACGGCGCATTCTTCTTGCTTACGTTTTGGCATAGGTTAATTTAAAGGTTGTACTGAAGACTGTTGAATACCAGCGCCATGCTGACGACGCAATGCATACCATGGAGCCACCACACGCTGACGTCAACGGCGTGAAACGCGGGGGATGGTGACGCGCTGACGAGACGATCGAACGATGCTGATTCCATGCGAAGACAGAAAAAGTTGGGCGCGGCACAATTCCCAAGTTGCCAATTCTGACCAATGTACGCAATTGCGCAAGGCCAATCGGAAATGGTTTATGGCTCAGGCCGTTTGTACGACCGCGTCTCACGCCGTGTTCGATTGGCGGCCTCGTGTGCCGCTTATGTTTTTGACGTTTCTTCGTTTGTTCCACAGTTTACCTTGCCCGTCTTGCCGCAATTGTCAGTGTGGCGACGTGTCATGCGTTGCTGTTCTCGATAAACACGTATACACCCAACGACCAAGTGAACATCTCCTGATCCGTGGCCTTGTGTCTAGGACACACGGCAGGAATGGATCAGGGAAGTAGAGGCGTCCCTGCTGCCGGCAGTTGGCGGGGACCAGCTTGTGTACCGGTGCGCTTGTGAAAGGGCGCGCAGATTGCGTCAGAGCTTGGAACTGCTTTCAAAAGTACTCATCCTTTTTGATGGATTGCGAAATTTCGGTGGCAGCCTCGTTTTTGGTCGCTGCCGTCTTCTTTTTTTCCAATGTTATTTACATTGTGTAACATTTTCAGCGACCTTCCTCTGTGCATCTAGTCCTATTCACCTGCGCGTTGACCCAAGTTGTCCGCTTGCTTCTGTAACTAAGTGTGTGTTGGCTGCTATCTTGCTCTGCAGACGATAGAGTCCTCTGAGAATGTGGCTTGTGAGACATCTTGGGAAACATTTTAAGGGACAAACCCACAATTAATGTGAACACACCTACAATGAAGGCTTACGTCGCTGATTTCAATGGATCCACGGCGCATTCTTCTTACATACAATTTGGCCTAGGTTCATGTATAGGTTACACTGAAGACTGCTGAATACCAGCGTCATGGTGACGACGCAATGAATACCATGGAGCCACCACACGTTGACGTCAACGGCGTGAAACGCGGGTGATGGTGACGCTGCGACGAGACGATCGAACGATGCTGATTCCATGCGAAGACCGAAGAAGTTTGGCGCGTCACAATTTCCAAGTTGCCTATTCTGACCAATGTACCCAATGGCACAAGGCCAATCAGAAATGGTTTATGGCTCAGGCTATTTGTACGACCGCTTGCCACGCCGTGTTCGATTGCCGGCCTTCTGTGCCGCTCATCTTTTTGACGTTTCTTCGTTTGTTCCACAGTTTACGTTGCCCGCCGTGCCGCAATTGTCAGTGTGACGACGTGTCATGCGTGGCTGTTCTCGATAAACACATATACGCCCAACGACCTAGTGAACATCACCTGATCCGTGGTCTTGCGTCTAGAGCACTCGGAAGGAATGGATCAGGGAGGTAGAGGCGTCAGCCTGCTGCCGGCGGTTGACGGGGACCAGCTTGTGTACCGGTGCGCTTGTGAAAGGGCGCACAGTTCGGGTCAGAGCCCGGAAATGCTTTGACAAGTACTCACCCTTTTCGACGGATTGCGAAACTTTGCTGGCAGCCTCGTTTTTGTCGCTGCCGTCTTCCTTTTTTCAATGTTATTGGCATTGTGTGACATATTCAGCGACCTTCCTCTGTGCATCTAGTCCCATTCACATGCGCGTTGACCCAGGTTGTCAGCGTGCTTCTGGAAATAAGTGTGTGTTGGCTGCTATCTTGCTCTGCAGACGATAGGGTTCTCTGACAATGTGGCTTGTGAGACATCTGGGGAGACATTTTAAGGGACAAAGCCACAATTATAGTGAACACACCTACAATGAAGGCTTACCTCGCCGATTTCAATGGATCCGCAGCGCATCCTCCTTGCTTAGGTTTTGGCTTATGTTAGTGTATAGGTTGTACTGAAGACTGTTGAATACCAGCGTCATGGTGATGACGCGATGAATACCATGGATCCACCACACGCTGACGTCAACGGCGTGAAACGCGCGTGATGGGGACGCTGTGACGAGACGATCGAACGATGCTGATTCCATGCGAAGACCAAAGAACTTGGGCGATTCACAATTCCCAAGTTGCCAATTCTCGCCAATCTACCCAATGGCACAAGGTCTATCGGAAGTGGTTTCTGGCTCAGGCTATTTGTACGACCGCGTGCCACGCCGTGTTCGATTGCCGGCCTTCTGTGCCGCTCATCTTTTTGACGTTTCTTCGTTTGTTCCACAGTTTACGTTGCCCGCCGTGCCGCAGTTGTCAGTGTGACGACTAGTCATGCGTGGCTGTTTTCGACAAACACATATACGCCCAACGACCTAGTGAACATCACCTGATCCGTGACCTTGCGTCGAGGACACTCGGCAGGAATGGATCAGGGAGGTAGAGGCGTCAGCCCGCTGCCGGCGGTTGGCGGGGACTAGTCTGCGTACCGGTGCGTTTGCGAAAGGGCGCGCAGGTCGGCTCAGAGCCTGGAACTGCTTTGAAAAGTACTCACCCTTTTTGACGGATTGTGAAATTTTGGTGGCAGCCTCTTTTCGTCGCTGCCGTCTTCTTTGTTTTTAATGTTATTGGCATTGTGTGACATTTTCAACCACCTTCCTCTGGTATCTAGTCCCATTGACATGCGCGTTGACCCAAGATGTCCGCTGGCTTCTGTAACTAAGTGTGTGTTGGCTGCTATCTTGCTCTGCAGACGATAGGGTTCTCTGACAATATGGCTTGTGAGACATCTGGGGAGACATTTTAAGGGACAAACCCACAATTAATGTGAACACACCTACAATGAAGGCTTACCTCGCCAATTTCAATGGATCCGCGGAGCATCCTCGTTGCTTAGGTTTTGGCATATGTTAATGTATAGGTTGTACTGAAGACTGTCGAATACCAGCGTCATGGTGACGACGCAATGAATACCATGGAGCCACCACACGCTGACGTCCACGGGGTGAAGCGCGGGTGATGGTGACGCTGTGACGAGACGACCGAACGATGCTGATTCCATGCGAAGACCGAAGAAGTTGGGCGCGTCACAATTCCCAAGTTGCCAATTCTCACCAACGTGCCCAGTGGCACAAAGCCAATCGGAAATGCTTTATGGCTCAGGCTATTTCTACGACCGCGTGCCACGCCGTGCTCGATTGCCGGCCTTCTGTGCCGCTTATCTTTTTGACGTTTCTTCCTTTGTTCCACAGTTTACGTTGCCCGCCGTGCCGGAATTGTCAGTGTGGCGACGTGTCATGCGTGGCTGTTCGCGATAAACACATATACGCCCAACGACCTAGTGAACATCACCTGATCCGTGCCCTCGTGTCTAGGACACTCGGCAGGAATGGATCAGGGAGGTAGAGGCGTCAGCCTGCTGCCGCCAGTTGGCGGGGACCAGCTTGTGTACCGGTGCGCTTGTGAAAGGGCGCGCAGGTCAGGTCAGAGCCCGGAACTGCTTTGAAAGTACTCATCCTTTTTGACGGATTGCGAAATTTTGGTGACAGCCTCGTTTTCGTCGCTGCCATCTTCTTTTTCTTTCAAAGTTATTGGCATTATGTGACATTTTCAGCCACCTTACTCGTTGCATCGAGTCCCTTTCACGTGCGCGTTGACCCATGTTTTCCGCTGGCTTCTGGAACTAAGAGTGTGTTAGCTGCTATCTTGCTCTGCAGACGATAGCGTTCTCTGAGAGTGTGGCATGTGAGACATCTGGGGAAACATTTTAAGGGACAAACCAAAAATTAATGTGAACACACATACAATGAAGGTTTACCTCGCCGATTTCAATGGATCCGTGGCGCATTCTTCTTGCTTACCTTTTGGCCTAGGTTAATGTATAGGTTGTACTGAAGATTGTTGAATACCAGCGTCCTGCTGACGACGCAATGAATACCATGGAGCCACCACACGCTGATGTCAGCGGCGTGAAGCGCGGGTGATGGTGACGCTGTGACGAGACGATCGAACGATGCTGATTCCATGCGAAGACCGAAAAAGTTGGGCGCGTCACAATTGCCAAGTTGCCAATTCTGACCAATGTACCCAATGGCACAAGGCCAATCGGAAATGGTTTATGGCTCAGGCTATTTGTACGACCGCTTGCCACGCCGTGTTCGATTGCCGGCCTTCTGTGCCGCTCATCTATTTGACGTTTCTTCGTTTGTTCCACAGTTTACGTTGCCCGCCGTGCCGCAATTGTCAGTGTGACGACGTGTCATGCGTGGCTGTTCTCGATAAACACATATACGCCCAACGACCTAGTGAACATCACCTGATCCGTGGCCTTCCGTCTAGGACACTCGGCAGGAACGGATGAGGGAGGTAGAGGCGTCAGCCTGCTCACGCGGTTGGCGGAGACCAGCTTGTGTACCGGTGCGCTTGTGAAAGGGCGCGCAGGTCGGGTCAGAGCTCGGATCTAGAGTCACTGGAAAAAAATTTCAGAGTACCGCAAAGGTCGGGATTTGACTGGCAACACTGAGCGGCCACCGCCATATACCTTCCAAGCCGACTGCGTCGCGGGAAGGCCGCCGTGTTGGAAGAGCTTGATATTCGCTGACACGTCGGGTTGAGTGTTTACTGAAGTACAAATACTTTGTGCCCGGAGATAATGGTTGCTAAGGACGAAAATAAAATGTTATTTTGTGCGAAGTAATGCATCCTGTGGTTGTTTTGCACGCTGATCGTGTTTACTACTGGAACTGTGCTACGATTGTGGGCAGAAGCTTAGCGCTGCTATCGGGAGCTTATGCACACGTTTTTTTTTTTCCCTTCCGCGGAGCGAGCTACGAAGGAAACATTTCGTCACTTCGAGCCGGAATGAGGCAACCTTGTGCTTTTGGACATGAACATCGTGGACCGCCGTCGGCGTCTATTGAATGTTTCCAAGCAGGAGGAAACTAACACCTGACAGTGTCACAGGCAGGTACATTCATGGTATAATTTCACAAGCTAAATCGGATACATTTAATTTAGTCTGCAAACGGATACCGCGCGTTCTCGACTCTGCCGGGCGACTTCGTCCGCCGTATACGCACGACACGCAGCGACTGCCGTGTGCGCGCCGGTGTTTCGCTGTGATCGTAAGACGACCTGTGCACAGCTGGCGTAAAAACCAACTTCGATGACCATTTTGCGCACTAAATCTTGTGGAAGGCCAATATGAGCTATTTGCGTGATTACAGCAACGTACATGTACTTTTGTGCACTGATAATGAGCGAGAGTTTGCTACATTGCGATTCATGAACGCGGCTGTCTATAGTGCGTTCATGAGCGGCTATTTTTCTCAACCTATTTATGACTGTTTTCTTAAACTGCCAGGATTTGCTGCCTGTGTAAAAAAAACAAAATGCAGAAACGCCCGCTGGTGACGCAGCCCTTTTTTTTTTCCTAAGTTACATAGGCGATGTATAAAATTCTTGTACTTTAAGAGCGGTTTATGTAACATGCGTAGTGACAGAGTGAAACTAAAGCTACTGGGTGTTATGTTGTTTTGCATTTCTTGTTATGCATCAAGCGCAACATTATTTGGGAATGCACCGTAGCATTTCAACATAAAACATATGTATGCTGACTTCAGTTCATTGCATGTGCACGGCTTACAAGCTCAAAATTTGAGGCATGTGTTGTGAATATCACCTGGCCGTTGGTTTCAACCTCAAAATGCCTATTTGTAAATGAGCAAAGGATAAGTGGAAAAAAGGAAGTATCGTGGGCCTCGTATTGACCATGTTTTTATTGACTGCGATCGTCACGATCTGCGAAAAACAAGTGCCATTGCGGTCGAGTGACTCGAGGCGAGAGCGCACTCATGTGCGCGGAGAAATAATGCGAGTACCTGGTGCACGTGAGGACGCGGAATTCTCGCGCGGCAAGTGTGCCTTCGCGTGCCACGAGCACGGAATAACCGCGTGTGTTGAGCAACAAACGAGTACACGCGTACCCGCGTCAAGCGTGCAAGACGCGAACGATCCCTGCAATGAACTCCTATTTTCGTAGCATCGCTAACACCGCGCATCATATGACGGCCATCCCTAGGAAATCCATTTTTTAACCTGCAGAAGGCTGGTGTCTCGATTAGTCAGATGTTCAACCTCGCGGGCGCAAAGCGCTGTTTCCTCCAGAGAGTGGGCATACAAAACGTACTCGTCGGCAGCAGAGTCCCGCGGCTCCTCCATTACTGGCAAGGGCAACCGACTGAGGGCATCAGCATTGGAATGGTCACTGCCCTTCCGGTACTGCAATGTGTAGTTGTAGTTGCCAAGAAACGAGGCCCAACGCTGTATTCTTGCGGCCGCCATCGGTGGTATGGCTTTACCTGGATTTAATAAACCAGTAAGAGGCTTGTGGTCTGTTACTAAGACGAACTGATGTCCGTACAGGTAGTCTTTAAACCGGGCGACACCGAATACCAGTGCCAAAGCTTCTTTTTCTAACTGCGAGTGACGTATCGCCAACTTCATCGTCATCTTCATCGTGCCTTCATCGGCACTGCCATGGTCATCAGGACACGTGAGCAGCGGAACACACGGACGCAGGCTGCAATAAAGCTGTGGTGCTTGCGGCGTTATGTCTGACTGATGTCAGTGTTTTTAAGCCTAGTGCGACATATCAGTGGCGACGAGGCCTAGCGTCGCTAGGTGAGAAGACCCGCGTCAGCATGAGTGCTGGACGGCCACTGGAATTTGCCGATGCAGAAGGTACGTGGCCTACGTGTCGCGTTCGCCTGGAGGCGTACTTTGAGGCTCATAGCATCGTAGACCCAGCGAAGAAACGAGCGCTGCTCATCGCTTCGCTCACGGACAGTGCTGTGCGTGTGGTGCAGGGCCGGTGTCAACCAAAAAAGGTGAATGAACTGAGCTATGAGGAAGTCGTCGGGTATCTGGAAGATCACTATGCTCCGGAGGTCAACGAGATCGCTGCAAGTTATGCTTTCTTCATGCGTTCGCAACAAGAGGGGGAAGCTGCTCAGGACTTCATTGCGGACATTCGACGCCTAGCTGAGAAGTGTAACTTCGGCACGTCATTGGAGCGCATGTTGAGGGATCGAATCGTTTGCGGAGTGCTGGATGAAGACGTTCGGCGCCATTTACTGACGCGACGGAAGCTCACCTTAGAAGAGGCTGAAGACTTTGCTGTCTCGGCACAGCGAGCTGTTGAAAATGCCAGGAGCATGAACTCGGCGCACTCAGAAGTACATTTTGCCCGACAAGAGAGCCATTCCTCGAAACGACGTCCCAAGCCGGAACAACGCGACGTGTGTGGAAGGTGTGGAGAATCGCATGCTGAGGACGAGTGCAAACACCTTCGCGCGGTGTGCCACCGGTGTGGAAAACGAGGACATCTACGTCGGATGTGCCTGTCTAGCACAAATAGTGACCGTCGGCAGGGATCTTATCCAGCAAGACAACGGCGCCAGGGTTCGTACGCCATGGCAGCCGGAGAGGACACAAGCTCGGACAACAACGACGCCTTGCACACGATTACAGCGGTTCTCCATCACGCAGCCAGTATCCGCAAGGTTAGGCCTATTTACAAGGACATCAGTTGGAATAACGTTCCGCTCACTATGTTGGTGGATACGGGGTCACCTGTAAGCGTCATTCCCGTAACGGTGTTCCGCAAGTACAAGCAGCTCTGACCTCCGTTGGAGAGTTCACAGCTCAAGCTCTCTTGTCTCTTGGGAGAACTTCGAGTTGTCGGCCAGCTTAGCATGACCGCTACGTGCGACGGGAAAGATATTCCTGGTACTGTCGTAGTGGTCGACAGCTCCGGACCATCTTTGTGCGGCAGAGACACCATCAAGGCATTTAATGAAGTTGGAGTGGCAATGTTGTCGAATGTGGTAGCGAATCTGCAACCGGTTGGAATACAGGCTGTCAGCACAGGTCTGCAACAGCTGCTTGACGAATATGCCGACGTGTTTGCTCCGGGACTCGGCCTGTGCAAAGGACCACCGGTCACATTTCAATTGAAAGCAAACGCGTGTCCACGGTTCTTTAAGGCCCGTACTGTACCCTACGCTCTCAGAGATAAGATGTCTGAATCGTTGGATCAGCTGGTCACGGAAGGCGTTTTGACGCCGGTAAAAACCGCTGAATGGGCAACCCCTGTGGTACCCGTTTTGAAGGGCGATGGGTCCCTCCGACTGTGTGGAGACTTCCGTATGACTGTGAATGCGGCCACTGTGGTAGAACAATACCCGTTGCCTCGAGTTGACGACATTTTTGCTAGGTTAAACGGTGGCGAAGTATTCACGACCTTGGATTTGCGTCAAGCCTACAACCAGTTCCCATTGGATGAGGAAGCAAAGAAGATAACAGTCCTCAACACCCAGAAGGGTCTCTTTTGTTTTAACAGATTACCGTTTGGCGTAAGCTCTGCTCCAGCCATATTCCAAAGGCGAATGGACGGACTGCTGGGGGATATTCCTGGAGTGCCGGTGTACCTGGATGACATTATCATCGCCGAGAAAAAACAGGATTCATCTAGGCTCAAAACCGTGCTGCAGCGGCTGCGGGAGTATGGTCTCCGACTGAACAAGGGAAAGTGAAAGTTTCGGCAGGAAGAAGTCACATTTCTCGGTCATCGTATCGACGCGAAGGGTCTGCGACCGAAGGACGACAATATCAAAGCCGTTGTTGAAGCCCCAAAGCCCACCTCGGTGAGTGAGTTGAAAGCTTTTCTCGGTCTCATAAATTATTATGGCAAGTTCCTGCCCAATCTGGCCACCAGGCTAGCTCCGCTACATGCTCTCTTATCCAAAGGAGTCAAGTGGCAATGGAGCCAGGAAAAGGAGAAAGCATTTCAGCAAGTTAAGCAGGCAATTGTGGCTTCCAAGTTTCTGGCTCACTTCGACCCGGATAAGCCACTGCGGCTGGAGTGCGATGCATCATCAGTAGGCATTGGGGCCGTTTTGTCGCACCGCGTGAATGGTGCTGGCTACCCCATCGGATTCCGGTCCAGGACACTTACTAAGAGCGAGCGCAATTACTCGCAGTTAGAAAAAGGAGCTTTGGCACTGGTATTCGGTGTCGCCCGGTTTAAAGACTACCTGTACGGACATCAGTTCGTCTTAGTAACAGACCACAAGCCTCTTACTGGTTTATTCAATCCAGGTAAAGCCATACCACCGATGGCGGCCGCAAGAATACAGCGTTGGGCCTTGTTTCTTGGCAACTACAACTACACATTGCAGTACCGGAAGGGCAGTGACCATTCCAATGCTGATGCCCTCAGTCGGTTGCCCTTGCCAGTAATGGAGGAGCCGCGGGACTCTGCTGCCGACGAGTACGTTTTGTATGCCCACTCTCTGGAGGAAACAGCGCTTGGCGCCCGCGAGGTTGAACATTTGACTAATCGAGACACCAGCCTTCTGCAGGTTAAAAAATGGATTTCCCAGGGATGGCCGTCGTATCTTCCGCAGGGCCATGAGCATCTCCGGCCGTACTTCAACAGAAGAACAGAGCTTACAGTCAGCCATAATTTGGTGTACTGGGGACATCGTATTGTTCTACCCCTGGTGGCGGCAAGGCGTGTGTTGCGTCTTTTGCACGAGACACACCCCGGCATGACAGCCATGAAAACCACAGCGAGAACGCTGTTTTGGTATCCGGGACTGGATTCCGACATAGAGCGACTGGTGAACTCATGTTCCACATGTGCGCAGGATTCAGCGATGCCACCAGCACAGATACCTTTGGCCTGGCCAGCCACCGGGGAAAGGTGGAGCCGGCTGCACGCAGATTTCGCAGGCCCGTTGGACGGACAAATGGTCTTAGTCGTCGTCGACTCGGAAACGAAATGGATGGAAGCCATTCCAATGAAAACTGCCACTTCGCAAACCACGGCCAACGAGCTAAGATCAATATTTGCACGGTTCGGCCTTCCAAAAACCTTTGTTTCTGATAACGGACCACAATTTGTGGGCAAAGTTTTTCGTGAGTTTCTGGCACGGAACAATGTGCAACAACTCACAACAGCCCCTTATCATCCACAGTCGAATGGGTTAGCCGAACGAGCTGTGCGTACGCTCAAGGAAGGACTAAAGAAGAACCCCGGAATAGACCTCAAAATACGCATAGCGCGGGTTTTATGTCGATATCGCCGTACGCCCGTCAAGGATGGAAAGTCGCCGGCGGAACTCTTATTGGGGTACCAAATAAGAACAAAGCTGGACTGTATCGCTCCCGATGAAAGGTCACCAGAAATCCAACCACGAGTTGGAGGGTCTCCAGTTGAGGCAGGTGACCCAGTCTGGATGCGCGATTTCCGAACAAGTCGTCGCAGGTGGATACCAGGAGTAGTGCGAGATCAACTGGGGTCCAGAATGGTCACTGTTGATTCCGGGAAAGGAATTCAGCGGCGACACTTGGACCAGGTGAGACGTCGAACTGTCTCAGACTCTTTCTCGACACAGAGGGTAGCCGTAAACCCTGCAATCACGTCGCGACATAGTCCGGAAGTGGCCCAGACGGATAGCGCCCCACCGTTACGAAGATCGACCCGACAGCGACGGCCTCCTGAACGCTTGGACCTGTAAGAGGGGGAGAAGTGATGTATCGCCAACTTCATCGTCATCTTCATCGTGCCTTCATCGGCACTGCCATGGTCATCAGGACACGTGAGCAGCGGAACACACGGACGCAGGCTGCAATAAAGCTGTGGTGCTTGCGGCGTTATGTCTGACTGATGTCAGTGTTTTTAAGCCTAGTGCGACATATCACAAAGGATAAGTGGAAAAAAGGAAGTATCGTGGGCCTCGTATTGACCATGTTTTTATTGACTGCGATCGTCACGATCTGCGAAAAACAAGTGCCATTGCGGTCGAGTGACTCGAGGCGAGAGCGCACTCATGTGCGCGGAGAAATAATGCGAGTACCTGGTGCACGTGAGGACGCGGAATTCTCGCGCGGCAAGTGTGCCTTCGCGTGCCACGAGCACGGAATAACCGCGTGTGTTGAGCAACAAACGAGTACACGCGTACCCGCGTCAAGCGTGCAAGACGCGAACGATCCCTGCAATGAACTCCTATTTTCGTAGCATCGCTAACACCGCGTGTACTTCGCTTAAATATCTTCTAAAACAGTGCCGAAAAGCACAAGCAAGGTGTACTTACACCATGAACACGCGGGTGTTTTTTGTAGGCTTGAAGTTCTCCCGGTCGATTCTGTGTAACCACGCAGAACGACGCTCTAGGTCATTTTTCCCAGTCGGAATCTAGAAAAAAGTCTTTCCAGACTCAGTTCGGTTGCTGCATCCGAAGGCGCAGCAGCCAGGTATGATTTCCTTGCAGTCAGACGAGAGCGCGACAATCGGAACACAAAAAACGTAGAGAACCTGCGCTGCCTGCGCTGCCTGCGCTCTAACTCAGCCGGCCCGTCCGGCGTTTGGAAGGTATATGGCACCCCAGAAGTCACGTGGTACGGTTGGGCCAATGAACGCGCCGGCGGCGCGGGGAAAACGAATGCGGTACTCTGAAATTTTTTCCAGTGACTCTACTCGGATCTGCTTTAAAAAGTACTCACCCTTTTTGACGGATTGCGAAATTTTGGTGGCAGCCTCGTTTCCGTCACTTGCGTCTTCATTTTTTCAATGTTATTTGCATTCTGTGACATTTTCAGCGACCTTCCTCTGTGCATCTAGTCCCATTGACCTGCGCGTTGACCCAAGTTGTCCGCTTGCTTCTGGAACTAAGTCTGTGGTGGCTGCTATCTTGCTCTGCACACGATAGGGTTCTCTGCGATTGTGGCATGTGCGACATCTGGGGAAACATTTTAAGGGACAAACCAAAAATTAATGTGAACACACATACAATGAAGGTTTACCTCGCCGATTTCAATGGATCCGCGGCGCATTCTTCTTGCTTACCTTTTGGCCTAGGTTAATGTATAGGTTGTACTGAAGATTGTTGAATACCAGCGTCCTGCTGACGACGCAATGAATACTATGGAGCCACCACACCCTGACGTCAGCGGTGTGAAACGCGGGTGATGGTGACGCTGTGACGAGACGATCGAACGATGCTGATTCCATGCGAAGACCGAAAAAGTTGGGCGCCTCACAATTGCCAACTTGCCAATTCAGACCAATGTACCCAATGGCACAAGGCCAATCGGAAATGCTTTATGGCTCAGGCTATTTGTACGACCGCGTGCCAAGCCGTGTTCGATTGCCGGCCTTCTGCGCCGCTTATCTTGTTGACGTTTCTTCCTTTGTTCCACAGTTTACGTTGCCCGCCGTGCCGCAATTGTCAGTGTGGCGACGTGTCATGCGTGGCTGTTCGCGATAAACGCATATACGCCCAACGACCTAGTGAACATCACCTGATCCGTGCCCTCGTGTCTAGGACACTCGGCAGGAATGGATCAGGGAGGTAGAGGCGTCAGCCTGCTGCTGCCAGTTGGCGGGGACCAGCTTGTGTACCGGTGCGCTTGTGAAAGGGCGCGCAGGTCAGGTCAGAGCCCGGAATTGCTTTGAAAGTACTCATCCTTTTTGACGGATTGCGAAATTTTGGTGACAGCCTCGTTTTCGTCGCTGCCGTCTTCTTTTTTTCAGTGTTATTGGCATTGTGTGACATTTTCAACCACCTTCCTCTGTGTATCTAGTCCCATTGGCATGCGCGTTCACCCAAGATGTCCGCTGTCTTCTGGAACTAAGTGTGTGTTGGCTGCTATCTTGCTCTGCAGACAATAGGGTACTCTGAGAATGTGGCTTGTGAGACATCTTGGGAATCATTTTAAGGGACAAAGCCACAATTATTGTGAACACACCTACAATGAAGGTTTGCCTCGCCGATCTCAAGGGATCCGCGATGCATTCTTCTTGCTTAGGTTTTGGCCTAGGTTAATGTATAGGTTGTACTGAAGGCCGTTGAATACCAGCGTCATGGTGACGAGGCAATCAATGCCATGGAGCCAGTACACGCTGACGTCAACATCGTGAAACGCGGGTGATGGTGCCGCTGTGACGAGACGATCGAACGATGCGGATTCCATGCGAAGACCTAAGAAGTTGGGCGCGTCACAATTCCCAAGTTGCCCATTCTCACCAATGTACCCAGTGGCACAAGGCCAATCGGTAATGCTTTATGGCTCAGGCTATTTGTACGACCGCGTGCCACGCCGTGTTCGATTGCCGGCCTTCTGTGTTGCTTATCTTTTTGACGTTTCTTCCTTTGTTCCGCAGTTTGCATTGCCCGCCGTGCCGCAATTGTCAGTGTGGCGACGTGTCATGCGTGGCTGTTCGCGATAAACACATATACGCCCAACGACCTAGTGAACATCACCTGATCCGTGGCCTTGTGTGTAGGACACTCGGCAGGAATGGTTCAGGGAAGTAGAGGCGTCAGCCTGCTGCCGGCAGTTGGCGGTAACCAGCTTGTGTACCGGTGCGCTTGTGAAAGGGCGCGCAGGTTGCGTCAGAGCCCGGAACTGCTTTGAAAAGTACTCACCATTTTTGACGGATTGCGAAATTTAGGTGGCAGCCTCGTTTTCGTCGTTGCCGTCTTCTTTTTTTTTTCAATGTTATTGGCATTGTGTGACATTTTCAGCCACCTCACTATTTGCATCTAGTCCCTTTCACGGGCGCGTTGACCCATGTTTTCCACTGGCTTCTGGAACTAAGAGTGTGTTGGCTGCTATCTTGCTCTGCAGACGATAGCGTTCTCTGAGAATGTGGCATGTGAGACATCTGGGGAAACATTTTAAGGGACAAACCAAAAATTAATGTGAACACACATACAATGAAGGTTTACCTCGCCGATTTCAATGGATCCGCGGCGCATTCTTCTTGCTTACCTTTTGGCCTAGGTTAATGTATAGGTTGTACTGAAGATTGTTGAATACCAGCGTCCTGCTGACGACGCAATGAATACTATGGAGCCACCACACCCTGACGTCAGCGGTGTGAAACGCGGGTGATGGTGACGCTGTGACGAGACGATCGAACGATGCTGATTCCATGCGAAGACCGAAAAAGTTGGGCGCGTCACAATTGCCAACTTGCCAATTCAGACCAATGTACCCAATGGCACAAGGCCAATCGGAAATGCTTTATGGCTCAGGCTATTTGTACGACCGCGTGCCACGCCGTGTTCGATTGCCGGCCTTCTGTGCCGCTTATCTTGTTGACGTTTCTTCCTTTGTTCCACAGTTTACGTTGCCCGCCGTGCCGCAATTGTCAGTGTGGCGACGTGTCATGCGTGGCTGTTCGCGATAAACGCATATACGCCCAACGACCTAGTGAACATCACCTGATCCGTGCCCTCGTGTCTAGGACACTCGGCAGGAATGGATCAGGGAGGTAGAGGCGTCAGCCTGCTGCTGCCAGTTGGCGGGGACCAGCTTGTGTACCGGTGCGCTTGTGAAAGGGCGCGCAGGTCAGGTCAGAGCCCGGAATTGCTTTGAAAGTACTCATCCTTTTTGACGGATTGCGAAATTTTGGTGACAGCCTCGTTTTCGTCGCTGCCGTCTTCTTTTTTTCAGTGTTATTGGCATTGTGTGACATTTTCAACCACCTTCCTCTGTGTATCTAGTCCCATTGGCATGCGCGTTCACCCAAGATGTCCGCTGTCTTCTGGAACTAAGTGTGTGTTGGCTGCTATCTTGCTCTGCCGACAATAGGGTTCTCTGAGAATGTGGCTTGTGAGACATCTTGGGAATCATTTTAAGGGACAAAGCCACAATTATTGTGAACACACCTACAATGAAGGTTTGCCTCGCCGATCTCAATGGATCCGCGATGCATTCTTCTTGCTTAGGTTTTGGCCTAGGTTAATGTATAGGTTGTACTGAAGGCCGTTGAATACCAGCGTCATGGTGACGACGCAATCAATACCATGGAGCCACCACACGCTGACGTCAACATCGTGAAACGCGGGTGATGGTGCCGCTGTGACGAGACGATCGAACGATGCGGATTCCATGCGAAGACCTAAGAAGTTGGGCGCGTCACAATTCCCAAGTTGCCCATTCTCACCAATGTACCCAGTGGCACAAGGCCAATCGGTAATGCTTTATGGCTCAGGCTATTTGTACGACCGCGTGCCACGCCGTGTTCGATTGCCGGCCTTCTGTGCCGCTTATCTTTTTGACGTTTCTTCCTTTGTTCCGCAGTTTGCGTTGCCCGCCGTGCCGCAATTGTCAGTGTGGCGACGTGTCATGCGTGGCTGTTCGCGATAAACACATATACGCCCAACGACCTAGTGAACATCACCTGATCCGTACCCTCGTGTCTAGGACACTCGGCAGGAATGGATCAGGGAGGTAGAGGCGTCAGCCTGCTGCCGCCAGTTGGCGGGGACCAGCTTGTGTACCGGTGCGCTTGTGAAAGGGCGCGCAGGTCAGGTCAGAGCCCGGAACTGCTTTGAAAGTACTCATCCTTTTTGACGGATTGCGAAATTTTGGTGACAGCCTCGTTTTCGTCGCTGCCATCTTCTTTTTCTTTCAAAGTTATTGGCATTATGTGACATTTTCAGCCACTTTACTCGTTGCATCTAGTCCCTTTCACGTGCGCGTTGACCCAAGTTGTCCGCTGGTTTGTGGAACTAAGTGTGTGTTGGCTGTTATCTTGCTCTTCTAGATGATAGGGTTCTCTGACAATGTGGCTTGTGAGACATCTGGGGAAACATTTTAGGGGCAAACCCACAATAATGTGAACACACCTACAATGAACGTTTACCTCGCCGATTTCAGTGGATCCGCGGCGCATTCTTCTTGTTTACGTTTTGGCCTAGGTTAATGTATAGGTTGTACTCAAGACTGTTGAATACCAGCGTAATGCTGACGACGCGATGAATACCATTTAACCACCACACGCTGACGTCAACGGCGTTAAACGCGGGTGATGGTGACGCTGTGACGAGACGATCGAACGATGCTGATTCCATGCGAAGACCCAAGAAGTTGGGCGCGTCACAATTCCCAAGTTGCCAATTCTGACCAATGTACCCAATGGCAAAAGGCCAATCGGAAATGGTTTATGGCTCAGGCCATTTGTATGACCGGGTGCCACGCCGTGTTCGATTGCCCGCCTCGCGTGCCGCTTATCTTTTTGACGTTTCTTCGTTTGTTCCACAATTTACCTTGCCCGCCTTGCCGCAATTGTCAGTGTGGCGACGTGTCATGCGTGGCTGTTCTCGGTAAACACATATACCCCCAACGACCTAGTGAACATCACCTGATCCGCGGCCTTGTGTCTAGGACAATCGGCAGGAATGGATCAGGGAGGTAGAGACGTCAGCCTGCTGCCGGCTGTTGGCGGGGACCAGCTCGTGTACCGGTGCGCTTGTGAAAGGGCGCGCAGGTCGGGTCTGAGCCCGGAACCGCTTTGAAAAGTACTCATCCTTTTTGACGGATTGCGAAATCTTGGTGGCAGCTTCGTTTTTGGTCGCTGCCGTGTCGCTTTTTTCAATGTTATTGCCATTGTGTGACATTTTCAGCCATCTTCCTCTGTGTATCTAGTCCCATTGACATGCGCGTTGACCAAGGTTGTCCGCTGGCTTCTGGAACTCATAGTGTGTTGGCTGCTATCTTGCTCTGCAGACGATAGGGTTCTCTGAGAATGTGGCATGTGAGACATCATGGGAAAAATTTATGGGACAAACCCAAAAACACTGTGAACACACCTACGATGAAGGCTTACGTCGCTCATTTCAATGTATCCACGGCGCTTCCTTCTTGCTTACGTTTTGGCCTAGGTTAATGTATAGGTTGTACTGAAGACTGTTGAATACCAGCGTCATGCTGACGACACAATGAATACCATGGAGCCACCGCACGTTGGCGTCAACGGCGTGAAACCCGGGTGATGGCGACGCTGTTATGAGAGGATCGAACCATGCTGTTTCCATGCGAAGACCGAAGAAGTTGGGCACGTCAAAATTCCCAAGTTGCCAATTCTGACCAATGTACCCAATGGCACATGCCCAATTGGAAACTGTTGATGGCTCAGGCTGTTTGTACGACCGCGTGCCCCGCCCTGTTCGATTGCCGGCCTTCTGTGCCGCTTATCTTTCGGACGTTTCTTCGTTTGTTCCAAAGTTTACGTTGCCCGCCGTGCCGTAATTGTCATTGTGGCGACGTGTCATGCGTGGGTGTTCTCGATAAACACATATACGCCCAACAACCTAGTGAACATCACCTGATCCGTGGCCTTGTGTCTAGGACACTCGGCAGGAATCGATCAGGGAGGTAGAGGCGTCAGCCTGCTGCCTGTGGTTGGCGGAGACAAGCTAGTGTACCCGTGCGCTTGTCAAAGGGCGCGCAGATCGGGTCAGAGCCCGGAACTGCATTGAAAATACTCACCCTTTTTGACGGATCGCGAAATTTCGGTGGCAGCATTGTTTTCGTCGCTGCCGTCTTCTTTCTTGTTTCAATGTTATTGGCATTGTGTGACATTTTCAGCCATCTTCCTCTGTGTATCTAGTCCCATTGACATGCGCGTTGACCCAGGTTGTCCGCTGGCTTCTGGAACTCATAGTGTGTTGGCTGCTATCTTGCTCTGCAGACGATAGGGTTCTCTGAGAATGTGGCATGTGAGACATCATGGGAAAAATTTATGGGACAAACCCAAAAACACTGTGAACACACCTACGATGAAGGCTTACGTCGCTCATTTCAATGGATCCACGGCGCTTCCTTCTTGCTTACGTTTTGGCCTAGGTTAATGTATAGGTTGTACTGAAGACTGTTGAATACCAGCGTCATGCTGACGACACAATGAATACCATGGAGGCACCGCACGTTGGCGTCAACGGCGTGAACCCCGGGTGATGGCGACGCTGTTATGAGAGGATCGAACCATGCTGTTTCCATGCGAAGACCGAAGAAGTTGGGCACGTCAAAATTCCCAAGTTGCCAATTCTGACCAATGTACCCAATGGCACATGCCCAATTGGAAATGGTTGATGGCTCAGGCTGTTTGTACGACCGCGTGCCCCGCCCTGTTCGATTGCCGGCCTTCTGTGCCGCTTATCTTTCGGACGTTTCTTCGTTTGTTCCAAAGTTTACGTTGCCCGCCGTGCCGTAATTGTCATTGTGGCGACGTGTCATGCGTGGGTGTTCTCGATAAACACATATACGCCCAACAACCTAGTGAACATCACCTGATCCGTGGCCTTGTGTCTAGGACACTCGGCAGGAATCGATCAGGGAGGTAGAGGCGTCAGCCTGCTGCCTGTGGTTGGCGGAGACAAGCTAGTGTACCCGTGCGCTTGTCAAAGGGCGCGCAGATCGGGTCAGAGCCCGGAACTGCATTGAAAATACTCACCCTTTTTGACGGATTGCGAAATTTCGGTGGCAGCATTGTTTTCGTCGCTGCCGTCTTCTTTCTTGTTTCAATGTTACTGGCATTGTGTGACATTTTCAGCCACCTTCCTCTGTGCATGTAGTCCCGTTCACATGCGTGTTGACCCAAGTTGTCCGCTGGCTTCTGGAACTAAGTGCATGTTGACTGCTATCTTGCTCTGCAGACGATAGGGTTCTCAGAGAATGTGGCTTGTGAGACATCTTGGGAAACCTTTTCAGGGACAAACCCACAATTATTGTGAACACACTTACAATAAAGGCTTACCTCGCCGATTTCAATGGATCCGTGGCGCCTTCTTCTTGCTTACGTTTTGGCCAATGTTAATGTATAGGTTGTACTGAAGACTGTTGAATACCAGCGTCATTCTGACGACGCAATGAATACCATGGAGCCACCACACGTTGGCGTCAACGGCGTGAAACCCGGGTGATGGCGACGCTGTTATGAGACGATCGAACCATGCTGTTTCCATGCGAAGACCGAAGAAGTTGGGGACGTCAAAATTCCCAAGTTGCCAATTCTGACCAATGTACCCAATGGCACATGCCCAATTGGAAATGGTTGATGGCTCAGGCTGTTTGTACGACCGCGTGCCCCGCCCTGTTTGATTGCCGGCCTTCTGTGCCGCTTATCTTTCGGACGTTTCTTCGTTTGTTCCACAGTTTACGTTGCCCGCCGTGCCGTAATTGTCATTGTGGCGACGTGTCATGCGCGGGTGTTCTCGATAAACACATATACGCGCAACAACCTAGTGAACATCACCTGATCCGTAGCCTTGTGTTTAGAACACTCGGCAGGAATCGATCAGGGAGGGAGAGGCGTAAGCCTGCTGCCGGCGGTGGGCGGGGACCAGCTAGTGTACCCGTGCGTTTGTGAAAGGACGCGCAGGTTGGGTCAGAGCCCGGAATTGCTTTGAAAAGTACTCACACTTTTTGACGGATTGCGAAATTTTGGGCGGCAGCATTGTTTTCGTCGCTGCCGTCTTCTTTCTTTTTTCAATGTTATTGGCATTGTGTGCCATTTTCAGCCACCTTCCTCTGTGCATGTAGTCCCATTCACCTGCTTGTTGACACAAGTTGTCCGCTGGCTTCTGGAACTAAGAGTGTGTTGACTGCTATCTTGCTCTGCAGGCGATAGGGTTCTCAGAGAATGTGGCTTGTGAGACATCATGGGAAACATTTTCAGCGACAAACCCACAATTAATGTGACCACACCTACAAAGAAGGCTTACCTCGCCGATTTCAATGGTTCCGCGACGCTTTCTTCTTGTTTACGTTTTGGCCTATGTTAATGTATAGGTTTTACTGAAGACTGTTGAATACCAGCGTCATGCTGACGACGCAATGAATACCATGGAGCCACCGCACGTTGGCGTCAACGGCGTGAAACCCGGGTGATGGCGACGCTGTTAAGAGAGGATCGAACCATGCTGTTTCCATGCGAAGACCGAAGAAGTTGGGCACGTCAAAATTCCCAAGTTGCCAATTCTGACCAATGTACCCAATGGCACATGCCCAATTGGAAATGGTTGATGGCTCAGGCTGTTTGTACGACCGCGTGCCCCGCCCTGTTCGATTGCCGGCCTTCTGTGCCACTTATCTTTCGGACGTTTCTTCGTTTGTTCCAAAGTTTACGTTGCCCGCCGTGCCGTAATTGTAATTGTGGCGACGTGTCATGCGTGGGTGTTCTCGATAAACACATATACGCCCAACAACCTAGTGAACATCACCTGATCCGTGGCCTTGTGTCTAGGACACTCGGCAGGAATCGATCAGGGAGGTAGAGGCGTCAGCCTGCTGCCTGTGGTTGGCGGAGACAAGCTAGTGTACCCGTGCGCTTGTCAAAGGGCGCGCAGATCGGGTCAGGGCCCGGAACTGCATTGAAAATACTCACCCTTTTTGACGGATTGCGAAATTTCGGTGGCAGCATTGTTTTCGTCGCTGCCGTCTTCTTTCTTGTTTCAATGTTATTGGCATTGTGTGACATTTTCAGCCACCTTCCTCTGTGCATGTAGTCCCGTTCACATGCGTGTTGACCCAAGTTGTCCGCTGGCTTCTGGAACTAAGTGCATGTTGACTGCTATCTTGCTCTGCAGACGATAGGGTTCTCAGAGAATGTGGCTTGTGAGACATCTTGGGAAACCTTTTCAGGGACAAACCCACAATTATTGTGAACACACCTACAATAAAGGCTTACCTCGCCGATTTCAATGGATCCGTGGCGCTTTCTTCTTGCTTACGTTTTGGCCAATGTTAATGTATAGGTTGTACTGAAGACTGTTGAATACCAGCGTCATGCTGACGACGCAATGAATACCATGGAGCCACCACACGTTGGCGTCAACGGCGTGAAACCCGGGTGATGGCGACGCTGTTATGAGACGATCGAACCATGCTGTTTCCATGCGAAGACCGAAGAAGTTGGGCACGTCAAAATTCCGAAGTTGCCAATTCTGACCAATGTACCGAATGGCACAAGCCCAATCGGAAATGGTTGATGGCTCAGGCTGTTTGTACGACCGCGTGCCCCGCCCTCTTCGATTGTCGCCCTTCTGCGCCGCTTAGCTTTCGGAGGTTTCTTCGTTTGTTCTACAGTTTACGTTGCCCGCCGTGCCGTAATTGTCATTGTGGCGACGTGTCATGCGCGGCTGTTCTCGATAAACACATATACGCGCAACAACCTAGTGAACATCACCTGATCCGTAGCCTTGTGTCTAGAACACTCGGCAGGAATCGATCAGGGAGGGAGAGGCGTAAGCCTGCTGCCGGCGGTGGGCGGGGACCAGCTAGTGTACCCGTGCGTTTGTGAAAGGACGCGCAGGTTGGGTCAGAGCCCGGAATTGCTTTGAAAAGTACTCACACTTTTTGACGGATTGCGAAATTTTGGGCGGCAGCATTGTTTTCGTCGCTGCCGTCTTCTTTCTTTTTTCAATGTTATTGGCATTGTGTGACATTTTCAGCCACCTTCCTCTGTGCATGTAGTCCCATTCACATGCGTGTTGACCCAAGTTGTCCGCTGGCTTCTGGAACTAAGTTCATGTTGACTGCTATCTTGCTCTGCAGACAATAGGGTTCTCAGGGAATGTGGCTTTTGAGACATCTTGGGAAACATTTTCAGGGACAAACCCACAATTATTGTGAACACACCTACAATAAAGGCTTACCTCGCCGATTTTAATGGATCCGTGGCGCTTTTCTTCTTGCTTACGTTTTGGCCAATGTTAATGTATAGGTTGTACTGAAGACTGTTGAATACGAGCGTCATGCTGACGACGCAATGAATACCATGGAGCCACCACACGTTGGCGTCGACGGCGTGAAGCCCGGGTGATGACGACGCTGTTATGAGACGATCGAACCATGCTGTTTCCATGCGAAGACCGAAGAAGTTGGGCACGTCAAAATTCCCAAGTTGCCAATTCTGACCAATGTACCCAATGGCACATGCCCAATTGGAAATGGTTGATGGCTCAGGCTGTTTGTACGACCGCGTGCCCCGCCCTGTTCGATTGCCGGCCTTCTGTGCCGCTTATGTTTCGGACGTTTCTTCGTTTGTTCCAAAGTTTACGTTGCCCGCCGTGCCGTAATTGTCATTGTGGCGACGTGTCATGCGTGGGTGTTCTCGATAAACACATATACGCCCAACAACCTAGTGAACATCACCTGATCCGTGGCCTTGTGTCTAGGACACTCGGCAGGAATCGATCAGGGAGGTAGAGGCGTCAGCCTGCTGCCTGTGGTTGGCAGAGACAAGCTAGTGTACCCGTGCGCTTGTCAAAGGGCGCGCAGATCGGGTCAGGGCCCGGAACTGCATTGAAAATACTCACCCTTTTTGACGGATTGCGAAATTTCGGTGGCAGCATTGTTTTCGTCGCTGCCGTCTTCTTTCTTGTTTCAATGTTATTGGCATTGTGTGACATTTTCAGCCACCTTCCTCTGTGCATATAGTCCCGTTCACATGCGTGTTGACCCAAGTTGTCCGCTGGCTTCTGGAACTAAGTGCATGTTGACTGCTATCTTGCTCTGCAGACGATAGGGTTCTCAGAGAATGTGGCTTGTGAGACATCTTGGGAAACCTTTTCAGGGACAAACCCACAATTATTGTGAACACACCTACAATAAAGGCTTACCTCGCCGATTTCAATGGATCCGTGGCGCTTTCTTCTTGCTTACGTTTTGGCCAATGTTAATGTATAGGTTGTACTGAAGACTGTTGAATACCAGCGTCATGCTGACGACGCAATGAATACCATGGAGCCACCACACGTTGGCGTCAACGGCGTGAAACCCGGGTGATGGCGACGCTGTTATGAGACGATCGAACCATGCTGTTTCCATGCGAAGACCGAAGAAGTTGGGCACGTCAAAATTCCGAAGTTGCCAATTCTGACCAATGTACCGAATGGCACAAGCCCAATCGGAAATGGTTGATGGCTCAGGCTGTTTGTACGACCGCGTGCCCCGCCCTCTTCGATTGTCGCCCTTCTGCGCCGCTTAGCTTTCGGAGGTTTCTTCGTTTGTTCTACAGTTTACGTTGCCCGCCGTGCCGTAATTGTCATTGTGGCGACGTGTCATGCGCGGCTGTTCTCGATAAACACATATACGCGCAACAACCTAGTGAACATCACCTGATCCGTAGCCTTGTGTCTAGAACACTCGGCAGGAATCGATCAGGGAGGGAGGGGCGTAAGCCTGCTGCCGGCGGTGGGCGGGGACCAGCTAGTGTACCCGTGCGTTTGTGAAAGGACGCGCAGGTTGGGTCAGAGCCCGGAATTGCTTTGAAAAGTACTCACACTTTTTGACGGATTGCGAAATTTTGGGCGGCAGCATTGTTTTCGTCGCTGCCGTCTTCTTTCTTTTTTCAATGTTATTGGCATTGTGTGACATTTTCAGCCACCTTCCTCTGTGCATGTAGTCCCATTCACATGCGTGTTGACCCAAGTTGTCCGCTGGCTTCTGGAACTAAGTTCATGTTGACTGCTATCTTGCTCTGCAGACAATAGGGTTCTCAGGGAATGTGGCTTTTGAGACATCTTGGGAAACATTTTCAGGGACAAACCCACAATTATTGTGAACACACCTACAATAAAGGCTTACCTCGCCGATTTTAATGGATCCGTGGCGCTTTTCTTCTTGCTTACGTTTTGGCCAATGTTAATGTATAGGTTGTACTGAAGACTGTTGAATACGAGCGTCATGCTGACGACGCAATGAATACCATGGAGCCACCACACGTTGGCGTCAACGGCGTGAAATCCGGGTGATGGCGACGCTGTTATGAGAGGATCGAACCATGCTGTTTCCATGCGAAGACCGAAGAAGTTGGGCACGTCAAAATTCCCAAGTTGCCAATTCTGACCAATGTACCCAATGGCACATGCCCAATTGGAAATGGTTGATGGCTCAGGCTGTTTGTACGACCGCGTGCCCCGCCCTGTTCGATTGCCGGCCTTCTGTGCCGCTTATCTTTCGGACGTTTCTTCGTTTGTTCCAAAGTTTACGTTGCCCGCCGTGCCGTAATTGTCATTGTGGCGACGTGTCATGCGTGGGTGTTCTCGATAAACACATATACGCCCAACAACCTAGTGAACATCACCTGATCCGTGGCCTTGTGTCTAGGACACTCGGCAGGAATCGATCAGGGAGGTAGAGGCGTCAGCCTGCTGCCTGTGGTTGGCGGAGACAAGCTAGTGTACCCGTGCGCTTGTCAAAGGGCGCGCAGATCGGGTCAGAGCCCGGAACTGCATTGAAAATACTCACCCTTTTTGACGGATTGCGAAATTTCGGTGGCAGCATTGTTTTCGTCGCTGCCGTCTTCTTTCTTGTTTCAATGTTACTGGCATTGTGTGACATTTTCAGCCACCTTCCTCTGTGCATGTAGTCCCGTTCACATGCGTGTTGACCCAAGTTGTCCGCTGGCTTCTGGAACTAAGTGCATGTTGACTGCTATCTTGCTCTGCAGACGATAGGGTTCTCAGAGAATGTGGCTTGTGAGACATCTTGGGAAACCTTTTCAGGGACAAACCCACAATTATTGTGAACACACCTACAATAAAGGCTTACCTCGCCGATTTCAATGGATCCGTGGCGCCTTCTTCTTGCTTACGTTTTGGCCAATGTTAATGTATAGGTTGTACTGAAGACTGTTGAATACCAGCGTCATTCTGACGACGCAATGAATACCATGGAGCCACCACACGTTGGCGTCAACGGCGTGAAACCCGGGTGATGGCGACGCTGTTATGAGACGATCGAACCATGCTGTTTCCATGCGAAGACCGAAGAAGTTGGGGACGTCAAAATTCCCAAGTTGCCAATTCTGACCAATGTACCCAATGGCACATGCCCAATTGGAAATGGTTGATGGCTCAGGCTGTTTGTACGACCGCGTGCCCCGCCCTGTTTGATTGCCGGCCTTCTGTGCCGCTTATCTTTCGGACGTTTCTTCGTTTGTTCCACAGTTTACGTTGCCCGCCGTGCCGTAATTGTCATTGTGGCGACGTGTCATGCGCGGGTGTTCTCGATAAACACATATACGCGCAACAACCTAGTGAACATCACCTGATCCGTAGCCTTGTGTCTAGAACACTCGGCAGGAATCGATCAGGGAGGGAGAGGCGTAAGCCTGCTGCCGGCGGTGGGCGGGGACCAGCTAGTGTACCCGTGCGTTTGTGAAAGGACGCGCAGGTTGGGTCAGAGCCCGGAATTGCTTTGAAAAGTACTCACACTTTTTGACGGATTGCGAAATTTTGGGCGGCAGCATTGTTTTCGTCGCTGCCGTCTTCTTTCTTTTTTCAATGTTATTGGCATTGTGTGCCATTTTCAGCCACCTTCCTCTGTGCATGTAGTCCCATTCACCTGCTTGTTGACACAAGTTGTCCGCTGGCTTCTGGAACTAAGAGTGTGTTGACTGCTATCTTGCTCTGCAGGCGATAGGGTTCTCAGAGAATGTGGCTTGTGAGACATCATGGGAAACATTTTCAGCGACAAACCCACAATTAATGTGACCACACCTACAAAGAAGGCTTACCTCGCCGATTTCAATGGTTCCGCGACGCTTTCTTCTTGTTTACGTTTTGGCCTATGTTAATGTATAGGTTGTACTGAAGACTGTTGAATACGAGCGTCATGCTGACGACGCAATGAATACCATGGAGCCACCACACGTTGGCGTCAACGGCGTGAAACCCGGGTGATGACGACGCTGTTATGAGACGATCGAACCATGCTGTTTCCATGCGAAGACCGAAGAAGCTGGGCACGTCAAAATTCCCAAGTTGCCAATTCTGACCAATGTACCCAATGGCACATGCCCAATTGGAAATGGTTGATGGCTCAGGCTGTTTGTACGACCGCTTGCCCCGCCCTGTTTGATTGCCGGCCTTCTGTGCCGCTTATCTTTCGGACGTTTCTTCGTTTGTTCCACAGTTTACGTTGCCCGCCGTGCCGTAATTGTCATTGTGGCGACGTGTCATGCGCGGGTGTTCTCGTTAAACACATATACGCCCAACAACCTCGTGAACATCACCTGATCCGTGGCCTTGTGTCTAGGACACTCGGCAGGAATCGATCAGCGAGGTAGAGGCGTCAGCCTGCTGCCGGTGGTTGGCGGGGACCAGCTAGTGTACCCGTGCGCTTGTCAATGGGCGCGCAGATCGGGTCAGAGCCCGGAACTGCATTGAAAAGTACTCAGCCTTTTTGACGGATTCCGAAATTTCGGTGGCAGCATTGTTTTCCTCGCTGCCGTCTTCGTTTTTTTTTTCAATGGTATTCGCATTGTGTGACATTTTCAGCCACCTTCCTCTGTGCATGTAGTCCCATTCACATGCGTGTTGACCCAAGTTGTCTGCTGGCTTCTAGAACTAAGTGCGTGTTGACTGCTATCTTGCTCTGCAGACGATAGGGTTCTCAGAGAATGTGGCTTGTGAGAAATCTTGGGAAACATTTTCAGGGACAAACCCACAATTAATGTGAACACACCTACAATAAAGGCTTCCCTCGCCGATTTCAATAGATCCGTGGCGCTTTCTTCTTGCTTACGTTTTGGCCAATGTTAATGTATAGGTTGTACTGAAGACTGTTGAATACCAGCGTCATGCTGACGACGCAATGAATACCATGGAGCCACCACAGGTTGGCGTCAACGGCGTGAAACCCGGGTGATGGCGACGCTGTTATGAGACGATCGAACCATGCTGTTTCCATGCGAAGACCGAAGAAGTTGGGCACGTCGAAATTCCGAAGTTGCCAATTCTGACCAATGTACCGAATGGCACAAGCCCAATCGGAAATGGTTGATGGCTCAGGCTGTTTGTACGACCGCGTGCCCCGCCCTCTTCGATTGTCGCCCTTCTGCGCCGCTTATCTTTCTGAGGTTTCTTCGTTTGTTCTACAGTTTACGTTGCCCGCCGTGCCGTAATTGTCATTGTGGCGACGTGTCATGCGCGGCTGTTCTCGATAAACACATATACGCGCAACAACCTAGTGAACATCACCTGATCCGTAGCCTTGTGTCTAGAACACTCGGCAGGAATCGATCAGGGAGGGAGAGGCGTCAGCCTGCTGCCGGCGGTTGGCGGGGACCAGCTAGTGTACCCGTGCGTTTGTGAAAGGACGCGCAGGTTGGGTCAGAGCCCGGACTTGCTTTGAAAAGTACTCACACTTTTTGACGGATTGCGAAATTTTGGGCGGCTGCATTGTTTTCGTCGCTGCCGTCTTCTTTCTTTTTTCAATGTTATTGGCATTGTGTGACATTTTCAGCCACCTTCCTCTGTGCATGTAGTCCCATTCACATGCGTGTTGACCCAAGTTGTCCGCTGGCTTCTGGAACTAAGTTCATGTTGACTGCTATCTTGCTCTGCAGACAATAGGGTTCTCAGGGAATGTGGCTTTTGAGACATCTTGGGAAACATTTTCAGGGACAAACCCACAATTATTGTGAACACACCTACAATAAAGGCTTACCTCGCCGATTTCAATGGATCCGTGGCGCTTTTCTTCTTGCTTACGTTTTGGCCAATGTTAATGTATAGGTTGTACTGAAGACTGTTGAATACCAGCGTCATGCTGACGACGCAATGAATACCATGGACCCACCACACGTTGGCGTCAACGGCGTGAAACCCGGGTGATGACGACGCTGTTATGAGACGATCGAACCATGCTGTTTCCATGCGAAGACCGAAGAAGTTGGGCACGTCAAAATTCCCAAGTTGCCAATTCTGACCAATGTACCCAATGGCATATGCCCAATTGGAAATGGTTGATGGCTCAGGCTGTTTGTACGACCGCTTGCCCCGCCCTGTTTGATTGCCGGCCTTCTGTGCCGCTTATCTTTCGGACGTTTCTTCGTTTGTTCCACAGTTTACGTTGCCCGCCGTGCCGTAATTGTCATTGTGGCGACGTGTCATGCGCGGGTGTTCTCGATAAACACATATACGCCCAACAACCTCGTGAACATCACCTGATCCGTGGCCTTGTGTCTAGGACACTCGGCAGGAATCGATCAGCGAGGTAGAGGCGTCAGCCTGCTGCCGGTGGTTGGCGGGGACCAGCTAGTGTACCCGTGCGCTTGTCAATGGGCGCGCAGATCGGGTCAGAGCCCGGAACTGCATTGAAAAGTACTCAGCCTTTTTGACGGATTGCGAAATTTCGGTGGCAGCATTGTTTTCGTCGCTGCCGTCTTCTTTCTTGTTTCAATGTTATTGGCATTGTGTGACATTTTCAGCCACCTTCCTCTGTGCATGTAGTCCCGTTCACATGCGTGTTGTCCCAAGTTTTCCGCTGGCTTCTGCAACTAAGTGCATGTTGACTGCTATCTTGCTCTGCAGACGATAGGGTTCTCAGAGAATGTGGCTTGTGAGACATCTTGGGAAACCTTTTCAGGGACAAACCCACAATTATTGTGAACACACCTACAATAAAGGCTTACCTCGCCGATTTCAATGGATCCGTGGCGCTTTCTTCTTGCTTACATTTTGGCCAATGTTAATGTATAGGTTGTACTGAAGACTGTTGAATACCAGCGTCATGCTGACGACGCAATGAATACCATGGAGCCACCACAGGTTGGCGTCAACGGCGTGAAACCCGGGTGATGGCGACGCTGTTATGAGACGATCGAACCATGCTGTTTCCATGCGAAGACCGAAGAAGTTGGGCGCGTCAAAATTCCCAACTTGCCAATTCTGACCAATGTACCCAATGGCACAAGCCCAATTGCAAATGGTTGATGGCTCAGGCTGTTTGTACGACCGCGTGTCCCGCCCTCTTCGATTGCCGGCCTTCTGTGCCGCTTATCTCTCTGACGTCTCTTCGTTTGTTCCACAGTTTACGTTGCCCGCCGTGCCGTAATTGTCATTGTGGCGACGTGTCATGCGCGGCTGTTCTCGATAAACACATATACGCCCAACAACCTAGTGAACATCACCTGATCCGTGGCCTTGTGTCTAGAACACTCGGCAGGAATCGATCAGGGAGGTAGAGGCGTCCGCCTGCTGCCGGCGGTTGGCGGGGACCACCTAGTGTACCCGTGCGCTTGTGAAAGGACGCGCAGGTCGGGCCAGAGCCCGGAACTGCTTTGAAAAGTACTCACATTTTTTGATGGATTGCGAAATTTTGTGTGGCAGCATTGTTTTCATCGCTGCCGTCTTCTTTTTTTTTCAATGTTATTGGCATTGTGTGCCATTTTCAGCCACCTTCCTCTGTGCATGTAGTCCCATTCACCTGCTTGTTGACACAAGTTGTCCGCTGGCTTCTGGAACTAAGAGTGTGTTGACTGCTATCTTGCTCTGCAGGCGATAGGGTTCTCAGAGAATGTGGCTTGTGAGACATCATGGGAAACATTTTCAGGGACAAACCCACAATTAATGTGACCACACCTACAAAGAAGGCTTACCTCGCCGATTTCAATGGATCCGCGACGCTTTCTTCTTGTTTACGTTTTGGCCTATGTTAATGTATAGGTTGTACTGAAGACTGTTGAATACCAGCGTCATGCTGACGACACAATGAATACCATGGAGCCACCGCACGTTGGCGTCAACGGCGTGAAACCCGGGTGGTGGCGACGCTGTTATGAGAGGATCGAACCATGCTGTTTCCATGCGAAGACCGAAGAAGTTGGGCACGTCAAAATTCCCAAGTTGCCAATTCTGACCAATGTACCCAATGGCACATGCCCAATTGGAAATGGTTGATGGCTCAGGCTGTTTGTACGACCGCGTGTCCCGCCCTCTTCGATTGCCGGCCTTCTGTGCCGCTTATCTCTCTGACGTCTCTTCGTTTGTTCCACAGTTTACGTTGCCCGCCGTGCCGTAATTGTCATTGTGGCGACGTGTCATGCGCGGCTGTTCTCGATAAACACATATACGCCCAACAACCTAGTGAACATCACCTGATCCGTGGCCTTGTGTCTAGAACACTCGGCAGGAATCGATCAGGGTGAAAGAGGCGTCAGCGTGCTGCCGGCGGTTGGCGGGGACCAGCTAGTGTACCCGTGCGCTTGTCAATGGGTGCGGAGATCGGGTCAGAGCCCGGAACTGCATTGAAAAGTACTCAGCCTTTTTGACGGATTGCGAAAATTCGGTGGCAGCATTGTTTTCGTCGCTTCCGTCTTCTTTTTTTCAATGTTATTGGCATTGTGTGAGATTTTCCGCCACCTTCCTCTGTGCATGTAGTCCCATTCACATGCGTGTTGACCCAAGTTGTCCGCTGGCTTCTGGAACTAAGTGCGTGTTGACTGCTATCTTGCTCTGCAGACGATAGGGTTCTCAGAGAATGTGGCTTGTGAGACATCTTGGGAAACATTTTCAGGGACAAACCCACAATTAATGGGAACACACCTACATTGAAGGCTTACCTCGCCGATTTCAATGGATCCGTGGCGCTTTTCTTCTTGCTTAGGTTTCGGCCTATGTTAATGTATAGGTTGTACTGAAGACTGTTCAATACCAGCGTCATGCTGACGACGCAATGAATACCATGGAGCCACCACACGTTGGCGTCAACGGCGCGAAACCCGGGTGATGACGACGCTGTTATGAGACGATCGAACCATGCTGTTTCCATGCGAAGACCGAAGAAGTTGGGCACGTCAAAATTCCGAAGTTGCCAATTCTGACCAATGTACCGAATGGCACAAGCCCAATCGGAAATGGTTGATGGCTCAGGCTGTTTGTACGACCGCGTGCCCCGGCCTCGTCGATTGTCGCCCTTCTGCGCCGCTTATCTTTCTGAGGTTTCTTCGTTTGTTCTACAGTTTACGTTGCCCGCCGTGCCGTAATTGTCATTGTGGCGACGTGTCATGCGCGGCTGTTCTCGATAAACACATATACGCGCAACAACCTAGTGAACATCACCTGATCCGTAGCCTTGTGTCTAGAACACTCGGCAGGAATCGATCAGGGAGGGAGAGGCGTCAGCCTGCTGCCGGTGGTTGGCGGGGACCAGCTAGTGTACCCGTGCGCTTGTCAATGGGCGCGCAGATCGGGTCAGAGCCCGGAACTGCATTGAAAAGTACTCAGCCTTTTTGACGGATTCCGAAATTTTGGGTGGCAGCATTGTTTTCGTCGCTGCCGTCTTCTTTCTTTTTCCAATGTTATTGGCATTGTGTGACATTTTCAGCCACCTTCCTCTGTGCATGTAGTCCCATTCACATGCGTGTTGACCCAAGTTGTCCGCTGGCTTCTGGAACTAAGTGCATGTTGACTGCTATCTTGCTCTGCAGACGATAGGGTTCTCAGGGAATGTGGCTTTTGAGACATCTTGGGAAACATTTTCAGGGACAAACCCACAATTATTGTGAACACACCTACAATAAAGGCTTACCTCGCCGATTTCAATGGATCCGTGGCGCTTTATTCTTGCTTACGTTTTGGCCAATGTTAATGTATAGGTTGTACTGAAGACTGTTGAATACCAGCGTCATGCTGACGACGCAATGAATACCATGGAGCCACCACACGTTGGCGTCAACGGCGTGAAACCCGGGTGATGACGACGCTGTTATGAGACGATCGAACCATGCTGTTTCCATGCGAAGACCGAAGAAGTTGGGCACGTCAAAATTCCCAAGTTGCCAATTCTGACCAATGTACCCAATGGCACATGCCCAATTGGAAATGGTTGATGGCTCAGGCTGTTTGTACGACCGCGTGCCCCGCCCAGTTTGATTGCCGGCCTTCTGTGCCGCTTATCTTTCGGACGTTTCTTCGTTTGTTCCACAGTTTACGTTGCCCGCCGTGCCGTAATTGTCATTGTGGCGACGTATCATGCGCGGGTGTTCTCGATAAACACATATACGCCCAACAACCTCGTGAACATCACCTGATCCGTGGCCTTGTGTCTAGGACACTCGGCAGGAATCGATCAGCGAGGTAGAGGCGTCAGCCTGCTGCCGGTGGTTGGCGGGGACCAGCTAGTGTACCCGTGCGCTTGTCAATGGGCGCGCAGATCGGGTCAGAGCCCGGAACTGCATTGAAAAGTACTCAGAATTTTAGACGGATTCCGAAATTTCGGTGGCAGCATTGTTTTCCTCGCTGCCGTCTTCGTTTTTTTTTCAATGGTATTCGCATTGTGTGATATTTTCAGCCACCTTCCTCTGTGCATGTAGTCCCATTCAGATGCGTGTTGACCCAAGTTGTCTGCTGGCTTCTAGAACTAAGTTCGTGTTGACTGCTATCTTGCTCTGCAGACGATAGGGTTCTCAGGGAATGTGGCTTGTGAGAAATCTTGGGAAACATTTTCAGGGACAAACCCACAATTAATGTGAACACACCTACAATAAAGGCTTCCCTCGCCGATTTCAATAGATCCGTGGCGCTTTCTTCTTGCTTACGTTTTGGCCAATGTTATTGTATAGGTTGTACTGAAGGCTGTTGAATACCAGCGTCATGCTGACGACGCAATGAATACCATGGAGCCACCACACGTTGGCGTCAACGGCGTGAAACCCGGGTGATGGGGACGCTGTTATGAGACGATCGAACCATGCTCTTTCCATGCGAAGACCGAAGTTGGGCACGTCAAAATTCCGAAGTTGCCAATTCTGACCAATGTACCGAATGGCACAAGCCCAATCGGAAATGGTTGATGGCTCAAGCTGTTTGTACGACCGCGTGCCCCGCCCTGTTCGATTGTCGCCCTTCTGCGCCGCTTATCTTTCCGAGGTTTCTTCGTTTGTTCTACAGTTTACGTTGCCCGCCGTGCCGTAATTGTCATTGTGGCGACGTGTCATGCGCGGCTGTTCTCGATAAACACATATACGCGCAACAACCTAGTGAACATCACCTGATCCGTAGCCTTGTGTCTAGAACACTCGGCAGGAATCGATCAGGGAGGGAGAGGCGTCAGCCTGCTGCCGGCGGTTGGCGGGGACCAGCTAGTGTACCCGTGCGTTTGTGAAAGGACGCGCAGGTAGGGTCAGAGCCCGGAATTGCTTTGAAAAGTACTCACACTTTTTGACGGATTGCGAAATTTTGGGTGGCAGCATTGTTTTCGTCGCTGCCGTCTTCTTTCTTTTTTCAATGTTATTGGCATTGTGTGACATTTTCAGCCACCTTCCTCTGTGCATGTAGTCCCATTCACATGCGTGTTGACCCAAGTTGTCCGCTGGCTTCTGGAACTAAGTGCTTGTTGACTGCTATCTGGCTCTGCAGACGATAGGGTTCTCAGGGAATGTGGCTTTTGAGACATCTTGGGAAACATTTTCAGGGACAAACCCACATTTATTGTGAACACACCTACAATAAAGGCTTACCTCACCGATTTCAATGGATCCGTGGCGCTTTTCTTCTTGCTTACGTTTTGGCCAATGTTAATGTATAGGTTGTACTGAAGACTGTGGAATACCAGCGTCATGCTGACGACGCAATGAATACCATGGAGCCACCACACGTTGGCGTCAACGGCGTGAAACCCGGGTGATGACGACGCTGTTATGAGACGATCGAACCATGCTGTTTCCATGCGAAGACCGAAGAAGTTGGGCACGTCAAAATTCGCAAGTTGCCAATTCTGACCAATGTACCCAATGGCACAAGCCGAATTGGAAATGGTTGATGGCTCAGGCTGTTTGTACGACCGCGTGCCCCGCCCTGTTCGATTGCCGGCCTTCTGTGCCGCTTATCTTTCTGACCTTTCTTCGTTTGTTCCACAGTTTACGTTGCCCGCCGTGCCGTAATTGTCATTGTGGCGACGTGTCATGCGCGGCTGTTCTCGATAAACACATATACGCCCAACAACCTAGTGAACATCACCTGATCCGTGGCCTTGTGTCTAGAACACTGGGCAGGAATCGATCAGGGAGGTAGAGGCGTCAGCCTGCTGCCGGCGGGTGGCGGGGACCAGCTAGTGTACCCGTGCGCTTGTGAAAGGGTGCGCAGGTCGGGTCAGAGCCCGGAACTGCTTTGAAAAGTACTCACCCTTTTTGACGGATTGCGAAAATTCTCTAGCAGGATTGTCTTCGTCGCTGCCGTCTTCTTTTTTTTTTCGATGTTATTGGCATTGTGTGACATTTTCAGCCACCTTCCTCTCTGCATTTAGTCCCATTCACATACGTGTTGGATCAAGTTGTCCGCTGGCTTCTGGAACAAAGTGTGTGTTGACTGTTATCTTGCTCTGCAGAAGATAGGGTTCTCAGAGAATGTGGCTTGTGAGACATCTTGGGAAACATTTTCAGGGACAAACCCAAAATTAATGTGAACACACTTGCAATAAAGGCTTACTTCGCCGATTTCAATGGATCCGCGGCGCTTTCTTCTTGCTTACGTTTTGGCCTATGTTAATGTATAGGTAGTACTGAAGACTGTTGAATACCAGCGTCATGCTGACGACGCAATCAATGCCATGGAGCCACCACACGCTGGCGTCAATGGCGTGAAACCCGGGTGATGGCGACGCTGTTATGAGACGATCGAACCATGCTGTTTCCATGCGAAGCCCGAAGAAGTTGGGCACGTCAAAATTCCCAAGTTGCCAATTCTGACCAATGTACCCAATGGCACAAACCCAATTGGAAATGGTTGATGGCTCAGGCTGTTTGTACGACCGCGTGCCTCGCCCTGTTCGATTGCCGGCCTTCTGCGCCGCTTATCTCTCTGACGTCTCTTCGTTTGTTCCACAGTTTACGTTGCCCGCCGTGCCGCAATTGTCACTGTGGCGACGTGTCATTCTTGGCTGTTCTCGATAAACACATATACGCCCAACGACGTAGTGAACATCACCTGATTCGTGGCCTTGTGTCTAGGACACTCGGCAGGAATCGATTAGGAAGGTATAGGCGTCAGCCTGCTGCCGGTGGTTGGCGGGGACCAGGTAGTGTACCCGTGCGCTTGTCAAAGGGCGCGCAGATTGGGTTAGAGCCCGGAATTGCTTTGAAAAGTACTCACTTTTTGACGGATTGCGAAATTTCGGGTGGCAGCATTTTTTTCGTCGCTGCCGTCTTCTTTCTTTTTTCAATGTTATTGGCATTGTGTGACATTTTCAGCCACCTTCCTCTGTGCATGTAGTCCCATTCACATGCGTGTTGACCCAAGTTGTCCGCTGGCTTCTGGAACTAAGTGCATGTTGACTGCTATCTTGCTCTGCAGCCGATAGGGTTCTCAGGGAATGTGGCTTTTGAGACATCTTGGGAAACATTTTCAGGGACAAACCCACAATTATTGTGAACACAACTACAATAAAGGCTTACCTCGCCGATTTCAATGGATCCGTGGAGCTTTTCTTCTTGCTTACGTTTTGGCCAATGTTAATGTATAGGTTGTACTGAAGACTGTTGAATACCAGCGTCATGCTGACGACGCAATGAATACCATGGAGCCACCACACGTTGGCGTCAACGGCGTGAAATCCGGGTGATGGCGACGCTGTTATGAGACGATCGAACCATGCTGTTTCCATGCAAAGACCGAAGAAGTTTGGAACGTCAAAATTCCGAAGTTGCCAATTTTGACCAATGTACCCAATGGCACAAGCCCAATCGGAAATGGTTGATTGCTCAGGCTGTTTGTACGACCGCGTACCCCGCCCTGTTCGATTGCCGGCCTTCTGTGCCGCTTATCTTTCTGACGTTTCTTCGTTTGTTCTACAGTTTACGTTGCCCGCCGTGCCGTAATTGCCAGTGTGGCGACGTGTCATGCGCGGCTGTTCTCGATAAACACATATACGCCCAACAACCTAGTTAACATCACCTGATCCGTGGCCTTATGTCTAGAACACTCGGCAGGAATCGATCAGGGTGAAAGAGGCGTCAGCGTGCTGCCGGCGGTTGGCGGGGACCAGCTAGTGTACCCGTGCGCTTGTCAATGGGCGCGCAGGTCGGGTCAGAGCCCGGAAATGCTTCGAAAAGTACTCACCCTTTTTGACGCATTGCGAAATTACGGTGGCAGCATTGTTTCCGTCGCTGCCGTCTTCTTTTTTTGACTGTTATTGGCATTGTGTGACATTTTTAGCCACCTTCCTCTGTGCATGTAGTCCCATTCACATGCGTGTTGACCCAAGTTGTCAGCTGGCTTATGGAACTAAGTGCATGTTGACAGCTACCTTGCTCTACAGACGGTAGGGTTCTCAGAGAATGTGGCTTTTGAGACATCTTGGGAAACATTTTCAGGGACAAACCCACAATTAATGTGAACACACCTACAATGAAGGCTTAGCTCGCCGATTTCAATGGATCCGCCGGGCATTCTTCCTGCTTAGATTTTGGCTTATGTTAATGTATAGGTTGTACTGAAGACTGTTCAATACCAGCGTCATGCTGACGACGCAATGAATACCACGCAACCACCACACGTTGGCGTCAACGGCGCGAAACCCGGGTGATGACGCTGTTATGAGACGATCGAACCATGCTGTTTCCATGAGAAGACCGAAGAAGTTGGGCACGTCAAAATGCCCAAGTTGCCAATTCTGACCAATATACCCAATGGCACAAGCCCAATTGGAAATGGTTGATGGCTCAGGCTGTTTGTACGACCGCGTGCCCCGCCCTGTTCGATTGCCGGCCTTCTGTGCCGCTTATCTTTCTGACCTTTCTTCGTTTGTTCCACAGTTTACGTTGCCCGCCGTGCCGTAATTGTCATTGTGGCGACGTGTCATGCGCGGCTGTTCTCGATAAACACATATACGCCCAACAACCTAGTGAACATCACCTGATCCGTGGCCTTGTGTCTAGAACACTCGGCAGGAATCGATCAGGGAGGTAGAGTCGTCAGCCTGCTGCCGGCGGTTGGCGGGGACGAGCTAGCGTACCCGTGTGCTTGTGAAAGGACGCGCAGGTCGGGTCAGAGCCCGGAAATGCTTCGAAAAGTACTCACCCTTTTTGACGGATTGCAAAATTACGGTGGCAGCATTGTTTCCGTCGCTGCCGTCTTCTTTTTTTGACTGTTATTGGCATTGTGTGACATTTTTAGCCACCTTCCTCTGTGCATGTAGTCCCATTCACATGCGTGTTGACCCAAGTTGTCAGCTGGCTTATGGAACTAAGTGCATGTTGACAGCTACCTTGCTCTGCAGACGATAGGGTTCTCTGAGAATGTGGTTTGTGAGACATCTTGGGAAACATATTCAGGGACAAACCCACAATTATTGTGAACACACCTACAATAAAGGCTTACCTCGCCGATTTCAATGGATCCGTGGCGCTTTCTGCTTGCTTACGTTTTGGCCAATGTTAATGTATCGGTTGTACTGAAGACTGTTGAATACCAGCGTCATGCTGACGACGCAATCAATACCATGGAGCCACCACACGCTGGCGTCAACGGCGTGAAACCCGGGTGATGGCGACGCTGTTATGAGACGATCGAACCATGCTGTTTCCATGCGAAGCCCGAAGAAGTTGGGCACGTCAAAATTCCCAAGTTGCCAATTCTGACCAATGTACCCAATGGCACAAACCCAATTGGAAATGGTTGATGGCTCAGGCTGTTTGTACGACCGCGTGCCTCGCCCTGTTCGATTGCCGGCCTTTTGCGCCGCTTATCTCTCTGACGTCTCTTCGTTTGTTCCACAGTTTACGTTGCCCGCCGTGCCGTAATTGTCATTGTGGCGACGTGTCATTCGTGGCTGTTCTCGATAAACACATATACGCCCAACGACGTAGTGAAAATCACCTGATACGTGGCCTTGTGTTTACGACACTCGGCAGGAATCGATAAGGGAGGTAGGTGCGTCAGCCTGCTGCCGGTGGTTGGCGGGGACCAGCTAGTGTATCCGTGCGCTTGACAAAGGGCGCGCAGATCGGGTCAGAGCCCGGAACTGCATTGAAAAGTACTCACCCTTTTTGACGGATTGCGAAATTTCGGTGGCAGCATTGTTTTCGTCGCTGCCGTCTTCTTTTTTTCAATGTTATTGGCATTGTGTGACATTTTCAGCCACTTTCCTCTGTGCATGTAGTCCCATTCACATGCGTGTTGACCCAAGTTGTCCGCTGGCTTCTGGAACTAAGTGCGTGTTCACTGCTATCTTGCTCTGCAGACGATAGGGTTCTCAGAGAATGTTGCTTGTGAGACATCTTGGGAAACATTTTCAGGGACAAACCCACAATTAATGTGAGCACACCTACAATGAAGTCTTACCTCGCCGATTTCAATGGATCCGCAGGGCATTCTTCTTACTTAGGTTTTGCCCTATGTTAATGTATAGGTTGTACTGAAGACGGTTCAATACCAGCATCATGCTGAGGACGCAATGAATACCATGGAGCCACCACACGTTGGCGTCAACGGCGTGAAACCCGGGTGATGGCGATGCTGTTATGAGACGATCGAACCATGCTGTTTCCATGCGAAGGCCGAAGAAGTTGGGCACGTCAAAATCCCGAAGTTGCCAATTCTGACCAATGTACCCAATGGCACAAGCCCAAGCGGAAATGGTTGATGGCTCAGGCTGTTTGTACGACCGCGTACCCCGCCCTGTTCGATTGCCGGCCTTCTGTGCCGCTTATCTTTCTGACGTTTCTTCGTTTGTTCTACAGTTTACGTTGCCCGCCGTGCCGTAGTTGTCATTGTGGCGACGTGTCATGCGCGGCTGTTCTCGATAAACACATATGCGGCCAACAACCTAGTGAACATCACCTGATCCGTGGCCTTGTGTCTAGAACACTCGGCAGGAATCGATCAGGGAGGGAGAGGCGTCAGCCTGCTGCCGGCGGTTGGCGGGGACCAGCTAGAGTACCCGTGCGTTTGTGAAAGGACGCGCAGGTAGGGTCAGAGCCCGGAATTGCTTTGAAAAGTACTCACTTTTAGACGGATTGCGAAATTTCGGGTGGCAGCATTTTTTTCGTCGCTGCCGTCTTCTTTCTTTTTTCAATGTTATTGGCATTGTGTGACATTTTCAGCCACCCTCCTCTGTGCATGTAGTCCCATTCACAAGCCTGTTGACCCAAGTTGTCCGCTAGCTTCTGGAACTAAGTGCATGTTGACTGCTATGTTGCTCTGCAGACGATAGGGTTCTCAGGGAATGTGGCTTTTGAGACATCTTGGGAAACATTTTCAGGGACAAACCCACAATTATTGTGAACACACCTACAATAAAGGCTTACCTCGCCGATTTCAATGGATCCGTGGCGCTTTATTCTTGCTTACGTTTTGGCCAATGTTAATGTATAGGTTGTACTGAAGACTGTTTAATACCAGCGTCATGCTGACGACGCAATGAATACCATGGAGCCACCACACGTTGGCGTCAACGGCGTGAAACCCGGGTGATGGCGACGCTGTTATGAGACGATCGAACCATGCTGTTTCCATGCAAAGACCGAAGAAGTTGGGAACGTCAAAATCCCGAAGTTGCCAATTCTGACCAATGTACCCAATGGCACAAGCCCAAGCGGAAATGGTTGATGGCTCAGGCTGTTTGTACGACCGCGTACCCCGCCCTGTTCGATTGCCGGCCTTCTGTGCCGCTTATCATTCTGACGTTTCTTCGTTTGTTCTACAGTTTACGTTGCCCGCCGTGCCGTAATTGCCAGTGTGGCGACGTGTCATGGGCGGCTGTTCTCGATAAACACATATACGCCCAACAACCTAGTTAACATCACCTGATCCGTGGCCTTGTGTCTAGAACATTTGGCAGGAATCGATCAGGGTGAAAGAGGCGTCAGCGTGCTGCCGGCGGTTGGCGGGGACCAGCCAGTGTACCCGTGCGCTTGTGAAAGGGCGCGCAGGTCGGGTCAGAGCCCGGAACTGCTTCGAAAAGTACTCACCCTTTTTGACGTATTGCGAAATTACGGTGGCAGCATTGTTTCCGTCGCTGCCGTCTTCTTTTTTTGACTGTTATTGGCATTGTGTGACATTTTAAGCCACCTTCCTCTGTGCATGTAGTCCCATTCACATGCGTGTTGACCCAAGTTGTCAGCTGGCTTATGGAACTAAGTGCATGTTGACAGCTATCTTGCTCTACAGACGGTAGGGTTCTCAGAGAATGTGGCTTGTGAGACATCTTGGGAAACATTTTCAGGGACAAACCCACAATTAATGTGAAAAAACCTACAATGAAGGCTTACCTCGCCGATTTCAATGGATCCGCAGGGCATTCTTCCTGCTTAGGTTTTGGCTTATGTTAATGTATAGGTTGTACTGATGACTGTTCAATACCAGCGTCATGCTGACGACGCAATGAATACCACGGAACCACCACACGTTGGCGTCAACGGCGTGAAACCCGGGTGATGACGCTGTTATGAGACGAGCGAACCATGCTGTTTCCATGCGAAGACCGAAGAAGTTGGGCACGTCAAAATTGCCAAGTTGCCAATTCTGACCAATGTACCCAATGGCACAAGACCAATCGCAAATGGTTGATGGCTCAGGCTGTTTGTACGACCGCGTGCCTCGCCCTGTTCGATTGCCGGCCTTCTGCGCCGCTTATCTTTCTGAGGTTTCTTCGTTTGTTCTACAGTTTGCGTTGCCCGCCGTGCCGTAGTTGTCATTGTGGCGACGTGTTATGCGCGGCTGTTCTCGATAAACACATATACGGCCAACAACCTAGTGAACATCACCTGATCCGTGGCCTTGTGTCTAGAACACTCGGCAGGAATCGATCAGGGAGGGAGAGGCGTCAGCCTGCTGCCGGCGGTTGGCGGGGACCAGCTAGAGTACCCGTGCGTTTGTGAAAGGACGCGCAGGTAGGGTCAGAGCCCGGAATTGCTTTGAAAAGTACTCACTTTTAGACGGATTGCGAAATTTCGGGTGGCAGCATTGTTTCCGTCGCTGCCGTCTTCTTTTTTTTGACTGTTATTGGCATTGTGTGACATTTTCAGCCACCTTCCTCTGTGCATGTAGTCCCATTCACATGCGTGTTGACCCAAGTTGTCAGCTGGCTTATGGAACTAAGTGCATGTTGACAGCTATCTTGCTCTACAGACGGTAGGGTTCTCAGAGAATGTGGCTTGTGAGACATCTTGGGAAACATTTTCAGGGACAAACCCACAATTAATGTGAACACACCTACAATGAAGGCCTACCTCGCCGATTTCAATGGATCCGCAGGGCATTCTTCCTGCTTAGGTTTTGGCTTATGTTAATGTATAGGTTGTACTGAAGACTGTTCAATACCAGCGTCATGCTGACGACGCAATGAATACCACGGAACCACCACACGTTGCCGTCAACGGCGTGAAACCCGGGTGATGACGCTATTATGAGACAAGCGAACCATGCTGTTTCCATGCGAAGACCGAAGAAGTTGGGCACGTCAAAATTCCCAAGTTGCCAATTCTGACCAATGTACCCAATGGCACAAGCCCAATTGGAAATGGTTGATGGCTCAGGCTGTTTGTACGACCGCGTGCCTCGCCCTGTTCGATTGCCGGCCTTCTGCGCCGCTTATCCCTCTGACGTCTCTTCGTTTGTTCCACAGTTTACGTTGCCCGCCGTGCCGTAATTCTCATTGTGGCGACGTGTCATTCGTGGCTGTTCTCGATAAACACATATACGCCCAACGACGTAGTGAAAGTCACCTGATCCGTGGCCTTGTGTCTAGAACACTCGGCAGGAATCGATCAGGGAGGTAGGGGCGTCAGCCTGCTGCCGGCGGTTAGCGGGGACGAGCTAGTGTACCCGTGCGCTTGTGAAAGGACGCGCAGGTCGGGTCAGAGCCCGGAATTGCTTTGAAAAGTACTCACACTTTTTGACAGATTGCGAAATTTTGGGTGGCAGCATTGTTTTCGTCGCTGCCGTCCTCCTTCTTTTTTCAATGTTATTGGCATTGTGTGACATTTTCAGCCACCTTCCTCTGTACATGTAGTCCCATTCACATGCGTGTTGACCCAAGTTGTCCGCTGGCTTCTGAAACTAAGTGCGTGTTGACTGCTATCTTGCTCTGCAGACGATAGGGTTCTCTGAGAATGTGGCTTGTGAGAGATCTTGGGAAACATTTTCAGGGACAAACCCACAATTATTGTGAACACACCTACAATAAAGGCTTACCTCGCCGATTTCAATGGATCCGTGGCGCTTTCTGCTTGCTTACGTTTTGGCCGATGTTATTGTATAGGTTTTTACTGAAGACTGTTGAATACTAGCGTCATGCTGACGACGCAATGAATACCATGGAGCCACCACACGTTGGCGTCAACGGTGTGAAACCCCGGTGATGGCGACGCTGTTATGAGACGATCGAACCATGCTGTTTCCATGCGAAGGCCGAAGAAGTTGGGCGCGTCAAAATTCTCAAGTTGTCAATTCTGACCAATGTACCCAATGGCACAAGCCCAATCGGAAATGATTGATGGCTCAGGCTGTTTGTACGACCGCGTGCCCCGCCCTGTTCGATTGCCGGCCTTCTGTGCCGCTTATCTCTCTGACGTCTCTTCGTTTGTTCCACAGATTACGTTGCCCGCCGTGCCGTAATTGTCATTGTGGCGACGTGTCATGCGCGGCTGTTCTCGATAAACACATATACGCCCAACAGCCTAGTGAAGATCACCTGATCCAAGGCCTTTTGTCTAGGACACTCGGCAGGAATCGATCAGGGAGGTAGAGGCGAAAGCCTGCTGCCAGCGGTTGGCGGGGACCAGCTATTGTACCCGTGCGCTTGTGAAAGGGCGCGGAGGTCGGGTCAGAGCCCGGAACTGCTTCGAAAAGTACTCACCCTTTTTGACGGATTCCGAAATTTCGGTGGCAGCATTGTTTTCCTCGCTGCCGTCTTCTTTTTTTTCAATGTTATTCGCATTGTGTGACATTTTCAGCCACCTTCCTCTGTGCATGTAGTCCCATTCACATGCGTGTTGGATCAAGTTGTCCGCTGCCTTCTGGAACTAAGAGCATGTTGACTGCTATCTTGCTCTGCAGACGATAGGGTTCTCAGAGAATGTGGCTTGTGAGACATCTTGGGAAACCTTTTCAGGGACAAACCCACAATTATTGTGAACACACCTACAATAAAGGCTTACCTCGCCGATTTCAATGGATCCGCGACGCTTTCTTCTTGTTTACGTTTTGGCCTATGTTAATGTATAGGTTGTACTGAAGACTGTTGAATACCAGCGTCATGCTGACGACACAATGAATACCATGGAGCCACCACACGTTGGCGTCAACGGCGTGAAACCCGGGTGATGGCGCCGCTCTTATGAGACGATCGAACCATGCTGTTTCCATGCGAAGACCGAAGAAGTTGGGCACGTCAAAATTCTCAAGATGCCAATTCTGACCAATGTACCCAATGGCACAACCCCAATCGGAAATTGTTTATGGCTCAGGCTGTTTGTACGACTGCGTGCCACGCCGTGTTCGATTCTGGCCTTCTGTGCCGGTTATCTTTCTCACGTTTCTTCGTTTGTACCACAGTTTACCTTGCCCGCCGTGCCGCATTTGTCAGTGTGGCGACGTGTCATGCGTGGCTGTTCTTGATAAACACATATACGCCCAACAACCTAGTGAACATAACCTGATCCGTGGCCTTGTGTCTAGGACACTCGGCAGGAATCGATCAGGGAGGTAGAGGCGTCAGCCTGCTGCCGGTGGTTGGCGGGGACCAGCTAGTGTACCCGTGCGCTTGTCAAAGGGCGCGCAGATCGGGTCAGAGCCCGGAACTGCATTGAAAAGTACTCACCCTTTTTGACGGATTGCGAAATTTCGGTGGCAGCATTGTTTTCGTCGCTGCCGTCTTCTTTTTTTCAATGTTATTGGCATTGTGTGACATTTTCAGCCACCTTCCTCTGTGCATGTAGTCCCATTCACATGCGTGTTGACCCAGGTTGTCAGCTGGCTTCTGGAACTAAGTGCATGTTGACTGCTGTCGTGCTCTGCACACGATAGGGTTCTCAGAGAATGTGGCTTGTGAGACATCTTGGGAAACATTTTCAGGGACAAACCCACAATTATTGTGAACACACCTACAATAAAGGCTTACCTCGCCGATTTCAATGGATCCGTGGCGCTTTCTTCTTGCTTACGTTTTGACCAATGTTAATGCATAGGTTGTACGGAAGACTGTTGAATACCAGCGTCATGCTGACGACGCAATCAATACCATGCAGCCACCACACGTTGGCGTCAACGGCGTGAAACCCGGGTGATGGCGACGCTGTTATGAGACGATCGAACCATGCTGTTTCCATGCGAAGACCGAAGAAGTTGGGCACGTCAAAATTCCGAAGTTGCCAATTCTGACCAATGTACCCAATGGCACAAGCCCAACTGCAAATGGTTGATGGCTCAGGCTGTTTGTACGACCGCGTGCCCCGCCTTGTTCGATTGCCGGCCTTCTGTGCCGCTTATCTTTCTGACGTTTCTTCGTTTGTTCTACAGTTTACGTTGCCCGCCGTGCCGTATTTGTCAGTGTGGCGACGTGTCATGCGCGGCTGTTCTCGATAAACACATATACGCCCAACAACCTAGTGAACATCACCTGATCCATGGCCTTGTGTCTAGAACACTCGGCAGGAATCGATCAGGGAGGGAGAGGCGTCAGCCTGCTGCCGGCGGTTGGCGGGGACAAGCTAGTGTACCAGTGCGCTTGTGAAAGGACGCGCAGGTCGGGTCAGAGCCCGGAATTGCTTTGAAAAGTACTCACTTTTTGACGGATTGCGAAATTTTAGGTCGCAGCATTGTTTTCGTCGCTGCCGTCTTTCTTTTTTCAATGTTATTGGCATTGTGTGACATATTCAGCCACCTTCCTCTGTGCATGTAGTCCCATTCACATGCGTGTTGACCCAAGTTGTCCGCTGGCTACTGGAACTAAGTGCGTGTTGACTGCTATCTTGCTCTGCAGACGATAGGGTTCTCACAGAATGTGGCTTGTGAGACATCTTGGGAAACATTTTCAGGGACAAACCCACAATGATTGTGAACACACCTACAATAAAGGCATACCTCGCCGATTTCAATGGATCCGTGGCGCTTTCTTCTTGCTTACGTTTTGACCAATGTTAATGCATAGGTTGTACGGAAGATTGTTGAATACCCGCGTCATGCTGACGACGCAATGAATACCATGCAGCCACCACACGTTGGCGTCAACGGCGTGAAACCCGGGTGATGGCGACGCTGTTATGAGACGATCAAACCATGCTGTTTCCATGCGAAGACCGAAGAAGTTGGGCACGTCAAAATTCCGAAGTTGCCAATTCTGACCAATGTACCCAATGGCACAAGCCCAACTTCAAATGGTTGATGGCTCAGGCTGTTTGTACGACCGCGTGCCCCGCCCTGTTCGATTGCCGGCCTTCTTTGCCGCTTATCTCTCTGACGTCTCTTCGTTTGTTCCACAGTTTACGTTGCCCGCCATGCCGGAATTGTCATTGTGGCGACGTGTCATTCGTGGCTGTTCTCGATAAAGACATATACGCCCACCGACGTAGTGAACATCACCTGATCCGTGGCCTTGTGTCTAGGACACTCGGCAGGAATCGATCAGGGAGGTAGAGGCGTCAGCCTGCTGCCGGCGGTTGGCGGGGACCAGCTACTGTACCCGTGCGCTTGTCAAAGGGCGCGCAGATCGGGTCAGAGCCCGGAACTGCATTGAAAAGTACTCAAACTTTTTGACGGATTGCGAAATTTCGGGTGGCAGCATTGTTTCCGTCGTTGCCGTCTTCTTTTTTTTGACTGTTATTGGCATTGTGTGACATTTTCAGCCACCTTCCTCTGTGCATGTAGTCCCATTCACATGCGTGTTGACCCAAGTTGTCAGCTGCCTTATGGAACTAAGTGCATGTTGACAGCTATCTTGCTCTACAGACGGTAGGGTTCTCAGAGAATGTGGCTTGTGAGACATCTTGGGAAACATTTTCAGGGACAAACCCACAATTAATGTGAACACACCTACAATGAAGGCCTACCTCGCCGATTTCAATGGATCCGCAGGGCATTCTTCCTGCTTAGGTTTTGGCTTATGTTAATGTATAGGTTGTACTGAAGACTGTTCAATACCAGCGTCATGCTGACGACGCAATGAATACCACGGAACCACCACACGTTGCCGTCAACGGCGTGAAACCCGGGTGATGACGCTATTATGAGACAAGCGAACCATGCTGTTTCCATGCGAAGACCGAAGAAGTTGGGCACGTCAAAATTCCCAAGTTGCCAATTCTGACCAATGTACCCAATGGCACAAGCCCAATTGGAAATGGTTGATGGCTCAGGCTGTTTGTACGACCGCGTGCCTCGCCCTGTTCGATTGCCGGCCTTCTGCGCCGCTTATCCCTCTGACGTCTCTTCGTTTGTTCCACAGTTTACGTTGCCCGCCGTGCCGTAATTCTCATTGTGGCGACGTGTCATTCGTGGCTGTTCTCGATAAACACATATACGCCCAACGACGTAGTGAAAATCACCTGATCCGTGGCCTTGTGTCTAGAACACTCGGCAGGAATCGATCAGGGAGGTAGGGGCGTCAGCCTGCTGCCGGCGGTTAGCGGGGACGAGCTAGTGTACCCGTGCGCTTGTGAAAGGGCGCGCAGATCGGGTCAGAGCCCGGAACTGCATTGAAAAGTACTCACCCGTTTTGACGGATTGCGAAATTTCGGTGGCAGCATTGTTTTCGTCACTGCCGTCTTCTTTTTTTCAATGTTATTGGCATTGTGGGACATTTTCAGCCACTTTCCTGTGTGCATGTAGTCCCATTCACATGCGTGTTGACCCAAGGTGTCAGCTGGCTTCTGGAACTAAGTGCATGTTGACTGCTATCTTGCTCTGCAGACGATAGGGTTCTCAGAGAATGTGGCTTGTGAGACATCTTGGGAAACATTTTCAGGGAGAAACCCACAATTAATGTGAACACACCTACAATGAAGGCTTACCTCGCCGATTTCAATGGATCCGCAGGGCATTCTTCTTGCTTAGGTTTTGGCCTATGTTAATGTATAGGTTGTACTGAAGGCTGTTCAATACCAGCGTCATGCTGACGACGCAATGAATACCATGGAGCCACCACACGTTGGCGTCAACGGCGTGAAACCCGGGTGATGGCGACGCTGTTATTAGACGATCGAACCATGCTGTTTCCATGCGAAGACCGAAGAAGTTTGGCACGTCAAAATTCCCAAGTTGCCAATTCTGACCAATGTACCTAATGGCACATGCCCAATTGGAAATGGTTGATGGCTCAGGCTGTTTGTACGACCGCGTGCCCCGCCCTGTTCGATTGCCGGCCTTCTGTGCCGCTTATCTTTCGGACGTTTCTTTGTTTGTTCCACAGTTTACGTTGCCCGCCGTGCCGTAATTGTCATTGTGGCGACGTGTCATGCGCGGGTGTTCTCGATAAGCACATATACGCCCAACAACCTAGTGAACATCACGTGATCCGCGGCCTTGTGTCTAGGACACTCGGCAGGAATCGATCAGGGAGGTAGAGGCGTCAGCCTGCTGCCGGTGGTTGGCCGGGACCAGCTAGTGTACCCGTGCGCTTGTCAAAGGGCGCGCAGATCGGGTCAGAGCCCGGAACTGCATTGAAAAGTACTCACCCTTTTTGACGGATTCCGAAATTTCGGTGGCAGCATTGTTTTCGTCGCTGCCGTCTTCTTTTTTTCAATGTTATTGGCATTGTGTGACATTTTCAGCCACCTTCCTCTGTGCATGTAGTCCCATTCACATACGTGTTGACCCAGGTTGTCAGCTGGCTTCTGGAACTAAGTGCATGTTGACTGCTGTCGTGCTCTGCAGACGATAGGGTTCTCAGAGAATGTGGCTTGTGAGAAATCTTGGGAAACCTTTTCAGGGACAAACCCACAATTATTGTGAACACACCTACAATAAAGGCTTACCTCGCCGATTTCAATGGATCCGTGGCGCTTTCTTCTTGCTTACGTTTTGGCCAATGTTAATGTATAGGTTGTACTGAAGACTGTTGAATACCAGCGTCATGCTGACGACGCAATCAATACCATGCAGCCACCACACGTTGGCGTCAACGGCGTGAAACCCGGGTGATGGCGACGCTGTTATGAGACGATCGAACCATGCTGTTTCCATGCGAAGACCGAAGAAGTTGGGCACGTCAAAATTCCGAAGTTGCCAATTCTGACCAATGTACCCAATGGCACAAGCCCAACTGCAAATGGTTGATGGCTCAGGCTGTTTGTACGACCGCGTGCCCCGCCTTGTTCGATTGCCGGCCTTCTGTGCCGCTTATCTTTCTGACGTTTCTTCGTTTGTTCTACAGTTTACGTTGCCCGCCGTGCCGTATTTGTCAGTGTGGCGACGTGTCAAGCGCGGCTGTTCTCGATAAACACATATACGCCCAACAACCTAGTGAACATCACCTGATCCATGGCCTTGTGTCTAGAACACTCGGCAGGAATCGATCAGGGAGGGAGAGGCGTCAGCCTGCTGCCGGCGGTTGGCGGGGACAAGCTAGTGTACCAGTGCGCTTGTGAAAGGACGCGCAGGTCGGGTCAGAGCCCGGAATTGCTTTGAAAAGTACTCACTTTTTGACGGATTGCGAAATTTTAGGTCGCAGCATTGTTTTCGTCGCTGCCGTCTTTCTTTTTTCAATGTTATTGGCATTGTGTGACATATTCAGCCACCTTCCTCTGTGCATGTAGTCCCATTCACATGCGTGTTGACCCAAGTTGTCCGCTGGCTACTGGAACTAAGTGCGTGTTGACTGCTATCTTGCTCTGCAGACGATAGGGTTCTCACAGAATGTGGCTTGTGAGACATCTTGGGAAACATTTTCAGGGACAAACCCACAATTATTGTGAACACACCTACAATAAAGGCTTACCTCGCCGATTTCAATGGATCCGTGGCGCTTTCTGCTTGCTTACGTTTTGGCCGATGTTATTGTATAGGTTTTTACTGAAGACTGTTGAATACCCGCGTCATGCTGACGACGCAACGAATACCATGCAGCCACCACACGTTGGCGTCAACGGCGTGAAACCCGGGTGATGGCGACGCTGTTATGAGACGATCAAACCATGCTGTTTCCATGCGAAGACCGAAGAAGTTGGGCACGTCAAAATTCCGAAGTTGCCAATTCTGACCAATGTACCCAATGGCACAAGCCCAACTTCAAATGGTTGATGGCTCAGGCTGTTTGTACGACCGCGTGCCCCGCCCTGTTCGATTGCCGGCCTTCTTTGCCGCTTATCTCTCTGACGTCTCTTCGTTTGTTTCACAGTTTACGTTGCCCGCCATGCCGGAATTGTCATTGTGGCGACGTGTCATTCGTGGCTGTTCTCGATAAAGACATATACGCCCACCGACGTAGTGAACATCACCTGATCCGTGGCCTTGTGTCTAGGACACTCGGCAGGAATCGATCAGGGAGGTAGAGGCGTCAGCCTGCTGCCGGCGGTTGGCGGGGACCAGCTACTGTACCCGTGCGCTTGTCAAAGGGCGCGCAGATCGGGTCAGAGCCCGGAACTGCATTGAAAAGTACTCAAACTTTTTGACGGATTGCGAAATTTCGGTGGCAGCATTGTTTTCGTCGCTGCCGTCTTCTTTTTTTCAGTGTTATTGGCATTGTGTGAGATTTTCAGCCACCTTCCTCTGTGCATGTAGTCCCATTCACATGCGCGTTGACCCAAGTTGTCCGCTGGCTTATGGAACTAAGTGCGTGTTGACTGCTATGTTGCTCTGTAGGCGATAGGGTTCTCACAGAATGTGGCTTGTGAGACATCTTGGGAAACATTTTCAGGGACAAACCCACAATTAATGTGAACACACCTACAATGAAGGCTTACCTCGCCGATTTCAATGGATCCGCAGGGCATTCTTCTTGCTTAGGTTTTGGCCTATGTTAATGTATAGGTTGTACTGAAGACTGTTCAATACCAGCGTCATGCTGACGACGCAATGAATACCATGGAGCCACCACACGTTGGCGTCAACGGCATGAAACCCGGGTGATGGCGCCGCTCTTATGAGACGATCGAACCATGCTGTTTCCATGCGAAGACCGAAGAAGTTGGGCACGTCAAAATTCTCAAGATGCCAATTCTGACCAATGTACCCAATGGCACAACCCCAATCGGAAATTCTTTATGGCTCAGGCTGTTTGTACGACTGCGTGCCACGCCGTGTTCGATTCTGGCCTTCTGTGCCGGTTATCATTCTCACGTTTCTTCGTTTGTACCACAGTTTACCTTGCCCGCCGTGCCGCATTTGTCAGTGTGGCGACGTGTCATGCGTGGCTGTTCTTGATAAACACATATACGCCCAACAACCTAGTGAACATAACCTGATCCGTGGCCTTGTGTCTAGGACACTCGGCAGGAATTGATCAGGGAGGTAGAGGCGTCAGCCTGCTGCCGGTGGTTGGCGGGGACCAGCTAGTGTACCCGTGCGCTTGTCAAAGGGCGCGCAGATCGGGTCAGAGCCCGGAACTGCATTGAAAAGTACTCACCCGTTTTGACGGATTGCGAAATTTCGGTGGCAGCATTGTTTTCGTCGCTGCCGTCTTCTTTTTTTCAATGTTATTGGCATTGTGGGACATTTTCAGCCACTTTCCTGTGTGCATGTAGTCCCATTCACATGCGTGTTGACCCAAGGTGTCAGCTGGCTTCTGGAACTAAGTGCATGTTGACTGCTATCTTGCTCTGCAGACGATAGGGTTCTCAGAGAATGTGGCTTGTGAGACACATTGGGACACATTTTCAGGGACAAACCCACAATTAATGTGAACACACCTACATTGAAGGCTTACCTCGCGAATTTCAATGGATCCGCAGCGCTTTCTTCTTGCTTAGGTTTTGGCCTATGTTAATGTATAGGTTGTACTGAAGGCTGTTCAATACCAGCGTCATGCTGACGACGCAATGAATACCATGGAGCCACCACACGTTGGCGTCAACGGCGTGAAACCCGGGTGATGGCGACGCTGTTATTAGACGATCGAACCATGCTGTTTCCATGCGAAGACCGAAGAAGTTGGGCACGTCAAAATTCCCAAGTTGCCAATTCTGACCAATGTACCCAATGGCACATGCCCAATTGGAAATGGTTGATGGCTCAGGCTGTTTGTACGACCGCGTGCCCCGCCCTGTTCGATTGCCGGCCTTCTGTGCCGCTTATCTTTCGGACGTTTCTTCGTTTGTTCCACAGTTTACGTTGCCCGCCGTGCCGTAATTGTCATTGTGGCGACGTGTCATGCGCGGGTGTTCTCGATAAGCACATATACGCCCAACAACCTAGTGAACATCACGTGATCCGCGGCCTTGTAACTAGGACACTCGGCAGGAATCGATCAGGGAGGTAGAGGCGTCAGCCTGCTGCCGGTGGTTGGCCGGGACCAGCTAGTGTACCCGTGCGCTTGTCATAGGGCGCGCAGATCGGGTCAGAGCCCGGAACTGCATTGAAAAGTACTCACCCTTTTTGACGGATTCCGAAATTTCGGTGGCAGCATTGTTTTCGTCGACGCCGTCTTCTTTCTTTTTTCAATGTTATTGGCATTGTGTGACATTTTCAGCCACCTTCCTCTGTGCATGTAGTCCCATTCACATGCGTGTTGACCCACGTTGTCAGCTGGCTTCTGGAACTAAGTGCATGTTGACTGCTATCTTGCTCTGAAGACGATAGGGCTCTCAGAGAATGTGGCTTGTGAGACATCTTGGAAAACATTTTCAGGGACAAACCCACAATTAATGTGAACACACCTACAATGAAGGCTTACCTCGCCGATTTCAATGGATCCGCAGGGCATTCTTCTTGCTTAGGTTTTGGCCTATGTTAATGTATAGGTTGTACTGAAGACGGTTCAATACCAGCGTCATGCTGACGACGCAATGAATACAATGGAGCCACCACACGTTGGCGTCAACGGCGTGAAACCAGGGTGATGACGACGCTGTTATGAGACGATCGAACCATGCTGTTTCCATGCGAAGACCGAAGAAGTTGGGCACGTCAAAATTCCGAAGTTGCCAATTCTGACCAATGTACCCAATGGCACAAGCCTAATTGCAAATGGTTGATGGCTCAGGCTGTTTGTACGATAGCGTGCACCGCCCTGTTCGATTGCCGGCCTTCTGTGCCGCTTATCTTTCTGACGTTTCTTCGTTTGTTCCACAGTTTACGTTGCCCGCCCTGCCGTAATTGTCATTGTGGCGACGTGTCATGCGCGGCTGTTTTCGATAAACACATATACGCCCAACAACCTAGTGAACATCACCTGATCCGTGGCCTTGTGTCTAGGACACTCGGCAGGAATCAATAAAGGAGGTAGAGGCGTCAGCCTGCTGCCGGTGGTTGGCGGGGACCAGCTAGTGTACCCGTGCGCTTGTCAAAGGGCGCGCAGATCGGGTCAGAGCCCGGAACTGCATTGAAAAGTACTCACCCTTTTTGACGGATTGCGAAATTTCGGTGGCAGCATTGTTTTCGTCGCTGCCGTCTTTCTTTTTTCAATGTTATTGGCATTGTGTGACATATTCAGCCACCTTCCTCTGTGCATGTAGTCCCATTCACATGCGTGTTGACCCAAGTTGTCCGCTGGCTACTGGAACTAAGTGCGTGTTGACTGCTATCTTGCTCTGCAGACGATAGGGTTCTCACAGAATGTGGCTTGTGAGACATCTTGGGAAACATTTTCAGGGACAAACCCACAATTATTGTGAACACACCTACAATAAAGGCATACCTCGCCGATTTCAATGGATCCGTGGCGCTTTCTTCTTGCTTACGTTTTGACCAATGTTAATGCATAGGTTGTACGGAAGACTGTTGAATACCAGCGTCATGCTGACGACGCAATCAATACCATGCAGCCACCACACGTTGGCGTCAACGGCGTGAAACCCGGCTGATGGCGACGCTGTTATGAGACGATCGAACCATGCTGTTTCCAAGCGAAGACCGAAGAAGTTGGGCACGTCAAAATTCCGAAGTTGCCAATTCTGACCAATGTACCCAATGGCACAAGCCCAACTGCAAATGGTTGATGGCTCAGGCTGTTTGTACGACCGCGTGCCCCGCCTTGTTCGATTGCCGGCCTTCTGTGCCGCTTATCTTTCTGACGTTTCTTCGTTTGTTCTACAGTTTACGTTGCCCGCCGTGCCGTATTTGTCAGTGTGGCGACGTGTCATGCGCGGCTGTTCTCGATAAACACATATACGCCCAACAACCTAGTGAACATCACCTGATCCGTGGCCTTGTGTCTAGAACACTCGGCAGGAATCGATCAGGGAGGGAGAGGCGTCAGCCTGCTGCCGGCGGTTGGCGGGGACAAGTGTACCAGTGCGCTTGTGAAAGGACGCGCAGGTCGGGTCAGAGCCCGGAATTGCTTTGAAAAGTACTCACTTTTTGACGGATTGCGAAAATTTTAGGTCGCAGCATTGTTTTCGTCGCTGCCGTCTTTCTTTTTTCAATGTTATTGGCATTGTGTGACATATTCAGCCACCTTCCTCTGTGCATGTAGTCCCATTCACATGCGTGTTGACCCAAGTTGTCCGCTGGCTACTGGAACTAAGTGCGTGTTGACTGCTATCTTGCTCTGCAGACGATAGGGTTCTCACAGAATGTGGCTTGTGAGACATCTTGGGAAACATTTTCAGGGACAAACCCACAATTATTGTGAACACACCTACAATAAAGGCATACCTCGCCGATTTCAATGGATCCGTGGCGCTTTCTTCTTGCTTACGTTTTGACCAATGTTAATGCATAGGTTGTACGGAAGATTGTTGAATACCCGCGTCATGCTGACGACGCAATGAATACCATGCAGCCACCACACGTTGGCGTCAACGGCGTGAAACCCGGGTGATGGCGACGCTGTTATGAGACGATCAAACCATGCTGTTTCCATGCGAAGACCGAAGAAGTTGGGCACGTCAAAATTCCGAAGTTGCCAATTCTGACCAATGTACCCAATGGCACAAGCCCAACTTCAAATGGTTGATGGCTCAGGCTGTTTGTACGACCGCGTGCCCCGCCCTGTTCGATTGCCGGCCTTCTTTGCCGCTTATCTCTCTGACGTCTCTTCGTTTGTTCCACAGTTTACGTTGCCCGCCATGCCGTAATTGTCATTGTGGCGACGTGTCATTCGTGGCTGTTCTCGATAAAGACATATACGCCCACCGACGTAGTGAACATCACCTGATCCGTGGCCTTGTGTCTAGGACACTCGGCAGGAATCGATCAGGGAGGTAGAGGCGTCAGCCTGCTGCCGGTGGTTGGCGGGGACCAGCTACTGTACCCGTGCGCTTGTCAAAGGGCGCACAGATCGGGTCAGAGCCCGGAACTGCATTGAAAAGTACTCAAACTTTTTGACGGATTGCGAAATTTCGGTGGCAGCATTGTTTTCGTCGCTGCCGTCTTCTTTTTTTCAGTGTTATTGGCATTGTGTGAGATTTTCAGCCACCTTCCTCTGTGCATGTAGTCCCATTCACATGCGCGTTGACCCAAGTTGTCCGCTGGCTTATGGAACTAAGTGCGTGTTGACTGCTATGTTGCACTGCAGATGATAGTGTTCTCACAGAATGTGGCTTGTGAGACATCTTGGGAAACATTTTCAGGGACAAACCCACAATTAATGTGAACACACCTACAATGAAGGCTTACCTCGCCGATTTCAATGGATCCGCAGGGCATTCTTCTTGCTTAGGTTTTGGCCTATGTTAATGTATAGGTTGTACTGAAGACTGTTCAATACCAGCGTCATGCTGACGACGCAATGAATACCATGGAGCCACCACACGTTGGCGTCAATGGCATGAAACCCGGGTGATGGCGAACTTGTTATGAGACGATCGAACTATGCTGTTTCCATGCGAAGACCGAAGAAGTTGGGCACGTCAAAATTCCCAAAATGCCAATTCTGACCAATGTACCCATTGGCACAAGCCCAATCGGAAATGGTTTATGGCTCAGGCTGTTTGTACGACCGCGTGCCCCGCCCTGTTCGATTGCCGGCCTTCTGTGCCGCTTATCTTTCTTACGTTTCTACGTTTGTTCCACAGTTTACGTTACCCGCCGTGCCGTAATTGTCATTGTGGCGACGTGTCATGCCCGGCTGTTCTCGATAAACACATATACGCCCAACAACCTAGTGAACATCACCTATCCGTGGCCTTGTGTCTAGAACACTCGGCAGGAATCGATCAGGGCGGTAGAGGCGTCAGCCTGCTGCCGGCGGTTGGCGGGGCCGAGCTATTGTACCCGTGCGCTTGTGAAAGGGCGCGTAGGTCGGGTCAGAGCCCGGAACTGCTTTGACAAGTACTCACCCTTTTTGACGGATTGCGAAATTTCAGTGGCAGCATTGTTTTCGTCCCTGCCGTCTTCTTTTTTTCAATGTTATTGGCATTGTGTGACATTTTCAGCCACCTTCCTCTGTGCATGTAGTCCCATTCACATGCGTGCTGACCCATGTTGTCCGCTGGCTTCTGGAACAGAGGGCGTGTTGACTGCTGTCTTGCTCTGCAGACGATAGGGTTCTCAGAGAATGTGGCTTGTGAGACATCTTGGGAAACATATTTAGGGACAAACCCACAATTAATGTGAACACACCTACAATGAAGGCTTACCTCGCCGATTTCAATGGATCCGCAGGGCATTCTTCTTGCTTAGGTTTTGGCCTATGTTAATGTATAGGTTGTACTGAAGACTGTTGAATACCAGCGTCATGCTGAGGACGCAATACCATGGAGCCACCATACGTTGGCGTCAACGGCGTGAAACCCGGGTGATGGCGACACTGTTATGAGACAATCGAACCATGCTGTCTCCATGAGAAGACCGAAGTTGGGCACGTCAGAATTCCCAAGTTGCCAATTCTGACCAATGTACCCAATCGCACAAGCGCACTAAAACATGGTTTATGGCTCAGGCTGTTTGTACGACCGCGTGCCAAGCCGTGTTCGATTGCCGGCCTTCTGTGCCGCTTTCTGATGTTTCTTCGTTTGTTCCACAGTTTACGCTGCCCGCCGTGCCGCAATTGTCAATGTGGCGACGTGTCATGCGGGGCTGTTCTCGATAAACACATATACGCCCAACAACCTAGTGAACATCACCTGATCCAAGGCCTTTTGTCTAGGACACTCGGCAGGAATCAATCAGGGAGGTAGTGGCGTCAGCCTGCTGCCAGCGGTTGTCGCGGACCAGCTAGTGTACCCGTGCGCTTGTGAAAGGGCGCGCAGGTCGGGTCAGAGCCCGGAACTGCTTCGAAAAGTGCTCACCCTTTTTGACGGATTCCGAAATTTCGGTGGCAGCATTGTTTTCGGCGCTGCCGTCTTCTTTTTTTTTCAATGTTATTGGCATTGTGTGATATTTTCAGCCACCTTCCTCTGTGCACGTAGTCCCATTCACATGCGCGTTGACCCAAGTTGTCCGCTGGCTTCTGGAACTAAGTGCGTGTTGACTGCTATCTTGCCCTGCAGACGATAGGGTTCTCAGAGAATGTGGCTTGTGAGACATCTTAGGAAACATTTTCAGGGACAAACCCACAATTAATGTGAACACACCTACAATGAAGGCTTACGTCGCCGATTTCGATGGATCCGCAGGGCATTCTTCTTGGTTAGGTTTTGGCCTATGTTAATGTATAGGTTGTACTGAAGACTGTTGAATACCAGCGTCATGCTGACGACGCAATGAATATCATGCAGCCACCACACGTTGGCGTCAACGGCGTGAAACCCGGGTGATGGCGACGCTGTTATGAGGCGATCGAACTATGCTGTTTCCATGCGAAGACCGAAGAAGTTGGGCACGTCAAAATTCCCAAGATGCCAATTCTGACCACTGTACCCAATGGCACAAGCCCAATCGGAAATGGTGTATGGCTCAGGCTGTTTGTACGACCGCGTGCCACGCCGTGTTCGAATGCCGGCCTTCTGTGCCGCTTATCTTTCTCACGTTTGTTCGTTTGTACCACAGTTTGCGTTGCCCGCAGTGCCGCATTTGTCACTGTGGCGACGTGTCATGCGTGGCTGTTCTCGATAAACACATATACGACCAACGACGTAGTGAACATCACCGGATCCGTGGCCTTGTGTCCAGGACACTCGGCAGGAATCGATCAGGGAGGTAGAGGCGTCAGCCTGCTGCCGGCGGTTGGCGGGGACCAGCTAGTGTACCCATGCGCTTGTGAAAGGCCGCGCAGGTGGGCTCAGAGCCCGGAACTGCTTTGAAAAGTACTCACCCTTTTTGACGGATTGCGAAAGTTCGGTGGCAGCATTGTTTTACTCAATGCCCTCTTCTTTTTTTTCAATGTTATTGGCATTGTGTGACATTTTCGGCCACCTTCCTCTGTGCATGTAGTCCCATTCAAATGCGTGTTGACCCCAGTGTCCGCTGGCTTCTGGAACTAAGTGTGTGTTGACTGCTATCTTGCTCTGCAGACGATAGGGTTCTCACAGAGTGTGGCTTGTGAGAGATCTTGGGAAACATTTTCAGGGACAAACCCACAATTAATGTGAACACACCTACAATGAAGGCTTACCTCGCCGATTTCAATGGATCCGCTGGGCATTCTTCTTGCTTAGGTTTTGGCCAATGTTAATGTATAGGTTGTACTGAAGACTGTTGAATACCAGCGTAATGCTGACGACGGAATGAATACCATGGATCCGCCACACGTTGGCGTCAACGGCGTGAAACCCGGGTGATGGCGACGCTGTTATGAGACGATCGAACCATGCTGATTCCATGCCAAGACCGAAGAAGTTGGGCACGTCAAAATTCCCAAATAGCCAATTCTGACCAATGTACCCAATGGCACAAGCCTAAACGGAAATGGTTGATGGCTCAGGCTGTTTGTACGACCGCGTGCCCCGCCCTGTTCGATTGCCAGCCTTCTGTGCCGCTTATCTTTCTGACGTTTCTTCGTTTGTTCCACAGTTTAAGTTGCCGGCCGTGCCGCAATTGTCAGTGTGGCGACGTGTCATGCGCGGCTGTTGTCGATAAACATATATACGCCCAAGAACCTAGTGAACATCACCTGATCCGTGGCCTTGTGTCTAGAACACTCGGCAGGAATCGATCAGGGCGGTAGAGGCTTGAGCCTGCTGCCGGCGGTTGGCGGGGACGAGCTATTGTACCCGTGCGCTTGTGAAAGAGCGCGTAGGTCGGGTCAGAGCCCGGAACTGCTTTGACAAGTACTCACCCTTTTTGACAGATTGCGAAATTTCGGTGGCAGCATTGTTTTCGTCACTGCCGTCTTCTTTTTTTCAATGTTATTGGCATTGTGTGACATTTTCAGCCACCTTCTTCTGTGCATGTAGTCCCATTCCCATGCGTGTTGACCCAAGTTCTCCGCTGGCTTCTGGAACTAAGTGCTTGTTGGCTGCTACCTTGCTCTGCACACGATATTGTTCTCTGACAATGTGGCTTGTTAGACACCAGGAGAAAAATTTTAAGGGACAAACCCACAATTAATGTGAACACACCTACTGGCTTACGTCGCCGATTTCAATGGATCCGCAGGGCATTCTTCTTGCTTATGTTTTGGCCTATGTTAATGTATAGGTTGTACTGAAGACTTGAATACCAGCGTCATGCTGACGACGCAATGAATACCATGGAGCCACCACACGGTGACGTCAACGGCGTGAAACCCGGGTGATGGCGACGCTGTTATGAGACGATCGAACCATGCTGTTTCCATGCTGTTGCAATCGCACCGCTGGCACGAGGTGTTGGAATCTCAGCGCTGACACCCGTTGTTGCAAATGGATCGCAAGCCCCAAGGGTAGCGTTGGCCTGGCGGCCTGGGGCATAACTGGAAGCATCCGAAGGTCCCGGCAAAGCATGAGTCGGCTGGTAACAGAACAACATGTTTATTCTAGCATCGCAAAAGAGCGGGCGGTAAGGTCGACCGAAGTGGAGAGACGGGAGAGCACGTAACTCGACGGAAGAAATCGGAGCCTCTCTCGGCGTCCGTTAGCAGCTGCTCTTATACTCTCGGAGTCGAGGGGGAGAAGGAACGCCTCGTCACAGGCGCACGTGACGGGGCACGGACAGGCTGAGAGACACGTTGGGACGAGTGTAGTGACGTATCCGCCAGGCCGGCGCCGGTCAGACCTCCTCGCTTCACACTTGGAGAGCTCCTCTCCTCGGCTGCCGCGCTTTGACAAGCGTGGGCACCAACATGCACACACACACACACGCACACTTGAGGACACGTGGCATTGAAACATGTCTGTACGCGCTTGGCGGGGAGGCGTATCGGCGGCGCTGAACGGGCCAAAATGTCCGCCGCTTTGAACGAAGCCCTGGCGTCTGTTGCATCCGCGCTGGCTATACCGCGCGTTGTAGGCGAAACGTAACAGACCGCCCCGCCGGGGGAAGGAGATCCCGATGGTCAGGGGACTGCATCCGCTGTCCGGAGGGATGTCGCTCGATGATGCTCATAACCGAAGTCGGGCGTCCTTTGGCGTTTCTTGAGCGCAGCGCACAGAGAAGACCTCGTTCTCTCGTTCAGGTTTACACAGGACACTGCAAAGTGACTTCGGGAGAGTTGACATTTTTGTTCGCGTTCCCGGCAAGCGTTAGAACTACGGCGAAACTCAACCACTCAGTCAGCAAGCACGGCACAACCCTCACTAAGCCATGCCAGGCTCTTTCCCCTTTTATACTGCTGCCTAGGTCCTTACAGTAGACTAGCAGCACCCAGAACACGTCCACAAATTGGAGAATTCCACTAGAAAGCACGTCATCACTTTGAAACACTACACAAAAGCAATATGTTAAAAATCCTGCCTGAGGAAGAAAAACATCAGTAACAAATAACTTTGAGGCTGATTCTTACGTTAGGGGCTTCGACTTAAGCCATCGGCGTTACCGTTGAGACTCCCCTTTTTGTAACGCACCTCAAAGGAATATTGTTGCAGAGCGAGGCTCCAGCGCAGGAGCAGGCCATTTGTGGAAGAGATGGTCTGCAGCCATTGGAGATGGCAGTGATCCGTATCGAAGCATGCGAAGCGGAGAACGCAGCGAGCGACCGTACACTAGCTCAGCTGGCGAAAACCCCGTAGCCGCATGCGGCGCGGTCTTTAATGCCAACGTCACCCCAGGCAGACACAGCTCCCACTCAGTTTGTTGTTCAAACCACAATGCTCTCAACACGCGCTTCATGACGGAGTGGAACTTCTCAGCGCAATTCGACTGCGGGTGGTACACTGAGCTGTGTAACAGCTTTACCCTGCACCTTTCGAGAAAGGCTGTCGTCAAAGCGCTCATAAACACCGTGCCCTGATCTGACTGGATTTCCGCAGGAAAACCAACTCGCGCAAATATGGACAGTAGTGCATTGACTCTCTCAACTGAGCTGAGTCCTTTAAGCGGCACTGCTTCAGGGAACTTTGTCGCTGGGCAGATCACAGTCAAAATGTGTCTGTACCCCGTGGCTGTTACCGGCAGAGGTCCCACTGTATCAATAACGAGCCGTCTAAAAGGCTCCGTAATGATAGGTACCAACTTCAACGGCGTCCTCGATTTGTCCCCTGGTTTGCCCACCCGCTGACAGGTGTCACATGTCCTCACAAAGTGGTCTGCGTCCCGAAAACACCCTGGCCAATAGTACTCTTGCAAGAGACGGTCCTTAGTTTTCTTAACTCCTAGGTGTCCGGACCACGAACCCCCATGCGACAAGCGCAACAGATCCTGACGGTAGCACTGAGGCACGATCAGCTGATCGAGCTCCACTCCCCTGCGGTCTAGATACTTCCGGTACAGGACCCCACCTCCTTTCACAAAACGAGCATTTTTCTTGGCGATACCTTCCTTGACATTGCAGCGTATGTTTTCTTGGCTGCCATCCTTTTTTTGCTCGGCTATCAAAGCCGACCGGCTGACTTTTAGCAACCTATTAAGTGCGTCTGACGTAGGCGCGATGAGCAAATCTGCAGATAGCTCTTCTAACTTTCCCGTGTCGGGCATTTCCTCTCCAGTATCTGGTGCCTTCAACGCTACAGGCTCAATTGTATTCAGTTCGGACGTGCTCAGAATATCAGCTTGCTGCGCCTCTGACCCTTTCTCATTGTTCGACAACGTCGGCCCCGCAACTACCGCCTTTGCAGTGAGCTCCCGATCCTTCGATCTGGTTAAGGCCTGAACGCTAGCCTCACCAAACAAAAGCCCCTTCTCGCGCAGGAGGTGATCGGACCTGTTCGAAAATAGGTACGGGTACTGGGGGGGGGGGGGCAGCATAGATGACACTGCCGCCTCCGTCTCAAGTGCTCCGAAAGGTCCTTCAATAAGCACTTTTGCTACGGGCAGACACACGCTATGAGCTTCCACGGCTTGCTTGATCCATGCGCACTCGCCCGTGAACATATCGGATTCTACGTAAGAGGGGTGAACTACATCCATTGTAGCTGCGGAATCGCGAAGCACTCGGCACTCTTTCCCGTTCACGAGGAGGTCTCGCATGTAAGGCTCGAGAAGCTTCATGTTCTCGTGAGTGCTGCATAATGACAAAAACACGACTTTTGTTTTTGTTTCTGGACACTGCGCCGAAAAGTGACCCGGCTTCTGGCACGTATAACAAACGCGCGCTTGCCTCGTCTCGAACCGCTTTCTGCGTTCGGCTTCGGCTGCCGCCGTCTCCTTACGTTCGGTCGGACTGCATCCATTCGCATCCGCACTACGTGTGTCCCCCTTTGCTCTCATGGGCGTGAACTTCGGCCTCTCAAACTTGGAGCCAAATTCACCCTTTTGACCGTCCTTAGCTCCGCGAGCCCGACGCGTCACAAACTCCTCTGCTAGTTCAGCGGCTCTAGCCACCGTACTAACGTCTGGCCTATCCTAGACCCAGTACCGCACGTTCTCAAGTAACCGATTATAAAACTGTTCCAGCCCGAAACACTGCAGAACTTTCTCGTGGTCACCAAACGCTTTCTCTTCTTTGAGCCACTCCTGCATGTTTGACATAAGCCTGTAGGCAAACTCTGTATATGACTCACTTTTGCCTTTCTCATTTTCCCGAAACTTCCGACGGAACGCTTCCGTTGACAGCCTGTACTTTTTTAGCAGACTCGCATTCACTTTGTTGAAATCCTCTGCCTCCTCTCTCTTCAAGCGAGCGACTACGTCGGCCGCCTCGCCGGGTAACAAAGTGAGCAAGCGCTGTGGCCACGTTTCCCGAGAGAACCCTTGCTTCTCGCACGTTCGCTCAAAGTTAACCAGGAACAAACCAATGTCCTCTCCAAGCTTAAACGGCCCCGTCAGGTCAGTCATTTTGAACAATACTCGTTCTCCTGCACCGTGTGCCTGACTTCCATTACGAGCGCGTTCCATCTCAATCTCGAGACGCTTCATTTCCAAAGCGTGTTGACGGTCGCGCTCTTTTTCTTTCTCTTGTTGCTCTCGCTCTTTCTGTTCTTTACGTTCGCGCTAATCTTTCTCCTTCTGTTCTTTACGTTCGCGCTAATCTTTCTCTTTCTGTTCTTTACGTTCGCGCTCCTGTTTCTCTTTTTGCTCTTTAAGCAAAAAGCATGATAGACACTCTATAGTTGTACGTGGCACGAAAGCATGAGAGAAACTCTATAGTTGTGCGTGGTACAAAAAATGAGAGAAACCCTACAGTTGTGCGTGGCACGAATGAAGGAGAGAAACTGCAAAGTTGCGTACAGTACGATTTAACGAGAGAAAGTCTATAGTTGTGCGTGGCACGAAAGAATGAGAGAAACTCCATATTTGTGCGTGGCAGCAAAGAATGAGACAAACTGTATAGTTGTGCGTGGAACGATAGAATGGGTGAAACTCCATCATTGTGCGTGACCCGAAAGAATGAGAGAGACTCTATAGTTGTGCGTGGAACGAAAGAATGAGAGCAACTCTATAGTTGTGCGTGGCACGAAAGAATGAGCGAAACCCTATAGTAGTGCTTGGCACGAAAGCATGAGAGAATCTCCATTGTTGTGCGTGGCACGAGAGCATTAGAGAAACACTATAGTTGTGCGTGGCACGAAAGCACGAGACAAACTCTATATTTGAGCGTGGCACGAAATCATGTGAGCAACACTATAGTTGTGCGTGATACGAAAGCATGAGAGAAACTCTATAGTTGTGGGTGGCACGAAAGAATGAAAGAAATTCTATACTTGTGTGTGGCACGAAAAAAATGAGAGAAACTCTATAGTCTTGCGTGGCCCGAAAGCATGAGAGAACTTCTGTATTTGTGCGTGGCTCGAAAGAATAAGAGAAACTATATTTGTGTGTCGCACGAAAGAATGAGAGAAACTCTAAAGTCTTGCGTGGCACGAAAGCATGAGAGAAATTCTATAGTTGTGCGTGGCTCAAAAAAGTGAGAGAAACTCTATAGTTTTTCGTGGCACGAAAGCATGAGAGAAACTCTTTAGTTGAGCGTGGCACGAAAGCATGAGAGAAACTCTATATTTGTGCGTGATACAAAAGCATGAGAGAAACTCTATAGTTATGCGTGGCACGAAAGAATGAGAGAAACTCTATAGTTGGGTGTGGCACGAAAGAATGAGAGAAACTATAGTTGTGCATGGCTCGAAAGAATGAGAGCAACTCCATAGTTGTGCTTGGCACGAAAGCATGAGAGAAACTGTATAGTTCTGCGTGGCACGAAAGAATGAGAAAAACTGTATAGTTGTGCTTGGCACGAATGAATGAGAGAAACTCTATAGTTGTACTTCGCACGAAAGAATGAGAAACTCTATAGTTGTGCGTGGCACGAATGCATGAGAGAATTCTATAGTTGTGCGTGGCACGAAAGCATGAAAGAAACTCTATAGTTGTGCATGGCACGAAAGAATGAGAGAAACTCTATAGTTGTACTTTGCATGAAAGAATGAGAGAAACTCTATAGTTGTGCGTGGCACGAAAGCATGAGAGAAACTGTATAGTTGTGCGTGGCACGAAAGCATGAGAAAAACTCTATAGTCTTGCGTGGCACGAAGGCATGAGAGAAACGGTATAGTTGTGCGTGGCACGAAAGAACGAGAGAAAGTCTATAGTTGTGCGTGGCACGAAAGCCTGAGATAAATTTTATAGCTGTGCGTGGCTCGAAATAATGAGAGAAACTCTATAGTTTTGCGTGGCACGAACGAATGAGAGAAGCTCTATATTTGTGCGTGGCACGAAAGCATGAGAGAAACTCTATAGTTGTGCGTGGCACGAAAGCATGAGAGAAACTGTATAGTTGTGCGTGGCACGAAAGAATGAGAAAAACTCTATAGTTGTGCTTGGAACGAAAAAATGAGAGAAACTTTATAGTTGTACATTGCATGAAAGAATGAGAGAAACTCAATAGTGCGTGCCACGAAAGCATGAGAGAAACTCTATAGTTGTGCGTGGTACGAAAGCATGAGAGAAACTCTATAGGCTTGCGTGGCACGAAAGCATGAGAGAAATTGTATAGTGCATGGTACGAAAGAATGAGAAAAACTCTACAATTGAGTATAGCACGATTTCATGAGAGAAACTCTATAGTTGTGCGTGGCATAAAAGAATGAGAGAAACTCTATAGTTGTGCTTGGCACGAAAGAATGAGAGAAACTCTATAGTTGTGCGTGGCACGGAAGCCTGAGAGAAACTCTAAAGTTTAGCGTGGCTCGAAAGAATGAGAAAAACTCTATAATTGAGCATAGCACGATTTAATGAGAGAAACTGTGTAGTTGTACGTGGCACGAAAGAATGAGAAAAACTCTATAGTTGTGCGTGGCACGAACGCATGAGAGAACCTCTATAGTTGTGCGTTGCACGAAAGATTGAGAGAAACTATATTTGTGCGTGGCACGAAAGAATGAGAGAAACTCAATAGCTGCGTGTGGCACGAAAGAATGAGAGAAACTCTATAATTGTGCTTAGCACGAAAGCATGAGAGAAGCTCTATACCTGTGCGTGGCACGAAGGAATGAGAGAAACTCTATATTTCGGTGTGACACGAAAGAATAAGGGAAACTCTATAGTTGTGCTTTGCACGAAAGAATGAGTAAAACTCTATAGTTGTGCGCGGCACGAAAGCATGAGAGAAACTCTATAGTTGTGCGTGGTACGAAAGCATGAGAGAAACTCTATAGTTGTGCGTGATACGAAAGCATGTGAGAAACTCTATAGTTGTTCGTGGCACGAAATAATGAGAGAAACTCTATAGTTGTGTGTGGCGCGAAAGAATGAGAGAAACTCTATAGTTGTGCTTGGCACGAAATAATGAGGGAAACTCCATAGTTTTGTGTGGCACGAAAGCATGAGAGAAATTCTATAGTTGTGCATGGCACGAAAGCATGAGAGAAACTCTATAGTTGTGCGTGGCACGAAAGCATGAGAGAAACCCTATAGTTGTGCGTGATACGAAAGCATGAGAGATACTCTATAGTTGTGCGTGGCACGAAAGAAGGAGAGAAACTCTATAATTGCGTATACCACGATTTACTGAGAGAAACTGTATAGTTGTACGTGGCAAGAAAGAATGAGAAAAACTCTGTAGTTGTGCGTGGCACGAACGCATGAGAGAAACTCCATAGTTGTTCGTGGCATGAAAGAATGAGAGAAACTCTATAGTTGTGTGTGGCGCGAAAGAATGAGAGAAACTCTATAGTTGTGCTTGGCACGAAAGAATGAGGGAAACTCCATAGTTTTGTGTGGCACGAAAGCATGAGAGAAATTCTATAGTTGTGCATGGCACGAAAGCATGAGAGAAACTCTATAGTTGTGCGTGGTAAGAAAGAATGAGAAAAACTCTACAATTGAGTATAGCACGATTTAATGAGAGAAACTGTATAGTTGTACGTGGCACGAAAGAATGAGAAAAACTCTATAGTTGTGCGTGGCACGAACGCATGAGAGAAATTCTAAAGTTCTGCGTTGCACGAAAGAATGAGAGAAACTCTATATTTGTGCGTGGCACGAAAGTATGAGAGAAACTCAATAGTTGTGCTTGAAACGAAAGAATGAGAGAAACTACATAGTTGTGCATGGCATGAAAGAATGAGAGAAACTCCATAGTTGTGCGTGGCACGAAAAAATGAGAGAAACTCTATAGTTGCATGGCACGAAAGAATGAGAGAAGCTCTATAGTTGTACTTTGCACGAAAGAATGAGAGAAACTCTATAGTTGTGCATGGCACGAAAGCAAGAAAGAAACTCTATAGTTGTGTGTGATACGAAAGCATGAGAGAAACTCTATGGTTGTGCGTGGCACGAAAGAATGAGAGAAACTCTATAGTTGTGGGTGGCACGAAAAATTGAGAGAAACTCTATAGTTGTGCTTGGCACGAAAGAATGAGAGAAACTCTATAGTTGTGCGTGGCATGAAAGCCTGAGAGAAACTCTAAAGTTTAGCGTCGCTCGAAACAATGAGAGCAACTCTATAGTTGTGCGTGGCACGAAAGATTGAAACTCTATAGACGTGCGCGGCACGAAAGAATGAGAGAAACTCTATAGTTTTGCGTGGCACGAAAGCCTGATAGAAACGCTAAAGTTGAGCGTGGCTTGAAAGAATGAGAGAAACTCTATAGTTGTGCTTGGCACAAAAGATTGAGAGAAACTGTATTGTTGTGCGTGGCACGAAAGTATGAGAGAAACTCTATGGTTGCGTGTAGCACAATAGAATGAGAGAAACTCTATAGTTGTGCGTGGAACGATCGAATGGGGAAAACTCTATCATTGTTCTTGAAACGAAAGAGTGAGGAAAACTCTATAGTTGCACTAGGCGCGAACGCATGAGAGAATCTTTATAGTTGTTCGTGGCACGAAAGCATGATAGACACTCTATAGTTGTACGTGGCACGAAAGCATGAGAGAAACTCTATAGTTGTGCGTGGTACAAAAAATGAGAGAAACCCTACAGTTGTGCGTGGCACGAATGAAGGAGAGAAACTGCAAAGTTGCGTATAGTACGATTTAACGAAAGAAAGTCTATAGTTGTGCGTGGCACGAAAGAATGAGAGAAACTCCATATTTGTGCGTGGCAGCAAAGAATGAGACAAACTGTATAGTTGTGCGTGGAACGATAGAATGGGTGAAACTCCATCATTGTGCGTGACCCGAAAGAATGAGAGAGACTCTATAGTTGTGCGTGGAACGAAAGAATGAGAGCAACTCTATAGTTGTGCGTGGCACGAAAGAATGAGCGAAACCCTATAGTAGTGCTTGGCACGAAAGCATGAGAGAATCTCCATTGTTGTGCGTGGCACGAGAGCATTAGAGAAACACTATAGTTGTGCGTGGCACGAATGCACGAGACAAACTCTATAGTTGAGCGTGGCACGAAATCATGTGAGCAACACTATAGTTGTGCGTGATACGAAAGCATGAGAGAAACTCTATAGTTGTGGGTGGCACGAAAGAATGAAAGAAATTCTATACTTGTGTGTGGCACGAAAAAAATGAGAGAAACTCTATAGTCTTGCGTGGCCCGAAAGCATGAGAGAAATTCTGTAGTTGTGCGTGGCTCGAAAGAATGAGAGAAACTATATTTGTGTGTCGCACGAAAGAATGAGAGAAACTCTATAGTCTTGCGTGGCACGAAAGCATGAGAGAAATTCTATAGTTGTGCGTGGCTCAAAAAAGTGAGAGAAACTCTATAGTTTTTCGTGGCACGAAAGCATGAGAGAAACTCTTTAGTTGAGCGTGGCACGAAAGCATGAGAGAAACTCTATATTTGTGCGTGATACGAAAGCATGAGAGAAACTCTATAGTTATGCGTGGCACGAAAGAATGAGAGAAACTCTATAGTTGGGTGTGGCACGAAAGAATGAGAGAAACTATAGTTGTGCATGGCTCGAAAGAATGAGAGCAACTCCATAGTTGTGCTTGGCACGAAAGCACGAGAGAAACTGTATAGTTCTGCGTGGCACCAAAGAATGAGAAAAACTGTATAGTTGTGCTTGGCACGAATGAATGAGAGAAACTCTATAGTTGTACTTCGCACGAAAGAATGAGAAACTCTATAGTTGTGCGTGGCACGAATGCATGAGAGAATTCTATAGTTGTGCGTGGCACGAAAGCATGAGAGAAACTCTATAGTTGTGCATGGCACGAAAGAATGAGAGAAACTCTATAGTTGTACTTTGCATGAAAGAATGAGAGAAACTCTATAGTTGTGCGTGGCACGAAAGCATGAGAGAAACTGTATAGTTGTGCGTGGCACGAAAGCATGAGAAAAACTCTATAGTCTTGCGTGGCACGAAGGCATGAGAGAAACGGTATAGTTGTGCGTGGCACGAAAGAACGAGAGAAAGTCTATAGTTGTGCGTGGCACGAAAGCCTGAGATAAATTTTATAGCTGTGCGTGGCTCGAAATAATGAGAGAAACTATATAGTTTTGCGTGGCACGAACGAATGAGAGAAGCTCTATATTTGTGCGTGGCACGAAAGCATGAGAGAAACTGTATAGTTGTGCGTGGCACAAAAGAATGAGAAAAACTCTATAGTTGTGCTTGGAACGAAAAAATGAGAAACTTTATAGTTGTACTTCGCAAGAAAGAATGACAAACTCTATAGTTGTGCGTGGCACGAAAGTATGAGAGAAACTCTATAGTTGTGCATGGCACGAAAGAATGAGAGAAACTCTATAGTTGTACTTTGCATGAAAGAATGAGAGAAACTCAATAGTGCGTGCCACGAAAGCATGAGAGAAACTCTATAGTTGTGCGTGGTACGAAAGCATGAGAGAAACTCTATAGGCTTGCGTGGCACGAAAGCATGAGAGAAATTGTATAGTGCATGGTACGAAAGAATGAGAAAAACTCTACAATTGAGTATAGCACGATTTCATGAGAGAAACTCTATAGTTGTGCGTGGCATAAAAGAATGAGAGAAACTCTATAGTTGTGCTTGGCACGAAAGAATGAGAGAAACTCTATAGTTGTGCGTGGCACGGAAGCCTGAGAGAAACTCTAAAGTTTAGCGTGGCTCGAAAGAATGAGAAAAACTCTATAATTGAGCATAGCACGATTTAATGAGAGAAACTGTGTAGTTGTACGTGGCACGAAAGAATGAGAAAAACTCTATAGTTGTGCGTGGCACGAAGGCATGAGAGAACCTCTATAGTTGTGCGTTGCACGAAAGATTGAGAGAAACTATATTTGTGCGTGGCACGAAAGAATGAGAGAAACTCAATAGCTGCGTGTGGCACGAAAGAATGAGAGAAACTCTATAATTGTGCTTAGCACGAAAGCATGAGAGAAGCTCTATAGCTGTGCGTGGCACGAAGGAATGAGAGAAACTCTATACTTCGGTGTGGCACGAAAGAATAAGGGAAACTCTATAGTTGTGCTTGGCACGAAAGAATGAGTAAAACTCTATAGTTGTGCGCGGCACGAAAGCATGAGAGAAACTCTATAGTTGTGCGTGGTACGAAAGCATGAGAGAAACTCTATAGTTGTGCGTGATACGAAAGCATGTGAGAAACTCTATAGTTGTTCGTGGCACGAAATAATGAGAGAAACTCTATAGTTGTGTGTGGCGCGAAAGAATGAGAGAAACTCTATAGTTGTGCTTGGCACGAAAGAATGAGGGAAACTCCATAGTTTTGTGTGGCAGGAAAGCATGAGAGAAATTCTATAGTTGTGCATGGCACGAAAGCATGAGAGAAACACTATAGTTGTGCTTGGCACGAAAGCATGAGAGAAACCCTATAGTTGTGCGTGATATGAAAGCATGAGAGATACTCTATAGTTGTGCGTGGCACGAAAGAAGGAGAGAAACTCTATAATTGCGTATACCACGATTTACTGAGAGAAACTGCATAGTTGTACGTGGCAAGAAAGAATGAGAAAAACTCTGTAGTTGTGCGTGGCACGAACGCATGTGAGAAACTCCATAGTTGTTCGTGGCACGAAAGAATGAGAGAAACTCTATAGTTGTGTGTGGCGCGAAAGAATGAGAGAAACTCTATAGTTGTGCTTGGCACGAAAGAATGAGGGAAACTCCATAGTTTTGTGTGGCACGAAAGCATGAGAGAAATTCTATAGTTGTGCATGGCACGAAAGCATGAGAGAAACTCTATAGTTGTGCGTGGCACGAAAGCATGAGAGAAACTCTATAGTTGTGCGTGATACAAAAGCATGAGAGATACTCTATAGTTGTGCGTGGTAAGAAAGAATGAGAAAAACTCTACAATTGAGTATAGCACGATTTAATGAGAGAAACTGTATAGTTGTACGTGGCACGAAAGAATGAGAAAAACTCTATAGTTGTGCGTGGCACGAACGCATGAGAGAAATTCTAAAGTTCTGCGTTGCACGAAAGAATGAGAGAAACTCTATATTTGTGCGTGGCACGAAAGTATGAGAGAAATTCAATAGTTGTGTGTGGCACGAAAGAATGAGAGAAACTCTATATTTGTGCGTGGCACGAAAGCCTGAGAGAAACTCTAAAGTTGAGCGTGGCTCTAAAGAATGAGAGAAACTCTATAGTTGTGCTTGGTACAAAAGAATGAGAGAAACTCTATAGTTGTGCGAGGAACGAAAGCATGAGAAAAACTCTATTGTTGCGCGTGGCACAAAAGATTGAGAAAAACTCTATCGTTGTGCTTGAAACGATATAATGAGAGAAATTACATAGTTGTGCATGGCACGAAAGAATGAGAGAAACTCTATAGTTGCATTGCACGAAAGAATGACAGAAACTCTTTAGTTGAACTTTGCACGAAAGAATGAGAGAAACTCTAGTTGTGCGTGGCACGAAAGCATGAGAGAAACTCCATAGTTGTGCGTGGCACAATAGCATGAGAGAAACTCTATAGTCTTGCGTGGCACGAAAGCATGAGAGAAATTCTATAGTTGTGCGTGGCTCGAAAGAATGAGAGAATCTCTATACTTGTGCTTGGCACGACAGAATCAGAGAAACACTATAGTTGTGGGTGGCACGAAAGCATGAGAAAAACTCTATTGTATTGCGTGGCACAAAAAATTGAGAGAAACTCCATAGTTGAGCGTGTCACGAAAGAATGAGAGAAACTCTATAGTTGTACTTTGAACGAAGGAATGAGAAACTCTATAGTTGTGCGTGGCACGAAAGCATGAAAGAAACTCTATAGTCTTGCGTGGCACGAACGAATGAGAGAAATTCTATAGTTGTGCGTGCCACGAAAGAATGAGAGAAACTTTATAGTTGTGCGTGGTATGAAAGCATGAGAGAAACTCTATAGTTGTGCGTGATACGAAAGCATGAGAGAAACTCTATGGTTGTGCGTGGCACGAAAGAATGAGAGAAACTCTATAGTTGGGGGTGGCACGAAAGAATGAGAGAAACTCTATAGTTGTGCTTGGCACGAAAGATTGAGAGAAACTCTATAGTTGTGCGTGGCACAAAAGCCTGAGAGAAACTCTAAAGTTAAGCGTGGCTCGAAACAATGAAAGAAACTCTATAGTTGTGCGGGGCACGAAAGAATGAAACTCTATAGATGTGCGCGGCACGAAAGCATGAGAGAAACTCTATAGTTGTGCGTGCCACGAAAGAATGAGAGAAACTCAATAGTTGTGCTTGAAACTGAAGAATGAGAGAAACTACATAGTTGTGCATGGCTAGAAAGAATGAGAGAAACTCCATAGTTGTGCGTGGCACGAAAGAATGAGAGAAACTCTATAGTTGCATGGAAAGAAAGAATGAGAGAAACTCTATAGTTGTACTTTGCACGAAAGAATGAGATGAACTCTATAGTTGTGCATGGCACGAAAGCATGAGAGAAACTCCATAGTTGTGCGTGGCACAATAGCATGAGAGAAACTCTATATTCTTGTGTGGCACGAAAGCATAAGACAAATTCTATACTTGTGCGTGGCTCGAAAGAATGAGAGAAACTCTATAGTTGTGCTTGGCACGAAATAATCAGAGAAACTCTATAGTTGTGGGTGGCACGAAAGCATGAGAAAAACTCTATAGTTGTGCGTGGCACGAAAGCATGAGAGAAACTCTATAGTCTTGCGTGGCACGAACGAATGAGAGAAAATCTATAGTTGTGCATGGCACGAAAGCATGAGGGCAACTGTATAGTTGTGCATGGCACGAAAGAATGAGATAAACTCTATAGTTGTACTTTGCATGAAAGAGTGAGAGAAACTATAGTTGTGGGTGGCACGAAAGCATGAAACAAACTCTATAGTCTTGCGTGGCACGAACGAATGAGAGAAAATCTATAGTTGTGCGTGGCACGAAAGCATGAGAGAAACTCTATAGCTGTGCGTGGCACGAAAGAATGAGAGAAACTCTATAGTTGTGTGTGGCGCGAAAGAATGAGAGAAATTCTATAGTTGTGCTTGGCACGAAAGAATGAGAGAAACTCTATAGTTTTGCGCGGCACGAAAGCCTGAGAGAAACTCTAAAGTTTAGCGTGGCTCGAAAGAATGAGAGAAACTCTATAGTTGTGCATGGAACGAAAGCATGAGAAAAACTCTATTGTTGTGCGTGGCAGAAAAGATTGAGAGAAACTCTATAGTTGTGCGTGGCACGAAAGAACGAGAGAAACTCTTTAAGTGAGTATAGCACGATTTAATGAAGGAAACTGTATAGTTGTACCTGGCACGAAAGCATGAGAGAAACTGTATAGTTGTCGTTGCACGAAAGAATGAGAGAAAGTCTATATTTGTGTGTGACACGAAAGCATGAGAGAAACTCTATGGTTGTGCGTGGCACGAAAAAATGAGTGAAACTCTATGGTTGTGCTTGGCACGAAAGAATGAGAGAAACTCTATAGTTGAGCGTGCCACGAAAGCCTGAGAGAAACTCTAAAGTTTAGCGTGGCTCGAAACAATGAGAGAAACTCTATAGTTGTACGTGGAACGAAAGAATGAAACTCTATAGAAGTGCGCGGCACGAAAGCATGAGAGAAACCCTATAGTTGTGCGTGCCACGGAAGAATGAGAGAAACTACATAGTTGTGCATGGCTAGAAAGAATGAGAGAAACTCCATAGTGGTGCGTGGCACGAAAATATAAGAGAAACTCTATAGTTGCATGGCACGAAAAAATGAGAGAAACTCTATAGTTGTACTTTGCACGAAAGAATGAGAGAAACTCTATAGTTGTACGTGGAACGAAAGAATGAAACTCTATCGAAGTGCGCGGCACGAAAGCATGAGAGAAATCCTATAGTTGTGCGTGCCACGAAAGAATGAGAGGAACTACATAGTTGTGCATGGCTAGAAAGAATGAGAGAAACTCCATAGTGGTGCGTGGCACGAAAATATAAGAGAAACTCTATAGTTGCATGGCACGAAAAAATGAGAGAAACTCTATAGTTGTACTTTGCACGAAAGAATGAGAGAAACTCTATAGTTGTGCTTGGCACGAAAGCATGAGAGAAACTCCATAGTTGTGCTTGGCACGAAATAATCAGAGAAACTCTATAGTTGTGCTTGGCACGAAATAATCAGAGAAACTCTATAGTTGTGGGTGGCTCGAAAGCATGAGAAAAACTCTATAGTTGTGCGTGGCACGAACGAATGAGAGAAAATCTATAGTTGTGCGTGGCACGAAAGCATGAGCGAAACACTTTAGTTGTGCGTGATACGAAAGCATGAGAGAAACTCTATAGCTGTGCGTGGCACGAAAGAATGAGAGAAACCCTATAGTTGTGCGTGCCACGAAAGAATGAGAGAAACTACATAGTTGTGCATGGCTAGAAAGAATGAGAGAAACTCCATAGTGGATCGTGGCACGAAAATATAAGAGAAACTCTATAGTTGCATGGCACGAAAAAATGAGAGAAACTCTATAGTTGTACTTTGCACGAAAGAATGAGAGAAACTCTATAGTTGTGCTTGGCACGAAAGCATGAGAGAAACTCCATAGTTGTGCGTGGCACAATAGCATGAGAGAAAGTCTATATTCTTGCGTGGCACGAAAGCATGAGAGAAATTCTACAGTTGTGCGTGGCTCGAAAGAATGAGAGAAACTCTATAGTTGTGCATGGAACGAAAGCATGAGAAAAACTCTATTGTTGTGCGTGGCAGAAAAGATTGAGAGAAACTCTATAGTTGTGCGTGGCACGAAAGAACGAGAGAAACTCTTTAAGTGAGTATAGCACGATTTAATGAAGGAAACTGTATAGTTGTACCTGGCACGAAAGCATGAGAGAAACTGTATAGTTGTCGTTGCACGAAAGAATGAGAGAAAGTCTATATTTGTGTGTGACACGAAAGCATGAGAGAAACTCTATAGTTGTGCGTGGCACGAAAAAATGAGAGAAACTCTATGGTTGTGCTTGGCACGAAAGAATGAGAGAAACTCTATAGTTGAGCGTGCCACGAAAGCCTGAGAGAAACTCTAAAGTTTAGCGTGGCTCGAAACAATGAGAGAAACTCTATAGTTGTACGTGGAACGAAAGAATGAAACTCTATAGAAGTGCGCGGCACGAAAGCATGAGAGAAACCCTATAGTTGTGCGTGCCACGGAAGAATGAGAGAAACTACATAGTTGTGCATGGCTAGAAAGAATGAGAGAAACTCCATAGTGGTGCGTGGCACGAAAATATAAGAGAAACTCTATAGTTGCATGGCACGAAAAAATGAGAGAAACTCTATAGTTGTACTTTGCACGAAAGAATGAGAGAAACTCTATAGTTGTACGTGGAACGAAAGAATGAAACTCTATCGAAGTGCGCGGCACGAAAGCATGAGAGAAACCCTATAGTTGTGCGTGCCACGAAAGAATGAGAGAAACTACATAGTTGTGCATGGCTAGAAAGAATGAGAGAAACTCCATAGTGGTGCGTGGCACGAAAATATAAGAGAAACTCTATAGTTGCATGGCACGAAAAAATGAGAGAAACTCTATAGTTGTACTTTGCACGAAAGAATGAGAGAAACTCTATAGTTGTGCTTGGCACGAAAGCATGAGAGAAACTCCATAGTTGTGCTTGGCACGAAATAATCAGAGAAACTCTATAGTTGTGCTTGGCACGAAATAATCAGAGAAACTCTATAGTTGTGGGTGGCTCGAAAGCATTAGAAAAACTCTATAGTTGTGCGTGGCACGAACGAATGAGAGAAAATCTATAGTTGTGCGTGGCACGAAAGCATGAGCGAAACACTTTAGTTGTGCGTGATACGAAAGCATGAGAGAAACTCTATAGCTGTGCGTGGCACGAAAGAATGAGAGAAACCCTATAGTTGTGCGTGCCACGAAAGAATGAGAGAAACTACATAGTTGTGCATGGCTAGAAAGAATGAGAGAAACTCCATAGTGGATCGTGGCACGAAAATATAAGAGAAACTCTATAGTTGCATGGCACGAAAAAATGAGAGAAACTCTATAGTTGTACTTTGCACGAAAGAATGAGAGAAACTCTATAGTTGTGCTTGGCACGAAAGCATGAGAGAAACTCCATAGTTGTGCGTGGCACAATAGCATGAGAGAAAGTCTATATTCTTGCGTGGCACGAAAGCATGAGAGAAATTCTACAGTTGGCGTGGCTCGAAAGAATGAGAGAAACTCTATAGTTGTGCATGGAACGAAAGCATGAGAAAAACTCTATTGTTGTGCGTGGCAGAAAAGATTGAGAGAAACTCTATAGTTGTGCGTGGCACGAAAGAACGAGAGAAACTCTTTAAGTGAGTATAGCACGATTTAATGAAGGAAACTGTATAGTTGTACCTGGCACGAAAGCATGAGAGAAACTGTATAGTTGTCGTTGCACGAAAGAATGAGAGAAAGTCTATATTTGTGTGTGACACGAAAGCATGAGAGAAACTCTATAGTTGTGCGTGGCACGAAAAAATGAGAGAAACTCTATGGTTGTGCTTGGCACGAAAGAATGAGAGAAACTCTATAGTTGAGCGTGCCACGAAAGCCTGAGAGAAACTCTAAAGTTTAGCGTGGCTCGAAACAATGAGAGAAACTCTATAGTTGTACGTGGAACGAAAGAATGAAACTCTATCGAAGTGCGCGGCACGAAAGCATGAGAGAAACCCTATAGTTGTGCGTGCCACAAAAGAATGAGAGAAACTACATAGTTGTGCATGGCTAGAAAGAATGAGAGAAACTCCATAGTGGTGCGTGGCACGAAAATATAAGAGAAACTCTATAGTTGCATGGCACGAAAAAATGAGAGAAACTCTATAGTTGTACTTTGCACGAAAGAATGAGAGAAACTCTATAGTTGTGCTTGGCACGAAAACATGAGAGAAACTCCATAGTTGTGCTTGGCACGAAATAATCAGAGAAACTCTATAGTTGTGCTTGGCACGAAATAATCAGAGAAACTCTATAGTTGTGGGTGGCTCGAAAGCATGAGAAAAACTCTATAGTTGTGCGTGGCACGAACGAATGAGAGAAAATCTATAGTTGTGCGTGGCACGAAAGCATGAGCGAAACACTTTAGTTGTGCGTGATACGAAAGCATGAGAGAAACTCTATAGCTGTGCGTGGCACGAAAGAATGAGAGAAACCCTATAGTTGTGCGTGCCACGAAAGAATGAGAGAAACTACATAGTTGTGCATGGCTAGAAAGAATGAGAGAAACTCCATAGTGGTGCGTGGCACGAAAATATAAGAGAAACTCTATAGTTGCATGGCACGAAACAATGAGAGAAACTCTATAGTTGTACTTTGCAAGAAAGAATGAGAGAAACTCTATAGTTGTGCTTGGCACGAAAGCATGAGAGAAACTCCATAGTTGTGCGTGGCACAATAGCATGAGAGAAAGTCTATATTCTTGCGTGGCACGAAAGCATGAGAGAAATTCTACAGTTGTGCGTGGCTCGAAAGAATGAGAGAAACTCTATAGTTGTGCTTGGCACGAAATAATCAGAGAAACTCTATAGTTGTGATTGGCACGAAATAATCAGAGAAACTCTATAGTTGTGGGTGGCTCGAAAGCATGAGAAAAACTCTATAGTTGTGCGTGGCACGAACGAATGAGAGAAAATCTATAGTTGTGCGTGGCACGAAAGCATGAGCGAAACACTTTAGTTGTGCGTGATACGAAAGCATGAGAGAAACTCTATAGCTGTGCGTGGCACGAAAGAATGAGAGAAACTCTATAGTTAGGTGTGGCACGAAAGAATGAGAGAAACTGTGTAGTTGTGCTTGTCAAGAAAGAATGAGAGAAACTCTGAAGTTTAGCGTGGCTCGAAACAATGAGAGAAACTCTATAGTTATGCTAGGCACGAAAGAATGAAACTCTGTAGATGTGTGCGGCACGAAAGCATGAGACAAACTCTATAGTTGTACGTGGTACGAAAGCATGAGAGAAACTCTATAGTTGTGCGTGATACGAAAGCATGAGAGAAACTCCATAGTGGTGCGTGGTACGAAAAAATGAGAGAAACTCTATAGTTGCATGGCACGAAAGAATGAGAGAAACTCTATAGTTGTACTTTGCACGAAAGAATGAGAGAAACTCTATAGTTGTGCATGGCACGAAAGCATGAGAGAAACTCCGTAGTTGTGCGTGGCACAATAGCATGAGAGAAAGTCTATATTCTTGCGTGGCACGATAGCATGAGAGAAATTCTATAGTTGTGCGTGGCTCGAAAGAATGAGAGAAACTCTATAGTTGTGTGTGGTGCGAAAGCATGAGAGAAACTCTATAGTTGTGCGTGATACGAAAGCATGAGAGAAACTCTATGGTTGTGCCTGGCACGAAAGAATGAGAGAAACTCTAAAGTTGTGGGTGGCACGAAAGAATGAGAGAAACTCTATAGTTGTGCTGGGCACGAAAGAATGAGAGAAACTCTATAGTTGTGCGTGGCACAAAAGCCTGAGAGAAACTCTAAAGTTTAGCGTGGCTCGAAACAATGAACGAAACTCTATAGTTGTGCGGGGCACGAAAGAATGAAACTCTATAGATGTGCGCGGCACGAAAGCATGAGAGAAACTCTATAGTTTTGCGTGCCACGAAAGAATGAGAGAAACTCAATAGTTGTGCTTGAAACTGAAGAATGAGAGAAACTACATAGTTGTGCATGCCTAGAAAGAATGAGAGAAACTCTATAGTTGTGTGTGGCGCGAAAGAATGAGAGAAACTCTATAGTTGTGCTTGGCACGAAAGAATGAAACTCTATAGTTTTGCGTGGCACGAAAGCCTGAGAGACACTCTAAAGTTGAGCGTGGCTTGAAAGAATGAGAGAAACTCTATAGTTGTGCTTGGCGCAAAAGAATGACAGAAACTCTATAGTTGTGCGTGGAACGAAAGCCTGAGAAAAACTCTATTGTTGTGCGTGGCACAAAAGAATGAGAGAAACTCCATCGTTGTGCTTGAAACGAAAGAATGAGAGAAACTCCATAGGTGTGCTTGGCTCAAAATAATGAGAGAAAAGCCATAGTTGGGCTTTGCATGAAAGAATGAGAGAAACTATAGTTGTGCGTGGCACGAAAGCATGAAAGAAACTCCATAGTCTTGCGTGGCACGAACGAATGAGAGAAAATCTATAGTTGTGCGTGATACGAAAGCATGAGAGAAACTCTATAGCTGTGCGTGGCACGAAAGAATGAGAGAAACTCTATAGTTGGGTGTGGCACGAAAGAAGGAGAGAAACTCTATAGTTGTGCTTGTCACGAAAGAATGAGGGAAACTCTATAGTTGTGCGTGGCACGAAAGCCTAAGAGAAACTCTGAAGTTTAGCGTGGCTCTAAACAATGAGAGAAACTCTGTAGTTATGCTAGGCACGAAAGAATGAAACTCTATAGATGTGCGCGGCACGAAAGCATGAGACAAACTCTATAGTTGTGCGTGGTACGAAAGCATGAGAGAAGCTGTATAGTTGTGCGTGATACGAAAGCATGAGAGAAACTCTATAGTTGTGCGTGGCACAAAAGAATGAGAGAAACTCTATAGTTCTGTGTGGCGCGAAAGAATGAGAGAAACTCTATAGTTGTGCTTGGCACGAAAGAATGAGAGAAACTCTATAGTTTTGCGTGGCACGAATGCCTGAGAGAAACTCTAAAGTTTAGCGTGGCTCGAAACAATGAGAGAAACTCTATAGTTGTACGTGGCACGAAACAATGAAACTCTATAGATGTGCGCGGCACGAAAGCATGAGAGAAACTCTATAGTTGTGCGTGCCACGAAAGAATGAGAGAAACTCAATAGTTGTGCTTGAAACGAAAGAATGAGAGAAACTACATAGTTGTGCATTGCTAGAAAGAATGAGAGAAACTCCATAGTGGTGCGTGGTACGAAAAAATGAGAGAAACTCTATAGTTGCATGGCACGAAAGAATGAGAGAAACTCTATAGTTGTAGTTTGCACGAAAGAATGAGAGAAACTCTATAGTTGTGCATGGCACGAAAGCATGAGAGAAACTCCGTAGTTGTGCGTGGCACAATAGCATGAGAGAAAGTCTATATTCTTGCGTGGCACGAAAGCATGAGAGAAATTCTATAGTAGTGCGTGGCTCGAGAGAATGAGAGAAACTCTATAGTTGTGTGTGGTGCGAAAGCATGAGAGAAACTCTATAGTTGTGTGTGATACGAAAGCATGAGAGAAACTCTATGGTTGTGCCTGGCACGAAAGAATGAGAGAAACTCTAAAGTTGTGGCTGGCACGAAAGAATGAGAGAAACTCTATAGTTGTGCTGGGCACGAAAGAATGAGAGAAACTCTATAGTTGTGCGTGGCACAAAAGCCTGAGAGAAACTCTAAAGTTTAGCGTGGCTCGAAACAATGAAAGAAACTCTATAGTTGTGCGGGGCACGAAAGAATGAAACTCTATAGATGTGCGCGGCACGAAAGCATGAGAGAAACTCTATAGTTTTGCGTGCCACGAAAGAATGAGAGAAACTCAATAGTTGTGCTTGAAACTGAAGAATGAGAGAAACTACATAGTTGTGCATGCCTAGAAAGAATGAGAGAAACTCTATAGTTGTGTGTGGCACGAAAGAATGAGAGAAACTCTATAGTTGTGCTTGGCACGAAAGAATGAAACTCTATAGTTTTGCGTGGCACGAAAGCCTGAGAGACACTCTAAAGTTGAGCGTGGCTTGAAAGAATGAGAGAAACTCTATAGTTGTGCTTGGCGCAAAAGAATGACATAAACTCTATAGTTGTGCGTGGAACGAAAGCCTGAGAAAAACTCTATTGTTGTGCGTGGCACAAAAGAATGAGAGAAACTCCATCGTTGTGCTTGAAACGAAAGAATGAGAGAAACTCCATAGGTGTGCTTGGCTCAAAATAATGAGAGAAACGCCATAGTTGTGCTTTGCATGAAAGAATGAGAGAAACTATAGTTGTGCGTGGCACGAAAGCATGAAAGAAACTCTATAGTCTTGCGTGGCACGAACGAATGAGAGAAAATCTATAGTTGTGCGTGATACGAAAGCATGAGAGAAACTCTATAGCTGTGCGTGGCGCGAAAGAATGAGAGAAACTCTATAGTTGGGTGTGGCACGAAAGAATGAGAGAAACTCTATAGTTGTGCTTGTCACGAAAGAATGAGGGAAACTCTATAGTTGTGCGTGGCATGAAAGCCTGAGAGAAACTCTGAAGTTTAGCGTTGCTCTAAACAATGAGAGAAACTCTATAGTTATGCTAGGCACGAAAGAATCAAACTCTATAGATGTGCGCGGCACGAAAGCATGAGACAAACTCTATAGTTGTGCATGGTACGAAAGCATGAGAGAAACTCTATAATTGTGCGTGATACGAAAGCATGAGAGAAACTCTATGGTTGTGCGTGGCACGAAAGAATGAGAGAAACTCTATAGTTGTGGGTGGCACGAATGAATGAGAGAAACTCAATAGTTGTGCGTGGCACAAAAGCCTGAGAGAAACTCTAAAGTTAAGCGTGGCTCGAAACAATGAAAGAAACTCTATAGTTGTGCGGGGCACGAAAGAATGAAACTCTATAGATGTGCGCGGCACGAAAGCATGAGAGAAACTCTATAGTTGTGCGAGCCACGAAATAATGAGAGAAACTCAATAGTTGTGCTTGAAACTGAAGAATGAGAGAAACTACATAGTTGTGCATGGCTAGAAAGAATGAGAGAAACTCCATAGTTGTGCGTGGCACGAAAGAATGAGAGAAACTCAATAGTTGCATGGAAAGAAAGAATGAGAGAAACTCTATAGTTGTACTTTGCACGAAAGAATGAGAGAAACTCTATAGTTGTGCATGGCACGAAAGCATGAGAGAAACTCCATAGTTGTGCGTGGCACAATAGCATGAGAGAAACTCTATATTCTTGCGTGGCACGAAAGCATGAGACAAATTCTATACTTGTGCGTGGCTCGAAAGAATGAGAGAAACTCTATAGTTGTGCTTGACACCAAATAATCAGAGAAACTCTATAGTTGTGGGTGGCACGAAAGCATGAGAAAAACTCTATAGTTGTGCGTGGCACGAAAGCATGAGAGAAACTCTATAGTCTTGCGTGGCACGAACGAATGAGGGAAAATCTATAGTTGTGCGTGGCACGAAAGCATGAGAGCAACTGTATAGTTGTGCATGGCACGAAAGAATGAGATAAACTCTATAGTTGTACTTTGCATGAAAGAATGAGAGAAACTATAGTTGTGGGTGGCACGAAAGCATGAAACAAACTCTATAGTCTTGCGTGGCACGAACGAATGAGAGAAAATCTATAGTTGTGCATGGCACGAAAGCATGAGAGCAACTGTATAGTTGTGCATGGCACGAAAGAATGAGATAAACTCTATAGTTGTACTTTGCATGAAAGAATGAGAGAAACTATAGTTGTGGGTGGCACGAAAGCATGAAACAAACTCTATAGTCTTGCGTGGCACGAACGAATGAGAGAAAATCTATAGTTGTGTGTGGCACGAAAGCATGAGAGAAACTCTATAGCTGTGCGTGGCACGAAAGAATGAGAGAAACTCTATAGTTGTGTGTGGCGCAAAAGAATGAGAGAAATTCTATAGTTGTGCTTGGCACGAAAGAATGAGAGAAACTCTATAGTTTTGCGCGGCACGAAAGCCTGAGAGAAACTCTAAAGTTTAGCGTGGCTCGAAAGAATGAGAGAAACTCTATAGTTGTGCATGGAACGAAAGCATGAGAAAAACTCTATAGTTGCATGGCACGAAAAAATGAGAGAAACTCTATAGTTGTACTTTGCACGAAAGAATGAGAGAAACTCTATAGTTGTGCTTGGCACGAAAGCATGAGAGAAACTCCATAGTTGTGCGTGGCACAATAGCATGAGAGAAAGTCTATATTCTTGCGTGGCACGAAAGCATGAGAGAAATTCTACAGTTGTGCGTGGCTCGAAAGAATGAGAGAAACTCTATAGTTGTGCTTGGAACGAAATAATCAGAGAAACTGTATTGTTGTGCTTGGCACGAAATAATCAGAGAAACTCTATAGTTGTGGGTGGCTCGAAAGCATGAGAAAAACTCTATAGTTGTGCGTGGCACGAACGAATGAGAGAAAATCTATTGTTGTGCGTGGCACGAAAGCATGAGCGAAACACTTTAGTTGTGCGTGATACGAAAGCATGAGAGAAACTATAGCTGTGCGTGACACGAAAGCATGAGAGAAACTCTATAGTTGTGCGTGGCACAAAAGAATGAGAGAAACTCTATAGTTCTGTGTGGCGCGAAAGAATGAGAGAAACTTTATAGTTGTGCTTGGCACGAAAGAACGAGAGAAACTCTTTAGTTTTGCGTGGCACGAAAGGCTGAGAGAAACTCTAAAGTTTAGCGTGGCTGGAAAGAATGAGAGAAACTCTATAGTTGTACATGGAACGAAAGCATGAGAAAAACTCTATTGTTGTGCTTGGCACAAAAGAATGAGAGAAACTCCATCGTTGTGCTTGAAACGGAAGAGTGAGAGAAACTCAATAGTTGTGCATGGCTCGAAAGAATGAGAGAAACTGCATTGTTGTGCTTGGCAGAAAAGATTGAGAGAAACTCTATAGTTGTGCGTGGCACAAAAGCATGAGAAAAACTCTATTGTTGTGCGCGACACGAAAGTATGAGAGAAACTCTATGGTTGCCTGTAGCATAATAGAAGGAGAGAAGCTCTATAGTTGTGCGTGGAACGATGGAATGGGGAAAACTCTACCATTGTGCTTGAAACGAAAGAATGAGGGAAACTCTATAGTTGAGCATGGCGCGAAAGCATGACAGAATCTTTATAGTTGTGCGTGGCACGAAAGAATGAGACAAACTCTATAGTGGTGCATGGCACGAAAGAATGGGAGAAACTCTATAGTTGTGCTTTGCACAAAAGAATTAGAGAAACTCTATAGTTGTGCGTGGCACGAAAGCATGATAAAAACTCTATAGTTGTACGTGGCACGAAAGCATGAGAGAAACTCTATAGTTGTGCGTGGCACGAAACCATGAAATAAAATGTATAATTGTGCGTGGCACAAAAGAATGAGATACTCTATAGTTGTGCGTGGCACGAAAGAAGGAGAGAAACTCTATAATTGCGTATAGCACGATTTAATGGCAGAAACTGAATAGTTGTACGTGGCAAGAAAGAATGAGAAAATCTCTGTAGTTGTGCGTGGCACGAACGCATGAGAGAAACTGTATAGTTGTGCTTTGCACGAAAGAATGACAGAAACTCTATATTTGTGCGTGGCACGAAAGAATGAAAGAAACTCTATACTTGTGCTAGGCACGAAAGCATGAGAGAAACTCTATAGTTGTGCGTGGCACGAAATTATGAGAGAAACTCTATAGTTGTAGGTGGCACGAAAAAATGATTGACACTCTATAGTTGTGCTTGGCACGAAAGAATGAGAGAAACTCTATAGTTGTGCGTGGCACGAAAGGCTGAGAGAAACTCTAGTTTAGCGTGGCTGGAAAGAATGAGAGAAACTCTATAGTTGTACATGGAACGAAAGCATGAGAAAAACTCTATTGATGTGCTTGGCACAAAAGAATGAGAGAAACTCCATCGTTGTGCTTGAAACGAAAGAGTGAGAGAAACTCCATAGTTGTGCATGGCTCGAAAGAATGAGAGAAACTCCATAGTTGTGCTTGGCAGAAAAGATTGAGAGAAACAATATAGTTGTGCGTGGCACAAAAGCATGAGAGAAACTCTATAGTCTTGCGTGGCACGAACGAATGAGAGAAAATCTATAGTTGTGCGTGGCACGAAAGCATGAAAGCAACTGTATAGTTGTGCATGGCACGAAAGAATGAGATAAACTCTATGGTTGTACTTTGCATGAAAGAATGAGAGAAACTATAGTTGTGGGTGGCACGAAAGCATGAAACAAACTCTATAGTCTTGTGTGGCACTAACGAATGAGAGAAAATCTATAGTTGTGCGTGGCACGAAAGCATGAGAGAAACTCTATAGCTGTGCGTGGCACAAAAGAATGAGAGAAACTCTATAGTTGGGTGTGGCACGAAAGAATGAGAGAAACTCTATACTTGTGCTTGGCACGAAAGAATGAGAGAAACTCTATTGTTGTGCGTGGCACGAAAGCCTGAGAGAAACTCTGAAGTTTAGCGTGGCTCGAAACAATGAGAGAAACTCTATAGTTGTGCTAGGCACGAAAGAATGAAACTCTATAGATGTGCGCGGCACGATAGCATGAGAGAAACTCTATGGTTGTGCGCGGTACGAAAGCATGAGAGAAACTCTATAGTTGTGCGTGACACGAAAGCATGAGAGAAGCTCTATAGTTGTGCGTGGCAGGAAAGAATGACAGAAACTCTATAGTTGTGTGTGGCGCGAAAGAATGAGAGAAACTCTATAGTTGTGCTTGGCACGAAAGAATGAGAGAAACTCTATAGTTTTGCGCGGCACGAAAGCCTGAGAGAAACTCTAAAGTTTAGCGTGGCTCGAAAGAATGAGAGAAACTCTATAGTTGTGCATGGAACGAAAGCATGAGAAAAACTCTATTGTTGTGCGTGGCAGAAAAGATTGAGAGAAACTCTATAGTTGTGCGTGGCACGAAAGAACGAGAGAAACTCTTTAAGTGAGTATAGCACGATTTAATGAAGGAAACTGTATAGTTGTACCTGGCACGAAAGCATGAGAGAAACTGTATAGTTGTCGTTGCACGAAAGAATGAGAGAAACTCTATATTTGTGTGTGACACGAAAGGATGAGAGAAACTCTATAGTTGTGCGTGGCACGAAAAAATGAGAGAAACACTATAGTTGTGCTTGGCACGAAAGAATGAGAGAAACTCTATAGTTGAGCGTGCCACGAAAGCCTGAGAGAAACTCTAAAGTTTAGCGTGGCTCGAAACAATGAGAGAAACTCTATAGTTGTACGTGGGACGAAAGAATGAAACTCTATAAAGTGCGTGGCACGAAAGCATGAGAGAAACTCTATAGTTGTGCGTGCCACGAAAGAATGAGAGAAACTACATAGTTGTGCATGGCTAGAAAGAATGAGAGAAACTCCATAGTGGTGCGTGGCACGAAAATATAAGAGAAACTCTATAGTTGCATGGCACGAAAAAATGAGAGAATCTCTATAGTTGTACTTTGCACGAAAGAATGAGAGAAACTCTATAGTTGTGCATGGCACGAAAGCATGAGAGAAACTCCATAGTTGTGCGTGGCACAATAGCATGAGAGAAAGTCTATATTCTTGCGTGGCACGAAAGCATGAGAGAAATTCTACAGTTGTGCGTGGCTCGAAAGAATGAGAGAAACTCTATAGCTGTGCTTGGCACGAAATAATCAGAGAACCTCTATAGTTGTGCTTGGCACGAAGTAATCAGAGAAACTCTATAGTTGTGGGTGGCTCGAAAGCATGAGAAAAACTGTATAGTTGTGCGTGGCACGAACGAATGAGAGAAAATCTATAGTTGCGCGTGGCACGAAAGCATGAGAGAAACACTTTAGTTGTGCGTGATACGAAAGCATGAGAGAAACTCTATAGCTGTGCGTGGCACGAAAGAATGAGAGAAACTGTATAGTTGCGTGTGGCACGAAAGAATGAGAGAAACTGTGTGGTTGTGCTTGTCAAGAAAGAATGAGAGAAACTCTGAAGTTTAGCGTGGCTCGAAACAATGAGAGAAACTCTATAGTTATGCTAGGCACGAAAGAATGAAACTCTATAGATGTGCGCGGCACGAAAGCATGAGACAAACTCTATAATTGTGCGTGGTACGAAAGCATGAGAGAAACTCTATAGTTGTGCGTGATACGAAAGCTTGAGAGAAACTCTATAGTTGTGCGTGGCACAAAAGAATGAGAGAAACTCCATCGTTGTGCTTGAAACGAAAGAATGAGAGAAACTCCATAGGTGTGCTTGGCTCAAAATAATGAGAGAAACGCCATAGTTGTGCTTTGCATGAAAGAATGAGAGAAACTATAGTTGTGCGTGGCACGAAAGCATGAAAGAAACTCTATAGTCTTGCGTGGCACGAACGAATGAGAGAAAATCTATAGTTGTGCGTGATACGAAAGCATGAGAGAAACTTTATAGCTGTGCGTGGCACGAAAGAATGAGAGAAACTCTATAGTTGGGTGTGGCACGAAAGAATTAGAGAAACTCTATAGTTGTGCTTGTCACGAAAGAATGAGGGAAACTCTATAGTTGTGCGTTGCACGAAAGCCTGAGAGAAACTCTGAAGTTTAGCGTGGCTCTAAACAATGAGAGAAACTCTGTAGTTATGCTAGGCACGAAAGAATGAAACTCTATAGATGTGCGCGGCACGAAAGCATGAGACAAACTCTATAGTTGTGCGTGGTACGAAAGCATGAGAGAAACTGTATAGTTGTGCGTGATACGAAAGCATGAGAGAAACTCTATAGTTGTGCGTGGCACAAAAGAATGAGAGAAACTCTATAGTTCTGTGTGGCGCGAAAGAATGAGAGAAACTCTATAGTTGTGCTTGGCACGAAAGAATGAGAGAAACTCTATAGTTTTGCGTGGCACGAATGCCTGAGAGAAACTCTAAAGTTTAGCGTGGCTCGAAACAATGAGAGAAACTCTATAGTTGTACGTGGCACGAAAGAATGAAACTCTATAGATGTGCGCGGCACGAAAGCAAGAGAGAAACTCTATAGTTGTGCGTGCCACGAAAGAATGAGAGAAACTCAATAGTTGTGCTTGAAACGAAAGAATGAGAGAAACTACATAGTTGTGCATTGCTAGAAAGAATGAGAGAAACTCCATAGTGGTGCGTGGTACGAAAAAATGAGAGAAACTCTATAGTTGCATGGCACGAAAGAATGAGAGAAACTCTATAGTTGTAGTTTGCACGAAAGAATGAGAGAAACTCTATAGTTGTGCATGGCACGAAAGCATGAGAGAAACTCCGTAGTTGTGCGTGGCACAATAGCATGAGAGAAAGTCTATATTCTTGCGTGGCACGAAAGCATGAGAGAAATTCTATAGTAGTGCGTGGCTCGAAAGAATGAGAGAAACTCTATAGTTGTGTGTGGTGCGAAAGCATGAGAGAAACTCTATAGTTGTGCGTGATACGAAAGCATGAGAGAAACTCTATGGTTGTGCCTGGCACGAAAGAATGAGAGAAACTCTAAAGTTGTGGGTGGCACGAAAGAATGAGAGAAACTCTATAGTTGTGCTGGGCACGAAAGAATTAGAGAAACTCTATAGTTGTGCGTGGCACAAAAGCCTGAGAGAAACTCTAAAGTTTAGCGTGGCTCGAAACAATGAAAGAAACTGTATAGTTGTGCGGGGCACGAAAGAATGAAACTCTATAGATGTGCGCGGCACGAAAGCATGAGAGAAACTCTATAGTTTTGCGTGCCACGAAAGAATGAGAGAAACTCAATAGTTGTGCTTGAAACTGAAGAATGAGAGAAACTACATAGTTGTGCATGCCTAGAAAGAATGAGAGAAACTCTATAGTTGTGTGTGGCGCGAAAGAATGAGAGAAACTCTATAGTTGTGCTTGGCACGAAAGAATGAAACTCTATAGTTTTGCGTGGCACGAAAGCCTGAGAGACACTCTAAAGTTGAGCGTGGCTTGAAAGAGTGAGAGAAACTCTATAGTTGTGCTTGGCGCAAAAGAATGACAGAAACTCTATAGTTGTGTGTGGAACGAAAGCCTGAGAAAAACTCTATTGTTGTGCGTGGCACAAAAGAATGAGAGAAACTCCATCGTTGTGCTTGAAACGAAAGAATGAGAGAAACTCTATAGGTGTGCTTGGCTCAAAATAATGAGAGAAACGCCATAGTTGTGCTTTGCATGAAAGAATGAGAGAAACTATAGTTGTGCGTGGCACGAAAGCATGAAAGAAACTCTATAGTCTTGCGTGGCACGAACGAATGAGAGAAAATCTATAGTTGTGCGTGATACGAAAGCATGAGAGAAACTCTATAGCTGTGCGTGGCACGAAAGAATGAGAGAAACTCTATAGTTGGGTGCGGCACGAAAGAATGAGAGAAACTCTATAGTTGTGCTTGTCACGAAAGAATGAGGGAAACTCTATAGTTGTGCGTGGCACGAAAGCCTGAGAGAAACTCTGAAGTTTAGCGTGGCTCTAAACAATGAGAGAAACTCTGTAGTTGTGGTAGGCACGAAAGAATGAAACTCTATAGATGTGCGCGGCACGAAAGCATGAGACAAACTCTATAGTTGTGCGTGGTACGAAAGCATGAGAGAAACTGTATAGTTGTGCGTGATACGATAGCATGAGAGAAACTCTATAGTTGTGCGTGGCACAAAAGAATGAGAGAAACTCTAAAGTTGTGGGTGGCACGAAAGAATGAGAGAAACTCTATAGTTGTGCTTGAAACGAAAGAATGAGAGAAACTCCATAGGTGTGCTTGGCTCAAAATAATGAGAGAAACGCCATAGTTGTGCTTTGCATGAAAGAATGAGAGAAACTATAGTTGTGCGTGGGACGAAAGCATGAAAGAAACTCTATAGTCTTGCGTGGCACGAACGAATGAGAGAAAATCTATAGTTGTGCGTGATACGAAAGCATGAGAGAAACTCTATAGCTGTGCGTGGCACGAAAGAATGAGAGAAACTCTATAGTTGGGTGTGGCACGAAAGAATTAGAGAAACTCTATAGTTGTGCTTGTCACGAAAGAATGAGGGAAACTCTATAGTTGTGCGTTGCACGAAAGCCTGAGAGAAACTCTGAAGTTTAGCGTGGCTCTAAACAATGAGAGAAACTCTGTAGTTATGCTAGGCACGAAAGAATGAAACTCTATAGATGTGCGCGGCACGAAAGCATGAGACAAACTCTATAGTTGTGCGTGGTACGAAAGCATGAGAGAAACTGTATAGTTTTGCGTGATACGAAAGCATGAGAGAAACTCTATAGTTGTGCGTGGCACAAAAGAATGAGAGAAACTCTATAGTTCTGTGTGGCGCGAAAGAATGAGAGAAACTCTATAGTTGTGCTTGGCACGAAAGAATGAGAGAAACTCTATAGTTTTGCGTGGCACGAATGCCTGAGAGAAACTCTAAAGTTTAGCGTGGCTCGAAACAATGAGAGAAACTCTATAGTTGTACGTGGCACGAAAGAATGAAACTCTATAGATGTGCGCGGCACGAAAGCATGAGAGAAACTCTATAGTTGTGCGTGCCACGAAAGAATGAGAGAAACTCAATAGTTGTGCTTGAAACGAAAGAATGAGAGAAACTACATAGTTGTGCATTACTAGAAAGAATGAGAGAAACTCCATAGTGGTGCGTGGTACGAAAAAATGAGAGAAACTCTATAGTTGCATGGCACGAAAGAATGAGAGAAACTCTATAGTTGTAGTTTGCACGAAAGAATGAGAGAAACTCTATAGTTGTGCATGGCACGAAAGCATGAGAGAAACTCCGTAGTTGTGCGTGGCACAATAGCATGAGAGAAAGTCTATATTCTTGCGTGGCACGAAAGCATGAGAGAAATTCTATAGTAGTGCGTGGCTCGAAAGAATGAGAGAAACTCTATAGTTGTGTGTGGTGCGAAAGCATGAGAGAAACTCTATAGTTGTGCGTGATAAGAAAGCATGAGAGAAACTCTATGGTTGTGCCTGGCACGAAAGAATGAGAGAAACTCTAAAGTTGTGGGTGGCACGAAAGAATGAGAGAAACTCTATAGTTGTGCTGGGCACGAAAGAATTAGAGAAACTCTATAGTTGTGCGTGGCACAAAAGCCTGAGAGAAACTCTAAAGTTTAGCGTGGCTCGAAACAATGAAAGAAACTGTATAGTTGTGCGGGGCACGAAAGAATGAAACTCTATAGATGTGCGCGGCACGAAAGCATGAGAGAAACTCTATAGTTTTGCGTGCCACGAAAGAATGAGAGAAACTCAATAGTTGTGCTTGAAACTGAAGAATGAGAGAAACTACATAGTTGTGCATGCCTAGAAAGAATGAGAGAAACTCTATAGTTGTGTGTGGCGCGAAAGAATGAGAGAAACTCTATAGTTGTGCTTGGCACGAAAGAATGAAACTCTATAGTTTTGCGTGGCACGAAAGCCTGAGAGACACTCTAAAGTTGAGCGTGGCTTGAAAGAATGAGAGAAACTCTATAGTTGTGCTTGGCGCAAAAGAATGACAGAAACTCTATAGTTGTGTGTGGAACGAAAGCCTGAGAAAAACTCTATTGTTGTGCGTGGCACAAAAGAATGAGAGAAACTCCATCGTTGTGCTTGAAACGAAAGAATGAGAGAAACTCTATAGGTGTGCTTGGCTCAAAATAATGAGAGAAACGCCATAGTTGTGCTTTGCATGAAAGAATGAGAGAAACTATAGTTGTGCGTGGCACGAAAGCATGAAAGAAACTCTATAGTCTTGCGTGGCACGAACGAATGAGAGAAAATCTATAGTTGTGCGTGATACGAAAGCATGAGAGAAACTCTATAGCTGTGCGTGGCACGAAAGAATGAGAGAAACTCTATAGTTGGGTGCGGCACGAAAGAATGAGAGAAACTCTATAGTTGTGCTTGTCACGAAAGAATGAGGGAAACTCTATAGTTGTGCGTGGCACGAAAGCCTGAGAGAAACTCTGAAGTTTAGCGTGGCTCTAAACAATGAGAGAAACTCTGTAGTTGTGGTAGGCAAAAAAGAATGAAACTCTATAGATGTGCGCGGCACGAAAGCATGAGACAAACTCTATAGTTGTGCGTGGTACGAAAGCATGAGAGAAACTGTATAGTTGTGCGTGATACGATAGCATGAGAGAAACTCTATAGTTGTGTGTGGCACAAAAGAATGAGAGAAACTCTAAAGTTGTGGGTGGCACGAAAGAATGAGAGAAACTCTATAGTTGTGCTGGGCACGAAAGAATGAGAGAAACTCTATAGTTGGGCGTGGCACAAAAGCCTGAGAGAAACTCTAAAGTTTAGCGTGGCTTGAAACAATGAAAGAAACTCTATAGTTGTGCGGGGCACGAAAGAATGAAACTCTATAGATGTGCGCGGCACGAAAGCATGAGAGAAACTCTATAGTTTTGCGTGCCACGAAAGAATGAGAGAAACTCAATAGTTGTACTTGAAACTGAAGAATGAGAGAAACTACATAGTTGTGCATGCCTAGAAAGAATGAGAGAAACTCTATAGTTGTGTGTGGCGCGAAAGAATGAGAGAAACTCTATAGTTGTGCTTGGCACGAAAGAATGAAACTCTATAGTTTTGCGTGACACGAAAGCCTGAGAGACACTCTAAAGTTGAGCGTGGCTTGAAAGAATGAGAGAAACTCTATAGTTGTGCTTGGCGCAAAAGAATGACAGAAACTCTATAGTTGTGCGTGGAACGAAAGCCTGAGAAAAACTCTATTGTTGTGCGTGGCACAAAAGAATGAGAGAAACTCCATTGTTGTGCTTGAAACGAAAGAATGAGAGAAACTCCATAGGTGTGCTTGGCTCAAAATAATGAGAGAAACGCCATAGTGTTGCTTTGCATGAAAGAATGAGAGAAACTATAGTTGTGCGTGGCACGAAAGCATGAAAGAAACTCTATAGTCTTGCGTGGCACGAACGAATGAGAGAAAATCTATAGTGGTGCGTGATACGAAAGCATGAGAGAAACTCAATGGTTGTGCGTGGCACGAAAGAATGAGAGAAACTCTATAGTTGTGGGTGGCACGAAAGAATGAGAGAAACTCTATAGTTGTGCGTGGCACAAAAGCCTGAGAGAAACTCTAAAGTTAAGCGTGGGTCGAAACAATGAAAGAAACTCTATAGTTGTGCGGGGCACGAAAGAATGAAACTCTATAGATGTGCGCGGCACGAAAGCATGAGAGAAACTCTATAGTTGTGCGTCCCACGAAATAATGAGAGAAACTCAATAGTTGTGCTTGAAACTGAAGAATGAGAGAAACTACATAGTTGTGCATGGCTAGAAAGAATGAGAGAAACTCCATAGTTGTGCGTGGCACGAAAGAATGAGAGAAACTTTATAGTTGCATGGAAAGAAAGAATGAGAGAAACTCTATAGTTGTACTTTGCACGAAAGAAAGAGAAACTCTATAGTTGTGCATGGCACGAAAGCATGAGAGAAACTCCATATTTGTGCGTGGCACAATAGCATGAGAGAAACTCTATATTCTTGCGTGGCACGAAAGCATGAGACAAATTCTATACTTGTGCGTGGCTCGAAAGAATGAGAGAAACTCTATAGTTGTGCTTGGCACCAAATAATCAGAGAAACTCTATAGTTGTGGGTGGCACGAAAGCATGAGAAAAACTCTATAGTTGTGCGTGGCACGAAAGCATGAGAGAAACTCTATAGTCTTGCGTGGCACGAACGAATGAGAGAAAATCTATAGTTGTGCGTGGCACGAAAGCATGAGAGCAACTGTATAGTTGTGCATGGCACGAAAGAATGAGATAAACTCTATAGTTGTACTTTGCATGAAAGAATGAGAGAAACTATAGTTGTGCGTGGCACGAAAGCATGAAACAAACTCTATAGTCTTGCGTGGCACGTACGAAGGAGAGAAAATCTATAGTTGTGCGTGGCACGAAAGCATGAGAGAAACTCTATAGCTGTGCGTGGCACGAAAGAATGAGAGAAACTCTATAGTTGGGTGTGGCACAAAAGAATGAGAGAAAATCTATACTTGTGCTTGGCTCGAAACAATGAGAGAAACTCTATAGTTGTGCTAGGCACGAAAGAATGAAACTCTATAAATGTGCGCGGTACGAAAGCAAGAGAGAAACTCTATAGTGGTGCCTGACACGAAAGCATGAGAGAAGCTCTATAGTTGTGCGTGGCAGGAAAGAATGAGAGAAACTCTATAGTTGTGTGTGGCGCGAAAGAATGAGAGAAACTCTATAGTTGTGCATGGAACGAAAGCATGAGAAAAACTCTATTGTTGTGCGTGGCAGAAAAGATCGAGAGAAACTCTATAGTTGTGCGTGGCACGAAAGAACGAGAGAAACTCTTTAAGTGAGTATAGCACGGTTTAATGAAGGAAACTGCATAGTTGTACGTGGCACGAAAGCATGAGAGAAACTGTATAGTTGTCGTTGCACGAAAGAATGAGAGAAACTCTATATTTGTGTGTGACACGAAAGCATGAGAGAAACTCTATAGTTGTGCGTGGCACGAAATAAGGAGAGAAACTCTATAGATGTGGGTGGCACAAAAAATTAGAGAAACTCTATAGTTCGGCTTGGCACGAAAGAATGAGAGAAACTCTATAGTTGAGCATGCCACGAAAGCCTGAGAGAAACTCTAAAGTTTAGCGTGGCTCGAAACAATGAGAGAAACTCTATAGTTGTACGGGGCACGAAAGAATGAAACTCTATAGAAGTGCGCGGCACGAAAGCATGAGAGAAACTCTATAGGTGTGCGTGCCACGAAAGAATGAGAGAAACTACATAGTTGTGCATGGTTAGAAAGAATTAGAGAAACTCCATAGTGGTGCGTGGCATGAAAATATAAGAGAAACTCTATAGTTGCATGGCACGAAAAAATGAGAGAAACTCTATAGTTGTACTTTGCACGAAAGAATGAGAGAAACTCTATAGTTGTGCATGGCACGAAAGCATGAGAGAAACTCCATAGTTGTGCGTGGCACAATAGCATGAGAGAAAGTCTATATTCTTGCGTGGCCCGAAAGCATGAGATAAATTCTACAGTTGTGCGTGGCTCGAAAGAATGAGAGAAACTCTATAGTTGTGCTTGGCACGAAATATTCAGAGAAACTCTATAGTTGTGCTTGGCACGAAATAATCAGAGAAACTCTATAGTTGTGGGTGGCTCGAACGAATGAGAGAAAATCTATAATTGTGCGTGGCACGAAAGCATGAGAGAAACACTTTAGTTGTGCGTGATACGAAAGCATGAGAGAAACTCTATAGCTGTGCGTGGCACGAAAGAATGAGAGAAACTCTATAGTTGGGTGTGGCACGAAAGAATGACAGAAACTGAATAGTTGTACGTGGCAAGAAAGAATGAGAAAAACTCTCTAGTTGTGCGTGGCACGAACGCATGAGAGAAACTGTATAGTTGTGCGTTGCACGAAAGAATGAGAGAAACTCTATATTTGTGCGTGGCACGAAAGAAAGATACTCTATACTTGTGCTAGGCACGAAGGAATGAGAGAACCTCTAAAATTTTGCCTGGCACGAAAGCATCAGAGAAACTCTATAGTTGTGCGTGGCACGAAATTATGAGAGAAACTCTATAGTTGTGGGTGGCACGAAAAAATGATTGAAACTCTATAGTTGTGCTTGGCACGAAAGAATGAGAGAAAATCTATAGTTGTACGTGGCACGAAAGAATGAAACTCTATAGATGTGCGCGACACGAAAGCATGAGAGAAACTCTATAGTTGTGCGTGCCACGAAAGAATGAGAGAAACTCAATAGTTGTGCTTGAAACGAAAGAATGAGAGAAACTACATAGTTGTGCATTGCTAGAAAGAATGAGAGAAACTCCATAGTGGTGCGTGGTACGAAAAAATGAGAGAAACTCTATAGTTGCATGGCACGAAAGAATGAGAGAAACTCTATAGTTGTACTTTGCACGAAAGAATGAGAGAAACTCTATAGTTGTGCATGGCACGAAAGCATGAGAGAAACTCCGTAGTTGTGCGTGGCACAATAGCATGAGAGAAAGTCTATATTCTTGCGTGGCACGAAATCATGAGAGAAATTCTATAGTTGTGCGTGGCTCGAAAGAATGAGAGAAACTCTATAGTTGTGTGTGGTGCGAAAGCATGAGAGAAACTCTATAGTTGTGCGTGATACGAAAGCATGAGAGAAACTCTATGGTTGTGCCTGGCACGAAAGAATGAGAGAAACTCTAAAGTTGTGGATGGCACGAAAGAATGAGGGAAACTCTATAGTTTTGCTGGGCACGAAAGAATGAGAGAAACTCTATAGTTGTGCGTGGCACAAAAGCCTGAGAGAAACTAAAGTTTAGCGTGGCTCGAAAAAATGAGAGAAACTCTATAGTGGTGCGTGACACGAAAGCATGAGAGAAGCTCTATAGTTGTGCGTGGCAGGAAAGAATGAGAGAAACTCTATAGTTGTGTGTGGCGCGAAAGAATGAGAGAAACTCTATAGTTGTGCATGGAACGAAAGCATGAGAAAAACTCTACTGTTGTGCGTGGCAGAAAAGATTGAGAGAAACTCTATAGTTGTGCGTGGCACGAAAGAACGAGAGAAACTCTTTAAGTGAGTATAGCACGGTTTAATGAAGGAAACTGCATAGTTGTACGTGGCACGAAAGCATGAGAGAAACTGTATAGTTGTCGTTGCACGAAAGAATGAGAGAAACTCTATATTTGTGTGTGACACGAAAGCATGAGAGAAACTCTATAGTTGTGCGTGGCACGAAATAATGAGAGAAACTCTATAGTTGTGGGTGGCACAAAAAATTAGAGAAACTCTATAGTTCTGCTTGGCACGAAAGAATGAGAGAAACTCTATAGTTGTACGTGGCACGAAAGAATGAAACTCTATAGAAGTGCGCGGCACGAAAGCATGAGAGAAACTCTATAGTTGTGCGTGCCACGAAAGAATGAGAGAAACTACATAGTTGTGCATGGCTAGAAAGAATGAGAGAAACTCCATAGTGGTGCGTGGCATGAAAATATAGGAGAAACTCTATAGTTGCATGGCACGAAAAAATGAGAGAAACTCTATAGTTGTACTTTGCACGAAAGAATGAGAGAAACTCTATAGTTGTGCATGGCACGAAAGCATGAGAGAAACTCCATAGTTGTGCGTGGCACAATAGCATGAGAGAAAGTCTATATTCTTGCGTGGCCCGAAAGCATGAGATAAATTCTACAGTTGTGCGTGGCTCGAAAGAATGAGAGAAACTCTATAGTTGTGCTTGGCACGAAATATTCAGAGAAACTCTATAGTTGGGCTTGGCACGAAATAATCAGAGAAACTCTATAGTTGTGGGTGGCTCGAACGAATGAGAGAAAATCTATAATTGTGCGTGGCACGAAAGCATGAGAGAAACACTTTAGTTGTGCGTGATACGAAAGCATGAGAGAAACTCTATAGCTGTGCGTGGCACGAAAGAATGAGAGAAACTCTATAGTTGGGTGTGGCACGAAAGAATGACAGAAACTGAATAGTTGTACGTGGCAAGAAAAAATGAGAAAAACTCTCTAGTTGTGCGTGGCACGAACGCATGAGAGAAACTGTATAGTTGTGCGTTGCACGAAAGAATGAGAGAAACTCTATATTTGTGCGTGGCACGAAAGAAAGATACTCTATACTTGTGCTAGGCACGAAGGAATGAGAGAACCTCTAAAATTTTGCCTGGCACGAAAGCATCAGAGAAACTCTATAGTTGTGCGTGGCACGAAATTATGAGAGAAACTCTATAGTTGTGGGTGGCACGAAAAAATGATTGAAACTCTATAGTTGTGCTTGGCACGAAAGAATGAGAGAAACTCTATAGTTGTACTTGGCACGAAAGAATGAAACTCTATAGATGTGCGTGGCACGAAAGCATGAGAGAAACTCTATAGTTGTGCGTGCCACGAAAGAATGAGAGAAACTCAATAGTTGTGCTTGAAACGAAAGAATGAGAGAAACTACATAGTTGTGCATTGCTAGAAAGAATGAGAGAAACTCCATAGTGGTGCGTGGTACGAAAAAATGAGAGAAACTCTATAGTTGCATGGCACGAAAGAATGACAGAAACTCTATAGTTGTACTTTGCACGAAAGAATGAGAGAAACTCTATAGTTGTGCATGGCACGAAAGCATGAGAGAAACTCCGTAGTTGTGCGTGGCACAATAGCATGAGAGAAAGTCTATATTCTTGCGTGGCACGAAAGCATGAGAGAAATTCTATAGTTGTGCGTGGCTCGAAAGAATGAGAGAAACTCTATAGTTGTGTGTGGTGCGAAAGCATGAGAGAAACTCTATAGTTGTGCGTGATACGACAGCATGAGAGAAACTCTATGGTTGTGCCTGGCACGAAAGAATGAGAGAAACTCTAAAGTTGTGGGTGGCACGAAAGAATGAGGGAAACTCTATAGTTTTGCTGGGCACGAAAGCATGAGAGAAACTCTATAGTTTTGCGTGCCACGAAAGAATGAGAGAAACTCAATAGTTGTGCTTGAAACTGAAGAATGAGAGAAACTACATAGTTGTGCATGCCTAGAAAGAATGAGAGAAACTCTATAGTTGTGTGTGGCACGAAAGAATGAGAGAAACTCTATAGTTGTGCTTGGCACGAAAGAATGAAACTCTATAGTTTTGCGTGGCACGAAAGCCTGAGAGACACTCTAAAGTTGAGCGTGGCTTGAAAGAATGAGAGAAACTCTATAGTTGTGCTTGGCGCAAAAGAATGACAGAAACTCTATAGTTGTGCGTGGAACGAAAGCCTGAGAAAAACTCTATTGTTGTGCGTGGCACAAAAGAATGAGAGAAACTCCATCGTTGTGCTTGAAACGAAAGAATGAGAGAAACTCCATAGGTGTGCTTGGCTCAAAATAATGAGAGAAACGCCATAGTTGTGCTTTGCATGAAAGAATGAGAGAAACTATAGTTGTGCGTGGCACGAAAGCATGAAAGAAACTCTATAGTCTTGCGTGGCACGAACGAATGAGAGAAAATCTATAGTTGTGCGTGATACGAAAGCATGAGAGAAACTCTATAGCTGTGCGTGGCACGAAAGAATGAGAGAAACTCTATAGTTGGGTGTGGCACGAAAGAATGAGAGAAACTCTATAGTTGTGCTTGTCACGAAAGAATGAGGGAAACTCTATAGTTGTGCGTGGCACGAAAGCCTGAGAGAAACTCTGAAGTTTAGCGTTGCTCTAAACAATGAGAGAAACTCTATAGTTATGCTAGGCACGAAAGAATGAAACTCTATAGATGTGCGCGGCAAGAAAGCATGAGACAAACTCTATAGTTGTGCATGGTACGAAAGCATGAGAGAAACTCTATAATTGTGCGTGATACGAAAGCATGAGAGAAACTCTATGGTTGTGCGTGGCACGAAAGAATGAGAGAAACTCTATAGTTGTGGGTGGCACGAAAGAATGAGAGAAACTCTATAGTTGTGCGTGGCACAAAAGCCTGAGAGAAACTCTAAAGTTAAGCGTGGCTCGAAACAATGAAAGAAACTCTATAGTTGTGCGGGGCACGAATGAATGAAACTCTATAGATGTGCACGGCACGAAAGCATGAGAGAAACTCTATAGTTGTGCGTGCCACGAAAGAATGAGAGAAACTCAATAGCTGTGCTTGAAACTGAAGAATGAGAGAACCTACACAGTTGTGCATGGCTAGAAAGAATGAGAGAAACTCCATAGTTGTGCGTGGCACGAAAGAATGAGAGAAACTCTATAGTTGCATGGAAAGAAAGAATGAGAGAAACTCTATAGTTGTACTTTGCACGAAAGAATGAGAGAAACTCTACAGTTGTGCATGGCACGAAAGCATGAGAGAAACTCCATAGTTGTGCGTGGCACAAAATCATGATAGAAACTCTATGGTTGTACGTGGCACGAAAGCATGAGAGAAACTCTATAGTTGTGCTAGGCACGAAACCATAAAATAAAATGTATAATTGTGCGTGGCACGAAAGAATGAGATACTCTATAGTTGTGCGTGGCACGACAGAAGGAGAGAAACTCTATAATTGCGTATAGCACGATTTAATGACAGCAACTGAATAGTTGTACGTGGCAAGAAAGAATGAGGAAAACTCTGTAGTTGTGCGTGGCATGAACGCATGAGAGAAACTGTATAGTTGTGCGTTGCACGAAAGAATGACAGAAACTCTATATTTGTGCGTGGCACGAAAGAATGAAAGAAACTCTATACTTGTGCTAGGCACGAAAGAATGAGAGAACCTCTAAAGTTTTGCCTAGCACGAAAGCATCAGAGAAACTCTATAGTTGTGGGTGGAACGAAATTATGAGAGAAACTCTATAGTTGTGGGTGGCACGAAAAAATGATTGAAACTCTATAGTTGTGCTTGGCACGAAAGAATGAGAGAAACTATATAGTTGTGCGCGGCACGAAAGCATGAGAGAAACTCTATAGTTGTGCGTGCCACGAAAGAATGAGAGAAACTCAATAGTTGTGCTTGAAACGAAAGAATGAGAGAAACTACATAGTTGTGCATAGCTTGAAAGAATGAGAGAAACTCCATAGCGGTGCGTGGCACGAAAAAATGAGAGAAACTCTATAGTTGCATGGCACGAAAGAATGAGAGAAACTCTATAGTTGTACTTTGCACGAAAGAATGAGAGAAACTCTATAGTTGTGCATGGCACGAAAGGATGAGAGAAACTCCACAGTTGTGCGTGGCACAATAGCATGAGAGCAAGTCTATATTCTTGCGTGGCACGAAAGCATGAGAGAAATTCTGTAGTTGTGCGTGGCTCGAAAGAATGAGAGAAACTCTATAGTTGTGTTTGGTGCGAAAGCATGAGAGAAACTGTATAGTTGTGCGTGATACGAAAGCATGAGAGAAACTCTATGGTTGTGCGTGGCCAGAAAGAATGAGAGAAACTCTAAAGTTGTGGGTGGCGCGAAAGAATGAGAGAAACTCTATAGTTGTGCTTGGCACGAAATAATCAGAGAAACTCTATAGTTGTGGGTGGCTCGAAAGCATGAGAAAAACTCTATAGTTGTGCGTGGCACGAAAGCATGAGAGAAACTCTATAGTCTTGCGTGGCACGAACGAATGAGAGAAAATCTATAGTTGTGCGTGGCGCGAAAGCATGAGAGCAACTGTATAGTTGTGCATGGCACGAAAGAATGAGAGAAACTCTATAGTTGTACTTTGCATGAAAGAATGAGAGAAACTATAGTTGTACTTTGCATGAAAGAATGAGAGAAACTATAGGTGTGCGTGGCACGAAAGCATGAAAGAAACTCTATAGTCTTGCGTGGCACGAACGAATGATAGAAAATCTATAGTTGGGTGTGGCACGAAAGAATGAGAGAAACTCTATAGTTGTGCTTGTCACGAAAGAATGAGGGAAACTCTATAGTTGTGCGTGGCACGAAAGCCTGAGAGAAACTCAAGTTTAGCGTGGCTCTAAACAATGAGAGAAACTCTATAGTTATGCTAGGCACGAAAGCATGAAACTCTATAGATGTGCGCGGCACGAAAGCATGAGACAAACTCTATAGTTGTGCGTGGTACGAAAGCATGAGAGAAACTCTATAGTTGTGCGTGATACGAAAGCATGAGAGAAACTCTATAGTTGTGCGTGGCACAAAAGAATGAGAGAAACTCTATAGTTCTGTGTGGCGCGAAAGAATGAGAGAAACTCTATAGTTGTGCTTGGCACGAAAGAATGAGAGAAACTCTATAGTTTTGCGTGGCATGAAAGCCTGAGAGAAACTCTAAAGTTTAGCGTGGCTGGAAAGAGTGAGAGAAACTCTATAGTTGTACATTAAACGAAAGCATGAGAAAAACTCTATTGTTGTGCTTGGCACAAAAGAATGAGAGAAACTCCATCGTTGTGCTTGAAACGAAAGAGTGAGAGAAACTCCATAGTTGTGCATGGCTCGAAAGAATGAGAGAAACTCCATAGTTGTGCTTGGCAGAAAAGATTGAGAGAAACTCTATAGTTGTGCGTGGCACAAAACCATGAGAAAAACTCTATTGTTGTGCGTGACACGAAAGTATGAGAGAAACTATATGCTTGCCTGTAGCACAATAGAATGAGAGAAACTCTATAGTTGTGCGTGGAACGATGGAATGGGGAAAACTCTATAGTTGCGCAAGGCGCGAAAGCATGACAGAATCTTTATAGTTGTGCGTGGCACGAAAGAATGAGACAAGCTCTATAGTTGTGCATGGCACGAAAGAATGGGAGAAACTCTATAGTTGTGCTTTGCACAAAAGAATTAGAGAAACTCTATAGTTGTGCGTGGCACAAAAGCATGATAGAAATTCTATAGTTGTACGTGGCACGAAAGCATGAGAAACTCTATAGTTGTGCGTGGCACGAAACCATGAAATAAAATGTATAATTGTGCGTGGCACAAAAGAATGAGAGATACTCTATAGTTGTGCGTGGCACGATAGAAGGAGAGAAACTCTATAATTGCGTATCGCACGATTTAATGACAGAAACTGAATAGTTGTACGTCGCAAGAAAGAATGAGAAAAACTCTGTAGTTGTGCGTGGCACGAACGCATGAGAGAAACTGTATAGTTGTGCGTTGCACGAAAGAATGACAGAAACTCTATATTTGTGCGTGGCACGAAAGAATGAAAGAAACTCTATACTTGTGCTAGGCACGAAAGAATGAGAGAACCTCTAAAGTTTTGCCTGGCAAGAAAGCATGAGAGAAACTCTATAGTTGTGCGTGGCACGAAATTATGAGAGAAACTCTATAGTTGTGGGGGGCATGAAAAAATGATTGAAACTCTATAGTTGTGCTTGGCACGAAAGAATGAGAGAAACTCTATAGTTGTGCGTGGCACGAAAGCCTGAGAGAAACTCTAAAGTTTAGCGTGGCTCGAAACAATGAGAGAAACTCTATAGTTGTACGTGGCACGAAAGAATGAAACTCTATAGATGTGCGCGGCACGAAAGCATGAGAGAAGCTCTATAGTTGTGCGTGCCACGAAAGGATGAGAGAAACTCAATAGTTGTGCTTGAAACGAAAGAATGAGAGACACTACATAGTCGTGCATGGCTAGAAAGAATGAGAGAAACTCCATAGTTGTGCGTATCACGAAAAAATGAGAGAAACTCTATAGTTGCATGGCGCGAAAGCATGAGAGAAACTCCATAGTTGTGCGTGGCACAATAGCATGAGAGAAACTCTGTATTCTTGCGTGGCACGAAAGCATGAGAGAAATTCTATAGTTGTGCGTGGCTCGAAAGAATGAGAGAAACTCCATAGTTGTGCGTGGCACGAAAGCATGAGAGAAACTCTACAGTTGTGCGTGATACGAAAGCATGAGAGAAACTCTATGGTTGTGCGTGGCACGAAAGAATGAGAGAAACTCTATAGTTGGCGGTGGTACGAAAGAATGAGAGAAACTCTATAGTTGTGCGTGGCACGAAAGAATGAAACTATAGATGTGCGCGGCACGAAAAAATGAGAGATATTCTATAGTTGTGCTTAGAACGAAAGATTGAGAGAAACTATATAGTTGTGCGTGGCACGAAAGCCTCAGAGAAACTCTAAAGTTTAGCGTGGCTCGAAACAATGAGAGAAACTCTATAGTTGTGCGGGGCACGAAAGAATGAAACTCTATAGATATGCGCGGCATGAAAGCATGAGAGAAACTCCATAGGTTTGTGTGCCACGAACGAATGAGAGAAACTCAATAGTTGTGCTTGAAACTGAAGAATGAGAGAAACTACATAGTTGTGCATGGCTAGAAAGAATAAGAGAAACTCCATATTTGTGCTTGGCACGAAAGAATGAAACTCTATAGTTTTGCGTGGCACGAAAGCCTGAGAGACACTCTAAAGTTGAGCGTGGCTTGAAAGAATGAGCGAAACTCTATAGTTGTGCTTGGCGCAAAAGAATGACAGAAACTCTATAGTTGTGCGTGGAACGAAAGCCTGAGAAAAACTCTATTGTTGTGCGTGGCACAAAAGAATGAGAGAAACTCCATCGTTGTGCTTGAAACGAAAGAATGAGAGAAACTCCATAGGTGTGCTTGGCTCAAAATAATGAGAGAAACGCCATAGTTGTGCTTTGCATGAAAGAATGAGAGAAACTATAGTTGTGCGTGGCACGAAAGCATGAAAGAAACTCTATAGTCTTGCGTGGCACGAACGAATGAGAGAAAATCTATAGTTGTGCGTGATACGAAAGCATGAGAGAAACTCTATAGCTGTGCGTGGCACGAAAGAATGAGAGAAACTCTATAGTTGGGTGTGGCACGAAAGAATAAGAGAAACTCTATAGTTGTGCGGGGCACGAAAGAATGAAACTCTATAGATGTGCGCGGCACGAAAGCATGAGAGAAACTCCATAGGTTTGTGTGCCACGAACGAATGAGAGAAACTCAATAGTTGTGCTTGAAACTGAAGAATGAGAGAAACTACATAGTTGTGCATGGCTAGAAAGAATGAGAGAAACTCCATAGTTGTGCGTGGCACGAAAGAATGAGAGAAACTCTATAGTTGCATGGAAATAAAGAATGAGAGAAACTCTATAGTTGTACTTTGCACGAAAGAATGAGAGAAACTCTATAGTTGTGCATGATACGAAAGCATGAGAGAAACTCCATAGTTGTGCGTGGCACAATAGCATTAGAGAAATTCTATATTCTTGCGTGGCACGAAAGCATGAGACAAATTCTATACCTGTGCGTGGCTCGAAAGAATGAGAGAAACTCTATAGTTGTGCTTGGCACCAAATAATCAGAGAAACTCTATAGTTGTGGGTGGCACGAAAGCATGAGAAAAACTCTATAGTTGTGCGTGGCACGAAAGCATGAGAGAAACTCTATAGTCTTGCGTGGCACGAACGAATGAGAGAAAATCTATAGTTGTGCGTGGCACGAAAGCATGAGAGCAACTGTATAGTTGTGCATGGCACGCAAGAATGAGATAAACTCTATAGTTGTACTTTGCATGAAAGAATGAGAGAAACTATAGTTGTGCGTGGCACGAAAGCATGAAACAAACTCTATAGTCTTGCGTGGCACGTACGAATGAGAGAAAATCTATAGTTGTGCGTGGCACGAAAGCATGAGAGAAACTCTATAGCTGTGCGTGGCACGAAAGAATGAGAGAAACTCTATAGTTGGGTGTGGCACAAAAGAATGAGAGAAACTCTATACTTGTGCTTGGCACGAAAGAATGAGAGAAACTCTAAAGTTGTGCGTGGCACGAAAGCCTGAGAGAAACTCTGAAGTTTAGCGTGGCTCGAAACAATGAGAGAAACTCTATAGTTGTGCTAGGCACGAAAGAATGAAACTCTATAAATGTGCGCGGCACGAAAGCATGAGAGAAACTTTATAGTTGTGCGGGGTACGAAAGCATGAGAGAAACTCTATAGTGGTGCGTGACACGAAAGCATGAGAAAAGCTCTATAGTTGTGCGTGGCAGGAAAGAATGAGAGAAACTCTATAGTTGTGTGTGGCGCGAAAGAATGAGAGAAACTCTATAGTTGTGCATGGAACGAAAGCATGAGAAAAACTCTATTGTTGTGCGTGGCAGAAAAGATTGAGAGAAACTCTATAGTTGTGCGTGGCACGAAAGAACGAGAGAAACTCTTTAAGTGAGTATAGCACGGTTTAATGAAGGAAACTGCATAGTTGTACGTGGCACGAAAGCATGAGAGAAACTGTATAGTTGTCGTTGCACGAAAGAATGAGAGAAACTCTATATTTGTGTGTGACACGAAAGCATGAGAGAAACTCTATAGTTCTGCGTGGCACGAAATAATGAGAGAAACTCTATAGTTGTGGGTGGCACAAAAAATTAGAGAAACTCTATAGTTCTGCTTGGCACGAAAGAATGAGAGAAACTCTATGGTTGAGCATGCCACGAAAGCCTGAGAGAAACTCTAAAGTTTAGCGTGGCTCGAAACAATGAGAGAAACTCTATAGTTGTACGTGGCTCGAAAGAATGAAACTCTATAGAAGTGCGCGGCACGAAAGCATGAGAGAAACTCTATAGTTGTGCGTGCCACGAAAGAATGAGAGAAACTACATAGTTGTGCATGGCTAGAAAGAATGAGAGAAACTCCATAGTGGTGCGTGGCATGAAAATATAAGAGAAACTCTATAGTTGCATGGCACGAAAAAATGAGAGAAACTCTATAGTTGTACTTTGCACGAAAGAATGAGAGAAACTCTATAGTTGTGCATGGCACGAAAGCATGAGAGAAACTCCATAGTTGTGCGTTGCAGAATAGCATGAGAGAAAGTCTATATTCTTGCGTGGCCCGAAAGCATGAGATAAATTCTACAGTTGTGCGTGGCTCGAAAGAATGAGAGAAACTCTATAGTTGTGCTTTGCACGAAATATTCAGAGAAACTCTATAGTTGGGCTTGGCACGAAATAATCAGAGAAACTCTATAGTTGTGGGTGGCTCGAACGAATGAGAGAAAATCTATAATTGTGCGTGGCACGAAAGCATGAGAGAAACACTTTAGTTGTGCGTGATACGAAAGCATGAGAGAAACTCTATAGCTGTGCGTGGCACGAAAGAATGAGAGAAACTCTATAGTTGGGTGTGGCACGAAAGAATGACAGAAACTGAATAGTTGTACGTGGCAAGAAAGAATGAGAAAAACTCTCTAGTTGTGCGTGGCACGAACGCATGAGAGAAACTGTATAGTTGTGCGTTGCACGAAAGAATGAGAGAAACTCTATATTTGTGCGTGGCACGAAAGAAAGATACTCTATACTTGTGCTAGGCACGAAGGAATGAGAGAACCTCTAAAATTTTGCCTGGCACGAAAGCATCAGAGAAACTCTATAGTTGTGCGTGGCACGAAATTATGAGAGAAACTCTATAGTTGTGGGTGGCACGAAAAAATGATTGAAACTCTATAGTTGTGCTTGGCACGAAAGAATGAGAGAAACTCTATAGTTGTACGTGGCACGAAAGAATGAAACTCTATAGATGTGCGCGGCACGAAAGCATGAGAGAAACTCTATAGTTGTGCGTGCCACGAAAGAATGAGAGAAACTCAATAGTTGTGCTTGAAACGAAAGAATGAGAGAAACTACATAGTTGTGCATTGCTGGAAAGAATGAGAGAAACTCCATAGTGGTGCGTGGTACGAAAAAATGAGAGAAACTCTATAGTTGCATGGCACGAAAGAATGAGAGAAACTCTATAGTTGTACTTTGCACGAAAGAATGAGAGAAACTCTATAGTTGTGCATGGCACGAAAGCATGAGAGAAACTCCGTAGTTGTGCGTGGCACAATAGCATGAGAGAAAGTCTATATTCTTGCGTGGCACGAAAGCATGAGAGAAATTCTATAGTTGTGCGTGGCTCGAAAGAATGAGAGAAACTCTATAGTTGCGTGTGGTGCGAAAGCATGAGAGAAACTCTATAGTTGTGCGTGATACGAAAGCATGAGAGAAACTCTATGGTTGTGCCTGGCACGAAAGAATGAGAGAAACTCTAATGTTGTGGGTGGCACGAAAGAATGAGGGAAACTCTATAGTTTTGCTGGGCACGAAAGAATGAGAGAAACTCTATAGTTGTGCGTGGCACAAAAGCCTGAGAGAAACTCTAAAGTTTAGCGTGGCTCGAAACAATGAAAGAAACTCTATAGTTGTGCGGGGCACGAAAGAATGAAACTCTATAGATGTGCGCGGCACGAAAGCATGAGAGAAACTCTATAGTTTTGCGTGCCACGAAAGAATGAGAAACTCAATAGTTGTGCTTGAAACTGAAGAATGAGAGAAACTACATAGTGTTGCATGCCTAGAAAGAATGAGAGAAACTCTATAGTTGTGTGTGGCGCGAAAGAATGAGAGAAACTCTATAGTTGTGCTTGGCACGACAGAATGAAACTCTATAGTTTTGCGTGGCACGAAAGCCTGAGAGACAGTCTAAAGTTGAGCGTGGCTTGAAAGAATGAGAGAAACTCTATAGTTGTGCTTGGCGCAAAAGAATGACAGAAACTCTATAGTTGTGCGTGGAACGAAAGCCTGAGAAAAACTCTATTGTTGTGCGTGGCACAAAAGAATGAGAGAAACTCCATCGTTGTGCTTGAAACGAAAAAATGAGAGAAACTCCATAGGTGTGCTTGGCTCAAAATAATGAGAGAAACGCCATAGTTGTGCTTTGCACGAAAGAATGAGAGAACCTCTAAAGTTTTGCCTGGCAAGAAAGCATGAGAGAAACTCTATAGTTGTGCGTGGCACGAAATTATGAGAGAAACTCTATAGTTGTGGGTGGCATGAAAAAATGATTGAAACTCTATAGTTGTGCTTGGCACGAAAGAATGAGAGAAACTCTATAGTTGTGCGTGGCACGAAAGCCTGAGAGAAACTCTAAAGTTTAGCGTGGCTCGAAACAATGAGAGAAACTCTATAGTTGTACGTGGCACGAAAGAATGAAACTCTATAGATGTGCGCGGCACGAAAGCATGAGAGAAGCTCTATAGTTGTGCGTTGACGAAAGCATGCGAGAAACTGTATAGTTGTGTGTGGCACGAAAGCATGAGAGAAATTCTATAGTTTTGCATGGCACGAAAGAATGACAGAAACTCTATAGTCTTGCGTTGCACGAAAGCATGAGAGAAACTCTATAGTAGTGCGTGGCAGGAAAGAAAGAGAGAAACTCTATATTTGAGTATAGTACGATTTAATGAGAGAAACTCTATAGTTGTACGTGGCAGGAAAGAATGACACAAACTCTATAGTTGTGCTTGGCACGAAAAAATGAGAGAAACTTTATAGTTGTGCTTGGCACGAAAGCATGAGAGAAACTATATAGTTGCGCGTGGCACGAAAGCATGAGAGAAACTCTATAGTCTTGCGTTGCACGAAAGCATGAGGTGAACTGTATAGTTGTGCGTGGCACGAAAGAATGAGAGAAACTCTACAGTTGTGCGTGGCACGAAAGCCTGAGATAAATCCTATAGTTGTGCCTGGCTCGAAAGAATGAGAGAAACTCTATAGCTGTGCTTGGCACGAAAGAATGACAGAAACTCTATAGTTGTGCGTGGCACGAAAGCATGAGAGAAATTCTATAGTTGTGCATGGCACGAAAGAATAAGAGAAACTCTATATTTGTGCGTGGCACGAACGAATGAGAGAAAATCTATAGTTGTGCGTGGCGCGAAAGTATGAGAGAAACCCTATAGTTGTGCATGGCACGAAAGAATGAGAGAAACTCTATAGTGCGTGGCACGAAACCATGAGAGAAACTGTATAGTTGTGCGTGGGATGAAAGCATGAGAGAAACTCTTTAGTCTTGCGTGGCCCGAAAGCATGAGAGAAACTGTATAGTTGTGCGTGGCACGAAAGAATGAGAAAAACTGTATTGTTGAGCGTGGCACAAAATAATGAGAGAAATTCTATAGTGGTGTGTGGCACGAAAGAATGAGAGAAACTCTATAGTGCGTGGCACGAAAGCATGAGAGAAACTGTATAGTTGTGCGTGGCATGAAAGCATGAGAGAAACTCTTTAGTCTTGCGTGGCCCGAAAGCATGAGAGAAACTCTATAGTTGTGCGTGGCATGAAAGAATGAGAAAAACTCTATTGTTGAGCGTTGCACAAAATGATGAGACAAATTCTATAGTGGTGTGTGGCACGAAAGAAAGAGAGAAACTCTATAGTTGTACATGGCAGGAAAGAAGGAGAAAAACTATAGTTGTGCGTGGCACGAAAGCATGAGAGAAACCCTATAGTTGTGCGTTGCACGAAAGAATGAGAGAAACTCTATACTTGTGCGTGGCACGAAGGAATGAGAGAAACTGTATAGTTGTGCTTGGCACGAAAGCATGAGAAAAACTATAGTGTTGTGCGCGATACGAAAGCATGAGAGAAGCTTTATAGTTGTGCGTGGCACGAAAGAATGAGAGAAACTCTATAGTTGTGTCTGGCACGAAAGAATGAGAGAAAATCTATAGTTGTGCTTGGCACGAAAGAATTGGAGAAACTCTATAGTTGTGCGTGGCACGAAAGAATGAGAGAAACTCTACAGTTGTGCGTGGCACGAAAGCCTGAGATAAATCCTATAGTTTTGCGTGCCTCGAAAGAATGAGAGAAACTCTATAGCTGTGCTTGGCACGAAAGAATGACAGAAACTCTATAGTTGTGCGTGGCACGAAAGCATGAGAGAAATTCTATTGTTGTGCATGGCACGAAAGAATGAGAGAAACTCCATAATTGAGTATAGTACGATTTAATGAGAGAAACTCTATAGTTGTACGTGGCAGGAAAGAATGACAAGAACTCTATAGTAGTGCGTGGCACGAAATCATGAGAGAAACTCTATAGTCTTGCGTTGCACGAAAGCATGAGAGAAACTGTGTAGTTGTGCGTGGCACCAAAGAATGAGAAAAACTCTATTGTGCGTGGCACAACGTAATGACACAAACTCTATAGTTGTGCTTGGCACGAAAGAATGAGAGAAACTCTATAGTTGTGCGTGGCACGAAAGCATGAGAGAAACTCTATAGCTGTGCGTGGCACGAAAGCATGAGACAAACTCTATTGTTGTGCGTGATCCGAAAGCATGAGAGAAACTTTATAGTTGTGCTTGGCACGAAAGAATGAGAGAAACTCTATAGTTGTGCGTGGCACGAACGAGTGAGAGAAAATCTATAGTTGTGCGTGGCACGAAAGTATGAGATAAACTCTATAGTTGTACATGGCACGAAAGAATAGAGAAACTCTATAGTGCGTGGCACTAAATAATGAGAGAAACTCTATAGTAGTGCGTGGCAGGAAAGAAAGAGAGAAACTCTATATTTGAGTATAGTACGATTTAATGAGAGAAACTCTATAGTTGTACGTGGCAGGAAAGAATGACACAAACTCTATAGTTGTGCTTGGCACGAAAAAATGAGAGAAACTTTATAGTTGTGCTTGGCACGAAAGAATGAGAGAAACTCTATAGTTGTGCGTGGCACGAAAGAATGAGAGAAACTCTATAGTTGTACTTTGTACGAAAGAATGTGAAACTCTATAGCTGTGCTTGGCACGAAAGAATGACAGAAACTCTATAGTTGTGCGTGGCACGAAAGCATGAGAGAAATTCTATAGTTGTCCATGGCACGAAAGAATAAGAGAAACTCTATATTTGT